>NC_141783.1:19505866-20705866 GCF_054643075.1 Acanthaster planci | reverse complement strand
TTACACAGGTCAGGTGTAACAGGGATACAAAAAGTCACACGCCTGGACCTTGAACTAACAGAACGACCCCACATGCATGTGTAAGGTCAATGTTGTGTCTATAAATGTCTTTTTCCATGTTCACTCTCAAGGGTCTTCCTCAAAACAAACCTCTCGGTTGTTGCGTTCCCGCTCCACATCTTTCTCAAACTCCATCCTGGACCTCTTGTGGTTGGCTTTTAGGCTATCCATCTCAGCCTCCAGCTTGGCAATGCGGCTCTGAGCTGACAACAGCTGTCCCTCCCGCTCCCGATTCTGCTGGTCTTTCTTATGTCTCTCTACAAACCATAGATAATTGTTAGTTATGAGAGTAAAATAATGATTTGGCTTAAAGAAGCCAGGTGATGAAGTTTTCTGAGAGAAACTTTTTGAGTAGCTTTATACTCTTCTCTGATGCATGAAAACTATTTGGCATCTTTGCAGGGTTAAGCGTATTGAAAAGTGCAGTTTTTAAAAACTTGTCAGTGATGCTGTTCAAAATGACAGAGGGCGCTGTTGCTGTGATGTCAATCAGGGAAAACACTGCTCAGTTTGTGGGCTCTTCTGTTGAAATTGTGAACACCCAAATTCCTTGATGAAAACATTTCCCAAAAGGGTTGTTCCTTTGCTTATTGCCATGTACTCACAAATCCATGAATCACTGAAGAAAAGGAAACTTTCAAAATGTCAAAATATCAACATTACAGCAGCTTTGGTGCTCAGATCAATGAAACATGGAGTTTTCTACCTGAACTGAGAGCACATTTTGTTCATGAACACGGAAATTTGAATTAGCATTTCAACCAAAAAGGCATTATAATACCTTTGGAAAGAAACAAAAAACTGCATTTACTTGCACAGGGTGAAAACTGCATGGACCCTTTCACGGTCACCTTCCCAAATCCTTCAAAATCCAACATGGGATTTGGTAGGATTTTGTAGGGTTGATGACTGGAATAGAATCCAACCACTGTTGCTTTGCTATGGGGATACCCTTTGAATGCTCAAGTACAGAAGATGCAAGTTTGGTTTCAAGCAAAGCCATAGATTGTGGAGGGTCCAGAAGGTTTCAAGTACAGTAGTTCCCAGGGAGTTTCTTTTTAAATCCCATCATAGTTTGGGGGACACAGGGTCAACAACGCAACTGCTGTAAGTTCACTGAGGGCTTAACATTTCAAATAACCATATTTGCAGGGTACCCAATTGCAGTCAGATTCCCCAATGCGCATGTGGTGTATTCATTTGAAAACGTTCAATTTAAAGAACCAGACTCTTTTCTACGATTTCATTCCGACCCTCAAAATCACATGGTACGATCCCATTGAGGGTTTCAAATGTATACAATACATTCAGGAATACGAATGAAATTGGATACCCTGCGAACACGGTCTATTCATTCAACCACTTGAAGAATTTAATTTGATGGCTTTTAGAAGCTTCCTTTAACAAACTGCTCACAGTCATTTCGGGTCACCATAATCATTTTGAAAAACTGAGCCTTCTATGCCAGCAACAGCACCATATTCAGCACGCTTTGTCAGAGCGTCATTTTTAGAGATCTCCAAATTGAATATATTGCAAATTTTAAAGTTGGAAGAATATTATAATCAAGATTAGAAAAACAAAACACAACAAAAATCACACCAGCATGTCTTACCTATGTCTTTGGCAATGTAGTTCTTAAACTCTCCCATCATTCGAAACACTGTGGTATTGTCTTCTGGACTATCCATGGCGACTTTTTGTTGACTGTTGAAATACAAAATGGGGGTAATCAAAAGCAACGTGGCTCAGGAACAGTTGTCACCCCCCCAACCTATCTGATGATCAGCAACCCAGCCTCATGCATGCCGATTCGCAATTGTCGTTATGGACTACTAAGTGGTCAGAAATTGCCTTTACAGCTGAGGCTACTTTATGGTCTGTCTGCTCCATGCTTGACTCTCTTTTTGCGAGGGAAGGGCTTCCTAATGAACTGTTTTCGGACACTGGAACACAGTTCATTTCTGCTGACTTCAGTCGACTTAAGCCAACAAGGAATAAAATACATTCACACATCTCTGTACCACCCGCAAGCAAACGGTCTCATTGAGCGATTTAATCACGTTTTCAAGCAAACCCTCCAAATTGCAACTCATGAACACAGACCTTGGAAAGGTCCAACTCTGGAACTACTGACAGCATATCGAGCAACCCCACATGCTACTACTGGCAAGTCACAAGCAGAACTCCTAGATAACCAGCCAATGACTATGAACCTGAACATTCGGCCCACAGAGACTGACCGATGTACATCACCTGGTATCTGCAGCAGAGTGGAACATCAACAGCGGAACTACAAGCAGTACACAGACCAGAAGCATGGTGCAGCACAGCCACGTTTCCAGAAGATAGACTATGTACGTGTCAAGAATCCGAGACATGTACATAAGGGCTGTAACCACTATGGACCCCCACACCAGATCTAAAGGTCCGTCTACTTACCTACTTGATGGCAGAACATGGAATGCCACACACCTTTCTATGACTCACAATTCACAAACATTAAGGCCTGGAACCCTACGAAATCCAGTACACTTAAACCACAGAGCCGTCCCAAGAGACAAACCAGAAAACCTACTTAGGCCAAAGATTACTGCATGTAATTTGAGTACTGGTAAACCTAAACACCATGAAAGTGTTGATTTACTTGATTTTATTTGATTTGAACAATTGAACATTCTGCCAGACTGGACTCATGTATACATGCATGTGATTTGACTAGTACTGTGCCAATTTCAATCCAAAAAGATATTGTTTCTGTGTTTACAAAGTTCATTTAAGTGATTGTTGTTGCTTAATTGCTGATAATAATCCTTATCGCAAATACTGCATGGGTGATTTTGCACAGTGGTAGAAAGGCATTGTGGGAAGGAAAAAGGTGCGCCATGTTTACTCCTTTTTCCTTCCCACAATGCCTTTCTACCACAGTGTAAATTCACCCATGCAGTATTTGTGACAAGGCTTACTACAGTTTCTCTTTTTTGGGGGGAGGGGAGAATGTTGTGTCCATGGTACATGAATGGCGCCCTCAGGAGAAGGGATGGAAACATGTTGCCACGTTGGAAACAGTGAAATAAAGCTGGGTAATCGTTCTGAGTATTCCCTAATTTCTCGTGTAATTACTGCATTTGATGAACCTTGAACATAACACTTGGGCACAGGAGAGCTGCGCTGCTGTCTGATGACTGAGCGTGAGTAGCCCTATACACGTATAAACCTTGTCGCTGATACACTGCAAGAGTAATTTTGCACATTGGTAGAAAGGCATAGTGGGGTGTTTGGTAAAAATCGGACCGGTCGGAACGTGTTGGAATGACCCGGAACCTTCACTGAAATTCCATATATACATGTATTTCCCTACTCATATAATTACATTAATGTTATGTTAATAAGCGACAGCAGGGGTAGACAGCAGGTACGACTTTGTCTGCAAAAAAAGTCGAAATTCTTTGTTGCAACGTCTCTCACTCTTCAATTATTATCACACAACACAAGTGTTGAAAGTCAGCCATGTTCTGTTTAGACTACCCTCTAGGAAGTTTTTAAAAAGGGGATGTTTCTCAGATACTTTCTCGACAATTTCTGTTTAGTAGTGGAATTTAACTTGTTTCGGTTATATCAAGATATCATTGTTTTCTGTGCAGGTTCCGGGTAGTTTTGACACGTTCCAAAAGTTCCGACTTTCACCCACAGTGGGAAGGAAAGGGGGGCACTGTTTGCTCCTTTTTCCTTCCCACAATGCCTTTCTACCATTGTGCAAAATTACTCATGCGGTATCAGCAGTAAGGCTTACGCATGTCATGCTTAGTAAGCATGCAACAGACACTGGCAGACGGGACACACCGACAGCAGATCATGCAGATGCATGCAAGGCCTGAACGCCATCCCCAAGTTCAGTGTGGGGTTTCATCATTAACCCTCGATCTTTCAAGATTCACAATGTTCATCTATTCTCAGCACATAGCCACAGATTACAAAAACGTTGTAAATACCTTGCAGAGTTGCAATATTCTTAAACGATTAAAATTAAGAACATATTTGTAAGACTCTTTTCAAGTCGCCGCCATTCTTCGTGGTGCATTGTGGGTGTCATTACAAATGTTACGCCCCAACTATAGCATAAGTCCCAACTATAGTTGGGACAGTCCCAACTGTAGTGCTGCAGTTGGGCTGGCCCAACTATTGTTGACCAATGTCTGTGGGAAATGTCTCAACATTATTCAAGTCAGTGTGTTTCACACTTGACACAATTCATCCAAAATGTGGCACTTAGACCTATGACCAATGACATGACATTTGTAAACAATATGACTTTGGCACGTGCCGGGCACATCATGCACACAGGACCTCTTTGCTGTAGTTGGGCCGGCCCAACTGTAGCACTCTAGTTGGGACGGGCCCCAACTATAGTTGGGACTGATGCTATAGTTGGGGCGTAACAAAAACAGTGATCTCTCCAAGAGCCGGGCCATGGCCTGGCCGCGCCGAGCGCCGAAAAAGTGTGAACAGCGCGGATATGATCCTTGCGCTGTGAGTGTGAGCGATATCTGTTCCACAACCAAACCAACATGGCGTCTCACGCATCAAGGGCAGCCGCGGTTGCCAGACAAGTAAAACCGATGATGTCCAACAACCCAGAGGCAGCCAGAAGACGGGTTATTCAGCTTTATAAAGCCTGGTATAGAGAAATACCAGAAACAGGTAGGGTTTGGTGATTGATTGACTGTTAATTTTACTCAAAAATACAATGTAGGCCTAGGCTACATTTACGACGCGAGGATGATGTAGCCCAGGTCACGGACTCCCCAACCGTAGGCCCATGTTACGGAGGGAGTCCAGGGTATAAATGGTGCAAAATCGGGCGAAAAATTTTGTAACTAAAATTTGCAACACCTCTATCTTTCCCAAGGAGCCAATTTTACGCCTGTAACTCCTATGCGTCCTTAGGCCTATCTCCACATTTGGTGAGATGAGAAATTTGACACATCAACACCAATGATAGCCCCACCGGTGTGGCACGGACTCTCTCTCCTAATCCATCCTTAGCCACTCATCCGTATATGCAATTTCGTGTCAGCGTATTGAACATTTCGGCGCACCCACTTATCATCATTGGTGCAATTACTTTTGCACACAAACATGATTCTTGACCTTCCGCTTTCTAAAACCATTATTATGTTGAATGATTTCACTCACGTTATTCCGGTATTTTCCAGTCTTTTTGCCTTTACCCATTCAATCTAACGGGCTCGCTCTCACAGTCGCCATCTTTGAAATAAGGTCGGTGAACATTATGTCCCTTGACCCCCTTATCGTTTCAACGGCTGTTCCATGTCAAGACATTTAAACTGCTGCCAAAGTTTTGGAAGAGCCCATTGGTACATGTAGTATCGCTCAGTCCATGTAATACATATGTCTTGACATGGAACAGCCGTCGAGACGATGAGGGGGACCAAGTGACGTTATGTTCACCGACCTTATTTCAAAGATAGAGACTGTGAAATTGAATGGCATATCTTGTATTTTTAGGGGGGTTAGCAAGGAAGAGTTGTTTGAAATACCGGGTACCTTTATTGTAATTCAAATCTGTGACACAATAAGAAGTTGATGGAAAGGTTCATATCAATAAATGTCAAACAACACCACACATCATGGCAAAAACAACCAAAACATTCACTACATACAGATTTCTAAACAAATGACAAAAACATCAGACCAAAGGGAGGGTGAAAAAAAGAGGGTAAGGTAGGTTGGGATTTAGGACTCAGGCCAAAGAAACAATGGAGCAACCCTGAAGAGGCCTGGCAAGATGAAAATTATTAATGCTAGAAATATTATTAAAGTACTTGTGAAAACAAACACAGTTTAAGAGCATCAATTGTATCCGTGTTGAGCTCGCATTAATGTTTATTTTGAGCTACAATTAAAGTCTGTCCCACAAGGACTGTTTAAGCACGAGGACAGTTACAAACTAAATAAAAAAATTGCACAAGAGAAATATTTTTAAAAGGGATAAGGGGAAGCAACAAATCATGGAAATATATTGTTGCACCGAGCTACTTGTATAACAACTTAGTATTAAACCCAAACAAGGTTTCTCAGTTATGTCCATGTTAAGCTTAACATCAGTAATTATTTAGGAACTACAATTAAAGAATTGCACGCCAGTATATTCCGTGAATACCGTTAAAACATGAGACAACTGCAGTCAATGAAAAAATTTACACAGGAAAACCTTTTTAGAGTGGGGAAAAAAACAGCACAGAGGTATTGTCCCAAGCTAGAAACATGTAGAATAACCCAGGCAAGATCCACACCAGATTTAGGTGAGGAACTAAACTGAAATGTCACAGCTGTACAGCTGGACATTCATCTTACCCACAAAGATGGATGCTGACATGTATATGGACATGTTGGAGGGAACAAGTTGGTGTTTATTGACTTTCATTTGTGATAGTCCAATACATGTATGGACCTCTTTCCAACACAGACGCAGATGGTAGGCATTGGCCTACAGGTGTAATACCAACAGCTATGGGTGGCCTTTGCCGTGATGCCTCAATGCGCTGGCCTCTAAAGAAAAAACCTATTTCACGACCAAGCTAGTTGGCAGGCATTCCCTTTCCCTGCAGCGAAATCTGCTGTACACGTCCTACACATTTACAAGTACATTGCCATTATTAATGCTGCTGAATTTTTTTTGACCCACGGGTCTGAAAAGTCAGAACACAAACACCCCAGGAGTTACAACAAAGGAAAGTTCAAGTGAAATAAACAGTGGTGGCAAATGCTGTCTTTTATTTTGCAACGTTGCAATTTTGCTGTCATATATTCTGCCACCATTATAACCGAATGCAAAGAAGCGCTAAGAATATTTTTCCCAGTACCGGTAGCTTACAATGAGGAAGTTCAGAGAATGCCACTCTTTACTGAGTCATTTGTTTCTGAAATTTACCTTATACTGAGCACTAAATATGACCCAGAAATGAAAAGACCGAATTCGCATCATAATTACGAGCTTCACAATAGTCCTCACTTTGAAAAGAGGCAACGGGAATGTGGAAGCGTGAATGGAGCCGCATGCCACAGAACAATCAGCCTTTTCACCGTGTAATTCAAAGCGTGCAGAACAGGCAGGGCCACAAACCGAGAATTTGCGGTTTGGCAGGTGGCGTTCGTGGCCAAGCAAGGCTGGAATTCTTGGAGTGGGCTTTCGGGAAGAAATTCCCATGGTCAAGGGGTTAACATCTACACAACTTCCATTTCTATTGTGCCAAACTGAGTAACACATCAAAAGAAAGAGCTCAAATTCCTCAATCTAATACAAACTAAAACTCGAAAGTAGCTCCGGAGACTTGTGACTCATTTTTACAGAGCGGTTCACAAATTACATTCTCTTGAGTCTGTGAACTTTAACAATTTTTATAATGGAAAGAGACATTTGGTTGTGTGCACTGCGCACACTGCGCAGTGATTCTATCATTAACAACTCTCCAAAACATTTTCAAATGGTCTCAGTAATTGCAACATGAAGACTTACTGCTACACTGTAAGAGCGCCCCCTAGGATGGACTCAGCCATAGGAAGGCTTGAGACTACAGACAGTATAGTAATAAATGGGGATGGACTGTCACTGACACCAAGCAGTGCTATTTACATGTACAGTGTATTGCATTTTGGTTTGCGTCCTGATGGTTAATTTCACTTTTTTTAACACAAGTGGCTCGAGTGCTGTTGGTTTTTTCATGAAGATCCTTAACCCTAACCTAGACTGTTCAACTAGAAACAGCACTGAACAAATTTGTTTATTTGAGAGTGAAATACCAGTAGTTTGCAGTACCCGCTGCTACACCTGACTCAGAGCGGCCAGCCAACCACGGCAAGCTCGGTGGTCGAGTGGTTAAGACGTCTGTATTAGTAAGCAGGAGGTCGTGGGTTCGAGTCCTACCCGAGTAAGCTTGTGAATTTTTTTTGGAAGCTCTCCGACAAGCACTGAGCATACAGTGTTTATTAATACATACGTTGGGTAAGGGCAAAACCCGTTATAAAAAAAGGATTAAAGTTTATTTGAAACAACTCATCCATGTGTGGTCAAGTTGAATGAGGGACCGGTAGTCACGAGTCGTGTGGCTTTGTAATATGAACATTTGAAGTGGCATGAAGATTGGAGCAAGCACAAATGTAAATATTGACTTTTGTAAGCTGGTGCACCAGCTGAGCATTTGGAAAAAATTGCGGGCTTCCCCTCGCCTCGTCTTGGCCCAAGAAGTCAGTGATCGATAGTTGTTTTATTTCTGTTGAAGAGCACCCTCGCACAACTAGTTTTTACTTACTTTAGTGCGAGCTGGCACACAGTCTAATTATGAGTCGTTGGGGGCACACTATGCACAGTGTATGCTATCAAGCACTTACGTCTTGAAACCAAGACTATCCTCCCCCCCCCCCGCCATGCTGTCTACACAGACCACCACCAGACCACCCAGTGGCTTGAATGTTACCAAACTAGCACTCCAAAGGTACACCGCATTTGCGTCATCACCTTTTGGGAGGTTGCATTATCAACAATTTTAATAGGGTAGATTAGAGGACATCTGACTTTGTCTACCACTGGGTTCATACTTGACACAAGATAAGATCCTATTCCAGTGAGTAATGACCATACAGCTACAAAAAACTAGAGCACTGAGTCATGTACATGTACAAAGTGATGCCTGCTGGGTGCAGCCATGTTTGTGCGAAAACCTATGGAAAGCCTGAAATTTTGGACAGCTTTTGTTCGGCTATTTCCATATCTGCATCTGTATTCTAAAACGATATGTCAATAAAGTCAATACGCACTCAAACTTATCTACAATCAGTAAATGAGCACTTCACTTTGCCCTGTGTAAACAGTGCAAATGCATGTGCATATGTTCTGTAGATAATTTAGCAGTGACTCTTTAAATCGGATTTTAGCGGTACCCAATGCTTGTTGCAAATAGAGTACCTTATTTGATATTTATTCTATCTGATTTCCAATGTTCTACAAGCATGAACATGGATTCCATGACGGCATCAAATTTTCTCTGTGCGGAGAATGGGAAGTTAGCGCTCTCGTAATTAAACGATACACAGTATGTATAGTAATGACCCAGATAGTATTGAGTTATCTCTGAAGAGATAACGTGCTTCAATATGTCATATCTATATCACGCTGTGAAGTTTACCTTCAAGGGCTGTTCCGTTGACACTGAAGTGTAGCAAAAGGTTGAATTTTTGAGGTTGTGATCTGGGTCCGCAAAATAAAGGGCAAGGGCTGGATATACATTTACCTACCGTAGTTCATGTGGCTGCGGATGCTAGTGGCTTGTGCCTGTAGCCATGGTTACATTCATTTCCCCCTACCCCCCTCCCACGGGTTCAAAGTACAAAGCACTCAAAAAGAGAGGTGTGTCAGCCTAGCCTAGCAAGATGCTGTGCTTAGTTTTACATGGCTTCCCGCTAGTTAAACCAAAGTTGTGACACTTTTCGAAGTATAAAATGAGGAAGCAACACGCCCCCACCCTAACGTCCCTTTTCACTTCTGCCTGAAGTTTCACTGAATCTTACAAAAGTCACAACTCAGTAGTCTTGTGTAAAGAAAATAGTGCCCACACTCCAGCTTCCTCAATCTTGCAAAATCCTTCTAACCTCCTGATGGATTTCAGAAGATACAGATTGGTTAAACTCTGCTCCTGTCTTTGGGAATGGTTTATAAAAAGTGGATAATATCTTTAGTTGTCATGGAGATATGTATATTGTCATGACAAAGAAGAGTTTTCACCTTAAAAAGCAGCTAGAAGAATAAAAATGGACACGGGGCACTTTGCTTTTTATCAACATATATTTATAAACAATGTATATTCCCCTTTGATTGAAAGCTTATAGATTTTTTATGAGCCGTCAGGCAGCACTGAATTAGCTATACTGTATGTGTACAACATTAAGTGTGCAGTGTAGATATGTCCGTGAAAAGCAAACCAGGTTGAAATTAATGTCTCCCTGATGCCAACAAGATTAATTTAAAAAAAAAAAATCACTGAAGGATCTGTTCTGTTTCTTTACAGTGAGGCAATTCCAGCTGGACCTTACGGTGAAGCAGTGCCGAGAAAAGCTCCGTGAGATGTTCATGAAGAACGCCCACGTCAAAGACCCTCGCGCCATCGATCTGCTAGTCATCAAGGTTGGTAATTCTGGTGTATGTGTAAGGAAAAAAACATTGTTATGTCTGACCAGTTATGAATTGGTGCAGTGCATGATGGGATGAGTAGTTTCCCACGATGCATTGCTGAAACATTTGATGGTTTTAGACTCAGTTACCCACTCGGCTCATTTGTGGTAGATTTCACATGTATACATGTGATTTCACATGCACTGTAAGATACCTTTTTTAAAGGCTGTCTCCTTCCCTTAACCCTAACCCTCCTCAATCCTTCACCTGTTGGAGGACTGAGGAGTGTTAGGGTTAAAGAAAAAAAATGAGTAATTTTAAGTATGAAACTGGCCAATCATCTCCGTATAGAGAATTACATGTATGTAGATTAATCCAGAGAATGAGAATGCTGTATACTCAATTGTTGGACAGTCTTCAGCATTGTAGCGGTTGGGTTCATCCACAGCGCTACATGTAAGTGTATATTAAACTACGAGACAGCTAACTTGCTGTGTAAAGTGACGCCTGTTGAGCGCATCCATATTTGTGTATAATCTTCAAAGTTTGCATCGGGTATTCACACATCTGTGTCTGTATTTGTAAACACTACACTAAAAACCTAAACACACAATCAGTAAATGAGAGTTTCGTTTTGCTCGGTGTAAATAATGTAGAGACGTGCATATGCACTCCTTTGGTTAAGGCTTTCTAGTGATATGAATTCACCTTTATGTCGGGGGATGTAATAATTTTATACCAGGATTGGCCCGTACACTGACATGGATTTGAGCCAGCCACCTGATCCCCCCAAACTTAGTGATCAAGTAGTAAAGATGTCTGCACTAGCAAACAAGAAGTGGTGGGTTCGAATCCCACCCTAGCCAGCTTGTGATTTTTTTTTGCAATTCTCAGGTACTTATAGGTCTCTCTCAAATGACGTCTCTTCCCACAGATTGCCACATGCATTGGCATTTTTTACTTTGGGTTTTATGACACATACATGTACTTAGTATCAGCTGCACCGTACCGGTACATGTACATGTATGTCGAACATTTTTGGATCAGCACACACGTTGTATCCACAGTTGTAATTTTCCTGCAAAGATTTCTTCTAATGAGAGAGATCTATACATCAGAGTAAGGGCAAAACCTAGTGGAAGAAAAACAGATTCAGCCTGAAAATACACTTATTGTATTTTCTGCATGATGAATTCGGAATTCATGACCCGCTCTGTAAAAACAGTATTAAGGGACGCTGTGCTATTTCACGCTACGGACATTTTTCGGTCCCAATCCTTTCTTTTTCATTGTTTTCATTCCTGATACTACAAAGTTCATGTTATAACAAGGTAATTTACCAAGTCGGAGAGACCTCTTATTAATGAGATTGGACTGTAAATCCAGACAAATCCAGACCAGAGAGAGAAGAAACAGAAGTGTCATGTGAATAAATCCTTGCCTAAATAAATTCCTATATCAACTACATATCTATGTGTACAAATTTCTTTTGACCTTGGAATATAACTTCCTTAACTTAACTTGAATTTAATTCAATAGCATGTGACCTGTGACCAACTAATCATATCATGGGATTTATTTAGGCACTGTACATGTATATTTCAGTGATGGTAAATTGGCGAGAGATGTTACAGTTTATATTTGGATTAAACCACAGGGTTGTTAAGCAGCTATTTATAGATATTAGATGTACATTGTACCTGTATTTGTACATGGTAACCAGTTACCCACTTGAATCAGGGCTATTATTTCTGTATTTAGGTTAGGTGCTTTTTGGATCAATTGATGTGAATGATTTGTCATTTTTGTGCTTTGGTTTTGCTTTTGTTTCAAAACTATTCAGGGCAAAATGGAGCTGGAAGAGACAATTCAAGTTTGGAAACAGCGGACACATGTTATGCGGTACTTCCAGGAATCAGAGAAACCACCCAAGACAGATTTCTTATCCAAATTCTACGAGGGAAAAGATTGATGAGTTGCCTGTAACTAGCCATGTGTGTTTGGATTTTAGGACTAGATTGTCAGTTGGTCCCCAATCCATTGATTCTTTTTGTTTTTTAGACTATTCTCAGCTCCAGAAGATCACACATGAATGCTGTGATTTGTTTACTTTATCTAGAGAATATGCAAAACAAATATTTCCAGAACTCAATTTGCATCCCCCCCTCCCAGATTCTAGAAATTCATCAGGAAGCTTTAGGGGAGTCTGCCGTGTTCAGGATGGTGGCGCCTGGTGACTTACTCTACCTGGGTCTTGATGCTTGTAAACTTCAAAGGACAATTGCTTTCCTCAGTTGCTACCCAGTGGAGGGTTTTTTTGAGGACTCAAAAGGGTTCTTGGCAAAATATCACTTGGGAGTTGTGAATTTAATTGTCTCGTGGGTAGGCGCAATTCAAGGTTGAACATGAAATGTTTTTATGTATAACCAATGCATGAACACGTAAAAAATGAGTTTCCTATCAAAGATTTGAAGGTGTTCTACACGTACTTCAGTTGTCATACTGAGCAAGTCTCAATGTGCTAAATGCGAATAATGCATGTTAACCCCAACCCTCCTGAATCCTTCACCTGTTGGAGGATTGAGGAGGGCAAGGGTTAATGAGCGTGCATTGGTATGAATAATGGCATGAGGTGACAGGTGAAATGTTCCATTTCACGAGGCAAGGCAGAGTGGAATGGAACATTTCATCCATCTCCGAATGAAATGGTTCTTACCATTGCACGAATGTGAAACATCCATTATTTGTTTTACGCAATACCTGCACAAATATGAATACAAGAATAGGTCCCGATTGCATATTAACGTACGTCCTTTTGCAAAACAGATTTGTGTCCAGAGCGCTACCCACTATACCTGGCAATGTTTCCGTCCCTACGTTATTTTCCTCTCTCTGACTGGGAACGAGATGTGAAATGGGGCTGGAACTGGTCAAGTGAATGAAGTCAAAGGGTGCCATTGAATAGAACGAACAATTCAATGCCGTGATAAATAATCCACGAATCAGAGAACGGGGACCTATGCAGGTATTGTATAGTACCCATTGCCAGATTCTTGGAGTATTTTGATGGATATAAGCCCAAACCAACTGGCATCCAAATCTGCCTAGGGAATTATATGAATGACTTTGAGTTTAATTTGTATGCATTTGTTGTCCATTGTAAGGTTCACCAGAGTTTAGCTGACAAAATAAACTTTATTAGTCTTTATTACACAACTGTTCCATGGTCACAACTTTCTTCATTAAAGCATGTTGAACCCTGAGGCTGCTCAAGCTGTGGAATGCTGATTTAATCCTTTTTCAGATGGAAAGGAGGTAAACTCTATTAGTGGTGGCGTGATGTCTTTCAGCCCTTTAAAAAAGATAACGTAGTGCCACCATTTTTCAGAGGCTGAACGAACTTTTTTTCCCTTCTTGCTGTACTGAAACTTGTTACCAATATGGACCACCCAGAAATCAAGTCAAATAAATGTTGTTATTAATACCCCCTCAAATCTCTACTTATCACCACCGGTGTTGGCTCTGAAGAATGCGTTCTGCTATTTTTGAAGGGCAAAGTTCATTGGCTCTAAATGCAGACTTCACCCACAAATAAGCTCAAGTTCACCCATCCTAATCTGAATATCAACTGTGAACACAAATTTAACACTTGACTGATATTGTGAATGCTTGATGAAAATATGTTAGCACTGACAAGTAAAGCTGTATTCGATGGGCCCTAATAAGAAAATTACATGAATAGCTTTTTACAAAGTTAGGGCTATGGTAACACCTTATGTCACATTCCCCACCCATCCGTTGTCACGGAGACTAGTCTTTGAGACACCGTTAGCATTAATTACATGTATTTCTGGTATTAAGACAAGGATTCCTCAAAAATGCCCTAGGCATTGTAGCTTCCAAGCCTGAAGAAATCTGTAGAGAGGAGACAATGAAAAGTCCAAGCAGTTACAGTTTAAGAGGTTGGAGGAAAACCCCAGAGGAATACTCTGGGTAAAACCCACGGAATCAGGTAGGGACTGAAAACGCAACCAACATGGGGACCGAACCAGGAATCGAACCCAGACCTCAGAGGTGGAAGGCGAGGAAAGAACCACTACGCCAACCTGACTTCCCACTGTTACCGAGATAGAACCACTCTCATGTTCACATTTTGAAGCTTGAGAAACACACACACACCTTTTGTTTAAAGAGGCATAACAGTGCATTCACAACTATCACGGTATTCTAGGTACTGAATTAATTTGGGGCAACTTCACCTCTGTGTGGAACTTTTTGGGGGAAAAAATGCCAACCACACCCCTACTGCCACCAGTCTGAGTATTTTGCATAAAGAG
Organism: Acanthaster planci; assembly: GCF_054643075.1. Taxonomy (NCBI): domain Eukaryota; kingdom Metazoa; phylum Echinodermata; class Asteroidea; order Valvatida; family Acanthasteridae; genus Acanthaster; species Acanthaster planci. The sequence goes on along the minus strand of NC_141783.1, from coordinate 20,691,280 downwards.
TTTCTGTAATATGCCGACAGTAACTTGGCCTCCAGATTATGACCAGTCAGAGGGCCTCTATCTTGCACAGCCAAGTCAGCTGATATCAGTAGCATCTTAATCTCCAGATGGTGACCAGTCAGAGGGCCTCTACCTTGCACAGCCAAGTCAGCTGATATCAGTAGCATCTTAACCTCCAGATTGTGACCAGTCAGAGGGCCTCTATCTTGCAGAGCCAAGTCAGCTGATATCAGTAGCATCTTAATCTCCAGATGGTGACCAGTCAGAGGGCCTCTACCTTGCACAGCCAAGTCAGCTGATAGCAGTAGATCAAAAGCAACTTCTCATTTCATTAGCGATGGCTCACTCTTAACCCTTGAAATTACCAGTCAGCCTTAGCGCTATTTGTAAAAGTCCCAACAGTTTAGAAACTACCCCAGAAATCTGAAACTCCTCCCAACCTTCAACTTTTCTACATACGTGTATCAATATTCTCAGAGATAAAAAGGACCCAATCCAAGTTAGGTGGGCTTCATCACAGAGACAAACTTGGACACAGATACAGTTCAATATTCCACAAAGTCAACTGGTAAATTATGCAATATTTTTAATTTTCCACAATTTAAAAGAAATTTAAGGATATTTCAAAATGCAAAACTATGACTTCATTGAATGGAAATGTCTACATGATGCTGTAAGCTAAAACTGCTTTTGTTTTTATCTTTTTACAAATATTACACAATAAAACCCAAAGAGAAAACTACATGAAATGATAAAATTTCAACAGATCATAATTTTCAAAATATACTTAACCACTTCGTGCAGGGGCATTTTTCAACGTTGATGATGCTGGGCTGGCATGACTATCATTTTTTCCGTTTTCAAAATCCTTCAACAATTCATTATTCCATTTAACGGTCGTTTATAGCCGCACGGAGTAATCTTTAGGCACTACTCTAAGTTGACAGGTGACCTTCATTGATGCCCTAATATTTCAGCCAGGCCTGCAGCCTTGTAAACAGAGCCCAGATTGTGCGGTGTTACACAACTGTCTTTTGTTCACAAACCTGGTTCAGTGCACTGCTGACCTCTTTTCAATAGGGGCCAGATTAGCGTGCAGTGGTGCTGTGATAACTTATTTATCGATGAATCTGGGGGGGTTGTAATTTTTCCAATTTTGTTCCTAATCAGTGGAAACAATGGCCATTAGATTTTTTTTTAAATGCACACTGGGTAAACCCTTTTATCCACATAGAAATTATTATAAAGAAATCTATAAATTTCCCATTTCATCACGAAAGGGAATGCCATTGTATGGCATCTCACTTTGAAAATCTTAATTGGGATATTTGGCTCTGAATAAAATTAGGAAACCCCCCCCACCTGGAAGTCTCAATTCATGAACAGCATTTTGTGCTTACATTTTTTATTTTGAACAAAATATTAACCACTTCCAAGGGCGCCTTCAAATTGAAAGTTCAAAACAAATATACACAGCTGTCAGGCTTTTAAAGACTTTATACACCCAATAAATAAAATGCTCACAGCATGTGGGCAATGAAGGAATGAATACAATGAAGATATCCATATCCAACAATTATAACATCTGTACATGTAACACGAATTGATGATTTGTATAAAAAGCATTCCACTACCTCTGTATCGCAACAAAAATAAGGCCGTTTCATACTTCAAGCGAATGAACGTGAATTTATGATGTTAGATCACCTATTCGCAGAAGTTGAGCACATTTCACTTTGAGTGAACTTTTATTGCAAAATGTTTGTGACATCAAATTGACCTCGCTTTCACATTCGCCTGAAGTATGAACCGGCCTTAACTTGCATGCATCCCCCAAATTGCATGCAGCAAACCCAAATAGAAACCTTCTGGAATGTGAAATGCAAAGGCAGTCCTCCCAAATATTGAGCGAAAATGACATGTATCAACAGCATTGTCATTTTTACTATATCGCTCTCGGATGACATAGCCACTTCATGCTCTGCACCTTTGTTTGCCATCTTAAGGATATTTTTGGTCGTTGCTCCGACATCTGAAACATCAGAAGCAAAAACCCACCTCTGGACACAAAATTATGAAGACAATAATACCCTACTAAAAGGTGTACAGTTCAAACTTTGAAATGCTTTGTTTTGATCATCCCTTTGAGCAACTATGGACCAAGGCAGGATTGCAAAAAGATTTAAATGAACTCAATCCCCTCGTACTTAATGTCCGCAAATTTGGTGTCGGGCACCAGCGTTTTGCCATCTATGTTAAACACTGTGTAAAAGGTGGCGATCTTTCCCTGGTCCTCCTCCGTCTTCAGTGCCACTACCACAGTGTCCCTGGTGCCCGGCACAAACTTAAAAGAGGAGAAACCGCGGATCTTGTTGAGTACCCCGATCTTGTTGATGCGGATGTCGGTGAAGTCGGCGGTGCAGGAGATGAGAAGGTTGGTCGCTCGGTGCTCATCATCCGCCTCAGTGTAATGTTCCTTGCTTGCCCTACGAGGCAAGAAAAACCAACGCTGGTGGACGTCACTCCATACCCCAGACTCGTGTATCATGTAACCTGACAAGACAAAAACACAAGAGAAACAAAATTTTTAAGTTATTCCACTGGTACCCTCTTATTGTCATTTAACATCTTCCCACCAAACACAACTTATGCTGGCATGACCATAAATGTATAAAGAAAATCTGATCCATCCACACAAAAATCACTAAGCCACTGCCAAAACAATTTGAATATGTGTGCTGAATGCTAACTAAAATATACTTTTCCAAAGCAACAAGTGTGTTGCTATCTATAACTTGAGTTGTGGTGAGCTTTTTAACAGCAACCTACAGTTCTGCAATGGTCTGGTGCCTTTGTTCCATCTTTGTCAATACTGGACAATGTGGTGTTTGTGGGTGTCTCTTGCCTAAAACGTGCAAAGAGCTTATCGCAAGATGGAGGATACACCAACGGTGTCTTTCTTCTGATGAATTCCAAGTTGGAATGTGTTTCACACAGGAGTTAGTCATGAATAAGTTTGGCATGTTGGTGGGTAGGTCATATGCAGAAAGGCTTGGTTTAATATTTCAACTTGTATCCATGCTGTCAACTTCTTATAACCATAGCCCCTTCAGCATTTCTGCTGGGGATACTCCTCTACATGTATCCTACAAATTCTAACACTGCAAAGGAGCCCAATGGCACAGTCTTAATACTCCAACTTTCAAGATACACCAACTCTGTCACAGGAAACAGTGGCTGGGCTCTGTCTTCTTAAATCCTTCAAACTCTTGGTTGATTTTGATGGATTATGAAAAATTAGGTCAAGTTCAAGCAATGACAATTGTTTGGACCACTGATTAATTTTCCTTGGTAATGATGAGTACCAGGCACAATCAGCCACTGATTGATAGATGGCCGTCACTCGACCTTACCCTCAAGAGTTTTCAATAACAGAAAAGCCAAGTTACCTGGATAGGAATAGCCAGCCTCTCTTCTCATAGCATTGTAGTTCTTTACCCAGCTGAAATGCCGGACAGCCCCCTGATGACTGACAACTTTGACCCATTGGGGATTTAAGTTGACCAACTCCCCCGACGTCGTGGTCCACTCCTTGCCCAGTCCACCTACAAACAGCATCTCATCTCGTACAGCCATCCATTCACCTTTAAAACCTGACAAATGGCAAATCGTAAACAAGAATTTTTGGTTTTATAACTCAGTCATTGTTCATTTGTAGCATACACTCGACAAGTCAATAAATTCTCACAGGATTGCAAAATCATTCTCAAAGAAAACCCTATTAATATTTACCACCTAAAATTGCTCCTGGACAGAAACAACCAACCAACAGAACCATGCCGTAGAGGCAGCGCATTTATGCGAACTCTTTGCCAAATTTCTTTTTTTTTTCCTGTTCTTTAGTACAACCGCATAAAATCTTTGTACATGCAGAAAAATCTTGCAACAGTTGCAGGCACCAGGGTTTCAGCAAAGGTAGGCTACTGCTATATATGAGGTGGAATAGAAAACTGCATTGATATCAACCTGCGCCATAGACCACTGTGCCAATAGGGCCTGAAGTACATGTAAGCTCTCTAATACTCTCAACGTCAAGGTAAAATGTACTGTTGACTCTCCAATGGTTCCTCTGTTTACCCTCATGAGCCACACTCCAACACCAGGGCCTGTTGGAATCTGTTAGTATGAGTACACCCTTAGATGAGGTACAAAGAATGTGCCTATGGTTTTCAGTATGGTGCAGAATTCTGATACAAGAACATGTACCTGTAAAGTCCTAGAAGATACCTAAAGAAGGTAAGAACCTATGCATATGCCTGACTCCTTCAGCACGTAACTCTGAACATTCCTGACTGATCTTACAAAATCCTACAAAACCCTCCATCATGAAGGAACCCAAAGGCAAAATCTTGGTACTTAAAGTATTAAAGGATATCAATTCATGAGTTTAACTATATCGTGGCCAGGCTATGGCCCACTCCACTCTTCCAACAGCCATCCCAAATCTTATGATGTTCAAGGATCTAGTAGGGTTATTGTTATTGTGAAGCCTCAGGGTACATGTACAATCTGAGGTAAAAGGTCAAAGGTCTTCAGTGCAATCCAGTATGGTCGTGCAGCACACTGCTGCTACCAATTGTACAGCTGTTCCAATTTCAAAAGTCTGCATGTGCATTTTGCAATACGTGCACGCACTGATATTGATCTGTATCGGTAATTCTGTGACAATTGGTTGCTTAATATTTCAACCAACAGACAGGACAGTCCGCGCAGATGTTGCTGACTTGTTGCCTTGTTTTAATATGAAGGCCTTACTTAAATTTCAGGTTAATATTCATCTCTTTGTTCAATTTCAAGTTCCTACACATTTCTTTGCCGGCATTAGATTCTTGTCTTGACTTTCAAGCAGTTCTAATCCTCCTGTGAGGCCATGCCTTCCTTAATCTTATAAAATCCAATGAACCAGGTGGCTTTTTATAGATACGAATCAAGGAGTGAGAAAGGGAAACACATCGTACGTATACGTCAAAAATATGTACATGTATGTCAATGTGTAAGTATTTGTTGACAATATTCAAACATTTCAAGGTACATGTAATGTGACTCTGAAAAGAGATATTACCCTGAATCTGCTTAAATCCAATCAATTTAGCAAAATTTAAAAAGTTCTGGCAGTGTTTTGACTTTAGTTGCTCACTCCCACTCATTTCAAACTTGAGTCACAATTTTTTGACTTCAGACTTCACTTTGGGAAAGAAAATCACTTCTCACTTGACTTGATCTTGAAAACTTGGAACATAAAGTAGGGAAAATGGCTTGTAATTTGACTTCATGACTAATTGAAAACCAACTTCGTTACAACTCTAGATTCCGGACTGAAGGGCTAAGTGCAAACACTTGTGCCTCTAGGTCTCAACACACTGCTGGACGGGGCACTCTGCCGATTCAGGAAAGCACCCCCGGAGTTATTCAGGAAGATGAAATGGCCAGGATACAGCTCAGCCGCCATCAATTTTGTGTGGGTCTTGATTTCGCTTGAAAGTTAAGGACAAGAATGTGCTACTGTTTTCCTGCACAGTAGAGGGATTTGGTATGATCCACAAAGCTTGCTACAAAGATACCTGAGTTTAGGATTACAAAATCACCCCCCCTCCAATTCAAATACAAAGTGACAGCCTATTCAAAGCAGTCTCCTTTGGCAACTCGAGTTGATACACTCTGCAAAATTTCTCCAATTCCACAGAGAGCTTTTGAGTTTTACATACATGCAGTACTGGTCCAAGCTGCCACATCTGAAAGGTTCTTGAATTTCAACAGTATTTGAAATTATGGGATCCTCTGGCATAACTATGACCAATCCTATGAGTGTCATTTGAAACAACTGTCCCAATTAACAAAGGATGTCTTCACACACTTTCAAACAACAAGAGGAAGACAGCCACCTAGGAGAATCTGGTATCGCTGTAGTCTAGTCAGGATTTCCTGAAGTTAAATTTCTGAAGTCAATGAGATGTATGTACTAAACATGTAACCTTTCACACTTGCCTAGAGTTGTGTGCATTAATGCACAGCCCAACTTTTTTCAGCAGTCTACTATGCTGGATATTTAAGAACAAAAATTAATAAAAATACTCACAAGTTGTACATGTATGAGAATGATTTTTTTTGGGGGGGTTGCAGATTCATCGAACTAATGCAACTGATCGTAACACGTTATTTCACTGTACCATTCACGCTAAAAGGCCTAAATCACTGGGATTTCAATTACATGTGCATTTCAATTCAAAAAAGGAATGAATACATTATTCTAGCACTGTGCTTTCTCATACAAATGTACCTGAATGCTTGCCAAAACATAATGAAAGTATGAATTGGAAAAAAAATTTGCAAAACATTTCCTCCTTTACTTGTAGGAATTGCAAGATATTCAAAAATTTTCCACAGACTGTAAAAATCTGATAATGTGAGAAATCTAAAACAAAACTATTCTTCAGTGCATGTGGCTCAATGATAATGCCCATTTTGCAACTCTTTTCCAAACTCATGTGGTCTCCGAACTGTGTCGGCTGGTTCAGAATCAAGAACAGGAGTGTCGAAATGTGTGTGAGTGCCTGAACGTATCGGACGCACTCAGCTTATATCCATCACCAAAGCCCGAGTTTTCCCAAGGCTTTTTCATGGCTGTGAATCAAATCCTGACGCTGTCTAGGAAAATTATTAGGGGTGTGCATTTGCGGGTATTTTTAGAACCGGGTACCCGTTTTTTGTTAACATCGGGTACCCGGGTACCCGGAAAAGAGATCGCCTGATAATGGCATTGCGCACAACCCGGTGGATCATGTGCCCGAAACACGGTTCTTTTTGGTACCTAGGAAGCAAGCAGAACATTGTTCTAAACGTCGGAGATAATCTCTCCTACCTTTTTATCAAACGAAATTGTTACCTTCATTTTTCAAATTTTGTGTGGGTGTATGAAACAGAAAAACAAATCTTCACGGGAAACGTCAGAAAAAAGAACAGAGCTGCAAACCACGTACATGATATACGCACCTGCAAACGCTCAAAGGAAATGTCCCGGATGCTGCATGACCACGGACACGCGGAACGCATGTGGCGTGCACGAATGGTGAGCGCCGGTCGTGTCACGTGCGGACCAGATCAGTGCTATGTACGTCACGGGTTAAAAGGCTCAAAGTTTTATGTACAAAAATACCACCGTAACTCGAACAGTGCCCACACCATTACATCCACTTATTTTGAAGTTTCTGATTCAAAAAACCGCCACCAAAATGCTTCAAACGGCGTTGAAAGAATCGGAAGTCTAGATAGGGTCAGGAGTCATCGCAAGTTCATTTCTTTTCTGACGAGGACCAGCACGTTGCATAAATCAACGTAGCTGCAACTGTGTAATCCTGGCTTTCAAGACGCTGGTACTAACCTGATTGCAACGCGGGCCCAATTGTAGTCCCCTTCAGGCAGTCCAATCGCTGACACTGCAGCAGCCATGTGACCGTAAAAAGAAAGGTCATGTGACCACACATAAGGAAGCCCAAGTGAAAAAAATAGCAGCGCTCCACGTTGTTAAATGACTAAGCGATACGAAAGTTTTGCCACACGAAGGTACGTACCACGATGAAGTGATTTAGTTTTATAAATACTTTTTCAGGATAACTCCATTCCCCTGAGGTTCAAATTGTCGAGATTTTAATGCATAAGTACTTCGACAAGTGATATTTGATTGGCCGACTGTACTATGACTTGCACCTGTCAACATTTCCTTTTTTTTGAATGAAAAAATACTTGGATTTGAAATGCTTTAGTACATACAGAAAAAATCATTCCTGCTTTTTTGGTCAATTCCTCATCCACAGTTCCGCTGAATCACTGAGGAAATTCAAGTTGCTTTAATTTAAAAATAATTTTGAAACGGAATATTTCTTGGTATAAAACTTAACTAAACTAGTTCTCTGACTCCTTGGGTTTGTAGCGCACATTTAGTGCTTTGATTATAAAAGAGGCCGATCAACCGCACAATTTGTGCGTGATCGCTACTTACAGCACGCCGTGTGGAGTCCCAGTAGTAGTACCGCAGGAATATTACACAATCCGCTCTCGCTTCGTCGTCAATCCCGACATAAAGTAATTTTCATTCATATTGTTTTATTTGACAAAAATACTCTTAATTCAAACAGTAAGCACTACTTATTCTGCACAAAAGTCATTTAGGCCGACAGGGTTTGATAGTTACAAATACAGTCATGCAAGTGTACATCAACAGCGCTCCCCCCTCATAAGACAAAACTCCTTTGGTCTCTTGTTCATATAGGTTTGGTTAAGTCATTTTCCTAGTTCCGGATCGCGAAAATTATTCAGTAAGACTGCAGCTAAAAAATCCTCAAATTCGAGTGAAATATGGTCAGAAGTCAACTTTGTGTTTTGGATATACTTCAAATTTTTTTTCAAAATCTAAGCTTTTATATTTGGATTCACAGGATCGATCGACGAAAGTGATGATGACACCTTTCCTAGTTCTGCATCGGTTTAGGATGGAGACAAAAACGTCTTCACAAATAAAAAGTAACCACACGAAAAATCCATTTTCAGCCAAAACCATTGTAAAAAGTTTCTTTTCTAATAGAGAATCTTTTAATTTTGAGAAAATTAGATGAAAAATAAGAATTCTAATGAATTAAAAAGGTAGAAATTGCGTACGGTTTGACTCGACTTTTAAACTGTACAGTGAGCTATCAACGTTATTCTCCCCGCGCCGCACAGTTGACGAACCCATTACGTCACATACATTTCTGCTGCGCCCGTGTAGTTGAGTTCGCAACGACTTTGCGTGGTAACGCCGCGCGATCCGAGAGCTTGCAGTTTTCGCTAAATTAACAAAAACGGAAACTCTAAAAAAGTCATTTTGATTAAGCGGACATTAGATGCAAAGGTTTATATGACTATTCAATTTAAAGAAATATTTAAAATCACACGTAGCGAGTGACCTATCGCCCGTGAATTTTAGTGTTTTTTTCGCTCTTGTGAACTGGGAAATTCTGGAACTAGGAAAACGACTTGCGATACAATGGGCGGAGTGGGTAACAAAATTAGCTGTCGATCTCCGAATTCAAGTTTCATGTATGACCGCGGGACCGGATTTTCATCGGCACGGTGGTTTTCCATGAAGTCTGTCCTTCAGTAAGAAATTTCACAGACATTTTGTGCATGAATGTTTGTTCCTAATTTATTTACTTTTTTACGGGTACCCGGCCCGGAAAAATGGAACCGGGTTTTGAAATCGACGGGCGGGTACCCGGGTACCCGGGTACCCGGCACAGGCCTAAAAATTATGTTATAGTATTTTACACAAGTGAAAGTCTCACATGGTATAGTGAATAGTATTGTTGTTCTCATGGGCGAAGATTTCTTGTCAAATGTGGGAGGGATGGTTTCTGAAACGTCCCCCTTGTGCAGGCTTGACACAATACAGGGTACCTGTTTAAGGTCCCCCTTGAATTATGTACATGGATGTAGGGGTGTGCTTAAAAGTGGGAGGGGATATATCCTTTTCCCACCCCTCCCCCCTCCGGATCTCCCCCATGGTTATTCAAGATTCACAAGAGCATGGGTGCAATTTTGGGCCACCAATTTTTTCAATTCACCAAAATGCCAAACTTTCCTTTTCAAAGTTAAGTTTGTTGACTATTCAAGGCCTTGGAGGATTCTTTCAAAAGAGGAAAAAAACAATTTTCAACTGCCTGATGTGTGCATACTGCTCTTGCCAGATGCCAGTGCCATGAAAATGTAAGATATGCAGCCTACAATTTAACATCCAGTGTAATACTCCTTACCCTTTGTATTTCTGCCGTCTCCATCCGACAAGATGATCCACGGTATTACAGTGTTGTCAACAATCTCATAGATGACCCCCGTGCGATCGTCCACCGAGTAGAGCTTCCCATTAAATGTGACCAGCTCTGAAAGCTCCATCCCTCGTCCCCCTCTAGAAAGTTGTGATTGCAGGACTGACGGTTCTTTGTCTAGTTGTATACTAACTTGGTCATGTAACGAGTTGATGTTTAAATAGCCTTTCAGATAATACCCAACCCAGGTATTCTTTTTGGTTGCTGATTTTGAATCAGTATCTAGATCAGATATTAGACCAATTCGGTACTGCTCTCCAACTAGTGTTCGCTGGGGCGCTGTAATTGGGTAAGTTTTATTGTAGACTGCAGACGTCATTACGACATAGTTCTTACCCATGCCACTGTTGTTTGTGCTAAAATTCCCGCTTGTCCGTTTGGAACTGGGAAGCAGTAAAAACACAAGAATAAGAATGAACATGACTACCGCAGCTGCAACAATTCTCTGCCTCACTCGTAGAGCACCGACACCACCTTTAGCACCAGTGAAACTTGCGAACAACTTGGTCGGTCCTGACGATCGGCTGCTGCCCTCGACAGCCAAGGATTTCCATTCGTTTGACTTCGACATGGTGCTTTTTCTCTTTTTACACCGTTTTTTAGTACTATCCTGGGGTACCTGCAACTTCTCCACGGAATTTACGACCCCTGAATCACTGCTTTTGCTGAGCTTTCGTTGACGATGCGGGTTTCTGCCGGCATTTTTTAACCCGACCCACACAAGCCCACCGACGAGCAGCCACGTCAAGTTGGTGAAAGCTGTAATATTTAGCGCCTGACGACACCAACGATAGCCAGTGAGAAACACCTGCAGTGGATACATGGTACCAGACTTGACGACCAATACCATCATCAGTAATCGATGCGTTACTGAGTTTTCCACTGGTCCCCGCCCCGCAAGATCCGCACTTCTAAAGTGCTAATGAGAAACTGACTCGCGGAACCATTGCTATACAGGATTTTGTTGAAGCCGCCTTCGGAACGAAGTCCGTTTTGTGGCGAAAAAGATTTGAGGGCGCTGCAGCATTCTAATGGTCTGACCACGAAAGTGAAACCTGCATTCAGTTTCGCATCGCGTTTGTCGTAGATCGAGTTGCTCAGACTGCCCATGATTGTTCCTTCCTCCATGGTTACATATAACGATGTAGCTTGCTCCCTGGCAAAAAGAGGGAAAATATAACAACAAGCGCGACAAAAGGGAGGGGGGATGACAAAATCGGGTGATAACTTCAGTTGTCTCGGAAATATCTCGGAATTGACCCCTTCCACTGTTGATAGTTTGTCGCATGACACCCCCGTACAAATGCAATTGTCACGCCTAACACCTTTACCTCTGCTGCGTCATCAAAGGTGTGCTTGAAGCCTCATTAGATAAGATAGTTACAGCCTGCACTTCCCTGCCTGTCCAAAGTCATTCTCTCATTGGCTTAGGGATTTCTCTCCCCTGGGATCAAATCTGCAGGAGATAACCTGAGTGATAGTTTGCTTGCTTGCTTGCTTGCTTGCTTGCTTGCTTGCTTGCTTGCTTGCTTGCTTGCTTGCTTGCTTGCTTGCTTGTTAAAATGCAAGTTCGGGGTTTTTTGTCTCTTGGGGGAGAGATATTACCCATAAGCCCCCTACGCAATCCTAAACTGTCTTTCTAAAATGTCTGTCTTGTTTAGACTCAGAACTAATCCAAAAATTGAACCTCGATGGAGTGACGTCAATCATCGGCATCTCTGCTGGGACTGCGTGAAAAGAGAAATAGTTTCACAGTTCCGTGCTTGTCTTCCTGAGAGGACTCCAATTGTTGGAGCCGTGATATGCTACAACGTCAGAGTTATCTTTACGAATTATGAAACCAAAAAAACACTTACATTTTCTAGATTGGTGGAACACAGAAACCCCTCCCCCCGGCGGCCTCCCAAGAAAGCAGATCACTGGATTTTAGAATATGTTTGGGTCGATTTTGATGAAGTTACACTCGCAAGCTCTCCCCCGGAAGATGGCTTCATGTCTATCGTACTTTACACAACTGCTGGAGAATCGTTGCACTCCGAAAGAAATCGAAAGAAAATGTTAAGTTCATATATCTGGCAAGAAATGAGACAGAGGGGTACCCCCCAACATGTCCAATCACTATACACACTCTAGACTTTTGGTACCTACCTGTCTGGGAAAAAATTCCTCAAATTCCAGTGAAACAATGCCCAACATAAAGCAGGGGGTTCTCTCCGTCTCATATCTTGCTTCATATGTAGTTAACGGTCTGAACATCTGCCGTGACGACGATCCGTGAAAGAAAGCAACACGAAGCATAATTGCACTGATAGGCCATCCATAAAGTAAGTACACACGAAATGCCCACTTTCAGACCCCCATACGCATACGCTGCCGGTCTTTGGGTCATGATTAATGTCCCAGTTTACAAATAATGGGCGTCGACACAGGAGGATACAAGGCGGGATGGACTGTGTTCGAGTTTCGACGCATACAAGCTGATTCTGGTATTTATTTGTATGAGAAACTCTATTGCTATGATGAAGATTCATTACAGGCAAATTTCGGTTTGCGTACGGTACGCACAGGTTGAACCCCCCTGGACGCATGGTGTATGCAACGGTACCAGCCCCCCTCCCCCCTGGTGCGTACGTACTTACGGGCGACCCCTTAATGCATTAAAATCATCCATTCTTGGTTCTCTTTTTTTTTCTTAGAAGTTCCGAGATTTTCACATTGCTCATGTACCAATTTGTTTACATGTCAGGCAGAGAAAGGCCCATTCCACCCCCACAAACAATTTCCCCTTCTGAAAAATTGTTTCTGGATCCGTCCCTGTTTACCGCAAATAATTATTCAATCATGGTTGCTGTCAATCATTATATTCACCAAAGACTGCCCATTTCGCGTGTTTTGGCAGAATACAGGGCGATGGTGTCCGGGTTGCAGGTTCCTCGAAGTTTTTTGTCCTGACTCTACAGCTCAGCATAAAAGTATAAATTATACCCGAGGCGGATCTATAGGGGGGTACTATACCCCATCCACTGGGCGGGATTTTCGTCCCTCGGCGAGGCAAAATTGTGGGATATTTACACGCTTTTGGAAGGGATATGAAATAGACCCCAAAAGTATACCGTATACCCCCCCAAAAAAATTTTCTGGCTCGTCGCAGCAGGGTCAAGTATCAACATCGTTAAAACGTGTTTATTACCAGTAGCCCATCAAATTAGTTTCCAGGAGAATTCAGGAGAGTTACCCACACAAATCCTCTCTAGTATGGTGTACTATTTACGACAAACATTTCTTTCTCTCTTTAGCCTCCATCCAGGCGACGCAACTACACGACGCGACGGCACGACGGCACGACGGCTTCCTTGCGTCATGCCGTCGGGTCGCACCGTCGCCTTCTTGCCATTACGTTTGTGCACACACCGTCGCCCGTCGCATTGTGCTGCCTTGGGTCCTTTCCATGTTGCATTTTTTGTCGCCTAAACTTCGCCCCTTCCGTCGCCCGTCGCGTCGCACCGTCGTGTGTCGCGTCGTACGTCGTGTCGTGCATCGCGTCGCCTATTACGTCCCCTGAAGCACGACGCAACGCACGACGCGACGCGATTTTTTTACTGCAAGCCTTTCCACTGCAAACTCTATAGCTACTTGCCAAGTCCAGACAAGCCAAGTCGTCCCCAACTTCAGCAATAGATCGTCTTCAAGCTCGGGCCTTCATTTATTTTCATTGCTAATTCATATTGTTTTCTGTTTCATAGAATCCCTGTTTTTTTCTCATTATTAAAAAGATGCTTTCTCTAGCGTGAGGGTATTTGTATTTTCGTAAACCGTGCGAAAACTTTTCACTATATTAGCCGGAAACGAATTAATTCTCACTGGTTAACTGATAATAAAAGGGGTAAACTAGTAAACAAATAAATAATGTAAGCAGGTATCATGATTCTCATATTATGTCCGCTACAATATTTTTGAAGATACAATACATCAATCATTATAACGTGCTTCCTAATGTAAGATGTGGATCAGATGAGAAATTATACATGTGTGTGGCCAACCAGAGTTAAAAAAAAAAAGACAAGGCCACAATGATAACAGCGTCTGTATAATGTTTTATTCAGAAACATGGACTAATATCATTGGAAGTGTGGTGCTGATGAAGGTAACGAGGAAGACTGACCTGAAGGAAGACTAAGACGGAATATTCTGAGGGTATTATAGAGCAGGCTCGGTGGTAACTTCCTAAACCCTTAGTCAAACTTGCGGTCATACAGTTGTAGACAATTTGTCTGGGGAATTGGGAGTACTACTTAGAAATTACCGGGATGGACCACGGGGAAAATCCGGTATCTATAAAATTACAAATCTACCACAAATGGGAACTGCATCGACGGTATTAAAAAGAAATCATAGGCTGGATTTAAAGAGTGACGAATTCTGGGCTTCCACTTATTATGAGAGAGCAGTTCCTACATATGCCGATTTTCTTATTGCTCTTTTTTCTTTTTCTTAATAAAACATGACAGAAATTATTCCTAATCGAGGAATGGATGAGATAAAAACAAGAACAAATCAACACTAAAGAGTAAATTGCATGTACTTTGCAAGCACGGGGACAGAAATAAAAGAAAAGCGCCCTCAATAAACACCATGAAGCAAAGGGCGACGCGATGCACCACACGACGTACGACGCGACGCAAGATGGTACGACACGACGGGCGACGGAAGGGGCGACGTTTAGGGCGGGAAAAAATGAATCATGGAAAATACCTGAGACAGCACGACGCGACGGGCGACGACGCGTCGTGTGTGTACAAACGTAATGGCAAGAAGGCGACGGTTCGACCCGACGGCACGACGCAAGGCAGCTGTCGTGCCGTCGCGTCGTCTGGTAGCGTCGCCTGGAGGAGGCAAGAGAGAGAGAAATGTTTGTCGGAAATAGTACACCATACTCTAGCGCCCTCCTTTAAAATACAAAGATCGCTGGTATCCGTGGTCATAGCTATTACGTTCTAGAAGCACGATGTGCATCAGTGCAGTGCTTCGTGCAAAAGACCCAAGAAGGCTGTTGCGCGTGGCCGCCATTATATGTCAGGCATTGTTCATTTATTTTCCCGGCGGATTGAGAAAGGAAACATTAATTTGTTATCAAATATAACATTTTATTTTCGTCAAAATGCCTGGTGCTGAAGAGGATGATAGAAAGAGTAAGTGAAGTTTGTAATTGATCGAAAACACTGTGGGGATTGAATCATTTGGAAGTCGCATTTGGCATTGTCTCGTGCTATCACCAACACTGACCAAGTCCAATTCAGTGTAGTAATGGTTTACGCATGTCCTGCCGTTTACATGGAAAACCATGTTAACCTGTCATGCCCGTTACTTGTTTTCCCTACCTCCATGCTGATTGGACGTCGGTTACTTCGCCCCGTTTCCACTTCGCCCCGTTTCCACTTCGCCCCATATCACTTTGCTCCATGTCCATTTCGCCCAAGCCATTAGCCCCACTAGTGACAGTGTGGCATGGACACACACTCCCGATCCATCCTTAGCCACACATCCGTATACGCAATTTCGTGTCGGCGTATTGAACATTCCGGCGCACCCACTTATTATCGTGGGCCACATTTCCACATTCTAAAAACCATTTATTGAATGATTTCACTCACGTTTTTCAGGTATTTTCCAGTCTTTTTGCTTGCCTTTATCCATTCAATCTAACGGGCTCACTCTCACAGTCGCCATCTTTAAAATAAGGTCGTTGAGCATTACGTCACTTGACCCCTCATCGTCTCAGCGGCTGTTCCATGTCAAGATACTTAAACTGTGGCCAAAGTTTTGGAAGAGCCCATTGGTACATGTAGAATCTTATCGCTCAGTCCGTGTACTACATATGTCTATGATAGTCCGTGCCACACTAGTGGGGCTACCAAGCCATAGGCCCTACAGCCTTGCAGGTACTTGTGTCTGGAAACATAGGCCTAACTGACAGTGGTGAGAAACAAGGCACCTTTTTATGCCTAGGTCATGCCATTCATTGTAGGTGGTGGGGATTGACACGTGACAATGCCAGTGGATTTGATAATTGAATAATGAAAGAAACTGTATCATTCCTTTAAATTTTCATCAAAATGTCCCCTGTAGTCTTCTTTGAATCCCCTGTACATGCTGCAGGCTAAGCCTTATCCCAAATACTGCATGGGTTATTTTGCACAATGGTAGAAAGGAATTGTGGGAAGAAAAAAGGGGCAATGTTTGTTCCGTTTTTCCTTCCCACAATGTACAGTGCACTTATGGTGGCCTCGCATCATGAACACGATGGTTGTAAAAAGCACGTGGTGAGAATTCACTAATAATCATCTGAGAACATACAATGTATGGCATTCCCGCTGCACACCAATACTAAATTCTCACAACATCCAATTGTAAATGTACATGTATATGCAGATTTAGCATTATGTTTCCCAATCTCCGATAGCCACGTCCTTACGTTCCATATTAGGCCGTAAATGTCGTAAATGGCCGTGCAAAACAAATTTTGATTGGCTGCTTATCACAGTCGGACTTGATCAAAGGCAACTGATTTTGCCAGGCAGACCAATGCAGCAATCCAGCACACAACAAGAGTTGGATTGAGCGGTAGCCTAATTTGCCTTTCCTTTGATCATGTTTGATCGAAGTCGTAGTGTAAATACCTTGTAATGGAATTTTGCCAGATCTTTAAGTTGTTGGAAAATTTCAAATAACAAAATGGCGTTATCCATTAGAAAAAGACTGAAGGAAGATCGTCCCTTTGGCCATGTGGGCACCATCGTGGGAAAGAATGCTGAAAGTTCTTTGAACACATCAAAAGCCATAGTTTGGTACATGTAGTTGAATCTGTTTCGTGAAAAATAACGATATCGCTGGAAATCTATTTTTATCTTGTATCCTTTAAAGGAGGAGACTCCCATTTGAGCATGCTTTTTTTTTCTGTTTTCACACATCCTACGATCGTTTTGTTGTGTCAAGCGTTGTCCAAACAACCGCTTTTGGTCTGTAAAACACGGTCGGAAACTGTCACTCTGACGGTAACTTTCTAGAGAATTTCAACTCCTAAACAAACTTTGGGGAAACAGTTTGGGAAAAAAATATGGTCACATCGAAGTTACTCGTGGATGGGATGGAGATGAGATTCATTGCTTGTATTAAACATACACACGGAAGTACTGTATACAGCATGTACTCTTTGATGTCTCGATGTGCATTGTACATGTACATGTACACATCCAAACCTGAACTGAACCAAAGTTCAGCAAAAAATTTCCGAACCATGTACGAACCTAAACTGAACCAAACCTTGGCACCTAATTGCAGCACTAGTAATGATATGTATAAAAGAGCCCCTTCTAAGTAAACATGGAACCATCCCATTGAAATTGTCCTCCCCAAATAATCTTCCCCATAATTATAAAATAAATAGACACAAGAAAAACACACGACAAAAGTTCTCACTTTTTGTCTTCTTTTGATGACTTTTCATTTCTTTTTTTTCTCTTCTTATATTTGCAATCATATTTACCCTTTGTCTCTGTCATATTGCAAACTTTCTTCTAAAATAAATGGACTCTTCTTGTAAAAAGCATAGCCAAAAAGGAAAGAAAAAGGAGGGTAGTTGCATTACACGATGTTGAAACATTGGTATTGATATGTTTTCCTACTTAAATTCACAACTTTTCAACGGAAACTTGCATTACTCACCACAAGTTCCCTTTGCATTTCCCAGAAAGATGTGACAGCTGGGAATGTGTGGGGGGGGGGACATCTTCTAGATTCACGGGCCAGAACTTGAAGGACTCTTCATGAACAGATTGGAAAAAAATACAGAGTTGTTCTTTGTTTTTATTTAAGATTCTGACCGGCGGAGGAGAAGTCGAAGCAGGGATGGCAGGCGTAGTCGTAGCCGTAGCCGTAGCCGAGAACGACGGCGACGCAGCAGAAGTCGAAGCAGAGACCGTGACAGGAAGTCCAGGCGCAGGTGAGGCATGCAGACTTAAAGCACAAGTGTGGAGGTCATGTTCTTAGTGTTTCATTTCCAAGAGGCTTTTTGTGTCCTTTTGATAATTACTGTTGACAGGCATTGACAAAAGAGTGTGACATTTAGGCAAAATGCCTGTTGGTTTTGAGTTGAATTTAGCATTTATGTTTGACTTTGTTGATGTTCCCTGGTCGTTAGATTTCAAAGAGCACATCACCACATGAGCAGGGCTTTCGATAACATGCATATTGGTGTATTTACGCTTCCCGACTTGGAAATTTAGTCAAAACAGGCAGCATAAAACCTCATGCAGAAAAAACAAGTAGTATTATATTTACTACGGCAAAAGGACTAACTCGCTTTATATTGGTACTCAGTTCCTCCACCTCTTAAGGAGAAAAGTACTCTCCCTCTCACGGAGAAGAGTACATGTACAATATGAAACAATACTCAGGGCAAACAAGTACTGTACTCTACTCTTGGCATGGAAGTGGGTATTGTACTCATGGCTTGAAGACAATTATGTAAACCCCTGCAGGAGTTAGAAGCCATCTATTTTCTCCCTTTTTTTCACCAGCGTACAAAGCATGAGCTTGAGGAGGGTTACAGCCCGTGTTTGCTTTTCATAAACGGTGGAAATATGACAGTTAGCCATCGTTATTTCATTATCCTGAATGCTCTTTCCAGAGTTACTGAAAGAAAAGTTTAAGTTTTTCATGCTTGTGAAAACAACTTTTCAAAATCGATGATCCTCTTAAGAATTACATTTGAGAACTCTTGGTTTTGCATTTATGCAGAGTGATGGAAGTCTTGTTTAATTGTTGGTTTGGTGCTAAATACTTCTTCTCAAGAATGATTATTCAATCCTGTCCTCTTCAAACGGAGCAATAATGCTACCCAATTTAGTCTCATTCAATTTAAAGTCACGTAATTCCTGAGCCTCAAGATTTCAGACAAAGTTTGAAGCATATGTAAGAATTTGAAAATCAGGATGTTGCGTCCGTCGGAAGAGGTGAACCTGGTCATGCATTTGACAACTTTAGACGGTCTAGATTCTTTCTTTCATATTGTTCAATCTTTTTCCTATTTTTCTTATCTATAGTCGTTCACCAGTGGCGCACAGGCGCCGTCGCAAACCTTACAAGTACTGGGATGTTCCACCAGTAGGCTTTGAGCATATCACTCCACAGCAGTACAAGGCAATGCAAGGATGTGAGTACACTAGCATTTGCTGTCGATTATGCCTTGAGAGGTATCCTTATTTAAACACTGGACATTGGAAAATTGATGATTCCTTCTCCACTGTCCCTATGACTATGAATGTGTGCAAGGTTTTACATAATATGATGAGAGATGGTGTACTGCTTGTAAATAGTGGGGTCATTCAATTAATTCAGAGTCCATAAGTGTGACATTTTTGCATCCTTGTTACACCTGACCAGTGTTAATTTGAAGTGGAAATATCATTGAAATTGAACTCATATTGTTTTTATTTGTTTGTTACATAATAAATTATTTTTATTTCTTGCATTACATAATCTCTGTCGGAAAGTAAAGAATGTGTTCTAAACATACAAATCATATGGCAGGGGCGCAAACTCTTGGACCCCAAAGTTTAGAATGGCCCAGTGAATATATGTATTCCCAGAGGCCATTTAGGTACTCCCAGCATTACATCTGTTGCGAACTTGGTTGTCAACAAGCCCAAAATAAAAAGGTGACACTTAGTCTCTCAGATTCTAGAGATCTGAGAGGTTTTGTAGGATTAACCCTCCTATGCTGTAGTCACTCTTTGAGTCAGTTGGTAAACAGCTCAAAAGAAGCACAGCTGTGTCTAGTTGTGCACTGCACCAACTGTCCCTCACAGGAATATCAGATTGCACTTTTGTGCTGTCCAACAACTGTGCCTCGGTGTTTCATGTGCAACCAACTGTGTACACACTGAACCTGTGCATGTTTGTGTTCCATATAGAAAACACGTTCAAGAGAGCGACTGTGGGCACTCGTGCATATTTGTGCAGTTAAACCAAAGGAGGGTTAAGGAAGGTAGAGCCCAGCCACTGTTACCATACATGGGGCAAGGCACCTGTTGAAAATAAAACAGGCGATTTGTAAAACGTTGTAAAACGGGCGATTCACAATAATGCATCTCCAAGAGTTTACAATGCATTGGCCAATCACAGCGCACAAAATCTGTCAACCCTTTCCAAATGCGCATCGGGTCAACAGATTTCGCACATTGTGATTGGCTAACGCATTGCAAACTCTTGGAGGTGCACTAAATGTGAAATGCCTGTATTGTGACATGCTTCTCAAATGAACTGTTCATCCCTGTAATTCTTGACGCAACCAGTGATGGACTTTGAATAGACTCAACTACATGGCTGGAAAAAGATGCAATGTGGACTGTACTTTTTCAATTTGCACTCCCTTAAAAACATGTTGTGGTCTTGTAAAATGAAAGAAAAAATTCAAATTCACGCACTATTTTTCTCCACTGCTTTGTTCCAGGTCCAGATGCAGTCCAGGCTGCAGGAACTGGACCCGTCCCTCCTGTGCCCAATCTACAGGCCATGCCGGTCGTCCCAGCTCCGGTGATGATGCCTGCCCAGCCTGCTACGGCCATGCCTATCGTGGCCAATCAAATGACTCGACAGGCCCGGCGACTCTACGTGGGCAACATTCCCTTTGGGGTCACGGAGGTGAGGAAACGGGGAAAATGTATCTGGTTTGGAGAGACAACTGAGCATGCTCCTCCTGAAACCATGGCTTGTTTTCAGCACCCCTCGTCCTGAATAAACATAACCGCAGGGCTAAAGATGCGCAGTTTACTGCAGGACTAAATTTAATAATTGAACATTTCCATTACCGCATTTTTTTGGCGACTTTGGTCTATATCTACATTAACCGCTTGCCTCCGGGATTCCCGGTCCGGGATACGTTGGATTTGTATGCATAGCCGGGGTGTCCAAAATCAGACAAAGGAGCTGGGCCTTGTAACAAAAGACCCGTACTCAGAACAAAAGACCGAGCTGCTGGGAATTGCCTTTATTTTTCAGTTGGCATTAGCAGAGGTAATCCTTCATTGTTTTGAAGCAGTATATCACTGTTTGCAGCATTCAGCACCTGCGAATTAACAGCTGGGACAAAAGTACTTCAGCACTCCAGCAATGAGCAATATAATACTGCTGCACACTGATCTGGCCGCATTTGAAAAGACACCACTTCCATTCAGCAACCACTGGGCCAATTTCAGGAACAAAGGAAGTTATGCAACACCCCACAATCCGGGATCTCTGTACTGGGCGGCAGGCCTGGCTGAAAGAGTCGGGCATGAGTGGAGGTTGCCTGTCAGACTAGAGTAGCCACCAGACAGTCATTCATGTGGGTGTAAATGTCCAGTAAATGAGGTCATGAATTTTTGAAGAATTTTGATAACGGAAAGTCTTGAAAATCGCCCGGGAACTCGTCCTGGTTATGCAAATTTCACCCGGCAGCAAGAAGTTAAAGGTTGAGAAAGCTGGGCTTTTGGACTTGCATTTCTTGGGGGACCCCCACCTCACCTAAAGCTACGACATACCGGGAGTGAACTCAGCGCAAAACATTTTATTCCTTTCTATAAGTACAGAAATAAATACAGAATACTTCCTAGGATTCGTCAGTATAGAATACTTCCTGATATTCATCAGTACAGAATACTTCCTAGTATTCATCAGCACAGAATATTTCCTAGTATTCATCAGTACAGAATTCTTGCTTTAATATCGTGAAGTGTGTATTTCTTAACGCTAAATGGTTGAAATTGACAGCACATGAAAATTTGAAGGATTTCCAAATGCAATTCTGGTTTAGTGTAAAGCTTTCTTCAAACTAAAGTTTAGAGATGTCATGTGATATTTTTATTGGATGTTTTTTGGAGGTGTTCACAAAAATGGCTTTGTTTAGGAAATTGTGAGAACATCCAGTCAGTGTTGTTCCTGATAAAAGTGAAGTTACAAAGAGGTTTCAAAGTAAGTCCTGTATTCATTTATTCTCTTCATATGTTGTGTGTGACTTGCAGGACCAAATGGTGGACTTCTTCAATAACAAGATGCAAGAACTGCATCTGACCACGAACCCTGGGAAGCCCGTCCTGGCAGTGCAGGTCAACCACGACAAGAACTTTGCATTCCTTGAGGTAAATGTGGCCACTTCACTGGCTATGGCTAGCAAGAACACAATTATGCAACCATGGAAACAAGTCGGAGCCACTGTCCCGTGGCTTCCACAGAGGCAGTGTTGTTATTCCCAGTCGTGGCTGCATGCTTCAGATTGAGCCTTTGTCACCTGATCTGACTACCCTCTGCTGTTAATAAACTAGGTTAGATATTATCTGTATGCAGCTTCCTGGTAATACATCGTTATAGGCACCTGTGTAACAGCGTCAGCAGCATTATGTGGGGTTTGGGGCACAAAAGAGGGAAGTTTGGCTGAGCTGGCTTGCATCCCAGAGGGTCCTTTTTTTCCCTTTATTTTTTTCCCCATTTTTCAGTCTGTCTCCTGTTGAGAAAGGTCAGTTTCGAAAAGGTGACTTTACTGGAATTGAGCTTTATGCAGGGGAGCGATGCATGTTTACTTGAGCCTAATTTATTTTCACGGCACCCATGTCACATAGCATAATTCGGACTACAGGCATTTCTCTGTAGAAACCTTGTTTATTAACAGCAGCGGGCTGTCAAATCGGTGCCTCTGTCATGTCAGACATTGACACCGTGCATAATGAGACACGAAGGACAGATCCTTTACCAGGACTGATTTTATAATTTGCCCCAGCCCTTACGTTGTACGACCTTATTTATGCTATTGCTGCGTTGGCATCACACTCACACCAAGGTTTTTTTTTTTTACCTGAGGCAGGCACATTCTATTAGTGCATCCTTTTGGCCACAGAATAGTTGTAGAATTTTGATTACAGGCCTAAAAATTGAGATTCCAATATACGTTTTTATACTTTTATGGAGAATTTTATTTTCTATCCTAACCACAGGATAATCTAAATCTTTTCATCTGGAACCATTATCCAAAATGAAATTCTGTTCTGCGAGACAAAACCTGTCAATAACTTGCGTATGTGGCCTGAGAAAATCTGATGGCTTAGACGTGACGTCTCACTAGAATTGGCCTTGGTGAGTGCGAACTCACCAAGGCCTCCATTAGTGAACCCCCGTCAGATTGACAAAGACAGACTTAGCCTCTTTAAGTGCACCAGACCAAGGTTTCCATGGTCCCTAACCAATGACGCACAAACTGCATCATGATTCTAAAGTCATATCAAAGCTCAGCACGCATTGTGAAGTGGTAATCAATATCACAATGCCATTGCGTTGCCTGTTTGTAACTCCAACAAATACCAACACTTTCAAATTGTAGTTTACTTGTAATTTTTGCTTCGTTGTAAGTAATAACCATATCCTCATTTTTGAAAAATTCTGTTTGTAGTTTCGTTCCGTGGACGAGACCACACAGGCTATGGCGTTTGACGGTATCATGTATCAGAATCAGTGCCTAAAGATCCGTCGACCCAAGGACTATCAACCCATGCCAGGGGTAGCAGAGACACCTTCTTTGCATGTGCCAGGTCAGCACATAGTGTGAACTCGTGAAAAATAAAATAGAGTTAGTTTTTGGTAGTTCCTTACAAATGTAGAAATGGGTCTAATGGGTCTAGCTAATTTTCATTTGTGATTATGAAATGTTTTTGGAAAACTGAAGGCAGAAATGGCAGTACTACTTTCTGTTTTTCCCACTTTGAGGTTTTGGAAACATTTGTTTCTTTACAATTAATGAATAATGAGGCTGGTGATGGGATAACCAATTTCCATTTTCTAAGCTCTGTCTGTTTTAGAGTTAGGTTAATACAGTCAACTCGCGGTAATACAAGCTCAGATAGATTCCAGTTAAGACAAGCATATTTTGCCAGTCCCAGCCTAAGTGTGTACCTTCCTATGAGGAAAAAATTTTTTATACAAGCTTGGATAATACAAGATTTCAGTTAAGACGAGCCCTTTTTCCAGTCCAGTTGAGTGCAGATGTATTGTTATCTCTCCATTTAGTATGAGCATTTTGAAAACAACTCATAATCAACGAATCTGTTCAATACAGGTGCTGTTGTACTAGGCATGGTGATAATGCTCGCTAATCCATGACTGCAGGTTTGGGGCAATGTAGACCCCGAGTGATCAAAGGGTTTTCTTTGTGGGTGCTTTCATGCCGCCTGATCAGAATGAACACGACGGACAGTGGGCGTTTGCAATTCCCAGGCCACCAAACGGCCCGATCAGAACAAACTCCTATTTACAAACTCCTCACCAAGACATAAAATGAGAGCAGAAAAATGCCCCTAACCAATTTGTAAACTAACGTAAAATTCATTTGTCATTAAAATCTGTTCTTCCTTTCCCCGGAAATGTCATTTTGGAAGTTCCAAATCCCAAAATTAAAAAAAACAACACTTCATTTCCCACTAAAACGTACTACCCCTGTCCAACCTACGCCCTCTATTGTCCACCCCAAAATGCAATGGTTTCCTTCACTTTGTACACGTATAAGATTGCGTCTCTTTAGTCGGTCACCGACTAAACTGTTAATGTACTTACTTGGGCATTCTCCACACTGTGCAGGTTAGTGGTTACATCACTTCAACAGTGACGGGTGATAAGTCCACTTGCCTCATTCTTGCATTTTATTAATTTTCCGCCTTGTTCTTCTCAATTACAGCACAATACCGGTACAGGTTTTACTGCAACACCTCTTCATTAAATCTACATGTCCTTTACACTTTTTCTAAAGAATGTTCAAACTGTTTTGAAAGCAAATTCATTACCCTTCAGCTGTAGTACCATCGACAAACAGCACATACAAGTGGGAAGATTCTTGTTGCTTAACCCTCCTATGCTGAAGTCACTCTTTGAGTCAGTTGGTAAACAGCTCAAAAGAAGCACAGCTGTGTCGTGTTGTGCACTGCACCAACAGACCCTCACAGGAATATCAGATTGCACTTTTGTGCTGCCCAACAACTGTGCTTCACTGTTTCATGTGCATCATTGTTCAGTAAACCAAATGCAGTGAAGAGGACTGCACAAAAGACCCTGGGTCATTTTGTGCTGGCAACCAACTGTGAACCCACTGAACCTGTGCATGTTTGGGTTCCGTATAGAAAATACATGCAAAAGAGTGACTGTGGGCACTCGTACATATTTGTGCTGTTAAACCAAAGGAGGGTTAAGACAAGGTTCCGGATAATACAAGATAATTAAGGAAGTTCCAAGGCCCTTGTCTTAATGAGAGTTGACTGTACAAACTGCTAACTTCAATCCAGCCCCTCCAGATCTGCAAAATCCATTGTAAGGTTTTGGTGGATTTTGCAGGATTGATAAAGGTTGAGCCCAGCCACATTGATACTTCACATGGGCCTTGATTCCCTTCGGAAGGCATAGTACCTAGAATGTGCTTTTGGATTCATGCACAGCAGAAGATTTGGGAAGTTTTAAGAAAAAATACCAAGGGATTGCAGTGAAGGAGGAGCCATTGATCAAGACGAGCATTGATGTGATAGTTTTTTATCATATTTCTCCAGGTGTGGTTTCAACTGTGGTTCAGGACTCTCCCCATAAGATCTTCATCGGAGGCCTGCCCAATTACTTGACCGATGACCAGGTAAGTTAACCGTAACCCCCTAGGGTGTATGTAAAATCATATTAAAATTGGAGGATTTGGGAGTGTTAGGGTTAAGACCAAGGGACAAATATGTCATGGTTGGTCTTCACGACAAATATATGGTCAGCAGCTGGCCATAGTATGGTCAGGACGTCATCAAAAATAGAGATATTACAAAACACAACTTAGTCCATCGGAAGTAAAATTTTCAGACTGAATGCCAGTAGTTTCCAAGAAAAAAAATCTGCCTGACTTCACCAGCAGGTGTTTATTGAAAATCATCAGTTTGTGTGTGGTTGGTTTTTGTATGTTCTCTGTTCTTCAACTTTTTACCTGAGCAGGTAGGTAGTTTGAGGGACACATTGAGGAATGACTGCCAAGAGAGCGGGAGTAACATCCATCATCTGTTCCATTTTCTTCACTTTTTCCTTCCTAGTTGTCTTTTCCTCTTTGTTGGCAAAGCAGTTGTGCGTCTGTTTAACATTTTGTCTGGTCTAGGGCTTTTTCCCCTTACCTTTCTGTCAGTGGCGGTGTGAAGTTCTGGCTGATTTGGTAGCAGTGGAGATTGAGACTCGGTAGTACCCCGTTTAGGTTTTTCCGATGGAATTGCTGTCTGGTGGTTCTTTTGGGCGGGATTTTGGTTTTGCTTTTCCATTTTCTTAGTCTGTAAAGAGTTTTGACTCTGTCCTTTTTGACCAAAGAAAAACTTAAATCTCTGTGTCCTTTCTGACCAAAGAAAAACTTAAATCTCTGTGTCCTTTTTTGACCAAAGAAATACTTAAATCTCTGTGTCCTTTCTGACCAAAGAAAAACTTAAATCTCTGTGTCCTTTTTTACCAAAGAAAAACTTAAATCTGCAGTACAGAAAACTTAGGAAAAATTGAATGTGGTTCTTTTTGCCATGATATGCGCATTTGAAAGCTGCGATTAAAAACAAAAAGATTTACTGTCATTTTCCAAGTAATTGAATAGTTTTAAAATTCAATCAAAGGTTTAATGTTAAGACACTGGGGATATTGTCCCCTTATAATTGCAACTCATGAAGCACATTTTTGGGGGCTGTGTTTAGGAAGGTACATTTCTCAGCAAGCGTGAAAGGTTGAGAATCATCTCTCGCGAAGTTTTCTCCCCGCACGTTTTCTTTCGCAGCGCAGGTTTCAACTTCCTCCCGAAAGGCTTCAATCAGACCAAGCCGACTTCTCCTTCTCCCTAGTTTTGTTTTCAGGCTTGCAGCAATCCAAACATGACAGTGAAAAATCACATTGTACTTTCTCCCTCCAAAACTTGCTTTTCAGGAAATGAATCTGCGGAAAACAGATACGCAGATGTTCCTTTTCAGATTATTTTTCTTTAAGGGAAATATTCCTGTACTTTATAGAGCACAGAATAAAGGTAAGAATCATTGTCATTGCAAAATATGCACCAAATTTCCCAAAAAAATCTGAAGGAATGATTAGCTTTGATCAAAATACTGCTCAATGACAACATTGACCATACATCAAGAATTCTGCAAATTGTGGATGTCGGCAGCTGAATTTATGTAATTAGTTTTACAGGGATTTTATTTTGTCTATCAGATTGAAGAATGATTTTTAAAAGTGCTAAAAAACTTGTAATTTTGCGAAATAAAAGAACAAAAATAAAAGGAGAACTCTAACTGCTTTTCCAAGTACATTGTCACTCACCGTGTTTCTCTTTTTGTTCTTCCCCCGTTCTTTCCCAACATCTTTTAAATCCCCAGCTAGCGGGGCCAAGTTTAAAAGCCTTACATTTCGCACGCACGCACTCGTTGCAAATCGTTCATTGCTCTGGCTGGCCAGCCTCTAACCCTCTGTCAGCCCCCCTAGTCTGCTGGTAAAAAAGCATGATGGTGGAATCCATGAGACAAAGGCAAGTTGTAGTCGGTGGCCGGCCCACGCTGGACAGTTGTTGTTTTTTTCAGGCAGCTGAAGGGTTTGTATGTATGGCTGTGTCGGCGAACACGGCCACTGTCGGTGTCCCTGGATGTAGACACATTGCATGTCAGTTTAAGATGTGGACTGATTCTGTCAGAAATGAGCGCAGTGCGACCCCATATTTCTAGCAAGATGTAAGTGCCGCAGATATTGAAATCGTAAAGCCCCATTTGTGGTATTCAAAATGGCTGTTGCTATGAGTATTCTTGACTTTTCTTGCATTGTAATTTCGTTCTTACGTTGTTTAAAGGCATGATATTGAAAACTCCAAGCATTTTTAAGAGATGATTGCACTAAGGGAAATTATGTCTTGAAAATAGTGACTCTGTAATCAGTGAAAGAGCCTGTGCAAATCTGATCAAGTCTTGAAATCCTGTCATCCAGCCCACTATAGAGTACCGAATTGAATATGTCACAATTATGTGTATACGAATCATTTATTGCAACAACCAGTGATGTGAACCAACACATGCGTGTACTCCATTCATTTGCACTGTTTTTTTTTTCTGGTTCACAGTGACGTCGCATTTCGGTACTCTTTACCACCCAGCCTGTTGCTCTAGTTCTTCCAAGGTCATTGATAGTTTGGGGTTGAACAGTAACAATCTTAATACCCCCAAAAAATTGTGTCCTCTGGTTGGGCAAATGTCTTTGAAGTTTAACTGGATAGTTCATTTTTTGGTTGGATAATCACTTAATGTCCTTTCGAAGCAAATGATTGTTCGAACAGGTGAGGAACCGTTAAAATGGTTGAAGAAAAGAACACCCCTTCACCAAGCCCATGGAAGAACTTAGCTAACATTGTGACTAATCACAGACTTCCCAACGCTGGACTCACCCAAGTCTGCACATTTTCTCCCCTTTTTCCTCCAAACAGGTGAAGGAGTTGCTGTCATCCTTTGGAATGCTGAAGGCATTCAACCTAGTGAAGGACAGTGCCACGTCTATGTCCAAAGGTTATGCTTTCTGTGAATATGTGAAAACGGAAGTCACTGATCAAGTAAGACAATTAGTTTCCTTTATATGGCTACTTTAGAATTATGTTTTATAGTGGTAATCCAGTGTATGGACAGCAGAAGGATTTAAATGTTTGAAAGGATACCTCCTTGACACGGCTGAGTGCAGATGCTAGTTTCATAGTTCTGGAGAGAAACAGTTTTCGTTTCACCGATTCAGTGGGAACTGAAAACGTAAGGACAGAGACCCACAACTTGGTCCTCAATTACCTAACAAGAGACTGTCCCCCTAATTGCAGTGAAGGCCCGCCTACATTTCCAGTTTATGCCAATCCAACACTCTGCAGTGTGCCTTAACAGGATTTAGACAAGCAGTCCAGTGTAAAATAATGGTTAGATGCTACCAGGGTGCTAAAATCCATTCCTAACTATCTCTGTTTACCAAGTCCTGAAACCTGAAAGTTTCTTACATGGATGGTATTTAACGAGAGAATAAAAGTACCAACTAGTTTTAAATTTTTTCCTGGTTTCCTGTAAGATTTTGAGTCCTGTTTTCGTAGATTTTGACATTCATTCATGACGGTCATCGTCACCTAGGCATGTGCAATACAAGCAAGGATCAC
Organism: Acanthaster planci; assembly: GCF_054643075.1. Taxonomy (NCBI): domain Eukaryota; kingdom Metazoa; phylum Echinodermata; class Asteroidea; order Valvatida; family Acanthasteridae; genus Acanthaster; species Acanthaster planci. The sequence continues at coordinate 20,662,135 of NC_141783.1, read as the reverse complement.
AGTGCCTCAGTTGTGTTGTCGTCACATCGTACAGTGTGCGCTGTGTATGCAATTTTCAAACTGGCTCATAGAGTTGACTTCAACTGATTGCTGCATTTGATTGTAACAAGTGGAACTCTGAATCAGAGGTCAAAGAGCTGTGAACGGTGAACATCACAACATTTTACAAGTTCCATGATTGCCCGTTTAGAGTACAGTGTGTTTTTTTTTTCATGAACAGGCCATTGAGGGGCTGAACGGCATGCAGCTTGGGGAGAAGAAATTGATCGTCCAGAGGGCCAGTGTTGGAGCCAAGAATCCCAGTGCCCAAGCTATGGTAAGACCAGAACTGTCCACTACACCTGAATACACACCTGATCGTCAAAACCATTACTGAGTTTCTTTCTTGCCAGTATAAGAGATGTATCAATCAGTCAATCAATCAATCAATCAATAATGGTTTATTAAAATGTCCACCTTTAGCGACATAAGGCCGAATTGTCAGTGAAGTTACAGCATCAGTGCTGTCTGATGTCTAGTGAAAAGAAATCACAAGCTCACTCAAGTGGGAATCGAACCCTCAACGTCCTGCTTACCAGTGCAGATGTCCTTCCACTCAAGCATGAGGCTTACCTTGGTTGGCTGGAATGGCTGGCAAGTTTGAGCCACATAAACCGTGGTTACCACAGCAAACCTTTCAATGGGACTTGCTTGGTTTGGGACCCTATTACAGCAAATTGAAATTGAAAAGAAATTGTTTTGAGCGTTAACGTGTATCATTAAGTTTTTTTTCCCCGCATAGGCTGCCCAAGCAGTTCAGCTCAACATCCCAGGGTTGAATCTCCCGGGCACCGCGGGTCCACAGACAGAGATTTTGTGCCTCATGAACATGGTGACAACTGATGATCTTAAGGATGACGATGAGTACGAAGGTAGGTCATTCAAAGGTCAGAGATAGGCCTTGGACTGCGCATATGAAAAGTCTTCAGACCGGGATTCTTTATCTTTTGAACATAGTGACAACCGAAGACGTAAAGCATAACAAAAGGGAAGGAGGGTTATCAAAGTTCAAAGGTCAGACCCTGACCTGCTACCACTGTCGTTTAAATGTCACTGTGGAATTGACTTGAGATGTGTGTTACTGGTTTCTCCCTGTAGATATTGTGGATGATGTACGTGATGAATGCAGCAAATATGGTAATGTACGCAGCATTGAAATACCCAGACCTGTGGAAGGGATTGACGTCCCCGGTTGTGGCAAGGTAATATCTGAAAGGAAAAAAAAATCATCTCACCGCTCCAGTTTTCCTCTTGTTCACATAACGAGCCCCTGTTCTCCCTCTAAACATGGTCTGTTGCTGGTTTCCCTTTGTTTGACAACCTACAGATCTTTGTGGAGTTCAGCAACACCATGGAATCTCAGGCAGCCCAGCAGGGGCTCTCGGGCCGCAAGTTCGCCAACCGGGTCGTCGTTACCTCGTTCTTTGACCCTGGCGCCTACCACCGTCGTGATTTCTAGACAGGAGACAACATATCATATCCCCCTGTCCTCACATCGTCATAATTTCACCCAATCATACAATCCAAACTTTCATTGTGAAAACTGATGAAATTAAATCCTAAAATGGCACATAATGAATAATTATCCGTAGTTTAGAGCACTTAACAAAAGACAATATGCAGCACTTCTATTGCAACTTACTACAAGCCTTTTCTTGGTCGAAGCCTGTGTCTACAACAAAGTAAAATCCTGTCATCCTGGTTTCAATTAATTTCAGCAATCAAAGTTTTGTGAGGACATGGTTGATGGCTTATGCAGTGCCCATGAAACATTGTCTCCATTACGGCCAACTTAGAGATTTTTGATCACACATGCAGACTACTCAGTCATATAGACAGCACATTGTTGTTCTCATTGTACAAAGAAGTGCACCAGGCCTAACCCCTGGCTTTGTTTTGTATCATGAGCAATCAAGTCCACTAAACACTGTCCAACCGCCCACGTCATATTTTTAGTACAAAATTTTGGAACCAATTCGTAGAACAAAGCCCTCCACCCCACCCCACCAAAGTACAAGTAATAGTTGAATCCTTTTTTTTATTCTGATTGCAAAAGCAAGGTGTTAGACCACTGGCCAAGTTGGGCTGGTGAGGGTTTTTAATGTTACGACAATATTAGCCAGCCTATCTAGCGAGGAGTGTAGTGCTGTATTAAATGCGTCTTTAACCCTATGCCAAAATTGTATTTCTGAAGTTGCAGAGTTTAACCACCGTTCCGGATGACAATCTGTAAATCCCAGTGCCCTGTGGAGTGCTGTTAATCGTAGGTGTCCTCGAAGTATGTTAGTAGTTTTCGGTAGTGGTTAAACTGGAAACTGTCTTCGAAAATTTCCATTGTAGAATGCCGTTTTTCGTTTACTAGACCTAGAAATGTTTTCCTTGTTTCAGCTTGATCTTTGGGTGTGTTGTCTTCAACTTTGCATGTATTAGATATCACAGCTACGTCGGTATCATTACACCATATCCGTAGCAGTTGATTTTCTGACCAGTCACATGTCCACACAAACGTCTGTATGCATGCGGCTGAACATGTGTTGTGGCATAAGAGAGCACCAAGCGTTCATAACTCATCTAGGTGAAGTGGGCAGGTGCTGCTGGATCAGTCTATTCTGTCGTAGATTTTCTTTAAATGTGGCTCCTTTGGGGTCCCTTGTTTTGGTTGCTTTTTTTTCCCATGCTAGATCGACAGATGACCTTTGGCCATGTCCAAAACATATATATCAGTCCTTTCCAAGAAAAGTTTATCGGCTTATCAAGAATTTTTACCATTGTAAATCGCTAGCAAAACCCTTTAGTTTGTTTGTGGAAGTACATGTAATGGAAGTCCATCTTATCTGTTGGGGAAAGAGCAAATTTTTGATTGTTTGTAAAGGATTTTTGCAAAGAAGAGCAAGTCCAGGAAATTTTGAAAAGGGTTTTTAGCATTTTTGACTGTATAGAGGGGAATTACACAATTAATTTAAGCTCTGTTTTCAATCGTTCTTCTTTGTTCACGTTCCTAACTGCCATGTTGTTCATTTTTACAGCTAAAGTGGAAGAACTATCCAGAATACTTTGTTGTGTGTGCTTCAATTTCTCTGAACATTCTGCTCTTTGTGTTTTAAGACTGTTTTCTCAATTTTTAGGGACCCTTTGTGCTTATTTGAAGTCAGTAACAGGATGAAATAAATGAATCGAAATTCACCATGAAAGCTGATGTTTCTTATATGAATTTCTTTTCATTATATCTGCAACACTGATAGAGTTTGATGTTAACTTTAGAACAAAAGACTCTAAAAATTGTCTAGGTTTGGGACATTGTAACTGGAAAATTGACATGCTGTGGGGGAAAACTACAACCGAATAAAATCTCTACACCAAACCAAAGGTCTTGGAAGGTTAAGTCACAAGAAACTGAATAAGGACTCAAAATCTTTATTTCAAAGAAAAAAAAAACTAAAAGAGGACTTTTACTTACAAGATGTAACCAAGTAAACATCCAAAACGAGCTAAAGAGGCTAAACTAAAATATCTATAAGAAAACCAAAATAAACCCAAGGGACTAGAAATGGAAACTAGAAATAACCTGGACGAGGATGAAAACTGACAATAGACTCCACACCCAAAACCAACCAACTTCAGAGTGTACTCCTACCTTAAACTGCACAGCAGATATTACAAAGGTAAGGTGGAAGAAACCTACCTTCTCTGCCACTGAACTGCTAACATGACTTCCTTATGTGGCGAAAATGTCATGGGGAAGCTAGGACCTGAGTAAACAAATGGGGGATGTCAATGGAAAGGGGCACCTGGATTAGCCATGAATTTTTTAAAGGAGGTCTACTATGTAAAAAGCAGATTTAAAATGTCACTAAATTCTTCCTCGGCCGCAGGCATGATGGACCTGCTGAGTTGGGGATGGCGTTTTGTTCCATAGATAAGGGTAAGAACCTAACTTGTATTTTGAGAAACTTATAAGCCATTCACGGGGGCACTTTGCTGAAGGTTAGTGCCGTGCATTGTGGATGGGAGGGGACGTGGACAGGTACTGGATGTCACAAAATATACAAAGGAAGAAGTTTCATATTTCTGGAACCAGAATACCCCAGTGCATTATATCATGATTACTGGCTTTGCGCTGTGCACTTGACCAGGCCCTCCAAGGATGCATTCTCCCCATTCCTGCTGGGGGGGGGGGGGTTAAGGCAGTTTCATTGTTCTAGGTGAACTACTGAGTAGTGCACAGGCTTTCGATTTATTTCGTTTTGTTTGTTTGGTTTAGCTTTCATTTCAGTAGTAGTCATTTTCTTCACTATCTGGTGTTATGCCATTTTATCAACCAACCAACCAATCCTTTGTACATAGTGTATGGGAGGACTGACTTTGTAACTTTCTTGGCTCTCAAAAGTCATGATCTCTTTTTCATTGTGTTCAGAATGTTAGCCAAGACCAATTTCAATAATGCCCACAAATTACGTTCACAAGATGTAACATACTGACTCCACGGACCACCCAAACTCTATACAAATACCACGATGACCCTGCCACTTTTTCCAACCCTGGACCAGGAAACCGTGCCTGCATCCCCTCAATTTCTTTCCCTACCCACCAGTGACCAGCAAAAATAAAAGGCTACAGGTTTCTCATTTGGGGAAATCCCAACGCTGCATTCTGGGTTTTCCAGCTGGTCGTACCACTACTTAGAGGGGTAGGCAGAGTTCGTGTGGTGATGGCTGATGATATTGTAGCGAAATAGTGGGGTGGTTAGAGCGCCCTCTTTAATTATTTGCAGTTAAGCATTTATATCCCATAATCATAACCCGCGCATGGGTATATAAGGAATGCGCGCGAGCTACTCGCGGTCTTTCCTGTCTTTCTGTTGTTCGGTCATATTTGTGCGTGACGAGTTCGTACTGCTGCTTGGTTTGGCTGTCAGAGCAGAACGCTGTGCTGGAGAGTGATTACTGGGCACTAGCCCCCAAGATAAGACCCGTGGGTGGAACTTGTTAGGCTTCGGCGCCTGGCGGTAGACTGCCTCCAAACGGACCTGCCCCCCTGGTCGCCTCTACAGCCGCTCGTCGGGTCGACCAAAGGCACGCCCGAGGCTCCGTCGCTGGAGACCGCTACAAATGGTGTCAGAAGTGGGATTGGCGCCGAAGCATTGTTAACACACCTACGTAGGCGACACACCTGGCTTGATGATATGGCAGAGGATTTGCTAATCGATTTTGAGGGCGAGCTGGTCACGTGCGCAGCTGAGAGCAGTCAGGGGGAGAGCCTAAAGTTATCAAGTACCCCTGCCGGGCAGCTGGACCACCAAATTGCATTGTTAGAGGCGGAGCTTCACCTTCTTAGGCTTCGTCGACAGACAACAACAGATAATGGACATACCTTGGCCATTGTTGGTGACAACGAGAACATGGCGCTACCCCTACCTACCACATCAACACCGGTAAGAGCAAGGCCGACCCCCAAACCACGAACAGGAAAACCCAAGTTAGTTGCAGCATCTGCGCCTTGTGATGCAACAGGACACTCTGAAATACAACCCCAGGCTGAGAAAAATCGGCCAGCCAACGAAGTTGTGGAATCTGCAGCAGCGGAAACGAGCACAAGCAGAGAGCCGAAGGGAGAAACGGCACCGGAGGTGTCAAGAAACTCGTCTGTACGTGAGGATGGGGTCCTCCTAGATAGGAGCATCAACAAAGAGGAAAGTACGAGCGTTACCTTGAAGCGACCAAATATCGTCCCCGACAGGTTCAACGGGAAGACACCATGGAGGGATTACCGCCGCCATTTTGAGGCGTGTAGGTTGACCAACAACTGGTCGGATTCACAGGCAGGTGCATTCCTAGCCGCAAGCCTGCAGGGACCGGCACTGAAGGTGTTGGGGAGTGGTAGCACCGAGGGAAGTCCGCCGCCCTACACCAAGCTGGTTGACCAGTTGGAGAAAAGGTTTGGACCGGGCCAGTTGGCGGAAAATCATTTAATGGAGTTGAGGCACCGACATCAAGGAGCCAAGGAGAGCCTACAGGAACTAGGGCAGGCGATCAAGGAGTTGTCAGAACTGGCGTACCCCGAACTCCCGGAGGAAGGCCGAGATCGCCTAGCTAGGGGACATTTTGCAGACGCAATTGAAAACCAGGCGATCAGAGAGGGAATTTTCCGGGTGCGACCCACAACGTTGGAAGAAGCTGTGAGGGCTGCACTTGCAACGGAGAGTTTTCTGAAGATTGAAGAACACAGGGAAGGCAAAAGAACGAAATATGCCAGAGTGCTCGATAGTGACACTGAGCGCGCCCTACAGGAAATGAAAAAGGAAATGATGGATGGTTACAAGCGCCTAGAGAACCAGATCCTTAGAAGTCATCGGGAAATCAGTGAGCTAAGAGGAGAAAGGCGTAACCAAGGGAATTGTAACTCGCGCTCAGCGCCGGAGAGCACCGGGATTCCGTTCGGCAACAACAATGGAAGTGGAGAGATTCCTTTAGGCGATTTGACATGCTATAGGTGTAGGCAGAAAGGGCACATCGCCAGAAATTGTAGGCAGTCGACCGGGCAGAAGAGGCAGAACACGGGAAACGAAGTACAGCTGCCCCAGGGGCCCGTGGTGCGGCTGGAGGAAAAGCAGGGCCAGTAGGTGACAGCATCTCTTCACAAGAAACTCGTAGCAATTCGGAGCCGAGACACCTTCCCGTACCTTCCAAGTCGACTGTTGCACAAAGTGGATTATTTGTTCCGGCAGAAGTTAGGGGAAGAGGTGTACAACTACTGGTTGATACAGGTGCGACCGATACGGTGCTTAATTCGGGATTATTCTTCGAAATTCCGGCCAGTAAAAGACCTAGGCTCGAGAGCAATGAGACACGTGTGAAAACAGCGAGCGGTGGGCTGCTGAGAACTATCGGCAGCGCCTACGTAGACATCCGGGTGGGAAAGATCACCTACCATGTTAATGCGGTATTTGGGGACATTGGACCACTAGAGGGAATCCTTGGGATGGATTTCTTACTGCGGACGCAGGGGAGCTTAGATTTTCACACCCTGGAACTGAAAATTGGAGACGAAAAAATAAAGTGCACCGACACCAAGGGAGGGCGATTTTGTGCCAGGATAATTGTCGCAAAAACAGCCGAAATACCGCCGGGCCATGAGGCGATTGTGCAAGGGTACATGGCAGGAGGTATCAAGGCGACTGGTTTAGGCGTCGTCGAGCCAGCCGAACAGAGTGAGTTGGCAGACAAAGGTGTGATTGTGGCCCGACTGTTGGTGAATGCTGGAGGAGACGTAGTGCCCATCAGAGTCTTCAATCCTGGACGGAGACTGTGTGTGGTGAAGCGGGGTGCTATGGCAGGCTTTCTCACCTCAGTAGGCGAAGAAGACATAGAATTGCCAGAGAGAACCCTACCTAGGGCGGAGACCAACGAGGAAGTCCCATCACATCTTACCGACTTGTACAACCGGAGCAAAGACGGAGTGGAGCCGCAACATCACCATCGAATTGCAAAGCTTCTGCGTGACTACCAGGATGTGTTCTCCACAGGGAGCACGGACATTGGACGTACTGATGTCGTCCGACATTCAATCAATACTGCAGATGCTCCACCAAGACGAGAAAGACCACGGCGGTATCCTAGACAGGAGCAAGAGGAGATAGATCGGCAGGTGCAGGAGATGCTCCGTGACAACATCATCGAGCCATCGGACAGTCCCTGGGCCTCTAACGTGGTCTTAGTAAAGAAAAAGGATGGTAGCAAGCGGTTTTGCGTTGATTACCGTCGACTCAACGCAGTGACCATAAAAGACTCCTATCCCATCCCCCGCATCGATGACTCCCTCGACGCGTTGTCGGGTTCGAGGTGGTTCTCCACCTTGGACCTGGCATCGGGGTATTGGCAAGTGGAGATAGATAACGATGCCAAGAACAAGTCAGCTTTTGTAGTGAGAGGTGGTTTGTACTCATGGCGTGTAATGCCCTTTGGGCTTTGCAACGCCCCATCCACATTCGAAAGATTGATGGAACGGGTTCTCGCAGGGCTTCATTGGGAGACACTCCTAGTGTACTTAGACGACATCATTGTTTTTGCAGACACAGTGGAGGAAGAGCTGAGTCGCCTGCAGACAGTGTTTTGGAGACTGCGAGAAGCTGGGCTGAAGCTCAAACCAAAAAAGTGTGAGCTGTTCAAACAGCGTGTATTGTACCTTGGCCATGTGGTTACGGGCGAAGGAGTCTCGACTGATCCTGAGAAGGTGAAGGCAGTCAAAGAGTGGCCAACTCCTCAGTCTGTGAGAGACGTGCAGAGCTTCCTCGGTCTCGCGTCATACTATAGACGGTTTATCAAGAGTTTTGCAGACATCGCCCGACCCCTCCATCGCCTTACTGAGAAGGGCCGAGAGTTCGAATGGACGGCAGAAGCTGAAGGCGCATTTTGTGAGTTGAAGAGGCGCCTACAGGAATCACCTATTCTTGCTTACCCTGATCCATACGCGGACTATGTCCTAGACACAGATGCAAGCGATGTGAGTATAGGGGCTGTGCTGTCCCAGGTGAAGGATGGAGATGAGCGGGTGATTGCGTACGCCAGCAGGGCATTGAGCAAGCAGGAACGCAATTATTGCGTAACCCGAAAGGAGCTACTCGCTGTGGTTGTCTTTCTGAAGCAGTTCCGGCAATACATCTACGGGAAAAGGATCACAGTAAGAACCGACCACGGTGCGCTGAAGTGGCTTACGAATTTTCGCGAGCCACAGGGTCAAGTGGCCCGTTGGCTGCAGGTAATAGGGGAACATGACCTGAACATCGTCCATCGAGCTGGCCGTTCGCATGGGAACGCGGATGGCCTATCTAGGAGACCATGTGGGCAGTGTGGCCGTGAAGATGAGATGACTGGGAGTGACGACCGTGGTGAGTCATGCAGCACCCGCATGTCTGAGGAAGCCGGCGTCAGGGTTATAACGGCGGCGCCTACCATTACAAAGGAACGTTGGAGGGAAGCTCAACTGCAAGACCCTTCCATAAAATGGGTACTCCATGAGAAGGAGAAAGCCGTGGCAAGGCCAGATCAAGAGGATCTTTCAGCATGTTCGCCTACAGCCAAGGTCTATTGGTTAACCTGGGAGCAGTTGGAGATCAGAGAGGGGTACCTAAACAGGCGCTGGGAGTCCGACGATGGACGACAGGTGAAGTGGAAGCCGATAGTTCCCGTGGCACTTCGCCAGGAGATAATCACGGAACTACACAGTGGAAAGACAAGTGGGCACCTAGGCCAGAGGAAGACATTGGAGAGAATTCGTCAGAGGTTTTACTGGGCTGGTATGGCAGCAGAGGTGAGATCTGCAGTCCGACGATGCAGTGTGTGTGCTAGTAAAAAGTCTCCAGCGAGGAAAAGTAGAGCCCCACGTCTGCAGCAACGTCTGGTTGGCGCGCCGATGGAGCGCATTGCTGTTGACATGGTTGGTCCTCTTCCAAAGAGCGATAGGGGGAATAAGTATATCCTCGTAGTTGGCGACTACTTTAGTAAGTGGATGGAGGCTTATCCCGTCGCAGACGAGAAGGCAACTACGGTGGCGGAAACACTGGTCAGCGAGTTCCTGTGTAGGTTCGGAGTTCCTGCCGAGTTACATTCGGATCAGGGCAGGAACTTTGAGTCGCAAGTATTCTCGGAGATGTGTACCTTACTTGGGATAGAAAAGACACGCACCACGCCGTATAATCCCAAGTCCGACGGCCTAATTGAACGCTTCAACAGGACTCTGTTGACCATGATCTCAACCATGATTGAGCCCCACAGGCGTCAGAAAGACTGGGATACGAAATTGCCGTTTGCGACCTTCGCCTACCGAGCTACACCGCAAGAATCGACCGGGGAAACGCCCAATATGCTCATGTTGGGGAGGGAGGTGTACCTACCCATCGACTTGGCTGCTGGAACGGCAACGACAGACAACAGGAACCCGGAGGCCGTGCAGACGGACTATGCACTCAATCTCAGGGAGGACATTCAGGCGGCTCATAATCGGGCGAGAGAGTGCTTGAGGAAAAGCGCTAGGCGACAGAAGAAAACGTATGACCGTCGCGTTGTACATGATAGGATTTGCGAAGGAGGCTTTGTCTGGTTATACAATCCCGCAAAAACAAAGGGCCTGTCGCCTAAGCTTCAGTGTAAGTGGTGTGGACCCTACATGGTGGTTAGAAAGCTATCAGATGTAACCTACAGGATACAGAAGACGCCGAGGGGAAAACTGAAAGTCGTTCACTACGACCGTCTCAAACCCTACCTAGGTGACCCGATAGAACCCTGGGGTCCTGAAGGAAGGAAGGCGGGGAGGAATCCCACACCTGGGAGTCCTGTGGTTGACCCGGCGGGTGCCAGCGGCAGTCTTGTGGAAGACAGCCAACCCGTTCAAAGGGAGGAGTCAATTCTCCAGTCACCTGCAGCGAGGCATTTTCCAGACGAGGAACTACAGAATCCAGACAACGTAGAGGAGACATGCGAGCCCGACGAAGAGTCCACACAGCTACAGAGGCAGACAACGCCACCACCAAGGCGAAACCCGCCTAGGCAACGTAGGGTGCCACAGCGGTACCTGTAGTGAGAGTGTAGTTAAGAGAAACCTTCACCTCTGTAGGCTTTGGAGTGCGCTTAGAAAAACCGTAACGAAGGTATCAGGGGTTAAATTATCTCCTTTTTTTGGATCTTCTGTTTGCTAACACAGAGAGAAACCTGACCGGTGAAAATGGGAGGGAGTGAAGAGATGGTGGAGTGTCCGAGATGCCACGCGATGATGCACAAGAGAAGCCTTGATCGACATCTAACCGTGGAGCATGGCCCAAGGCTTTTCTACTGGTGTCTTAGATGCTCACATAAAAACAACCGTCGAGATAACCTGAGGGCCCACTACAAGGATTGCCACCCAGACAGGATCTCCGAAGTGGATCACATCAAAGGCGAGACTTATGAAGAACGGGAGAAGAGGAGAACCACTTCAGACAGGTCAACGTCGAGGGGTGACGGAGAATCTAACAGAAGCTGTCCTAGGAAGGAGACTAGGGATGGCAAGACAAGTAAGCAGGGCAAGGACACTAAGAGGAAGCGTAGCCTGGATGGGGAAAGGCAGCGTAAAGACAAGAAGTCGAGGAGTGACGGGTCAGCACCCTCTTGCACTGTCTCCCGACCGCCAGATGACCTTCCAGTGGGCCTGTCTCCCTCTAGAAGGCGTTTGCCAAGCCCGAAAAAGTCTGCAATGGCTGGGAATACTGGAACCAAGAGCCTAGAGCAGGAAGTCGTCGCCCCTATGAAGGCAAAAGATATACCTGCTAAGGAGCTGGATGGATCTGCGGAGTCTGCAGCAGATGTTCCTGAAGCCGCGAGGGAGGTGGAGATAGTTTCCGGTTCCGGGCAGCAGGGTGAAGAGGATCTCATGGAACTGGCAGAAATAGCTTTATCTCCTACACCAATGCTGTGGGATCAAGATAATGAGCCTGCTGAGGAGCGGCCAGTGGCCCGATCTGGGGGAAAACCACGTGGGATGATTGAGATGTTCCACAGGCAGCCCACTGAGGGAGATGTGCCCCGTGAAGATACATGTAGTGGCAAGCTGCGACACTGGCCTCAACCCATGCTACCTGAAAAACTTCTACCTGGACAGGTGCTCCACGTGAATGAAACCAGGGAGACGTACCTGTACAAGGAGGAGGGACGTACGATCTGTGGCGAGGTGAAGAGGGAGTTTGACATCGTCTACTTGAAGACACTACCTCCTAAAAAGGACGTCAAATCCACTGCACCGCAGAACGCCAGTTGTCTCCGTCGTCTTATTTGTTGCAGGGATACCGGGGCGGAGGAAATCGGAGAGCCTATGGATCAAGAGGATCTGGAGAGGGCAATGATCGGCAATGTCACCAAAGTCCATGAGACATCTTCGAGGAGCGTGTTCCAGGAGGGCCGAAAGCTCACCAAGGACAAGATAACACGGGTTTTCGATGTGAATTTCCGAGCAGGATTGAGGGAGTAAAACATAAAGAAGTGGGGTTGCCTTTAAGAAACCTTTTTACGAAAGCTGTTTATGCAAGTTTTGGCATCATGTTTTAGAGCCAGATTGTTTGGACTAGGCCCTTAGCTTAGAAGAATTAAGTGTTCATTGGTTTTGTTATAAGACTTAAAGTTTTTAATGTATAAGTTTCCCCTTGTTCTAACTTAGAAGTGTATAATTTACCTGTGATTCCTGGAGGCACTTTTATTTCAACGACTGACTATGGTAACCTGTTTAGGAGTAAGAATGGATTTCGCTACTTTTATTTTTCAGATTTACGGTCAAAGGGACTGACCGATCTTGGGGCGTGGCTATGTAGCGAAATAGTGGGGTGGTTAGAGCGCCCTCTTTAATTATTTGCAGTTAAGCATTTATATCCCATAATCATAACCCGCGCATGGGTATATAAGGAATGCGCGCGAGCTACTCGCGGTCTTTTCCTGTCTTTCTGTTGTTCGGTCATATTTGTGCGTGACGAGTTCGTACTGCTGCTTGGTTTGGCTGTCAGAGCAGAACGCTGTGCTGGAGAGTGATTACTGGGCACTAGCCCCCAAGATAAGACCCGTGGGTGGAACTTGTTAGGCTTCGGCGCCTGGCGGTAGACTGCCTCCAAACGGACCTGCCCCCCTGGTCGCCTCTACAGCCGCTCGTCGGGTCGACCAAAGGCACGCCCGAGGCTCCGTCGCTGGAGACCGCTACAATATGGAGGTATATTACGTGATCAAAACGAAACTGCTACGAGACAAATTGCAATAAATAAATACTAATCCGGATAATATGAATCTTTTCCTTTAATTTTGTCACTGATTTCAATTAATGATGATTGATGAATAAATGCGTGCTGCACAATGTAGTTCGTTTCTATTACGAGCCTACCCCTTTGCAAGTGAAATATTCATCGTATACATAAACAACACGCAGCGCGCCTTCGCCGTTTGCAATTTTCCCACCCGGGCCGAAAGCTTGATCGGATTTCACAATTTTCAGTTTCCCTTGTTGATCAGTTTGAACAAGGTGCACTTTTTTTCAGCTCATAAAAGTGGCATAACTACAGTTGAGGTGGTAAGTGTCTTTGGTTTCCCAGCTTGAGCAACCGCAGCGTTGTGGTATTTTGATTCAGTCACATTTAAAAATGTACTGTTTAGTCTTAGGCTATATGCCATGATATACAGCAGGCATCCTAGTATGTAAAATTTTGATTTGAGCCTGTTGAGTGAATCTCACCTTGATTCCGTGGAATAATTGTCAGAACTGTGGGGATCGTCAGAGCGAGCTTGGGCCCCAAAAGTATGGATTCGTTTTTCATGGGGGAGATATTTGTCAATGATAATGATACATGTATACCGGTGTATATATTACAGTAGTTTACTGGTTGATTGTCAATCTCTTGAATTCATGCAGAAATTAGGAACAATCAGTCAATTTTATATTATTTTAGTCACTCTTAAAACTCTATTATCACTTCTACCAAACTTCAGGGATGTTATTCACATCAGCAACCAATTTCATTGGTAATAAAGCTGAAAGATGTAGACCACAATTATTAACCACAATTGTAAACCACTAGTGTCAACCACAAATATAATCCAGAGATGTAACACATCATATGTCAACAGCTAAAGAACACCAATTGCAAGGAACCGGACTGGAGTGATATGAGTTAACGCTCTACATGTATTTCCAGCATCTGTTTGAACCTCAGTACCTTCTAGGATGCACTCTTTACAGACTCTGTATCCTATGTCTCATCTCAGGCCTGTTCTGTCACCTACTCAGGACCCAGTAAACACTACGATTAATCACAAATACAGCGCCGTCTTCTCTCACTTTAATACACTGACTTACTGTAAAAACAAACAGCATGATATCATTAAGTGCAAAATAGACTTTCATAATCTTAAAAGATAAACCAAAATGTAACTCCAAAATGTCCCTGTTCAAAACTTTTAAAAGAGTGACTTTGGTCATGTACACATATTTCCATTTTAGATTTGTAAGATTGATCACTTGGGGATAATTAGGCAGACTGCGCACATTTTTTGACAATTTGGTTGGCTACCAGTACAAATCAAAGGGATTTAGACTCATTTAATGTTTGAAGTCAACATTTTAGTTCAAAATGACTTGAAACCAACACATCGGTCAACAGCAAAGACCATTCAGTATAGTTTTCAACAAATGTAATTTAACACCCTTCAAAAAAGACCATCAAAGAAAAATGAGTCAAAAAAGACAATGGTACAAAACTGACAGTAAATGATTGAGGAGCTTCATGCCCTACTTTACCAGAAAAGATGCCATGACGGTCTTAACTGCCTACTGCGGGACTTGTGTGTTAAATTTGTGCTTGTGGTTTTTAAATGTCTAAATATTATCATCTGTCTTCACTTCAATACAAAGGCATTCAAAACTGTTAATTTTTGGGTAGGTAAGATTTACAGGTTGTTCATGTCTGTTAACCATGCTGACATTCGAGACTTTAGTTGTTCAACTCTGATCAGGATGAAGGACGGGCAATTGGGCACGGTCATCGGTGTGCCAGATATACATGTAGGCAGTCATGACTCCGCTCATTCACCCCCTCATTTCATTGGGAATTGATTCAGTGCTGTTCACTTGGGAGAGAAAAAGCTAATTCACTTTAACAAATACATGTCGTTCATTTTAAAATTGTTGAATGTGTCATACCATTAATAATCTGTGCCATTCATGGCAATACTCATACTGTTGACGGTGGGAAAAAGGCCTGAAATTGGGGAAAACTAGCTTCTCTGTAGCTAGAAATTATAATGTATCCTGTTCGTAAGTGACTTCGCCACAATTTGCAGGCTCCCATTGGACAATTGCTGAAGTTGCATGTTAACTCCCGGTTCCATGGTTCCATGTAAATGGCGATCAATGTATGTAACTCTATGTGCAGTGCAAGGGCAGTGGGCATGGAGTGACGTCACACTTACGAACTGGATAATGATGAAAGGAGGACGCTATTTTGCCGTTTTATCATTTTGAGGATTCTGTGTGTCTCAGTATATCCCTGAAAGGAAAAACTAAAGTGGGCCAGAATTTCACCTCATAGTTTGCACTTCACAGTATAAGATCTATTATGATCGTGTACTTTGATCCTGGCACTTAATTTTATGAAAATGTATTCTGGAAGGGGGCTTGAATTACCACTGATTTGGAAATGTTTATAACTTTCCAGACTTGATTAAGTGAGCACGTTATCTTCTCCTTTTGCAGCATTTCACTTCTCAGTGAAGTAAAGACATAATCTGGTTTCCTCGCTCAGACGGCCATTGTGTGGCACATTACCACCCTCACCATGAAGTGCGTGCCCACACTTCTTGTTCTCCTCGTTTTTGTCCATCAAGCAGCTTCTTTCTTCAGTTTTCTGTCGGTGGGCCAGAACTCTCATCAACAGCATTTGGCAAAATTTCCTTGCAAGATCGTCAATTCCACCTTCGTTGACTGCCGGAACCGGGGTCTCTTGACTGTCCCAGCTGGGATTCCGCAAACAGCCCAAACCCTGCTGCTATCTCACAACCGGATCCACATCTTCAACAGCACATCTCTGGCAGGACTTGTCAACCTTAGGCTCTTAAACCTGTCCTACAATACACTCTACAAAATTGAACGAGCCTACTTTGCCGACCAGAAGCAGTTAAGACATCTCTATCTCTCCCGCAATGAGATCAACAAAATACCAGGGGATGCATTCGCATCCCTCACTAAACTAGAGACACTGGACTTGTCATGGCAGAACAACCACATAAGGAGTGGCTTTCCAGAGTTTCTGGTCCCAATTGATAGGACTCTTACAACATTGCTGCTTAAGAAGACTATGATAAAGACAGCAGATTTTGGTAGGCACTTGAATCTCACGTCACTCAAGGTGCTCAACTTGGCTGCAAATGGCTTCACAGGCCTTGGCAGAAATTACTTCCAAGCAATGACTGGCTCAAAACTGCAAGTGCTTGATCTGTCTCGGAATTCCTTCTCAAGCATTGATACAGCCACTTTCTCTCATTTTCTTGAAGTAGGACTTTTGGATTTGACCAACTCTTTTGCTAAAACACCTCCGCAATCTTCTCTCTTGGCAAACGTAAGTGCAGCTGTGGCTTCCTCTGAAGTTCAGAAGCTGGCCTTATGTTCCTTAAGTCTGACGAACTTGACCTCATCAATGTTTGCTGGTCTTGAAAACTCCAAACTTGAGGAATTGGACCTTTCCCAAAATGAAATAGCTGAGTTGCGTGACACTAGCTTTGGTACTCATCTTGTTCACCTGAAGGTTTTGAAACTGTACAAGAACTCAATAGCAGCTATCAGCCCTGAGGCACTGTCTGGCCTGACCTCTCTGGAATTCTTAAATCTGGAAAGCAATTCACTGAAAGAGATAACACCAGGCATTTTTAAGTACAACGAAAGACTTCAAACTCTGTCCCTTAATGATAATTTGATTGCTTCACTGTCTCAAGATGGTTCATTCAAAGGGCTTATCAACTTGCAGTATCTCTATGCGTCAAAGAACAGGATTTCACAGACCCTAACTGGTGATGAATTCCAGGATCTGAAAAACCTTACTGAGCTGGACTTGAGTGAGAGCCAACTGAAGGGTAGACACATTAAGCTTCAGACAGACTCCTTCAAGACACCCTCTAAACTGAAGATCCTGAATCTGAAGAAGGCATGCCTCTGGAATGTTGAGAGTGCACCTTCACCGTTTGCAGCTGTGCCGGGACTTCTTTCTTTAGATATGAGCAATAATAATATGGATCACTTTCATCAGGATACTTTTGTTGCCCTGAAATCACTGGAGACATTGTACCTGGACCATAACCATTTTGACAACCTGTGGCACCCTCCTCTCCCCCACCAGACTCCTAGAATGTTTCTGAGAAAACTCTCCTCTCTGCAGAGGCTCGATCTTTCTTCAAATGGTTTCCAAAGTGTCCCTGTTGGTGCCTTCAGTGACTTGGGACATCTCAGAACACTACATCTGGGTGACAACCAGCTGTCAACAATCTCTGGCAGAGTGTTTGACGGTCTGAAGGAGCTAGAGTATCTGGATCTTCACAAGAACCACATCAACGTTGTCAACAAAACCATGCTGACACCGGTGCTGAAGACACTCAAGATCTTATACATCTGTGGCAATCCATTTTCCTGTGGCTGTGAACAAGAATGGTTTCGCAACTTCATTGACACCACTCACATTTTAATAGGTAACTTGACCACCTGTTTGTGTGCTTCACCTCCAAACATGAGAAATAAGCTTCTGATTAGTTTCCATCCTGAGGATTTGAACTGCGATCACAAGTTACCACTGAAGGACTGGATTGGCATAGGTGTTGGAAGCTTTTCGTTCCTTCTTTTAGTTTCTGGGATGGTCATCTATCGATGGCAGATGTACTATGTCTACTTAGTGGTGAGGGCAAACTATCATCGATCAAGACGGCACAAGGATTACCAACAGATTTTTGACTATGATGCCTTCATCTCCAACAGCAGAGCAGATGAAGAATGGGTAATGGAGACATTAATACCAGAGCTTGAAACTGGACCCAATCCATTCAAACTCTGCCATCACCGACGAGACTTTGAGCCGGGGAAGGAGATTGTCGACAACATCATTGAGTCAGTTGACCGCAGTCGCCGCACCATTTGTATCATATCTGAGGGCTACTTGGAGAGCAATTGGTGCAGATATGAGAGGCGCATGACAATGAGCAAGCTGTTCATTGACTATGAAGATGTCCTGATTCTGATCATCTTGGGCGACATCCCCGACAAGAAGTTGTCCAAATACGATCTCATCCATCGCGCAATTAAGAAGAAGACTTACCTGAAATGGCCAGCCAATGTCAATGAGAGGCCTGTGTTCTGGCAGCGCTTGAAGGATGTTTTGAACGAAGATCGCAACCCAGACAGACGTGAGGTAATTGCATGATTCTCAAATATCTTTGGAAACATCCCCTCAAAACATCCCAAGATGTAGAAGATTTGCTTACTGAGGAGAGGGCGTTTTGCATTGAGTTTTAAGGTTCAGTTGTTTGAAATTGTGTTTTAAACATTTTTCCAAGTACTGTGTGATGAAATTGTTTTTGCGATGAGTCAAAGCCTAGTCACAGACCTGATTGAGTTTATTGCCATTAATTAGCTTTCAACAACAAATTACGATCCATTATTCATAAATACGTAAGACAGTGTAGTTATTGAAGACAGTTAGCTGATAAAAGCTAGGCCAGTAATAATGGAGACAGGAGCTAGTGTTTGCATATGGAATCTGAAATTTTGTGTTTGCTGATGCTGTTGATGTGTGCCATAGAGAAATGCTTGTTCAAGTTAAGTCACATTCAACGTATGTACCTAAATAGTTTAGGTAATTTCATAGATTATTATAATTTTTGTAACTGCATGAATCTCAAATTTACTGATAAATAAGTTGGTGGGTTTTCTTTTTTGTGGTGCTGGGACAAAAAATTATGCATACTTTTTTTAGTTTTAATGGGGGCTGAAGACAGTTTTAAGGAAACTATGAAACTAGCAAAATTTAGGGACCTTTTTGCTAGAAATCTTAGATAAAAATGTAATTTCTATTGCAAATTTGGACACGTACCTGCATCAATTGCCTTGTAAATGTAAAGAAAAGGATAACTGAACAGTGCAATAGTTTCATGTAATAACTCTGCATTGGACCCCAGTCAGGGGGGCTGTGTAATCTCTTTCCTCCACTTAGATCCAATTCCTTTGATAAACAAAAGCATCAACAACCTCTTAGCTGTTTAAACTTGAAAGAAATATTGGGCCCAGAGGAAAACAGGATGCACAGAGTTATGCCAGTAACCAGGGGGACGGAAAATATTATTTCCAACATGGAATTGTAAAATGGAGTTCAGTGTTTGTGTGTTGGAATAGAATTTGATACACAAACCCTGTTCATCTCTTTACTGGCATGCAATTAACTTATTTTAAAGCTACCGCATAAATGAAATACAGTGAAATAATGTGCATATATTGTGCAAAACAATGACTCCCAAAATGTACTTGCAAATTTATATATAACTTTATTGAAATTTATTTCTGAACTGTTTGGCTTCTTGAAATAGTTTACCTGCATTACTATCGTTAAGGTGCTTTATAAATGTGGGCATTCAGTTATTGCAATATTAGACGATACGTGATGTGTGCTTGTACTTGCTACATGTATCGTACTCTATGCTTAATGACATTTCACACAACTTTCTTATGTAAATGTAGGTTGATTCACATAGATTAACTACAACTTTATGTTTGTCTGTTTGGCTCATGCCCCACTATAAAAAAAAAAACAGGATGAATAGATATTGAATAAAAACAAAACTTGCCCCAAAAAACCCACACCACTTCAAGCTGGTGCCCCCATAAGATGCTGGTACCCTCTCTGTGCCCCCCCCATAGTAATATCCTAGCTACATGTACGCCACTGTCATCAGTGTAGTGGAATTTTAGGTTTTTATCCTTTATCTTGTGTTTCCCTTATCTTCTCCTGGGTTTTCCTGAAGATGTGGCCTAGAATTATTCAACTTTTAAAATCATAATCAGTGGTTATCAACTTTGTTATTTGATTTCTAGCATGTGTGCTGTCTTGTATGCAACCAATCCTCGGACTAAAGAACTGACCATTTTTGTTTACAAATCTTTGGGAAGATTTTGAGAAATTGTAATTTTAGAAGTACCTGTATCAAGCTAATTTCTGACAAAAGGTAGCACTAAATAAATGGAAATTGGACATCGTAAAGCTCCTCTGTTTACTCTCCGAGGCGAGAAAAGTGTTTATTCTCACAACCATTATAAAGCTTGAGAAAATTTAGGCGGGGGGGGGGAGATATGGAATGTTAAGCCAGTCATGAGACAAGACAACATCGCTGAGGCCCACATATTGGACCAGATAAGCGAGGTCATACTTTGTCCTGCTGATCTCTTTATCAGCACGTGATGAAATTTGTCAAGGCTGGAAGCTGTATTAAACAAAATGCAAACAAAGTCAGTCGTGGAGTGACTCCAGGAGATATGAGATGGGCACTAATTAATTTTTGCTTTGTTTAAGTATATTAGTTCTTACAAACTTAAAATTCTATTCTGCTTGGAACAGGTTTCCTGGGTTGATGTGCTGAATAGTTACTGGTGTATAGATTCTGTGTTGCTAATTTACTGATGTGTGCTATACGAAACTTTGCTTCAGTGTGTACTTGATATTCTTGTTCTATTTGTGGCATAGTTACATTACAAAATGTATGCTTCATAGTTTTGCATGTATATTGACAAAAGTTTCCCTGTTGCTTAATATTTTGAGATAGACGGTGACAGAGGTAGTTCTCAAGGTTGCTAAAAACCTGGAAGAAATTGTAAAGGACATTTGGAAATGCTTTTTTTATTTTACACTTTAGTTTTTCAGGAATTTAGGTTGAGTTAGTACACAAGTTGTTTTCCATGGTGGGGATGGGCCAAGCGTCAGCTCGTTAACACACTGCATTTTTTGGTCATTTTTTTCTTGAAGGCTACAGCATACAAATGATTGCTGCTTGTGAAATCTGTAAATGCTGTTTGGATGGGAGAGTTTTAAAAGGGGTGCTATTGATAGCTGATTATACATGGATTTAATTTGAAACAGTGAAAACAGTGTTTTGTCAACAGTGTAAACGAATTCAGGGTTTAAGCTAACAAAAGACTACTTTCAAAGATTAAAGTGGGCATTTGATAACAGGCTTTGCTCTTATGCCGATGTATATTCACCTCGGCGATGCACAGTACACCTCAGTGGAAAATAGGGTATTTTAATTGAGCACGAAATCAATCATAAACAGACATTTTGGCCAGTATATAGTAACACATGTAGTTGTTACTCTTATCAAAGATGCTATTCGCCGTAGAAGGAAGTGAAATGCACTGAAACTAGCTTTAAATTTTCTTCAGTAGGCCTACTCGCTATGATTAAAGTGAATAAAAAGTGAAACAGCCTCCAACTGCAGCAAAATAAACAAGTTGTCAATGTCCTTTTTGAAAAAGTGTTTATCTTTGGTTTTCGCACTGCTTCAATACCAGTTTCTCTTTCAGTCTTCAGACTTAGATTTTGCACTTTGTGAAAGAAATTTGCTTATTAAAAGTATCCACATGAATTGTATTGATTGTAACCTTCACACATAAGTTGTTGGTTTTAAGACCTGCCAAGTAAAGAAAATGGTCGTGTTTTTACGAGAATGTCATAGCCTAGTACGACCAGAAATCCAGGAATCAGTCGAGGACTCGTTCGTAACATCGGACTAACACCATAGTTTCCCAACTCTGTGACTGACACACTTCTCCCACGCCCCATTAGCCGATTGCTGAAGTTGCGCGTTGACTTCCTGTTCCATGCATGGTTCCATGTAAAAGGCTATCAATTCATGTAACTTTATGTGCAGTGCACGTGCAGTGGGCGTAGGTTAAGCTGAAGTGACGTCACACTTGCGAACCGGATTGGCCAAAATATCGACATCATGCACAGCTAGCTCCACCTGCTGATTGTGCCAGGCCGCAGCAAAGAATGCCGGCAGCCATTGTACTCAGCAATTAATTAAGACGTGGGACGGAGGATTACACAACCCCATGTGACCACTCTCTATACACACCTTAGAGTATCGTTACCTAACACATCCCCCAAAGAATCCTGATTCTAATCAAACAATGACCAGCACAAAGGTGGAGGGTGCTCTCCGTCCCTTATCTTGCTTCATATGACAGCCGTGCGTCATCGCTGTTATGTAATCAGAAAATGTCATATTATGAGTCATCTTCACCGACAGTTGTGGCGTTGTATTTTGTGCGGGTAATATCTATACCCCTGTGTTTTAATAGCTCCATGAATGGTACTAATAAAGTTGCAATTTGGGCACTGTGAGGAAATCAAGATGAAACGGATTCAAACATGGAGGTAGAATTCTACCTCCATGATTCAAATAAAGACATTTTAAGATTCTCTCAAGTTAGACTGAAATTGATCGACAGATTTACATTCTGGGCGGGATACTAGTGGGGATGCGGGAGTTGGGGCCCCGCAGCATAGGAAAGAAACTTTCGCTGTTTTTGCATTGGTATTGGAGTACGTTTTTCCTTCTTACAGGTTTGAGGGAGTGGAGTCAATATGAAAAGTAGAGATGGGGCACATGAGCGAAATGTAACTCTGTGGATCTTTCCTTGATCCAATTAGCTTCAACTTTTCGTAGTT
The DNA here is from genome assembly GCF_054643075.1 of Acanthaster planci. Classification (NCBI taxonomy): domain Eukaryota; kingdom Metazoa; phylum Echinodermata; class Asteroidea; order Valvatida; family Acanthasteridae; genus Acanthaster; species Acanthaster planci. The sequence goes on along the minus strand of NC_141783.1, from coordinate 20,639,841 downwards.
ACAACTCAGCGATTACGACCGTAGCCGTGTCGGAATTACATTGCTGCAGATTAAAATTATGCACAAAAGTATAGCTGTGGCTGCAGGAATTTCCCATGATAAACTCGGCAGAGTTTATTTTCAAGGCAGAGCCAAGAACATCCCTCCACATCGGGCAAAGGGCGATAGGCTGGAGTACGATGGGGGAACAACATTATTGTCTGTGTTTGCCGAGTCAAAGTGCGATTCCTTTAATCTCCAATAATAGCATGCCATCATGCATACGTGATATTAGACTATCGTCAGATATTGACCAGGCGTATATAAGTAGCTTCTCGACTGAGACCCAAAGCAGCAGCTACTTACTATTGCACCATAACGAGAAACATTTGAGTGTCTTTCCGTCGGAGTTTCCTTCTCGTTCGGGTGTTTTGCTGACAGGAATCATGGACGTGCGGCCGGTGCTGTGTGTACTACTGGTTGTAGTGGCTACAAGTTACGCGCAAACAAGGCGTTGCTGCTACCCTGACCAATTTGTAACATCGCAAGGTAAGTCGCCAACAACTTCGTCATACCATGTTCATGATATCGGGTTGTAACTTAAGTGATAAGTTGACAAGTGATTGTGAATTCATGTGACTCGTGGACCGAAATGAATAGCCCTGTGTACGATTTTGTAAGTTTTGCTAAAAGCACTCCGTGTACGTCCTGGATTCTATTTTGTCAAATCTCAGAAACGGAACGGCCGAATTATCTTTATATATGTAAAGTAAGTAAAGAACGGCGTCAAACAATCTGCGAAATCTTTCCGCCCGACTTGAGATGGTCTAAAAAAAACCAGGAACTTATTATCTCTACGATCGTGCGTCTGTTCCGGACCATTATGTCCGCAGGGCCCATTATGTCCGCAAACTTTTTCAGGCCCATTATGTCCGCCCCATTGTGTCCACAGGCCATTATGTCCGCCCCATTGTGTCCGCAGGCCCATTATGTCCGCCCCATTGTGTCCGCAGGCCAATTATGTCCGCCCCATTGTGTCCGCAGACCCAATATGTCCTCCCCATTGTGTCTGCAGGCCCATTATGTCCGCCCCATTATGTCCGCCCCATTATGTCCGCAGGCCAATTATGTCCGCCCCATTGTGCCCGCAGGCCCATTATATCCGCCCCATCGTGTCCGCAGACCCAATATGTCCGCCCCATTGTGCCCGCAGGCTCATTATGTCCGCCCCATTGTGCCCGCAGGCCCATTATGTCCGCCCCATTGTGTCCGCAGGGCCATTATGTCCGCCCCATTGTGTCCGCAGGCTCATTATGTCTGCCCCATTATGTCCGCCCCATTGTGTCCGCAGACCCAATATGTCCGCCCCATTGTGTCCGCAGGCCCATTATGTCCGCCCCATTGTGTCCGCAGGCCCATTATATCCGCCCCATTGTGTCTGCAGGCCCAATATGTCCGCCCCATTGTGTCCGCAGGCCCATTCTTTCTCCAATTCAGTATCCTTTATAATGACATGGAACATACCGATTCTACTCTATGAATGATTCATTTTCTGTCTGAGGGGTTTCAAGGGATGACAGTGACGGGCCAGTCACACAAGTGAAACTTATAATCGTTTTTGCAAACTTCGTCAGTCTTTCGTATACATTTGTTTCGTATTCAAAAAAGGAGCGGACAGGTTTTGCATTGAGCACGCTTAGAGGGATCATTTAAAAAAAATGAATAAGACCCTTGAAATTATGGTGTACTATTTACGACAAACATTTCTCTCTCTCTTTAGCCTCCCTCCAGGCGACGCGACCAGACGACCCGACGGCACGATGGCTCCCTTGCTTCGTGCGTTCAGGTCGCACCTTCGCCTTCTTGCCATTACTTTTGTACACACACGATGCGTCGCGTCGTGCGTCGCGTCGTGCCGTCGCCCGTCGCGTCGTGCTACTTTAGGTCCTTTCCATGTTGCATTTTTTGCCGCCTAAACGTCGCCCCTTCCGTCGCCCGTCGCGTCGAGCTGTCGTGCGTCGCATCGTGCATCGTGTCGTGTATTGCGTCGCCTGAAGCACGACACGACGCACGACGCGACGCGTCGTGTGCTGTCGAGCTTTGCTTCATGGTGTTTATAGAGGGCGCCGTTACTGTTTTCTTTCATTTCCTTCCCCCGACCCTTGCTTGCACAGTACATGCCATAGGTACCAGGCCATGATTCTGTTGTTCTTTTTCGTGGATTCTTTCTAACTTTGTGTTTTCATTAAGAGTGATTTGTTGAAGAAAACTCTTTTCCTTTTTCTTTTTTAAATCAAATGTAATCAGAAAGAGTTTCGCGACTAATCGGCATTGTCTCCAGGAAATATATAACATTAACGTCAGCCACAACAATGTTTTAGCTTTTCCTAATCTAATTGTGATTTTTCTAATAAATATTGTAAATCCATTCTAAGATACAATACGTCAATCAGTATTACGTGCTTGCAGAAATGTAACATGCAGATCTGATGAGAAATTAAGCGCGAGGCCAAACAGAGAGGAAGAAAAGACACCGTCACAACGGTAGCAGGATCTACAGTGTTTTAATAAGAAACACGCCGGCGGACTAATATCATTGAAAGTGTGGTGCTGATGAAGTTAACGAGGCAGACTAAATTGGAGGAAGACTGAAGACTGAATATTCTGAGGGTAATAATATAGTGCAGGCTGGATGGTAACTACCTAAACCCGTGGTCAAACTCGCGGTCGTATAATTGTAGACAAAATTGTCTGGAGGAGTGGGAGAACTACTTGGAAACTGCGGACATGGACCACAGAGAAATATTTATAAGGTTACAAATTTACCACAAATGGAAACTTCATCAATGGTCTTAAAAAGAAATTGGACAGACATTCGAACAAGGATCAGCCGGGTAAATTAAAAAGTGACGAATTCTGGGCTTACACATGTGAGAGCACCTACATACCCAGATTTTCTTTTTGCTCGTTTTCATTGTTTTTTTTTTGGATAAAATATGACACAACTAATTCAATTTGATGAACGGATGGAAAAGCCCCCCCCCCAAAAAAAAATCAACGCCTGCGGCTCAGGGCATGTATTTTGCAAGCGTGTTGGACGGAAATTAGAGAAAACAAAAGAAATCATTGACTGGGGAATTAAGGAGTGACGAATTCTGAGCTTGCAGTTTCCACTTATTTTGAGAAAGCAGTTCCTATTTGTTCGGATTTTCTTGTCCACTTTTATCATTTCTTTCAATAAAATATGACTGAAATTAATCCCAATTAATGAATCAATGAGATAAAAACAATGAAAAATCAACACCAAAGAGCAAATAGCATGTACTTTGCAAGAAAGGTGAAAGAAAACAGTAAAGGCACCCTCTATAAACACCATGAAGTAAAGGGCAACAGCACACGACGCGTCGCGTCGTGTCGTGCGTCACGTCGTGCTTCAGGCGACGCGATGCACGACACAATGCACGACGCGACGCACGACGCGACGGGCGACGGAAGGGGCGACGTTTAGGCGGCAAAAAATGCAACATGGAAAATACCTAAAGTAGCACGACGCGACGCACGACGCGACGCGTCGTGTGTGTACAAACGTAATGGCAAGAAGGCGACGGTGCGACCCGACGGCACGACGCAAGGGAGCCGTCGTGCCGTCGCGTCGTGTAGTTGCGTCGCCTGGAGGGAGGCTAAAGAGAGAGAGAAATGTTTGTCGTAAATAGTACACCATATGAAATAGCACCCTGGGTTTTCAATCGAACTGGTGGAAATGTTTTGGCAATTTTAACCCATATTTTTGATTTTTTAAAGTTTTAATGCAATGTGCACATTCACAAGGAAAGCTGTGATTGCACTGAAGGCAATCTCAATGTTGCAAATGCTCGGTCAATTTTAAATGTTTTTATCGTGTAACTCTTGCAACTCAAAAAGGATGTTAAACAGTCTTCATACATCAAAGAAGAGTGCAGAGATACACAAAAAGTGCTTCCAAGTAAACCTCATTTTATGGATCCTTTAATTAAAACGGAAACCCTTAGCTGACTAATGACGCTGAGGTGAACCAATTTATGTTCAAACATTTTAAGAGTAATGTGTTAACCGACACGTTTTATTGAGACTAAGAACAGTACTAACTCAAGGCTAATAGCAACGGAAAACTTAGGTGCAAATAATATTTGTGAGTGTACAAAAACATTTTTGAAAGTGAACAAATACGTAAAGAGTACATAGCATACCAGAAAATGAAAAACAATAAACCCCAGAATATGAAAACAAACTGCAATCGAATCAGACAGAATTTTCATTACATCGGTTATCAGCTTTTCAAACAAACAAACAAACAAACAAACAAACACCCCAACACCCCAACAAACAAACAAACAAACAAACAAACAAACAAACTCCAGAATCTGTGTTGACTATAAATAACAGATGTAATAGGTTTCAGTTTTGTAAATATAACCATTTTTCTTTATAACAACACGAAAACATTGAAATCAGGAAGGTTAGTTATTTTTACTTTTCAAACCTCTCTAGCTCAGGACAACCAGACGCTAAAACCCAGGAATACTTCCTTTCCCTGCCTTTGTTTCGGATGTATAATTATGAAATTTTAATTTAAATATCAGTACTACTTCATAAGTCAACACTTTCAATATTAAGAACATTCACTAACCAGACAGGTTCGAATGAGACTAAAACCAGCAATAATTTACAGCCAATAATAAGGGAAAATGGTGGTGCAAATGACATTTTTGATCCCAAAGAATAGTTCTGAAGTTAAAAATTCATAAAGTATAAAATGTACTCAAAATGAAAGTACAGTTTGCAACCACCGAATACGATTGCAAACTTGACGTGAAATTAATACTGAACCTTGATATGCTTCAACCTGCAACGGTAATTAACTTTGAAGAACACAGAATATGAACTGGCTTGACAGGTTTCAGTTTCTTTACTTTCACTACTGTTAACAACTAAATATATCCCGAGTTTTACATGTACTGTGCGAGCATGAACCACACGAACATGTACATGTACGCTTCCTCCAACGGTCGAGAATTTCCGTGCACCTGCACATGCACGTGTACCACGCAGTAACAACCCGTAGTATACTGGATCGGTTTTGAGCATGTAAAACACAAACAGATCGCCCTGCGCAGAAGTATCAAACAAAACTCATGGAATTCGAACCAAAATATATAGCTGAATGTACATAGAACTGATTGTACCGTGTAGTTGAGATTCTGGCCCGTCGTATGCAGTGTCTCTCTGTTTTGGGAGAACATCTAAAATTGAGAAATTTTGTGGAAAAAGATGAAGTGATCGATTGAACATGGAAATAATTTATCATCTTAGCAACAACTTTGGCTAAATTTCAAACTTGTGTCGCGTTTCTTTTCCCAATTCTTTCGTGCTCTATTCGATTTAAGCCTTCTAGGGCAAATACAAAGAGTTTCAATCCGTTTATTAACTTTGTGCAAAGAAGTCTTCAAAACGAAAAGGCTCAACAGAGCATTGGCAAGTTGCTCAGGACATTTCCGTATGGTTCACGAGGGTCCGGCCGTGGTTCAAGTAACCGTGTCCCACGGTCGAAGTCGTTAATTTCCACATGTTAAATGGGGGTGAAACATACGTGTAGGGTGACTTGTTACGCCCCTTCCCTATACACCCACACACACACAATTTGCCTGCAACTGGGGACCCCCCATTGTTCCTCTTTTTTTTTACTTCAACTCTTTTAAAAGACCACCCATATGTTTTGTACACGATTGTCAGTCGGGGACCTTATTGTCCTCTATTGTTCAGGGTCCCCAATTGAATGCAGAAACAAACTCACACTTACTCTTAAAAGTAAAGCTTTTTCTCATGAATTGCATCTACTATCTACATGTATGTACATTTCCATGAAACCCATTACAAGGAATTATGCACATAGTCATCCGCACAGAGCCATTTTGACCCAGAATAAGTAAACTTTTGTTTTATTGTTTCATTTTTCATAAGGAACATGACCCAACACTGATCCGTTGTGGAAGAATAACAGCATACATTTAAATACCTGCAAGGACTTTTAAAAAAGGAAAGCTTTTGAAAAAAAAACCCTGAGACTTTATTGATTAACCATCGCATCCTGCGGACACAATGGGGAGGACATATTGGGCCTGCGGACACAATGGGGCGGACATAATGGGCCTGCGGACACAATGGGGCGGACATAATGGGCCTGCGGACACAATGGGGAGGACATAATGGGCCTGCGGACACAATGGGGCGGACAAAATGGGCCTGCGGACACAATGGGGCGGACATATTGGGCCTGCGGACACAATGGGGAGGACATAATGGGCCTGCGGACACAATGGGGCGGACATAATGGGCCTGCTGACACAATGGAGCGGACATATTGGGCCTGCGGACACAATGGGGCGGACATAATGGGCCTGCGGACACAATGGGGCGGACATATTGGGCCTGCGGACACAATGGGGCGGACATAATGGGCCTGCGGACACAATGGGGCGGACATAATGGGCCTGCGGACACAATGGGGCGGACATATTGGGCCTGAAAAAGTTTGCGGACATAATGGGCCCTGCGGACATAATGGAAGTCCGTGTACGATGTCGTTGGGAAATAACGGGAGCAACACACGATGCGTGTCACTGTTTACATGCTACATTGCAATAAGCCAACACGGCGCTTTCGGGTATACACCCGAAAACATTGAAGTACGTTTATAAACCGTAACTGATAGGCTAAAGGATCACTTGGATAGGTTTGAAAAAAATGGAAAAAGGAGTTTACCTCGTACCCCATGCAAAAATATCATCCTCTCATTGTCGGCCCTGATCGAATTGAATTACATGTACATGTGTAGTTTGGTTCAAAACGAGCCACACTATGCAACATTTCCTCATCTTTCTGTGCTAAACTTCTTGTATGAACTTCCTACCACCGATAGCCTGCTTGGTAAATTCCATTGTGTATATTTCCGCCAGCAATCTCCACGACGGAATGTATATGTAAAATTGCTGGCACATGACATTCGGCTCATCAGCTGATAAATTCCCCATATATAGTTGTTGGAGGGCTCAGACATCATTCTTCAAGTGGTGTTTTTAAAGAAATCTGACGATTTCCATCTCTGCTTCCTTTATCTGCCCATTACTATTAATGTTTGATAGATACACCTCTACCACAGGGACCTTCGGGGCCTTTGTGCAATCATCCAAATTATGAAAATCATCTTGATATCAGCACGGTAGCCTTTTCCTTTTATTCCCCAATCTTCTCTGAAACCAGCGCTAAATCTAAGTGTTTTTTTATTTGGTTGCTTTTGTACTACTTCTGTCTCTTGATTACATGAAGGTGATAGTAAGCATGTTTTTTTTTGCTCGGCCAAAACACACACAAAAAACCCCAAAAAGCCTGATATTATTATATCATTATTTATTCTGCCAACACAAAACAACACAACATAATATTCATTGCAATATGTAAACAATGAATCAGACATGCAAATAAGGAATAAATTATAATAAAATTTGAAAAAAAAGGGAAAGGAAGGGGAAACAGGGACGTAAGGACAAACCTGTCTAAGACCGTCAGGATGAACCAAAGTGAAATACACCGTGGCCCAGAGGCTGCTCATTCAATCCTAGACTGGGGTAAAAAGTACATGTGAATAAGTAACAATATCTTATAAATTAATATGAAATAAATAGTATTCTCAATTAATATCATGTTTATGTGTCTAAATAAATCAATATAAAACTCAATATAGTTCAAAAGTGGAAAAAACTGTGCTCTTGGATGTACTTGTATGTACATATTTGAAGAGAAATTGAAAATAAAAGAAAGTTCCTAGAATGAAAAAGGAATTTAAAGCATTAAAGTGTTGATTCCATGGCCCATCCCCCCGTTTAAAGGTTCCTCGCCCTGTTACTTTCACCCAGGTTGTTTCTCCAGATATGAACAAAGAGCAAGATTGTACTTAACCATGCAATTTTTTGGCTTAGTTTTTGAAAACAGCTTCTTCTCACAAGAAGTTTACTGAAAATGCAATACATTATTAAGGAAGTTTCCGTATTTTTGCGAAGATTGCATCTTTGATGTTTTTTCCTTCCAGGCATACAAGTCGGCTATACGCGGGAAGGAAAAGGGGGTGTCATGTACGAAAATTCTTCAATCGCCTTCGATTATACCAACAAACGCGTCGGCATGATCGGCAACAGGATTGACAATGAACAAAGATCAGTTGATTTCCAAGTGATCTATGACTACAAAGAGGTGAAAAAAGTCTTTTCAGTGCGTATTTTTGAAAATTTGGTGGCCATGGTTATTACAGAATCACAGTGCCCTTAAACATATTGCAACAAATTGAAAGCAATGACCAAATTTCAATGAGTTAAAGGGGTTGTCAACATCTATCATATCATTTCAAATAATTCACGATATTTGGCCTATAAAATACTGTCCAGGGTGTTGAATACCGCATTGAACCGAAGATGCGACGCTGTGAGAAACGCAGGCTTGAAAGACCCATGGCACACTGTGTTTCTGGTAAGTGTATCTAATCAGCTGAAAAGCAAACAGAAAACCCGAGTTACGAGCACAGGAAAAAAAAGTTTGACACTGGGCACTGAACTATTCTCAAGCAATCACACATTACAGTTAACTATTATTTTATTTAGTGCTTCCCCCATTCAAATGAACATTTCTTATAAAAACGTTGCTTATCTTCGAAAGGTTATGTTGTTGAAATGGTCTATAAGATCAATTTCATGTGTGGAAAATATTTTGCATTTTAACATTTAGCAGTAATTTTGCTCCAAAATATGCAAATATGCGTTAACGTAAAAATACAAAAGGCACCAAAGGGCCTTAAATAAGTTGGAAATGGAGTTAAAGGAACATAAACGTGTAATTCGGAGGATTCCAAAATTCTTTACGCAGTACTGGTATACCATTAAAGGAGATATTGCATCAACAGAGACTGTTTCATGAATGCAGTACATGTAATTTTTTATGATTTGTTTCAGAGGGGGCCACTTTTCTCCAATCAATATACCTGGGCGACCACAAATTGACTGTTGACTCCTTTCTGGTGTCTTATAAGACTGAGCGTGGGGCAGTCCAGGGATCCCTGACTGTAACTCAGGGTGACTGTCTTCCCAGCAGCTCCCTTCTTTCTGGAATGGAAGACAATGGTGAGACATGCTCTGTTTTATTCAATCTGTGCACCTTCTACACTGGTATAGAGGTTTTGCTTGGTAACCATCTCTGAAAGTCAGTGCCTTTGTTTCACACAAAGATGTACAAAGGCCTACTCATGCATTTCCTGTTGAATAAAAGAACTGACCACCAAGATGGCTGCCACGCAAAGCCTCAATAGTAAGGATAATAGTAAGGTAATATTGAATAGGCAATATATATAATAAAGGGCACTCAGCATCCATGGTGAAAGGCAGAGAGGTGTTTTGTTTTTGCTGTTTACCCAACCTCCATAAAATCAAAGGGGAGGTTCACAACTTCTTTATGGTGACGCTGTTCAAAGTGGGACAGTATTGGACAGTAGGAGTGCTTTTCATAGCTGCAAATTTCTAAAGGTCACATGTCATTAGCACCCGGCAAAAAGGATGCAATTGTGACAAAAAGGGAAACTTATAGGGGAATCGGAACTTGTTACAAATACACGAGGGTCTGGGGGATAAATACCATCCTCCCCCATGATGGTATTCCACAGTTCCACATTATATTCATCATTTTTTCCAATAATTTTCACAATTGTGTAAACTGTATGTCATTGTACTTTTGAAAATCATTTAATAAATTAATGTCGTCTTAATCATTTTCCCTTTTCTGTTAATCCCTTTTCTCTGCCTCCAGTTCTTGTATCCCTACACTGAGTGGCCTTTTATTCAATGTGATAGGCAACTTGCATCATGCCTTTTATGACCAAGTTTAAAAACGAATAGGTTTTGTCCTGCCCATTCCACGAGGGGACCCATCACTAATTTAAGTGACACTTTAGCCCTTTTTTGGCTAAAGTCGCCACCTTACACTTAAAGAAAAAAGGGGAGGGAAGAAATCAAAGATTGCATAAATAATTTATGGTAAATTACTGAATATTTCACCTAAATTCCAAGGTAGGTTGCAGGATACAATATTGGTCAATTTATAGGAACAAGATAACAAAAAGAATATGTCCCATTTACTTTTTGGCCGAAATACACGTACATAGTTGGGGATCCTAATGAAGACACGTTGTAAGATTTGCAACGAATCAAGTAGACAAGATTGTCACTGATTAAGACGAATTTAAAAAATTGGCAATTTCACTTTTCTCTTCTCTATGCAGTGTCTTTCATGGCTCTCACTGGATTCTTTAACTATGTCAGCGGGATTAAGGATCCATCCAGATATTTTACTGTGCCTGAGTTTTGTCGCAAGGTGAGAACTTGAACGTCAGGAGAGGACGAGTGTGATTACCAGAGCACATTAATGCTTTTTCCAATGCCAGGACTAATTTGTGCTTTTTTTCTATCCAGTATTTTGAGGATTCGATCTTCATCAAGAATTCTTTTCCCTCACGTAGTACTTCTAATGGTCAAGAACAATTAAACTTCCACGTGCGTGTACTCCGTTTTTGTTAGGTCAAAGGGTATGAACTTGTTTGAAAGAATTTGCTCGATTTAAAATGGCTATGAACAGAAGAATGGGCAAACTCCACAGTGTAATTTGGTCTCACGAAAGCCGTTCGACAGTGAAGGGCTGACCGGGTCACACGACTGCTCATTATGCAAAGCAAAGGAACTAAGATCCATGGTTCGGAAACCATAGTTTCCGGAGGGCCGTAGCCAGGCCTTTGTTTACTCTTTGCAAAATGTAACAGTCATCTATTTTAGGTTCAATTACATGCAGATTATTGGGTATGAAGACACTAGAAGGCCTAACATAACAGTCAATTTGGAAATATTTCTGGAATCCATTATGTAATAATGTTATATTTAAATTCAGCACCCCAGTGGTGCGTTGATAATCCAGTGTGACATCTCAATTTCTATCTGAGTCTCAATTTTGCTCAGAAAATCTCAACCCATTGCATGCTGCCTCTCAGCACTGAGCACCCTCTTGGTGGTGTTATTGGACTGATGCAAATAAATAATGTCCAATAATAATTTTTTTTACCATTAACAACACGCTAATGTGCATTTTAAACTGTCAAGTAAAATTATTGCGTGTGGAACTTGGGATTATGGTTTTAATGAATAAATGTTGAAAGTAAGGTGTTTTCCCCCTGTATTCACAGATGATCACTGAGGAACCAATGATGCACGACAAGTTCCCAAATATGCTGTTCCTGTAAGCTTACATGCCGATGAGACTCGACTGGACGATACCCCATAGCTAGCTTGTGGATGATGTCTTTTTCTCCAATGTCATTATGCAAATTAAACTCAGTGTAATCATTTGGATCTTTCCTGTTTGGAAAGTTGCCAGGTGCAGACATGATTGGACATTTTCTTTTCATGTACATCCATTAGATGTCTGTTAAACACTTAGATTAGGTTATAGAGCTCTGTATAAGCTTTTGACATGGGGAGTAAAAATGGCTCAGCTTGAAGTGTCTTTAGAGTGTGATTAAACTACTTCCAGAAATTCAAAGTATGATGTCCATTTACTGTTGACTTTGACCTCACGGGGCAAATGTTTGTGTGACAGACAAAAATTGTGGCGGAACAGATGATTGTTTATGGTTTCGTATTTCAAGGCAGAAAGACACATCTTGAAATGTTGATCTTGATGTAAAAAAATTGTAATCCGCAAGTTGTTATCAACCGTTCAAACCTGTATCCTAATCTTGTACTTAAGGTATGATGGGAGTAGAATAGGTTTGAGCCTTTGTTGACTCATACCCTTCTTAACTCCAATTGGAATCGAGCTTATTTTTTAACTGGTTGATTGATTTTGCCTCTGTCACTTTACCTGGGATGCTCTCTGTTGATCACTCTGAAAAGCTGATTTGAACAATTTTTAGCTGTGACCTCTGATCTGATTAGGGTTTCTTGTCAACGGTTTGCCCTCTTCAGTACCTCTCCGGGCTATTTGGGATTACAAACACCTCTAGCTCTGATAATTTCCTCTCTATTATCTTCTTTCTAGACTGTAGAGGTTGAATTCAGCTAATCTCTAGTGTTATTGTGTTGTAATGATAATAAATAAAGCATTGAAAAGGAAAATCCAGCTTGTGTTTTATTGCCGCTTGCCATTTCCGGGCATTAACTGAATACTGCCGAGCGACCTGAAGTAGCACGCGAACGTATGCGCAGTAAGTCCCGTTTCGTTCACTCTTAAGGGTGAGGTGAGTTCCTGTCATTGATCTACATATGTCCTATAATGGATAGGGCATTGCGTCCAAAACGCGTCCCGCGTATGCGTATTTTCAGGAGGGTAAATAACGAACGTTGCGAATTTCGTTGCGTGTACTTTCAAATGGAGTTTTTCAAAAACTGTTTGGGGTTTTTGTGCTTCAGTCGTCAGATTTCGAAGAAACACTGAATTCTGCACTTGGAATGGATTAATTTGAAAAGAAAAATGGTTGAGGTTTACGCAGCAGTGAATTACCGTCTGAAATTACTGTCCGAAATGTTGCTTATTGGCAAAAGTGGTTTCGAAAACTGAATGACTAATTTGTCATTTATTTTCCCCAAATTTCACCGGAGAAAATCTCCAAGACAGCCATAATTTGTGTTTAGAGAAATATAGAAGGGAATTGTGAATATGCTGAAGCAATGGACACGTAAAAAACAGACTTCACCCTGCCCCAAAACCATTTGCATTCAGTGAAGCGCTTCCAGTTGTATTTAGTTCTGCATCTTACCATTCGTTTAAGCCATTGTCAAGGATTGGGTGAGAATACATGTATGGTGTCCTCTTCAAGTTTGGACTTTCCAATACGCACAACTGTTAAAACTCTTTCTTCTGATCATGCGGTTGTAAGTGTAAAATTGGATTTCATGTTCAACACAAGAAGTGAGCTTGATCAAACCATGAATCAAACCAAACTACAGCGCATATAAACAATTCAGAAACTGGTGAGGACTCTATCATTATTTCTAGGATAATTTACAGCTCAATTGAACAGAGATGGAAAGACTTTGGACTTGCTTTTAGATAAAAAATGAAGAAAAAACATAACTTAAAATTTTCGTTTACCAAAATTAATAAAGGCTAGTCGACTTCAAGGGCAGTGTACATTTTACAATTATCTAAAACGTAACCAACAAAGTTATTGTTCAAACTTAATTATATTCTGTTCTCAGCATAGGAAGTATTCACAGAATAAAACTTCAAGTGATTAACAGGCACAACTGACAAATTGTGAATCCTTTAATTAAAAACAACAAAAAGTGAAATAGAACCTCCGAGTAAATGGTCAAATTTATTGTGTACAGCATAAACAATTTTCCTGTACAAACCCGAAAACAACACTTCCTCATTAAAGTTGCACATAACCACACATATGCAAAGAAGTTATTTCTTTAATTAAGAGGCTGCCCCTTTCAAGCGGTTTCATTTATCTAATTTCAAGTAAGTTGGTCACTGGCAAACCAGTTTTAAGAAAAGGAAAAATTCCACACATGGACCTCACTAATTCATCAACCTATCATGTTTAGCTGAGGAAATACTGAAGCATTTAATGAGAAAACAGAATTTTTCGCTCCAGTCTCATATATTTGCACAGGCTGAAGTATTTGTATTCTCAGGAACTGAATTAGTCACAAGTCGCTTTGTAATAGGATTACCTTTCCCAACAAATGTTCGAAACGAGTGGATTCGGTCCAGACTTCGGCTTCGCTGGTGCCACCCGTTTTGAAGCTGTATGGACGAGCTCTGACTGGAACCAGCGAAACTGAAGGGTGCACCCTCGTAAGTAGGCCAGACGTATGTCCGCCGAGCTCATTAATAAAAGTTATAGACTCAAAATATTCTATATTAGAGGGTCCTGAGAGCCATGGAACTGAGGAATTGAAGAAATATGAGACTGGACCTCTGGGCCGGACTCAGGGCTTCCAATTCTGAGCAATTTGGATGCAATCGAGTTTGAAAGTGGCACTATTTGAGCCATTTTGCTGAGGGAGGGTTTTCAAAATGGCTACTTTTCTGGACAGGGACATTTTCTGCATTTTAGGGGTGGTCTGCTTCCGGTGAAAATTTCTCAAAAATTCATTGGTCAACCCCCCGAAAATTGAAAGGAAAATGAATGAGGACATGTGGAACATCATTTTTCTGTGCAGCCTGAACACCTGTGAGAGTTGTGAGTATTTTTAAAATATTTGTGAAGTATGGGGATTTATCACTGCTGTCTATGGGAATTTACTTGTAGTGGTGCACCCTGAAGTCTAACCGAATCCACTTGCGGTCATGGTACGGTGCACACACGCGCATACCGTACCGTACAAGAGGTGGTATGCTTGGGTCATTTGAGTTCAGTTCGGCAATAGGCTGCATGAATAATTCATGCTTTTGACTCAAAAATGCGTTGTAAATTCTGTTTAAAAGTGCTGAGTCATGGGGCGGCTGTATCCCATTCAGAGACGCGCTCTCTTATAGATTGATCTGCGAATAAACTTTGGGCGATTTGAAAACGCACATGTTCATTCGAGGGTGTCATGAAATTTAATTAATTCAACTGTCTATCTGGGTCCTGATGTCACTTGTACATGTACAATTACATGTACATGTACTGTAGTTGGGGTGGACTTGTTCAGTGGGTAGAATTAACAAGCCGTCGATTGGTGAAATGAAGTCACGAGAGGGCGCACAAGAAATCGGCGCGAGCACGGCATATGGGTAGAGTCCACTACATGTACGTGTACTTCAAGCCCCATTGAAAACTGTAAAATCAGCACTGTTCAGGGCCCAATAACCGACATGCGCGCCAACATCCCTGAGATTTCGGAAACGCAAATGAAGTTCTTGTCTGGTCTCTAATCTTTCAATTTCTTCTCAATATTTGTGGGTTTATTTGTTAACCAATTACATTTGTAATTATTCCCATAAAACAAAATCACCCCCCGAAAAGTGATTTTTCCGAAGTTTTGCAGCTATTTTTAAGTGGCAACCATCAACTTTCTCGGGCACTTGGGACCATTTTTCTACCGTAGTTTTTAGCCATTCTGCTTTCATATGAAACTCAAAGACCCAGGGGTTGATCCTGCTAACGATTTACACAATCTCACCATTTTGGGGGCCAAACAATCTCCTTTTTCAAAAGATACTGTGTGGAAGGGGGTCACTTTTAATGCAACTAAGCTGGCCAGAAATTCTCACAGTAAATCAGTTGCCACAGACAACAGTGATAAATATTGCCTAATTAAAAAAATATTAAAAATACTCACAAGTTTCACACGTGTTCAAGACACACATCAAATTAATGTTCACTTCCTCATCTTTCATTTTCCTTTCAATTTTCATTGGTTTAACAGATGACATTTGGAGGTATCTCTCCAGAGAAAAATCACCCCTCAAAACAGTCAGGAGGCCCATCACTTCAATGGAAATTGATGCCTACACTCCATAGCAAAATAGAGCAATTTGGAGGGCCCCGTTTGGTCCGATACTGTCAGAAACACAAGCTGACAGTCCTGCCCCTGCATTTCATCCACCTTTTTAACAAACCACCCAGTCCACGTGCCACAGCCTACAAATCGTGATTTGGTCCGCGCAGGCAATTTTGGACCTACTTACTGGCCTGCAACCATTATTGGTTGCACTACACCAAATGCACACCCATAGAAAACAGTGCAAAATCAGACCGAAATAGCGCCGCCTGTTGTCTCTTGTGAAGAGGTTGGCCTCAGTTTTTTTCGCTGGAAATTCAAGATTATGGCCAGAAGATCACATTTCTTTTCAATTTTATGGGGGTTTAACCACGATTTTTTTTATTTGCCTGTCACTGAAGATAGTAGTAAATCTATGCACTCAGCTCTGAATGTAGCCGCCCGCCTCTGAGGCCCTCAATTTGAGGGCTTTTTGTGAAAGAAATAAACCGGAAACTATCAGCCCCAAATTCAGGATTTAACGAAATATTTCTATGATCCCACCTAATTATGGCATGTCTTATTGTGAAAACCCCGTGGGATCACAAAATATTCATGAGCTCGGGCGCAGAAATATGACCATTTGGTGGAACGGCACCATTACCTGCATTATGTTTGATCGAGTCCGCTATCAAGTTGAGTGCCGCCGGCGTCTTGGCCCAAGACTACCCGCGGTACCCACGGGGTGCAGACCACTAATTCAAGTGAGAATTTCTGGCCAGCTCATTAGTACTAAAGTGCCCCCCCCACACACACACAGTATGTTTTGAAAAAGGAGATTGTTTGGCCCCCAAAATGGTGAGATTGGAAAAGTCAAGGGTGGAAATCTCTCGCAAAAAAGTGCTACACCATTGACACAAGTTGTGCACAAACCAACTTCTACGCAGTACTACAAGCTGGGAAGGGAAGTCAGGGGTAGAAATCTGTAGCAAAAAAGTGCTACACCATTTACTTTTGCACAAACTCACTGCTACACAGTGCTACAAGCTGGGAAGGGAAAAGTCAGGGGTAGAAATCTGTAGCAAAAAAGTGCTACACCATTTACTTTTGCACAAACTCACTGCTACACAGTGCTACAAGCTGGGAAGGGAAGTCAGGGGTAGAAATCTGTAGGAAAAAGTGCTACACCATTGACTTGTGCACAAACTCACAGGGAAATTCTAAAGGTATTAATGCGCATGCGTAGGGTTTGTAGCAGGTAGCAGTGCTAAGTCCTGATTTTTTTCGTGCATCAATAATTTTATCCACGGGGCGCACTCTTCCGGCCCCTTCGCGCATGCACAACGCGTGCACTTCGGGCGCGGGGTGGGGAGAGTACTTGAGGTAACACGAGTAGCTCGAACGCAACCATGGAGTCGAGGTTGAGCCGCGCCAGCTCGGAGTGAGCGCGTCCCACCAGAAAACTAGAAAGTCAGTACCAAAGATCGTATTTTCGGTGAAAGTAGGCCCTATGGTGCGTTTGCAGCGTGAGGTCAGTTTTTGTTTAATCAAAGGAGTGTTTCTTTTGAGAAGGTTTGCTGGTCATTTGTTGAAATTTCTCAGTGAATGAAGGAACGCGCACGCAGCCCATGGAGTCGAGGTTGGGTCCTGGATATTATTAAAGTTGCGGCCCGGGGGTGATGATGCTTGTGGGAACTGTTATCAACCATGTCAACGTAGGCGCAGGCCTACGTCCGTTTTCCTACCTTTGCAAGGGATTTGCTTCAAAGTACTACTTCAACGTAGGTACGTGGGATAGCCCTTGCTTTCAGGACACTTGCACTTTTTTCGGCCAATTTCTTTTCCAGCTTAGAAAAAAAAGCAGGAGATACAAATACAACTTACAAGCAGCATGTAAGTTCAAGTTGTAGGCCTAACTACTCAGTTGGGTATGGTACTGCTAGTGCTACTACCCGGCCTGCCACGTAGGCCTATACATGATGTATGATGTACTACAGAACTGCAAGTCACCAGGCTACTCCGTGTCAGGCGTACACATGTGTACGTCACCTGATCACACACGAAGTTAGCCCCACTAGTGTGGCACGGACACTTGCTACCGTACCATCCCTAAGACTCAAGGATGGAGTGGTAGCGAGTGTCCATGCCAAAGCCTAGGATGGAGCGGTAGGGAGTGTCCATGCCACAGTCTAGTGGGGCTAACAAGAAGTAGGCCTTGGCCTCGTGACTTTAGCCCCACTAGTGTGGCATGGACTCTCGCTACATCCTTGGATGGAGCGGGAGTGAGAGTCCTTGCCACACTAGTGGGGCTATCGTGACTTGCAGTTGTGCAAGTACTGAAGTAGGCCTAGCACTCCGATAGGGTAAGTTCAACGTTTATGTATGTGTGTGACGAACAAAATAAGACCTCCGGAGTAGACTTGACCTAAGCCTAAGCTTAAGGCCTAAGCCTTATTGCAAATATTGCATGAATGATAGTTACTCCTTTTTCCTTCCCACGATGCCTTTCTACCATTGTGCAAAATCAGCCATGCAGTATTTGAGGCAAGGCTTTGCTGAGATAACAGATTGCCAACTGGAAGAAACAGGCAGTTATCTATCAAGCTAGTGTCTCATTGTATGGAACTACATGTACATACTACATTGTACAGTATCTACGTGTACATCCCGACACACAGGACATGAGTTCAGGAAAATTGAGACTGAGTGAGAAGGTCGACGTGTTGACTTAAATATGTTTTCTGTAAGGCCATGAGAATGAAAGTTTTAGATCTGCGTCTGGAACATTTTGGAAAAGCACAAAATACTTTTTCATTATTCATTATTTATTTTTAGCAACCTTCTTCCATGATGTAATTGCAGTCTACAGGTTTGTAGCTGTAGTTGTTATTCCTAGTGTTGTAACTCAGGTAATACATGTACATTCATACTGTAAAGGATGTGGTCAGAATTCACGGAAGATCAACGGCAAGCATGCAATATACTGCATTCCCTAGCGGGGTGTTGGTCACTTCGTCCCATTTCCACTTCGCCCCATGCCACCTCACCCCATTCCCACTCTGCCCCATTTCCACTTTGCCCCATTGATTATTGTTCATTCTGTTCTTTAGTAACAGAGGCATAGGCCTAGATGGAACAAATAAAAACATCAACATTTCAGCAACCAAATAACGGTGGGAGAATCCAACTTGCAAAGCCCAAAACAATGTTAGATTTTCCGACTGACCACAATTTTTTGGCAGGACACTAAAATTGTTATGAGCAACTTAGAGAAAACAAATTTAATAAATATAAGAATGACAAATAAATAAATCCTGTTTCTTTTCTGTCTTCACAAACACCACAGAACAGCTGCTTGTGTTAACATGTTTTCCCATTCACACTGGCAACATGAGTTTAATGTTAGGTTGTTTTGCCCCTACTTAAAGTGAGCATGCTTCCTCACAATTTCCTGCTGCAGCATGCTGAGGTTTATCCACGCCCATGCACCTGCATCTGGATGCGTTGATAATCACCAGAACGATGTCTACAAAATTATGTACCGCTTTGAACTAAACTTGAAGAGGATGAGAAATAAATCAAATGCTAGTCCAACCATAGGTAATTCACCATGGACAATGCAGGCGACATTAATTTTGTGAGTGCCGTAGAATTTTCTATGTAGGCCTACATGTATAACTCCATGCAGTTTGTGCCCATTGCTTGTGCTTGTAAAACACTCGAACATGGTCAGGCGAAGTGGAGATGGGGCGAAGTGGTTAGGGGCGATGTGGAAATGGGGCGAAGTGACTGTCAAGCCCCTTGTGCATGACACTGCTAAATTCTCACTTCATTCAATTGTGCTTTAAATGTACATGTATATTCAGTCTAATATTTTGCATGCCGGCCACCCAGTAGCCACGCCCTTACGTTCCATATAAGGCCAATGAGGACATCAAGTGGCCAAACAAAACAATTTTTGATTGGATGCAGGCTTCCGCATACCGTACTACTCGACTCAAAGGTAAGTCAGTGGAAACTGCACTGCTATGACGATCGTCAAGTTAAAACGTACACTCAGGCAGCATTTTCACACATACAATGAACGTGTCTAGTCTAGCCGTGCGTGATGCATACCCAGAGCTGCTGCTGCTTTATGATTTGAAATGTAGTTTTGGAAGCCTTTTTGTGAAAATAAGGAATTTTTTTGGAAATAATGAAGTTTTTTGGCGGGGTGTTTTTGAGCATGCGGGTGGGGGACATAAATCCCAAACTTTCATTCTCATGGCCCAGTGGTGATTGTAAGATTAAACGTACATGTAATTGAGAGCCAGTACTTTTTAAATTGCACTGAAAGTCAATCATGCATTGATATTCCTTTGTCAGGACATTCGCTGAGGCATAAATCATCTCAGCTTCTCAAACCGTCTGGCCTCTTTGTTTCCACGGCAACGTCCCGCATCCGATCCAACCACTCCATCACCATTGACGTCCAGCAGCTAGCCATGAACGTGAAGGTTCTCTCAGCCCTGGAGGACAACTATATGTACCTCGTCATCGACGAGAAGACTAAGGAAGCAGCAATCGTTGATCCTGTCGACCCAGAGAAAGTAAGTGGCCTTTGGTTGAGTCCCACTTGGTAAATTTATGGAGTATGGGATCTTGACTATATGAATGTCTTGTTTGATGTAAGACTTGTGCCCATTCAGTTGAAAGTTATCCACCATATTCCTTACCAGTGGCACAGTGTCGGTATTAATGCTTTCTGTGGCCAGTTCGTGTGAAAGTCACATAGTAACAGAGTCATTTAAAGTTGTACATGCAATGACTGGATGGTTAATGAGTTAACGTCAAATTTTCTTACCCGAAAAGGCTCCCGGAGGCATTTTTTTTATTCGCAAATTCTTCAACCTTGCTATTGCGCTTTGACCCAACCAAGCACGACACATTATTATGTTAACCTTAGAAATGAAAAAGGAATTTTTAAACGAGTGTACACGGCCTTTGTGGAACAAATAAGGAAAATATTTGTGTTTACACGTCATCTGGCGTCAAGTTGGTAAGTGTTATGCATGGACATGTATCCGTTACAAAGGTAATAATAATTATATCAAAGCATTTATATAAGGCACTCAGTATCTCATAGAATCTGTAATTCTGAGGTGCCGATATAAAATATCATTATCCCTGCACATTGGGCTCACAACACCTGAACATTCCTGAAACCATCTCAGCTCCCTGGGGAGTATACTAGCCTGATGCTGCCACAACAGGTGCATGTAGCTAAACATAATAACCATATCTACCCTCACAGGTCCCCACTTACTCCTGGGTGGAGAGATGCACTTAGAGGTGAAGTGACTTGACCAAGATCAAAACATGCTATCATCAGTTGGATTCGAACGCCCGACCCTATGATCAGAAGCTACAAACCCTAACCACTACACCACATGGGATGAGATTTTCAGTTGCCGTCTGCTTTCCTTGTGAAGATAAATTAACCTGGTTTTGTGTTTTCCCGAATGTTACAGGTGGTTAGTGCGGTGAAGGAGGAAGGCGTGAAACTGAAGACAGTGCTCACTACTCACCACCACTGGTAAGCCAGGAAACTGTGCCAGTTCTGAAAGATCAAACAGACCCTGTTGTAGTCTGGACACTGGATACTCAATATCTCACTCAAGCATAGAGTCAGACAAAGCCGGTGAAAAGGGGTCGAATGAAATCTTTAAATGCTCACAAATAGGTACTGTATTGGGTGTGTGTACGTATACCTGAGAACCATTCCTATCAGACATCAAAGAAGGTAGAAATGCAATGGCTCATAGCAATTAGTACAACTTTGGAAAATTTCCTGGAAGTTGGCATTTTTGTTTAGCTGCTTCATCCTTGAGCTGAAGTTATGGAAAGCTTTCTGAACTGAGGCCAATGCAATGAACACTAAATGGCAACGATAAAAAGAAGAAGAAATGGAGATAAGTTCTAGGTGTGATGTTAAATGGAGGTCACAACTCCTGCCCTCACAGTGACAAAGCCAATGGTTTTGCTTGGTATCCTTCCAGGGACCATGCTGGGGGTAACAAGGACCTAGTGAAGCTGGTCAGTGGTCTGACAGTGTGTGGGGGAGATGACCGGATCGGAGCTCTCAACAAGAAGGTCAAACACGATGACAAGTTGACGGTAAACTCTTCTAAATTAACAGTTTCGGCTGCTGGTTGCCCCAACTTACCACAATCAGTCATCAAAGAGCCACTCATGGGTTACAAATCCTTTGAAAGAATCATCCACAATCTAGTTCTGTATGAACCCTTGACCTTTTTTGCCTGCTTAATGGTAATTTGCATCGGGATACCAAATTGAGTGATACACTGCAACTTTTGAAACAAAAGCTCAGTTTGCTCTTTCTAATGCAAAGACAGCACAATCGCTGAAAACATTGCCTTTTTACTCATTTTGGGGTGTCAGAACTATTTCTTCTGTTACTGTGGAACTTGTGCATTTCTTGTGAAGCTGGCTTCAATGCATACTGTGGCCAGTGGCTATTACCAGTACATTGGACATTCTCTCGTGTACAGGTCAGAATAAGAAAAAAATTATCCAAAACTCGTCTGTTAACCCAAGAGACAAGTTTATGCATCTGTAATAATTGTATGTGTGCATTACTAAGACTTCACTGTGAATGTGACTCGACCTAACAAAATTAATCACAAGTCGCCAGTGCAACTTTTGAGCGAAAAGCCTGGAAGAAAATCTTGCACCCTGTTAATCACTAAGAATCCACAACATTTTTCATCCATATTGTGTCCATTCTCACTGGGATGCCAAAATTGGTGGGATAACATGAAAAGAAAGAACTTACTTCTGCAAACCAAACAAAATTATGCCTCAAGACTTATTTTGTGGGATCCAGTCACAAATGAGTTTGTCCTTCAGTTTGCTTTGACCACGGTGTAAAAATGCTCTGTCCGTTTCAGATTGGTTCGCTCAATGTACGTTGTATGTTCACGCCATGTCACACCACAGGTCACATTTGCTATTATGTGACCGGTCCTGATGGAAGTGATCCAACTGTGTTCACAGGTAAATACCTGACTATTCATAGTTGAGTACCTGAGCATTTACAGGTGAGTATGTGAGTATTTAGGGCCGTTTGACCAATTCATTGATGTTGCTTGGCCTGGACTCTTTCTTAAGTTGAATCCTTTGAATCCTGTCACCTCGTGTACAGGAGATACCCTCTTCATAGCGGCCTGCGGCAAGTTCTTTGAGGGCACAGCTGACCAGATGTACCGGGCACTCATTGAGGAGCTCGGGAGTCTACCCCCTGAAACGGTGAGTTGGCCCCACCCACATTGCGTCCAATGTGTTGAAACACTGTTTAAAAATCATTTAGTGTGACAAAAGAGCATATTCATGAGGGAAACTTGTTTAGATTATTATTATGACAGTATCAGTACTGTACCAAAGTCTAAATTTTTCTCATAAATGATACTTATTTTGGTATTTTGAATCTACAACTAATTCTAAATTTTACACTGTTACCATTAAAGTTGGTTCCTTTGATATGCCTTCTTCACTAGTGACAACAGAGGCCGTGGTTATTTGTAGAATTCGTTCATTGTTCATTGAACTTTACGTTGTTATCCCTGCTCATCAAGACCATGAAGCATTTCTATTTTTAAACAGTCTCAACTAAGTTGGGAGAATGCAGTTTGATGCTGCAACAAAATGACCCCATTTGCCCTCACAGATACCAATTTACCATGGAGGAGAGAAGCAGCTTGTGACAAAGTGTCCTGCCTATGGACACACACATACTGGTACATATGTACCACAACAGAACATGCTGGACCACAACCCTCAATTTGGAGAAAATATCTGTATTATCTTAGGTTTGCCGCATCAGGCCACAGGTCTACAGCTTTCAGTCATTTATGCTATAATTGCAAACTAATCTATGTTCTTTTTTGTGTCGGTAGAAAGTTTACTGTGGTCATGAATACACAGTGAGCAGTCTGAGGTATGCACTGACTGTGGAACCGCGAAATGTGGACCTGCAACACAAGATGGAATGGGCCAAGGTGAAGCTTCCCTATTTAATAGGACTTAATTGAGGTTGTCCCTGATCGTGGTTTGGTGTCATCAGCCTTTTTCTGGTTTAAACCCCCACCTCAATATGAGACGGAAGTGTGATACAAATCCATCACCTCTTGGATGCAACACTTTCCCACCGGTGAAACTACGCTGTCTCATGTCAGCAAGCTTTCAATTTGTCCGTGTTTTTTTTAAGTGACAAGAAAGTCACCCAAAATACTGTGCCTTCTTAAGAACCTCTGTTCTCCTCCTCAACATTACCTGAAATCGAAAAGCTTTAGAAATCATCCTGGCCTTGGCCCCTGGTAGTTACCAAATCAACCCTGGACCACCTGTTGTACCACAAGTCCAATTTCTTTGAAGTGGTTAATGTTGGCTGCTTCTTGGTGATGAAACTTTAGCACTTAAAGGTTGTCAGACTTAATACATGTGTTTACCCTCCATATTTACCCTCCCAGATCTTTCATAATCCTACAGATTTTAGAGGATTTTGTAGCACCGAGGAAGGTAGAATCCAATTAATGTTAAGGTTGGTTCATGCTGCAGGCAAATACGAAGCGAAGTGAATTTGACATTGCCAAAAATTTGCAACAAAATTTCCCTCAAGTTGAAATGTGTTCAGTTTTTGTGAATTCATAACATGAGTATTTAATATGACGTCACCAATTCGCGTTCATTTTGGCCTTCATGATCGGTACGAAAATTAATAAAATCAGCCATAAGGCTTCTGCAGGTAAGTGGATATTGGAGGGGTCTGGAAACCTTATCATTATTATTCTGATCAAGTATTCTCCCCTTGTTTTGTTGCAGGCACAGAGAGCGAAGCAGGTGCCCACAGTTCCTTCCAGTATTGGAGACGAAAAGAAATTTAACCCATTCATGAGGGTTAGGTAAGTAAAGCAGTCTTGAATAAGCCACTTGCGAGTTAAATTTGAATGAAATCTGGTACCCTGTGTTATCTGATTGCATAGAAACGTGACAATTTGAATTCCCCAGACTAAAGACGCTGTTGCTATACCTCATGATTCGGGGCAAGCTTTTGCATAGCGACCATCACCTCTGGAATGGGCTGGTTCCTTTGTGCCGTTCTTATCCATTAAGAACAGTGTATTGTTGCAAGGCGTCTCTTGTGTAACTAAGGAAAAGCTTTCCCCGAATCACGAGGTATAGCAACAGTGGCTTTAGTATGGAGAATTTGAATTATGTTCACGTGAATTTAAAGAACTCAGTGTACCAGATTTTATTCAAATTTAACTCGCAAAAAGCTTATTAAAAACCCCTCAAATCAGTTGGGATGTACAGTTGAAATCAAGACTTGTAAGAAAGCAACCCTAATTGCTGATTAGCTCAGGACAGAGATCTTGCCCAAAGAAGTGAGACAGAATGGAAGTTTTTGTTTTCTTTCTTGTCTTTAGTATCCTGATCAGCATTCAATACTTTTAAAAGTCTTTTTTTCAGATCTCCATTCAAATTGAGAGGAAATGAGGCAATTGTACTTCAGTTAGAAGTTGGAGTTCCCTGGAAACAGTTGCCCATGTAAAACCCACATAATCCCATAGGTAGAACCAACGATTTTCTGTGATCGCAGAAAACAGACAGAATTTGCAGAATCAACACTTTGAAACGGAATCCACTGCTTGAAACAGAACTTGCAAAATTCCCCTCTAGGAATGGCTTAAAAAGTAAACAAGACTTTCTGCAAAGTACGAAAACATAAATGCCTACCAAACCCTTTTCAAATGCTTGCTTTTAACCACTACCAGCCGGGGACTCCGGGATCGGAGCCGTATGGTTTATATGTGTGGCCGGGGTCTCTGAACTCGGACAAAGGAAACAGGGCCCTGTAACAAAAGACCGTACTCCGAACAAAAGACCAGGCTGCTGGGCATGACCGGAATTTTTCGCTCTCAAAAGTGGTGATAATCCAGCATTATTTTGAAACCGTATACCAGGGTTTGGGGTATTTAGAGCAAGCGGATTACCACCGGGGACAAAAGCTCTCCACCACCGCAGCGATGAGCCACACAGCACCGCTGCATGCTAATCTGGCCCCTATTGAAAAGAGGTCAGCAGTGCACTGAGCCAGGTTCGTGAACAAAAGACAGCTGTGTGACACCGCACAATCTGGGCTCTGTTTACAAGGCTGCAGGCCTGGCTGAAATATTCGGGTGTCAATGAAGGTCACCTGTCAACTTAGAGTAGTGCCTGAAGATTACTCCGTTCGGCTATAAACGACTGTTAAATGGAATGATGAATTGTTGAAGGATTTTGAAAACAGAAAAAATGATAGTCATGCCGGCCCAGCATCCTCAACGTTGAAAAATGCCCCGGTCCGAAGTGGTTAATGAATGAATTGTGCTGGAAACATGCTAAATTGCACCATTCCACCACGTGATTGGGTCGTCCGTGCGCGCCAGTGCCAAAACGTGCAAGTGCTATGGCATGCGTGATCCCCATGTGTGCAGCAGCAGCTGGCATAACACAGTGGCGCGGCACGGTACATTGTGTATACACACATTGGCTGTTCACACGTGTCCCGTCCTAGCAATGATGGTGTACCACAATGGTGTACCATAGCTGAATGGGCCATGGTTTTCAGTCACAAACATACTTTTAATTAAGGTTCAGATTTAATGTTAACTGTCTGAATTTTATCACACTACCACCAAATAAAATGACGGGTCGATGTCCAACATTAACATAATGTGATCAACGACTTTTACATGTAAGACCTCTGTGACTTCACTGTACATGTACATGTATGTAATCTGATTTCATACACGAGGAGTGGCACATGAATTGTCCGTTGGTTAATCCTAGCAAGATTTTGGCGATTGCGTGCCGGTGGGAAACCAAGGGGTGGGATGTGCAGTATTTATTGTCTGGATTTTTTAAAAAAATTTCACAACAGAAATTATATCAAAAAAAGTTGGAAACATTGCATAGTATTTCCAAACAGTATTGTTGTTATTTTTGTTTCTTTTTTGGGGGGGGAGGGAATGTGGTTGGGCAAATGGTTTCCATGCATAGTTTAAAATTTTTTTTCCTATTTCATGCTTACAAAGGTATGAAACGGAATTTGACATTCTGAAGCGGAATTCCAGATTTGTCGAAATGGAAAATACCCATTTTTGAAATGGAAAATCATTGGCTCTACATAGGGTTACCACAGTGTGGTAAGGTGGAAACAGTTGCCCATGTAAAACCCACGTAATCCCATAGGGTTACCACGGTGTGGTAAGGTGGGAACAGTTGCCCATGTTAAATCAATATCATCCCATAGGGTTACCACAGTGTGGTAAGGTGGAAACAGTTGCCCATGTTAAATCAATATCATCCCATAGGGTTACCACGGTGTGGTAAGGTGGAAACTGTTGCCCATGCAAAACCCACGTAATCCCATAGGGTTACCACGGTGTGGAAACTCTTGACCATGTAAAACCCACGTAATCCCATGGGGTTACCATAGTGTGGTAAGGTGGAAACTGTTGCCCATGTAAAACCCACGTAATCCCATAGGGATACCACAATGTGGTAAGGTGGAAACAGTTGCCCATGTTTAAACCAATATCATTCCATTAGGGTTACCACGGTGTGGAAATGTGAAACTGTTGCCCATGTAAAACCCACGTAATCCCATAGGGTTACCACAGTGTGGTAATGTGGAAACTGTTGCCCATGCAAAACCCACGTAATCCCATAGGGTTACCACGGTGTGGAAATGTGGAAACTGTTGCCCATGTAAAACCCACAAAATCCCATAGGGTTACTACGGTGTGGAAATGTCCTCAAGGTTTAGGGCTAATGCTGATAGTTTGCATGGATTACATCTGTCCATATTTCATTTGTTTGCAGAGAGCCTACTATTCAGAAGTACACCGGGACGTCTGATCCAGTTGACACCATGGCAAAGTTACGGGAAGACAAGAACACTTTCAAACCAAAAATGTGAAGACATGTCTTCCTTGCCGTACATTTGCCTACAACAGTCAGTATAAGAAAAAAACACCTTTGATTAGAAGCTGCAAGTTGAGAAGTTCTCTATTGTAGAGATTACCTGTCCTAAGCTAACAAATGGCAAATGTGGCTTTTAGCATTGTTTTGCAAACTTGCATGAAATTGTGGAATACAAAAACCCTAACGTTTTGAACATGAAATCATAAGCCTGCTTTTTTCTTGGAGCTTTCTCCATTGCTATTTTGAAGGTAGAAATGTGTAAAATGTATTTGGACGTCATTCAATTTGGAGGAATGTATTTTTTTGAAGTAAGAGGTAAGAGTTCTTGAGGGAAATGTAAAAATTTAAAAATACTCAATATCAGATAGGCAAAAAGTGTAACCACAATCTGCGTGAGATGTAAAGTTATTTCTGCAATATTTTATTTTTCAGAAAGACATTGTAATTTAAAGTTTTCCCAGAAAACTTTGTACAAATTATATACGTATAGTGAAAACGGATTTTTAATTACTGTCAAGTAGCAGTAACAAAAGTTGAAATCCTTCATAATTTGAGCATAATTGAATATACAATGTACATTGTTGTAAAGGCAAAACCTCACCATGAATCAATCTAACTCGTGTATCTTGTGTCCATTTGTCTGTTTTGAAATTGTTTATTTCTGAAATGACAAGATGTATCACGTAAGGTATCAAGGTGCTTCAATTCAATTGGAACTTTTGATTGACAGACTTCACGTCACAAATTCTGATGCGAGTGTGGTGGTGTTTAACTACTGTTGATGATGCTGGGCCGGGATAATTATCATTTTTTCTGTTTTCAAAATTCTTCAAAAATTCATCATTTCATTTAACGGTTGTTTATAGCCACACGAAGTAATCTTTAGGACTACTCTAAGTTGACAGGTGACCTTCACTGATGCCCGAGTATTTCAGCCAGACCTGCAGCCTTGTAAAAAGAGCCCAGATTGTGCGGTGTTGTATAACTTTCTTTTGTTCACGAACCTGGCTCAGTGCACTGCTGACCTCTTTTCAATAGGGGCCAGATTAGCATGCAGCGGGTGCTGCGTGGATCAGCGCTGCGGTGGTGGAGCGTTTCGTCCCCGGTTGTAATCCACTCGCTCTAAACACCCCATAGCGTAGTATACTCTTTCAAAACAGGGTTGGATTATCTCCACTTTTTAGAGTGAAAAATGTCGGTAATGCCCAGAAGCCTGGTCTTTTGTTCAGAGTACGGTCTTTTGTTAACGGGCCCTGCTCCCTTTGTCCGAGTTCGGAGACCCCGGCCACGACTATAAGGCCTATGGCTTCGCTACCGGAGTCTCTGAAATCGGACAAAAGGAACTGGGCCTTGTGACAAAAGACTGTACACATAACAAAAGACCAGGCTGCTGGGAATTACCAAAATTTTTTCACCCTCAATAGTGAAGATAATCCAGCCTTGTTTTGAAACAGTATACCACCGTTTTGGGGATTTAGCATGAGTGGATTACCACCTGGGACAAAAGCGCTCCACCACCGCAGCGATGAGCCACACAGCACCGCTGCACACTAATCTGGCCCCTACTGAAAAGAGGTCAGCAGTGCACTGAGCCAGGTTCGTGAACAAAAGACAGTTATACAACACCGCACAATCTGGGCTCTGTTTACAAGGCTGCAGGCCTGGCTGAAATACTCGGGCGTCAATGAAGGTCACCTGTCAACTTAGAGTAGTGCCTGAAGATTAATTCGTGTGGCTACAAAGGACCGTTAAATGAAATGATGAATTTTTGAAGGATTTTGAAAACGGAAAAAATGATAGTCATGCCGGCCCAGCATCATCAACATTGAAAAATGCCCAGGCATTAAGTGGTTAACTAATAAATAAAGCCATTTCCTCCTTGAGTGATGTTCTTTCACCACTTCAAAGGTCTATGCCATTACTGATGTTGCTTGTATGTCTTAGGGGCATGATCAATGGCTATATGGTGTTTGGAGTTTCACAGCTTCTGTCTAGCGCCCTCTAAACAAAGATGACAAATGGGAAAAACCACCAACATAAGGCTGTGTAGCTCAGTTGGTAAGAAGCAAAATACAGCAGCAAGTACAGTGTTCTGAATGCTCAGGTCAATTTCTTTGTTCATCTTTCCAGTTAATGTGTGAGCATCTAATTAGTTTTTTCCTTAAAGGGTTTGCTCAATAAGCAACATCACAGAATGTGGTATGATGCAGAACATTTGAAAATGAAGAAAAAGATCTCAGGTTCCATAACCAAAAAATACCCTCGATCATGTTGGCTTTAGGCGATCAAAAGCAGTACCAATGTTTGTATACTCCATCAATTTAGTCGTCATCAAAATGGTAAGGATCATCTCCTTCAACTGGTGATTTTGGATGGAGACTGCTCTTCAATTTCGGAGTCCTACTTTCAAGAGTCGAGCCGTCAGTTTTTGGTTCTCGTTTCACAGGGATGGAGATTTCTGGCTTTGTAACGCTGCATGTCGATGGGGCATTGAGAGTGCTTGATGCGCTGGTCGACGGAGGCTGCTGCTTCGTTTCCGGCTTGGGCTCGCTTTTGACTGGGCAGGGTGCCTTAGTGGGATTGGGCTGGTCACTGGAGACTGGCTCTGTCTTTGCGACGGAGTCTGTTGGGGGCTGTGGTGTGGGCTTTGTTGTGGGAAGTGGCTCCGGATTGTTAGACTTAATGTACTCTTTCATTTCCCGGTGGTATCTGTCCTTGTCTCGCTCGTACATGCTGTAGTATGTCTGTAAGGTGAAAAAAAACCCAAAAAAAATGATAACACTATGGTATGAATGCCTATTTCACTTTACTAGAGGACAGAACACAAAGAGAACTTCCCTGTCCTCAGAGGTCAGTCTACTGTCCTTGGTGGTAAGTATCTGTGCTTAGTCTATGGGAGAATGTAACATTGTAGAAACAATAGGAGAAAAAAATGCCCTCTGTTTGATGGCACGGCAAAGCATGACAGCAAAGACCAAAGAGTTTTGTTGTTGATGGACACTTAAATGTCATTTTACCATATGCCCATGGCCAATTACACTGCTCATACACAAATATATTAACCCTAACCCCCTAAGGTGTATGTAAAATCGTATTGAAATTGGAGGATTTGGAAGTGTTGGGGTTTGGTTGTTAAAACATGTTAATATGCACATTCAGTTGAAACTTGGGTGGTCAAGTTGTGTTTCAATCACTCATGCATCACTGTAGTTGATTTACTTTTCTATTTCTCATATTTATCTAGGGTAAACCATTCACCGTAGGGTGGTCTCCCATGGGGCCTTGATATAAGCACATAAAAACTTAATCAAGTAAACAATGAAAATATTTAAAATGAAAAATTACTGTGAATAAGCAATATAAAAAATGAATGTACACATAATAAAGTACACAGATTTATAAGGTCATGGTTAAAACAGAGCTTAACCATATACTGCCAGGGAGCCCGGTTTTGAGCACATACATGTAGGCTTTATACACGAAACCGGGGAGCCCAAAACTGGACAAAAGAGCTAGGCCTTGTAACAAAAGACCGTACTCGGAACAAAAGACCGAGCTGCTGGGAATTGCTAACATTTTTCAGTTCTCAATAGAGGACGCAATCTGTCATTCTTTTGAAAGATTATACCACTGTTTGTGGCATTCGGCGCAAGCGGATTACCACCGGGGACAAAAGCACTCCAGTGCTCCAGTGATGAGCAGAACAATACCGCTGCACACTAATCTGGCCTGTATTGAAAAGACGCCAGCAGTGCACTGTGCCAGTTTCAGGAACAAAAGAAACTTATGTAACACCGCAAAATCTGGGCTCTTTTCAACAGGCGGCAGGCCTGGCTGAAGTACTCGGGCGTCAATAGATGTTGCCTGTTAGATTAGAGTAGCGACTAGACAGTCATTTGTGTGGGTGTAAATGTCCAGTAAATGAAGTTATGATTTTTTGAAGAATTTTGAAAACGGAAAATTTTGAAAATCTCCCGGTTTTAAGTTATGCAACTTCAAATTCCACCTAGCAGCAAGTGGTTAAAAATACCAGAAAACAAAATGTAAGAAGAGGAAAAAATCTAATTCACTGTATATATATAGAGTGCACACAACAAGTCTTTCCCTGGAGGTTTCCCAAATCTCGGCTCCTTTCTTTGGCTTCAGGTATCAGCCTGACGAGTCTCTAGCCCTGGGACTTGATGAAACTCCATTGTTTTCCGACAGAAAACCCAACTTGCCTAATTCACCACAGATGGAAGCAAAAGAGAGACAGATTGGTGAGAATTATTTAATCTGGGTACCTGGCACACATGAGGACACCATACATTCCAACTTTAATTGGCCGTTGATGCTTGCAGTGTCCCGTACCAAACACACAAACCTGTGGATGCGCATGCATGCCACAAGTTCCCAACAGAAAAACCATTGTTGCATGCCATTTCCTTGGTACTGCATGGAACAGATTTGATGTCAAAGTTTGGAGTGCTTTCATTTGGTTCTGAAAACAAACATTCGAAACTGTGGAGTTTGAGATGAAGCCAAACAAAGACATAGCTGAGATTGGAACAAATTTGTTTCTTGCCAGTAGGTCAGAGAACTGTCTAGAGTTCCATCAACACTTGCCTCCTTCTCGCCAGCACCCAGGAAGTTCCATTTCTGGGCCAGTTGCCGCGTCAGCTCCTGGTGGCTCAAGTCGCTTCCCGCTCCATCCTGCTCCTTGGTCGACATCTCCTCTTGTCTCATTGTCTGGCAGAACATCATGAAGGCATTGGCAGGCTTCTTGGGTGCAAGGGGATCTTAGAATTAAAAAAATGCCAACAGTAACAGTTAGGAATGTTCCCTTGCCGACTGTAAAGTCTAACCCTAGCGGCATGAGCAGAGTTCCAGTTGTCGGTTACCAATATCGGAGCGCAGTCGATATTCACCAACTATTTCATTTTCCAATGCACTAAAAAAGTGCAAAACAGGCATTTAGCTGAAACTTTGGTTTTTGTTTGATATTTACCGAGTTGAATGCAGCAGTGGTTTGATGGGATTCACTCAAGAAAGTATAGGCCACAGAATCACAGGAAACCAAAGCCACTTTTATAAAAGTTACATTATCTACTACTTTAACAGTAGTTTTTTTTTCCGTCGGGAAAAGCATGTGAAACCCTCTTCTAATGCTTGTGTATCTAGAGGAAGCTTGCCCCATTGAGTTAACACTACCATTTTGGCATGATTTGGGAGATGTTTTTCTGTGAGACTTCCTGCCTTGCATTTCAGGCCTGGCTGTTGAAGGTTTTCAAAATTTGGCTTTAGTCTCTGACTCAGATCTGCTTCAGGTTGTGTAAATTTCATCCTTAGATGCGAGTCCCTTAGCTCACAGCAGCCCCATTTCCTACCACGGAGGCATTCAGTTGTTTCATGAGAGGCAATATTTCAAGTGCACCGTATTTTTTGTTCGATCCAACAGTGAGCGCTTGAAACTTGGAAAACAGCTCTCATGAGAAGATCAAACAGCGCCCTCTGCAAGTCAGCACTAAATCAATTACATGCAGTTAAGTGTCATGTTCAAAGCCCAAGCCTCTTAGTGTACAGTAATGAAGACACTTTTGAGATAAGACCTTCCACTGTCCTGACAGAAGACAGCAGGTGCCCCACCTTTGTCCTTCTCCAGCTTGCCCTGGGTGGCCATTCTCTTCCGCTTGCCCCCGCGTCCCGACGGCTGTCGCAGGTTGTCGTTGCGGGACGTCATCTCGGAGATTAGCCGAGGCCGTCCCGCCCGCGGCCGCCCCACAGTGGACTTGCGCTGGGACTTGGACACCAGGCCGGCCAGCCCTCGAGACGCTGGAAAGCTGGGGGCAATGGGGTTGTTGATGCTCATCAGATGGAGCATGGAATCATCCTGGATTAGCCAAGAAACCAAATACATTAATATTTGAACTCTAACTATGTAACACCATGTTGTTTTGCTTTGCAAAACACCACATAACATGGCTGAAGGCAGGTTCATCACATGACTTAAGTCCAATCATCCATAAGTCAAAGGCTGTTCAAATGACAATGACAAACACACTCCATCACTCTTCATTCTATCACTTGTGACTGGTCCTGTTATGGACTTGACTATGGCCTTAGTACACTGCCCCCTCCCCAATTTAATGGTCGGCAAGTTCAATTTCCTGCAAACCCTTTTTTTGCTGTGCACAAGATACACACCTCAATTGGTAATGGCAGAGTTGCATTCTTGAAGTCGTCTCCATACTTGTTCAGTTTTGTCATCAAAAACCTTCAAAACAGACAATACATATATTTAAAATCAGCAGGTAGGCACAGGTCTTATGAATAATCATGACATACATGATTAGAGTTTACATCTCTAAATCATAAGGGATATAAATCCAGTGACGTTTTATATATTTTCGCCTTGGCAAGTTGCTTACCCCTTTCAATAATACCTCTCTCCTTTTAATTAGCAAGGTCGTGTCTGAAGATGAAAAGTAAATAATGAAATATTATTACATGAACTTTGACAAGTTTTAGATTACCTCTTTTCTCTGGACATCTTCCTGACTGCCTTCTTCACATAATAGAGTCTGTTCAAGCACTTCTCATTATCCTAAAAATAAACAAATGGCAAACAACACTCTCAAGACATCAATTCAAAATTTATCTGTTAAATAAATTGGCCACATCTTTACGATTCTCATATGCATCCTCGTGTAATTTTGTTGCGAGTGCAGGCTTTTGCATGCAGTGTACATGGTTTACAAGGAGGTCACCATGCTGTTGTGTAAGGCTTACTAGAGGGGCTGAAACTGCTTGGTTGTTGCCAGTGATCAGTGTGTATTTGACCAGGCAGCATTGCCTGCAGGTGCTGGGAATGAAATTGATTCATTCTTTTTGGGGTAAAGAACAGATTTAGTAAACCACTCATAAAGTAAGTTGTTCATTCCTCCTTGGAGCAAGGACTAGAACAAGTAGCATGTGTTGCAGAGGCTTCACGTGTAGCATCAGCCAAGTGTGGGTGAGTGTGCCAAGGATAAAGGACGGCGTTGGCATTTACAGCTCATGTGTATAGTGGTAAACAGGGACCAACCTACATGGACATGTAGCTTTCTTCCAGCTGCGTCTCATGTGGTTGACAAGAGACACCCAAAGCTATAGTAAACCACACAGGCACTCAAGTGAACTCCACTGCCCAATTGTCATTAAAACAAGGCAGTCTACCACAAGGCAAGGTAGTCAGCCATACACAGAGAGATAGTCTGTGTCACACATAAGCCAGTCAGCCATAAAGCAAGTTTAATAAAGAAAGGTTTACCCAATTCATTCCACATTATATCGCCATTCAAAAACCTTTTTGAAGTATGCAATGTATTGTGGGTTTGAATGCCAAACAAGCAAGGCATTTTATGTTCAAACCTATGGAAGAAGTGTACCGAATACCGATACCTTCAAAACATTAATCTGTTTCCATTTTATTACATACTCTAATTCAAGTCATTCTCTTTCACCCAGGAACGTCCTTCCAAGAACATAAGATTTTATCTCATACTATAAAATAATGAATATCAATAACCCAGCATTGGCCAATCAGAATCAGGACTTGAAGAAGCTCATTCATCCCACAGTGACAAAATAGGCCCACGGGTTGGAGGCTTTTGTGAACAAAACACGCCGAGTTGGATGCCAGAAGTCCCAAATTCCTGATCTATGAAAAAATCTCTATGACTCACTGCACAGATGAGTAGGCTATGTTTTCTGTGATCACTCCCGATAACATGACAAACTGGTAGGTCTAATGAGCTTGTGCATAAAAATCTACCTATTTAGTGGAATACACCCTTTAATATCACCCCTGAAGATCGCTTTCTCAGCAATATTGGCTCAAAACGGAGAAAATCTATCCAAAATACAGTGATCAATTCCAAAATTTGAATGCATAATCAAATCATGAAATATCACAACTGGTAAATGAGCAGGCCCACCATGCCCCCTCATAAGTTTGAAGAAATTTATGTACAATTACCACTTACCAGTTGGATACTTTCGCACTTGCGCTTCAATGTCACGTATTTCCTTTTATAAATGTCACTGTGTGTCCTGGCAGCCCCTCTATTTTCGTGGATTCTGTCCCTAAGAGGGGGGCTTTCATCCTGCGAACCACTGCAGGATGCCATTGCGCTTTGTCTAATTTCCTAAATGAACTCCTGCTAGAAACATCGGCCAGATGCTGAGCACCAGACTAGTTCTTTGGCAGATTAACTTTTGACCTTGCATGACTTTTGACCCTTTATGTAAATAATCGTAGAAAAAAAATATGATTGACAGACAACAATGAGCTGCTGCCTGCGGTCACTGGATTTGCTGCACGCGTCGAGTGCGCACATATAAGTACAATTGCTCGACTCTCGCCCTTTCACCGTGTGTTATTATTTCGCTCTGCCGTGTAAACTGCGGCAATTTTGAGCAAGATGACGATGTCTGCGGGTGAGCAGCTTCATCGCATGACAGAAAATGTTTATAAGGTGAGTTTGGTATTCTTTTTTACTTTAAAAGTGAGATCTCCGACGTTAACAGGGTTTAGTCAAGCAAGACTTGGTTGGGCATGGTGACCGCGACCGGTCAATGTTTCACCGCCTACTATACTGCCGGCAGTGCGCGCTTTTTAAAGCCCGGACCCCGGCTGGCCTTGCAACCTCTCTATTGCGCTGACCCTATTTTGATTTTTTGGAAATTTCAAATTGTAAATTGTGAGAAAATGTGACTTTTGTTACTGATAAACTAACCATGCAAATTTGAATCAAATTTGAATTAAAACACTCACAATTTCCCCTCAAAATTCAAAACCCTGCCCTTTTTTGACATTAACCCAACAATTGTTGAGCATGATGTCACAGTCATCTACCAAGGTCAATTCAAAAGTTAAAATGTAACTCTCCCTTCTGTTATAGGGACAGGATCCCCAAATTGACAATCCCCACCTGAAATTACCTGCAGATTACAGAAAGTTGTTCTGTCAGGTCAATTTTTCCATGATTTTTCCTGACATGAAGATATTTGAATTTGAACTTGTAAACTGTATAACTGAGAAAATGTGGATGGCCATGACAGGTGAAAATGAAACCAGGTAGGCCTATAAAATATTACTTTTAAACAGCATCAGTTTTCATCCAAGTTTACATTCTGAAAAGTATATGGTGTCTAATGCCACTTTTGATGTGTTGGTTTTGAAACTTTTATGCAAAATTTGTCAGTTCTAAAAATATGAAAGTTTTCAACAAAATATATTTTAGCAGTTGCAAGTCATTTTTTCCAGAGCAGGCCACTAGTCACAAACAATAATCAAGATTTCATATTATGAAAAAGATAACTTAGAGCTGATACACTTGACACTTTGTTCACAAACCCCATGAAACTGGTCTGAAAAATCTGAACTATTTTCTCAGTAAATGCTTTGATGTTTCCCAGCCAAAAATGACTCTCTAGAACATGTTGTTGCTAATGTCCATATATGAACTCTTCCCCATTTGAATTCTTCTTTCCCCAATCTTTTATGCTGCTTTTTTTCCTTTTTCAGCAAAAATGACCAAACATTGGAGGCAAATTTACAGTATGGATATTTGTCTTATCTGTTTGATTGCAGAACACAATCGAAGGATTTAATCCGGAGATACGGAATCTTATCACTCTTGGCAGAGCGTATGAGAAAGTCTCCCAAAGTATGTGTAAACCTCTTGGTTTTTTTTTTAGAGCAGGGTTTAGGCTACAGTGTCAGTCATTCCTTTCTTCAAATTGCAAATATAAAGTATTCCTTGACTGGTGAAAAAGTACCAGCATTATGTAAAACATATTTGGCTTGCTAAAACCTTGGCCATTACATGTGTACATGTACCGGTATTTTAAGTTGAATCCCCGCAAATCAAATATTTGTCTCTAGAGAAAAGAGGTCAGCTTAACTAGTCTGGTCAGTGTTCATATAGAAATCATCGCCAGCTCTGTAGTGTGTCGCAAATGTTGCAGCAATCTGCCAGGTGGTGGTGATGTTAGCAGTATATATGCATCTGTTGTACCACACTGTGTGGATGCACCAACCTACAAGGGACAACCAAATTGAAAAACAAAAAAAGATTGTGTCCGATTATTTGGGCCTCACATCCAAGGCAATGCCGGACCCGTGCTATGCATCACCAAATGGCAAATTATCCAAGGCAATGCGGGATCCGTGCTGTGCATCACCAAATGGCAAATTTACAAATTTGGTGATTGTAAGTAGTTGGGCAGAAAAAAATTGCACCATAGAAAACTATTTGGTTACTAAAATATGCATGTAGCCTACATGTAGTTAAACCGTTAATTATGAATAAGATTAATTAGCCAACTTGAACCCTGTAAGGGGGCGGGGCAGTGTACAAGGGACATCAGGTGCATGATCGTGTACATATGTGTTTACAAAGCTAGTCTTAGTCACTTCAGAAAGAAAAAGTGAGGCATAATTATGTTCAGAGTTACAGACAATCTCTATTTACCACATTCTTCCTTTCGTTTCCTCTTCTTGAACCTTTTTCCTTCCTCCTTTCCTTGTACTACAAAATGTTTACGTAGAAAGTCCACCTGTTCATTTGCTTTTTAAAGTGCCTTCGTTGCTTGTTCTCCAAATTCCAAGTCATTTTAGAGACCATCAACCTCCCCCCAAAATAGGAAAATTTAAGTCAATGGCAGGTTTTGTGGAATCTGCCTACAAAGAGCTGTACACAGTGTTTGAAATGTATGGAAACTGAAAATGTAGGGTTTTTTTATATCATTTCAAATGTTTGTGAATAAGTAGAACTTTGTGTCTTAGCATTGTCTGTGCAAAAAGCCTTTAGTGTCAACCGTAAAATTTAAAATGTGTTCCTGCTTTCGTGTTTGATTTCAGTGTGTTTTGAACAAACCACAAACTGTCATTTTGGAGGCCCAACAAAGTGAAATCTGAAACTGGCTCTGAAATCTGGCTTAGCGAGATAACATTGATCACAGAATTCCACAGCAGTAGCAGAGAGCATGCACACACATGTTTGCAATGAACTTTCTCAAACATTTCAGGTATACAGACAGTACATGGACATGCGTGTACGTGTCTGTGCATGTAGATTGACCACAAGCAGTATATTGCACATGCAAACCTGTGAGAACTGTGTATTCCAAGTTCGTGTTTATTGCGTCCCCGTGTACTACTGCAGGGATTTTGTTGTTCCAGGATACATCGCCATTGCTCCATTTCCTTCAAACACTAGTTGTCCTTCCCAGCTTCCTGCTAAAACAGCCATTCCTGATCAATATCTGGAACAGAAAGCGGTTGGGGTTCGGCCCCCGGTAATATAGGAAGTGTACATGTTGCTGGCTGGAATTTGCTGGAAACCGTGGTATTGTGTGTTCACATGCATCCACAAGGTGTATCTGTTTCGTCTACAGATGGTGGAAAAGTTTATTGACATTAATTTTTTTTTACACTCTACTTGTTGAACATAGTCATGTGAACATTGTCTCAAGAGAGTCATTTTAGAATTTTCAAGTGAATATGATGCTGACATTTATCTCTTAACAGAGCCCACCACATATGGTTTGGTGTACAGTCCCAAGTAAAAAAATGGTCACATGTATAACAGTAAATATGTATTTTTTAATGCAGGCCTGTACAGTGTATATGTACATGAAGGACAATATTTCCAACCTGTTTTTTTTTTTAATTAAATGTACCAGATGTATGTAATTTAAATAGAATTACATTTCATATTGAAATCCATTTTATGGCATTGTCAGTTGATCGGTAAGAAGGCAGTGGTACATTGTAATTCTAATCATTTTACTATAATTCTAACAATATGCCTTGATAATCCTGAGAGGTCATCTTTGTTATTACACTCACTATGAATAGAGACAATGTAACCACAGGGTAGAGGAAAAAATGCACTGAAAGTCACGCTTGAGTGCTTTCCATATGCCAGCAGGAGCCCGGTATTTTATTGCTATATACGTGTACGTCGGGAGAAGTTTACATGAGATGGCATCAATAAATTCAAATGTTGCTTGTGTGAAGAAGGTTTCTAGTACAAGTCTTTGCAGATGTTGAATAACGTACTTTTGCAGTACCTTTGCCACTGAAGTGGAGGTACCCTCAAGAAAAGTGTGGGCACTTTGATAATTCAGGTAAGTTTGCTTCATTGTGAAAGTGACAGTTTTGATTTGTAACTTCCATATTTGTGTAACTTAGATGTACAGTATTTGAGATTCAAGATAAAACTGCCGTGTTAGTCTACTTGATACAGATTGCACTTTCAAGACTTGCTATCTGTAGAGCAGCTTTGAAAGCTCATGTAGTAATTTGGATTTCAGAATATACATGTACATGTATGATCAAGTTGTTCACAAACACATCCCATTTACTGGTAACCTTGTATGAACCCTAACTCCCTGAGGAGGTGTGGTCAGCACACTGGCTGTATTGTCCCTGACACCAGTACCTGTACCATATCTAGACGACTATTGATTTCAACCTATTGAGGAAAGTTTGGTTTTTAAAACATAACAAACCTAGAAATCTGAATAATGATCATAAGTGAGCAGGAAGATTCAATATTAGACTACCTGTACATTGTGTAAAATTGTGTACCACTTGTGTACCGTATACTGAAAAGTTGAGGTCAATAACAAAAATACTTTCTCCAAAAATAAAAAAGCGGGATTGAAAAAGGCCAGAAATTTGAGCACCCCTGATATGAGAAATATTGCAGAGAAAGATTTTCATGCTTTTGACCAGCAATGACAGAATACTTGGAACCTGTGGATACCCATCGACCGGTACATGTACGTGATCTACGTGCAGTGTTACCCTGTCTCCAGGAAGTTGAGTAAAGGTGTTTTATGCATAGGAAGCCTGGCAAGAAGGCCGGATGTCACCAAGAGGGTCCTGGAGTCCTGCTGGCCTTGCTAACTGCTGTAGCTGATCCCTGATTACCTTTTAATGGGAGTGGTTTGGCATTGCTTGTTTCTGTGAAAGGACCCCCTCTTCATACCCAAGAATGGGGCTGAGGGGATTGGTTTTGTTGCCATCCAAATCTGGGCTATTCAGTGGTAGATTTTTGTGTGAAATTCAGTGCTTTTCACAAGTACCAATATTGCATCACATCCATGCCTATCACACCTGCGAAGATTTAATCTAGTCAGACCTCAATCTGTTCATGCCAAAATCTCTTTCTTTGGGAAACAAAGTTTCAATTTTTGCAAGGATCCAAACTGATGTCATTAAAACATGGATGGTGTTTGGCATTTTACGCAGGAAATCTCTTAAGGGCTTGTTATTTCCACCCCTCTCCCAAAGAAATTTTGTTACTGAGAATATGCCGAAAATGTCTACATATGTGAGAAGGAAAATTTTAGCAGCCACCTCGTCCAGTTGTCCATTTGCTGTTGAAGTCAGTCTGCAACTCCAGACACTTCAGCTTTCAAACCACTGGTGTTTTAAATTACCACCATGTAGAAAAGGTCAATGACCTAGTAGTAGATTCTCTACGGTAACGGCAGTTCTTTTAGGTTTGTCCTTTTTTTGCTAGAGAAATTTGAAGTTGATTTGTAACATTGGGATGAAATCAGAGTGGATTACAAAAATACAGAAGTCACCCTAGTCTCCTGTCTTTGATGCAGCCACAGCCAGGAGTAACGCACACACATCTGAGGGAAATTACATTCGGCTATTAGCCACTGGCCTCCATTAGCGCACACATTATTCCTAGCCACAGCCACAACTTTTGAGCATGGTTTGAGATCTACAACTGTTTTACATTACAGCTGCCCGGTTGCGACTGTCTCTCCCCAGCCTGTTGACAGAACCAGCTGATGTGGTGTTGGTTTTACTGCCAGGCAATAAACTCCTCCTATTTGTCTAGCCCTTCTGGACTGTGTTTACTTCCCAAACACATCAAAGAGAGATATCTTCTCTTGTATTCAATCTACTACAGAGTCCCAAGATGTGTAGTGTGATCTAACAATTTGTTGGCCATTTCTAAAGAGTTGTTTGTTCAGAGAGGATCCCCACCCATTTTTTATGGAAGCCATTTCCATGGGCTTAGCGTCATAAAAGACTTAATCGCCTACATTTGGAATAACAGTACTGTATATGAAAAAAGGGAGTGTTCATAAAGGTTCATAAATGTGCTTAATCCACTCAGAGCACAGCAAAAGAGGGCGTGTTTTTTTTTTACTCGCCGCATACATGTAAGCGCGCCATGAGGCACGCAAGTATATGCACATTTAACATGGAGCACGCTGAGTATGAGTAACTAAGTTACGCTGGCATGTATGGTTTTTTGTACACGCAGAACGCATGCAAGAACCCGCTTGTAACCACCTGTCTTCTTTACGCCGATAGGGGGTACACTTTAGCTCAGGGGAGGGGGATACCGCTACATGTATGTTACCATAAATTCAGTAGCGTCTGTACACTTGCCAGTTCTTGTTTTCAGAATTGGATGGCACATCTGAAGCACTGTACATTAATATACTGTACCCTGTTTCACCATTTCACAAACAAAAATGCTCCTTTTTATCCCACTAGGATAACTTCTTCGAGCTGGAGTTTTTATGATTATTTCCTGGACTGTTCTTCTTCGTTTTGCTATAATTACCCTGACCCCAAAGTGCCTCTAAAGTTGTTTTTTTTTTTCAGAGAGGGGAGAACATTGTGTGGACGTGTGCACACGAGTCCACACAATGCCGTTGCACCCAACATAATGTGGACATCTTTTGTGCAGAGGTCCACACTCTGTATGCCATGCCCATGCATTAAATAGTCTGTCACTCGCCAGTTTTGGTATTTAAAATTTGATAGAACCAAAAAAAAATTGGATGGCCCATGATTAGAACTTGTAACATCAGAAGCACTGCACAGTTCATGTTTACTGACTGAGCTGTGTCCCCATTATATATATCAAGTGTGGACCTGTGGACAGAAGAGGTCCACAGAATGCATGTTAAACAAACCTCCTGTGGACTAATCAAGCCAGATCTATAGAAGATTGCCCCTTTTGAGCAAAACGGTTTCAGAGGCCTTTTGAGTTAGGATTATGCATGGCAAAATGAAGTCAAGGAGACCATTAACAAAAATCTAACTTACAGAAGTGTTAACTGTGTGAGAAAAATGAGAACATTTGTTTAACTGCATAAAAAGTAATGTACATGAAACATGAACGTGTGATCATCTCCCAAATTGACAAATAACCCATGTAGCTTCAACTGCACAAAAATCTTCTCAGCGTTCAGTCGTACATGTATTAGTCCTCACTGCTTAATGTTCAGTAAGTAGGGGTAATTCCAGAAATTTGCAGCCCATGTGACATATGATTTTGTAAGTTCAGAACAAATTTCCAAGAGTGATGAATGACTGCAAATTACCTGCCAAACAAATAGTAATAGTTTGAAATCAATTCCGGTGATATTTCCTTGTCAAATAACGAAGGTCAGATGTAACAGGGGCACACAAATGTCACACTTTTGAACCCTTAATTTCTGGAATTACCCATTTATCCATTGTTTTCATTCTACAGTCACCCATGTTTTACACCTCTTAAATTTGAACCCTATGTTTGACAATTTTTTAATTTGACCAAGGCTTGTGTGTCCACTGTGGAGATAGAAATTGCCCCAGGTACACACAACTGATTCAAATTAAAAGGCTATGTCCAAGTCTGCATTGAAATGACTAATTCATTTTCAGGTTGTCATGACAACTTTGCAGACATACCGTAGGGTTTTGGATGGGAAATATTGTTTATAATTTTCATTGTTACATTTCATATAAACATGTATGGAAAAAGCTTTTTGGGAGGGGGCATCGATTGCACCCATGTGGATACATGTGCAGTGTATCTACTTTGACACTGGGAATCAAATGTCATTTCTATGCAATTTGAAGTCATGCAGATTCGGATGAAAACTTAATAACAATAATTAAAATGGAGGTACATGTACATGTACTGTATATGTAGTACTGAATTAAAATTCTCTGTGTGTCCTTCTAGTTTCGTTGTTGAGGAGTGTTTTGTATTATGTACCTCCCCGGTACTTCGGAAACAAAATGAAAAGAATTTATAAGCAAACATTTAATTGTCACTTATCTTGACAGAAACGTACATGTAGTTTTTAGCTCTTTCACTTTCCTTGAGGCAAATAGAATCTTTGTTCTGTGTTGTTCCCATATAATTTTCATATCTTGGAATGATTCATTTGATTCCTGAATTTAGTCTGAACAAGTTTTCCAAGCCCAAAGAGCAAGGTTTGTTATATCTTAACATGAGTGTTACCAGTTTTTTCCCCTTTTTTATGGGGGGGGGGTTAAACAGCAAACTGGCAATGAGTGTTGGAAGGGGTCCATGTCGAGGTTTATTTTCCAAGCCAATAAGTGATATTTACTT
The DNA here is from genome assembly GCF_054643075.1 of Acanthaster planci. NCBI lineage: Eukaryota > Metazoa > Echinodermata > Asteroidea > Valvatida > Acanthasteridae > Acanthaster > Acanthaster planci. The sequence continues at coordinate 20,595,881 of NC_141783.1, read as the reverse complement.
CCTCATTTTTATTTTGTTAATTTCTTCAGCTTTTTCTTTCTCTTTTCACCAGTTTTATTTTCCTTTTTGGGAAGGCGTGCCTTCTATGTACATGAATGTTCCATTCCATTTTGCTTCATCTCGTGACTTCTCTTCATTGCATATTATTATGAAATGATTTGGCCGTTGTACATGTACATGTACGGATATAAAACAAATTAGTATTTGAAATTTGTATGTTTTCCATTGATGAATGTGAAGCACTAATTTCTTTTTTTTTACGATGAGTGAAGAAGTCCAGAAAAAATCCTTTCATCACCTGCATGAATTATGAGTAAATTTTGTCTGAATAAATCCCCACATTAGCTTTTTTATGTGAAGAACCATGTTATAGGCTCACAAACAGTGTGACTGTGTTAATGGATGGGACACTAGTCAATCCATTTACCTGTGCAATAGAGCGTTCCATTATTGCAGTGTAGTCACACGATGCATTGGGAGTTTGGGACAAACATAAAAAAGGGATACATGTATATGTGGCCATGCTATTGAATTGTTTAGGTAATTTTTATTAAGCAGTTAAGACAAAATAAATTTAGTATTACATGGATACTGCTGTACACCTACATGTATTTTGACTTATTTCCAGTAAAGCTATACATCAATGTACACCTTATGTGACCAGACTGACATCAACAGTACATCTTTTCAACATGTTAACATCCATTGTACGTGTACAACGAACTTTAACGGTTTCTTACATCTGTTTTAATCTTCCCACAATATTCCAAAACAAAATATCTGACTCACAGTGCCAATAAGGCAATGGGTTCTCAATCTGCACTGGCAGTCCTGGACAATCATGCCGTTTCATTGGCAGCCTATTGATTTCCTGGCTGAGCCGAGGTACCGGGTATGGTAGTATTTATGTACTTTGCTTGCGTGACTGTTTCTGGGACATGTGGCTTTCAGCTTCAATTCCAAATCAATACCGTAGTGTTCAAATTTGTGAGATTTCACTGTTCTGTACTTGCGTGGCTTTTAAAAAAAACCACACCAAGAAATGACATGTATTGTGTGATTTGGTGCAGAGATGGAGGAGATGTACGGTATACATGTATGTGGACATAAAGAGACACTGTGTTTTTGAAACTGAAAGATGCGTAGAATCATTGTAGATGTACCTTTGTGTAATAAGACAGAAGGGCACTAGGTGATTAATGGTACATGTACATGTACATGTACACTTCACTGGTTCACATGCCTGTTCAACGATTTACAGTCTTGGCATTTGGGAAGCAAGCAAGGGATAAGCATTCAACCTTACAGTGCAAGAAAGGGGAGATTGTATATTAGATTGATTTCTGTTCCTGACAAACGAGTTGGAGTTAGTGTGGGTACTGTAGTCGGTAGGGCATCAAGCGCATACTTACAGTAACTGGTAATCCTTGCTGACACAGTGACAGGACATGTACCTCTACCACTGATAGTTTAATGTAAGAGAACTCAATCCTCTTGACCTGTCTAAAATGAGAAGAATTTCACATGTTCTCTCTGTCACCACTGCAAAGTGATCCCAGTGAGAATATAAGGAAAAAGGACTCTGAATGCTGGAAGGATACATTGTAATTGATTGATAGAGTGTTGTAATGGGTACGTGTACATGTATGTAAGTCCCTAGATCTTCACGTGTCCGTGTCGGTCTGAATGTACATGTACAATACTTTCCATTCTATCATTTTGTTTCCCTGCAGATGTCACACAAGTTGCCAAAGATTACTTCGATGCTCTCATGAAGGTCGGCGAACTTGCTAGCGAAACAAAAAGTGCAAGACAATTAGGTAAGGCACTTAAGTCTTCATTTCATTCCTCAAAACATCTGTTATAATGAGAAAATATAACTGTCCTTTGTGGACCTTAATTTTTTTTTTCCATGTTCTCACCATAACCAGAAGTGAAGTTTCTATCAATATACATGTATTCATACAGTTCCACTATTTTCCATTAGGAAATCCCAACACAATTTGCCCACACTTGTTCACAGAAATTTACGTACATGTATTTGAAAGTGTGTTTTGGGGGCGTATTTACATGTAGCTGGGGCATGTACAAGTGACAAGCAAGGTACGGTAGTTTTAACTCATTGCATCTCTGTTGAAGGAAGAATTGTAGATTCAACTGTGCATTCTCTCTCAGGTGTAGAGAAACTTGCCCCTGTTCTATGGAGCTTCTCTCCCAAGAGGAAATAAAGTAGGTCCGAATTCAAGGTCCTCTGAACACACATGTACACGTATATGTACATGCATGTAGGAAACGAGATGTCTGGTTGTGACAGATGTTTTTAGTGTCAACCTAAGCGCACATCCCAACCCGGCATGTACCTGTGGGAATAGGGCAGATTAAAATGAAAATGGTTTTTCCTGTTATTGAAGAGTGTCAAAGTGCTGTAGTTGTTTGATGATTGGAGACTCTTATTCATGTACCAGTGTTATACAGTGTACATGTACATGTACAGTGCATACATGGGTAATTCCAGAAATTAGAGGTCCATATTTTGTGTCCCTGTCACATCTGACATATGATTTTCAAGTTCAGAACACATTTTCTAATTTCCAAGAGTGACGAATAATGCAAATTACCTGCCAAACAAATACATGTAGTAATAGTTTGCAATCAATTCTGGTGATATTTCCATGTCAAATAACAAAGGTCAGATGTAACAGAGACACAAAAATGTCACACTTTTAGGCCCCTAATTCCTGGAATAGGTGCACTGAATTAGGACCTATGTATTTAACTTTTGTTGACATAAACAACCATGCGTTTGTGTAAAAATCAGTATTTTTTCATCATTGAAGAGCCATGTTATTTTTATACTTAAGATTATTATTACGGGCTGTTATTGTGTCTTCCTGGTATTTGAAACATGGCAGCCCTTGTAGGAATTTCCAAAAATGCCAACTTGCCAACTCCCCAAGTGTACCTTGGGCATTTTTGGTAAACATTACAGTTAAACAAGCCTCTGATGATTTATTGATTTATGTCATCTGTTAATGAGGGTAAGCTCCAACAAGTGCACAGCACCACTTTCCATGGAGGCCCTGAGATTTACAACGATGGTCAAAGGCTTACAAGGGCGCCTCAGACAGCTGCCAAACAGCCCACATCTGTCCACAGACAGTGAGAAGTAGTTAGCTTTAGAGGTTGGAGAAAGATCCTTGTAGAATATTCTCAGTACTACCCACGGAATCAGATAGGTACTGAAAACCCAATACACATGTGGACTGAGCCAGGGATCGAACCTGGACCACAGAGGTGGAAGGCGAGGAAAGAACCACTATACTAACCTGACTCCCTAGATGATATGATCTGAATGCAGTGTTTGAGACTCAGTTTTCAAACGAATGTAAATAAGGAAGTCTTTTAACATTAAAAAAGTGGAAGTGCCTTTTGAAATACAGTATACATGTACATGTAAAGGATTTCATCTGCTGAGAGTTCACATCAGTACAAGTTCATGAAGTTACTGATTCAGTAGGCCTACTGTATGAGAGATTACATGTAGGTTTTGACTTAAATTGATACATGTACTGGACTGAGGACAATTAAACCAAGCAGAGAGGTGAGTTTGGTTATTTTTCAAACTGTGTATGGTATGACAAAAGGCTTATACATGGACTTGAGAAAAAACACTCAGGTTCACACATGCATGTGCAGTTTGAAAGTCATGTGTACATGTAAGTGTATGTACATTTGCATGTGCCTACAAGAAATTGTGCACAGTTTCTCACAGTCAAACTTGTCCAAAGAGAAATATTTGAATTTTATGCCCTTAAAAATTGTCAGTGCTATAGTGCATGTTCTTACGCATTCGTGCCAGTGCGGGTGGGTTGTTCAAACTCTGGTGATTTTGATGTGATTTTGGAGGAGTCAAAGTCATTTGCCTGAAATTCTAACAGTGTTTTTCCCTGATATCTTGGGGGAGTGGGTGACAGCCTACGAACTTACAGGTAGCACAATTTGCTGTTGTGGTCATTTGAAGTTCAGGGCCACTTGTATCGGCCCACACTGTGCATCAAGTGTATCAAGGGAAAAATGCATTCCAAGATGTTGTTGAAAAAAAAATCACGAAGGCTCAATGCTTGGAAAAAACAATGAAAAGGCACTGTGACGGTATCGAAAAAGAATGGGTGGGAGAGGTTTGGCCCTTCCTTAGCTCTTTTAGGATTGAGACCTAACATCTTACATGTAAATGTATCTTCCTTAATTCCCCTTCAAGTTCTGAATAGGAGAAAAGAAGTCACCTGCGGGTTCACAGTACTTTTTCACATAATGGAAATGATGTTTTGGATATGTTCAAAGTGGCAGTCACGTTTTGGATTTGTTCAGAGGCAGGTTTGAGATTGTGCAAGTGTTCCTTACATGAAGGTGCCAGTTTCTATGTCGTTCATCACTCCTTCTGTGGCATTTTTTGTCTATGTGGGAACTGATAATGGCAGAAACTTGAAAAACGGAAAAATGATGATTTCTGACCTCAGGGTTTCTGGAAACTACTTGTACATATTTTTTCCTCACCTTTTAAAGTTGTTTTTTCCCCTGATGTTCCTTAAACTACTAAAGAGAGATAATGTGCATAAAAATTTGTACAGTTCCAGCAAACCTCCACAGTTCTAGCAAACCTCCACAGTTCCAGTAAACCTTCACAATTCCAGCAAACCTTCACAGTTCCAGCGAACCTTCACAGTTCCAGCGAACCTTCACAGTTCCAGCAAACCTTCATCAATGACACACAATGCGAACATACATGTACATGTACGTCAATAACTTGTATTTCATTTCATTTAATAATTTGTGGGTAATAAAAACAATGGCAATGAGTAAATTGAAAATGAAACTTCTCTTTGATGAAGAGACATGGCGGAATTAGGCACGAAAAGAGGACCGAAACACAATATGATTTCATGCCCCTGCTTGATTGCAGAAGACTGAACTGAATCACTATCCACTAGCTCTTCCATAGCATGACTAAGTAAGAACAAATAGATCGCAGACTAAATCAAACACTAAATCGTTGAAACACATAAACCAGATAATAAGACATCCTCATAAATATAACACAAACATCACAATTACAAAACCCGAGACAAGTTTAAGGATATTGCACACTAAAAAGACACCAGAAAAATACTGGTGTATTACCGGTATATACATGCATGTGACTCAACTCAGAAATATCGGCACTAGCAAGACAGTTATGCACCTGTACCCCTTGATCTATATGTGGTCTAGAGTCAGCCATGGTGAATCAGCAGACGAGAACCCTCTTCCCATCGGACATTAGAAAAATTGAAAACTTTATAACTCCATCTCATCTGTGCAAAGAAAAGTACCTATTAGACATAGATTTATTCAGTGAACCATATTATAACATACATACTGGTAGATCTATATTACATTAACCCTAACCGCGTAGGCCCTTTTTGCTAGGATACTATGGAAGGCCAAAGCGGAATTAATTATGGTCATGTGCATGTTGCACGAAAAATTTGGTTTGAGGCCAAAATTTTGGTCTTGGGTGAAAGTTTTGGTCTTGCACAAAAAAATTATCTTGCGTGTGAAAACTTTTATCATGCACAAAAAATTCTGTCTTATACAAAAAATTTGGTCTTGCATGAAAATTTTGGTCTTGCATGAAAATGTTGGTCTTGCATGAAGTGTTGGTCTTGCATGAAATTTAGGTCTTGCATGAAAATTTTGGTCTTGCATGAAATGTTGGTCTTGCATGAAAATTTTGATCGTGCATGAAATTTTGGTCTTGCATGAAAATTTTGGTCTTGCATGAAATTTAGGTCTTGCATGAAAATTTTGATCTTGCATGAAAATTTTGATCTTGCAAGAAATTTTGGTCTTGCATGAAAACAATTTTGTGTGTTGTTGGAGAATATGGATCACTTGGATATTGACTGGCAAATAAATTTAAGTCAAGAGACTGGGACTCAGGGAGCCAGCAGGATGTTTCAATCTTAGCAAAATCTTAAATACATGTAATCCATTATCTGCCCTCATGACTTCCATACATGTACATTCTACAGTAGGTTTTATTCAAGGTCACTTCAGGCAATTGAAGCAGTTGCCTATGTTAAGTTTAAATTTTATTTCAGAAAAATGTAAACTGCCAAAAGAAAAGCAAGTCTGAATCTTGCGGGTTCAGTGTGTTTCGTTTCCTAGTAATTATGTTACATCTGCCACATTGCCATCAGTTACGTTACCATGGTAATGGCTTGTAGAACTTTCTAGAACAAGGTGCAGCACACTGTTAATTCTTCCCCAGGTTCATTCTAATGGTCTTTCCTCAGCTGCAGGGAAGCATCTTAAGGAGGAATCTTATCGATGTGGGATCTAAGCTTGAACAATTTAATGGAGTCGTCTCCCGATGGTGCAGGATAATTGCCATTTAAGCTACTCGTATTCTACAGATACTTCTTACTGTGCAATTTGACTTCGCTTACGTGCATAAACACAAAAGCAAGCGATGGGTAGTGTTACATGTTTGTTGTAAATGCTTTTTAAGTTTTTTTTTTTTTAATCTCATTTCCATCCCACTGGTATCATGGACATTTGGTTGAATGGAAGTCAGTACTTGCCGAATACTACATGTAACATAAAACTCAGAAGATCTTCCAAGGGAAAATAAGGAGTGATAATGGTGATGATCTATTTCTTGGCTCAATTTCAATTTGTCACTACTTTGGGCAGTGTACATTTTGAGGCAAACTACTGACACCACTAAAAATATCGCCATATTTCTACAAACTTTGGGTGCCTATACGAATAATGAGTGATTATGACACCAGTCTATCTATGATTCAATTCACGAACATGTATTAACATTCCATTGGCGGTTTGGAGAAATTCCTGCAGCATATTGACACTATGCCTATGCAATGACCTTGTGGGAATTATTAGGAGTGGAAGGAGGGAATTGAGTGGGGTACAGTCTAAACCCTCAGATTAGGTCAGTATTTATGTACCTTTGTGGACAGTCTCAGAAATGTCTAAATGAGTCCTAATTCTGTGATAACAGTAAATGCCCACACTGATAAGGCAAAGCAATTACCTGTTCAGGTGTTCCATGTACATGTACAATCCGATTAAGAGATTAGGGCTGTGTCTATTGTGGCTGTGGCTGGCAATCATGTGTGTGCCAAGGGGAGAGCCGCTCAGCCATTGGCTTGTGGCTGGAGGTTACTTCTCACAAACATGCTTGTTCTTCCTTGGCACACTTCTGGTCACAGGTTAAAAGTCTGTGACTGATGTGTCCATCCTATACTGGAAAGATGTACATGTACAATGTACATGTGTGTACATCCTGTACAATTTCAAGACTTTTCAGAGCACCAGTACACTGTACATCACTGTTTGGCCTGTTTAAACATTTTCCTAATAAGGGCAGATGACCTGACCTGTTTTCAAGCACAATATTTAGGGTTCAAAAGAAGTATTCTTTTTTTCCTTAATTTTCTGTTTGAAAAGAAGTCACAAAATGCTTTCAATTTGTACTGTACATTTACAATGTATAATTTCCTCATATGATAGGATTTTGTAACCAAGGTGTTTCATTTTTCAAAAAACTTTGCAGTCAGGCCTCTGGAGGTAGTCTTTCATTTGGTTTTCTTCTTGCTAAATATTCAAATGCTGTGAAAAACAGTTTGAACAAAAATCAGTCATTTGAATATTTTACAAATGTGAATGTTCGTGTACCAGTACATAGCCGTAAGCCTGTATTGTGGAGAAAGTGTAAATTTACACGATGTACAAGCATAGAAACGGATGCTTTGGATCAGTGCCAATCAAAGGTGGCTAAATGGTGCAAGAGTACATGTACACTGACATTGCATAAAACCATGGAGCTACACGTATAAAACAGGACAGCTCCATGATAAAATTAACACCTCAACTGCAGGTGTATAAGTACAGGTAGTGTACATGTAACACAGTCTTGACCCAGTTATTCACCCTGGGCCTGTAGGTACTTTGCTAGGGGGCCTTGTTAAGTGGCAGACCTGTCAGATCTCATCACTTTGTCTAGGCAGACACTGCCTGGAGCGTTGAAGTACTGTACCACAAAGCAAGGGGTAGAGGTGCATTGCCCTCTCTGAGCATCCCCACAAGATGAGTTTTGCCTCTTGGTTTTAAGGGTCTCATTTTTTGCTGAAAATTTTGACTTTTGAAAACTGCAGGATACAGTGGCCAACTTACCTATACTTGTACGGAGTACATGTATTTAGCCAAATGTCACATAAGGATTGGTAGAGTCATTTGAACAGCATTTATGTCATTCCTTTCTTTTCTTACTGCAACCTCATATTTTTTCAACACTCTGGACCACATCCACAGAGCGATATTTGCTACTACAATAGGCATTGCACGGTGGCAAAACAAATGGAAAATTTGTGTGTAAGAACTTAAGCCAGAAGTGGCTTACAAGATGCGCTTGATGTTTGAAAGTTTTAACCCGTCAGCTCTGCTTGTGAGTCTTTATAACCAGATCAAGTTTACACATCCTCCGGTGCAAAGTGGGTTGAAGTCTTACATGTAAATATTGATAATTGTAACTCATTTGTGAGGCAACCTACCCGTATGCTGTATTGTAGTTGAATTACAGATTAGTCACAGGTACATGTAACATAAGAAACAGTTGTAGAAGAATGCTGTTGGCACATTTTGTTTGCCTAGTTTTTGGCTTGACTTAAGGATTGGAAGGCATGCAGGGCCTTGTGATGGACTTGACTACAGCTCCAATTTGAATCCTGTTGCTTCCCCTACAACTCGGGGGTTCGTTGTCTGCCACATTCTCTTGACAATGAACCCCAGAGTTCCAAGGGTATCCCATTGTCAGATGATACAAGTATTGTTTTCTTCAATAACCTCAGAACATGTACAATTGTGAGTACCATACAAAGGATAGTACTTGATCAGTTGAAATTTGTATTGCATTCTGGACCATGGACCATTTGATTTTGACTTTTTAACAATTGTGAGTACCATACAAAGGATAGTACTTGATCAGTTGTAATTTGTATTACATTCTGGACCAGGGACCATTTGATTTTGACTTTTTCTTTGGAGAGTTTGTGCCTTTGCAGTCAGGATAATCAATCTCCAGTGCTTCAGTTCCTGCCCTTCTGTGCTCTCTGGTCACAGAGTGAACAATCAAATCTACCAAGAGTCCTTGAAATTAACAGTTCTTCCTTCAACGTTTGTGTTCTGTATGTGCTCCGTATTGTCCAAATCAGCTAGATACATGTACGGGTACATGTGTCAAATATTGATAAGAAAAGGCCAAAGTCTCCCCGGTAATTCATCAAATAATATTCAAGTGGTCAAGGTGATAGGATAGAGCTTTGCTTTGATTGGCAGATACTTGCTGACAGCACCAGTTTTTCATCCATTAACAGACACTCTTCAGAAGATTTTGGCAAATTGAGAGTTGTACGGTAGATCAGACAATGACCTTGTCAAGAACGACATACTGAATTTAAAGGATAATGTTAATCATACTGCAAACCAGTACACTTGGTTTCTATATTTATAAAACCAATTTTTTATTCATATGGAAGTTGCTGAGTACATTGTTTTCCATAATCTGTTCCTTCTAGTGAACCACCCTGGTAAGATATTTTCATTTAAAAAAAGTTTTAAAAAATAAAAAAAAAAATACCAGCATCTGGTGTAAGAAGATAAAAGCTTTGGATGCAGTTTCTAAGCGGAAATAAGATTATTTGCTTCATACGCCTACATTAAAATGAAAACAAATCATTCACCTGTTTTCGGCAGTTACCATGGTTACCATGTGTTGCCTTTCCCAGTTCGTAAAATGTGTTCATCAGCATGGGTGGGCGTGCCTGTGTGTGCTTGCTTGTCCATTTTCAGCTGTCCAGTCATCACTGAGCTGGGTTTAGATTCCTTGGCAAGCAAATCAGGAAAAGAGGAGATTTCATTGTATGCCGAGACAATAAGGGCTTAGCTCACGCTCCTCAGTGAATACTCATGCAGCTGTTTGCTCATGTAATAAATGTCTTATTCACCATCCTCAAATAACCAATCCAAGCTAAGAAGATGTCATCTGTGAAATTGATTTACAATGGATGGACTTGCTAATTGGTTGATCATATTTAGACAAGTTGGATCGTGAGAGGTGTATGTTGTTTGTGCGTTATTAGCCTATGCTTTGGTAAATACAGAGAAGAAAGTACGCATTTGAATTTAAATCAATTAAACAATTTTGTAGTTGAACTTTTTAAATGAGGTTTTTTCTTACTTGTGTTAATCCGTTACTGAAATTGCACTGACTGAAGTCAGTTTTGTGTTATGTATTTTATTTACATACTTTTAATCACATGAACAAATAAATATGGAGAACTATTCATTTGCTCTCCAAACTCAACCATAACATTCACAGCACAGGATGTGAATTGATGGATTTAGAAAAGGCCTATGTTTTCCGATGAGTATAATTTTTTTTATACCAAATGTACTATTACCATGGCATTCTGAAATAGTGTGTATAAATGCACGTGAGTAATAAGACATTTAAGTAATAGAATCATCAGTCAGAACTGGGATATAACAAAATATATGTACAGTACATGTATATGTTTATAATGTTCCATGCAATATAAATGCTATTTCCTCTACTTAAACAGAGCATATAATCAAAAGGTCTCCATGTAAACAAGGAAATGGCAATTACATTCATCGCGAGTTAAACTGCTGAGTAAAAAATAAAAACGAGATTCGGATGAAACGATAATGTCAGGGCCCAGGGGTGATTTTCTTGGCTAGGGCAATACATTTTCAGCAGCTCTCCAAGTTTACACTGAAAACAGTGATTGGCGGAAGGTTCATGGTAATAATACGACAACTGACACTTGTTTGTATGGCGTAGCCGGTGATTTAGTGTATTCTGCAGCAAAGGTTATACAGTGTACTGCTAATTGTGCATTGTTGAAGCCTCGTGCTTTATTTTGCATTTCTACATGTACCTGTAGACACAAATTATTTTTGTGCCAGTTGCTCATGACTGTAGCCAAAATTTTGTAAGTAGTGGAACCCTGATATGTACCTCCACGTTACTTCATTTTTAAACAAAAATCTGGGGTATTTCCAGAAATCAGGGGTCAAGTTTTTTTTCGTGTCCGTGTCATGTCTGACATGTGATTTTGTAAGTTCAAAACACATTTTGTATAGTGGACATTGTGAAATGTAGAGCTTGTACATGTGTATTTAGCCATGTTTGTTTGGGATGCTACCCCAGTGAATCAGTGTCTTTATTTACTCTTACAAATATAATGTAGCAATGTGATTTTGGTGTACATGTAAGTCTACTTGAAATTCTCTACATTTATCCTGTAGATTACAGTAGTTCCAGAGTTCCAATACCACCCCAGGCTATCATGATAGTCATATCACTGCCTGTCTCAGCACTGCACTGTACGTGTTCTGCTCCTTTTTATTGATTTCAATTAGATTCAATAGTGAGTAAATACATTGTAATACAGCAGTAGATGTTAGGGGATGTGATCTACATGTACATGCAGATGTTAGGGGATGTGATCTACATGTACATGCAGATGTTAGGGGATGTGATCTACATGTACATGTAGATGTTAGGGGATGTGATCTACATGTAGCAATAAGGCTCTTCTAGGGCTGAGTCAATTCGAATAATTCACTAATCAAATATTCGACCTTCAATTCAATCAAATATCCAAGTATTCAGTTGTACCATGGAGGAATAAGAACACAGTGCCGACCAGCAGGTTGTTGAACAAACCATGCAATATTGCACACAATTGTATATGTACATTATGATCACTGTAATACAAATGTAGCTTCTCACCTCTAGGAGTATCTCCAGCCACGATTTAGTAAGATTTAAGAAATGAACAATACGTCTTGCCCTGTTGAAAATTTCTATTCCTTTTAAATGTTTTAATGAATAATTTACTTTTTGAATCATTTTCATTTGAATCTGCTTGAAACAAGCCTCCATAGTGCAGTTTTTCTATTTAAAACATAGGAAATTCCCCATTCCTTTTCATGAATTTTGCATTCGAATATTCAAATTCAGAAAATAATATTCAAACATTCCAAAATCGATCAAATTAATATCCGGATATTTGGATATTCAGCACAGCCTTAGGTTCTTGACCAAAGATCAGCGGGTTGGGGCTTTGAATCCAGCTACTGGCCATAAGTTGTGTCCTTGAGCAAATCACTTCACCTCCTCTCCTCCCTCCCCCCGCCCCCTTTTGGTTTCCTCCATCCAAGTGTATGCTGGGGAGCAAGATGTGATGGACTACAGGTAGTATCCCAGAAGGCAACCAGAGATAAACACAACTTTTAGTACAGAAATGCAACAAGAGCTGATGGGTTCAAGTGTGAAATTGGAAAGAACCAGGAACTACATGTACCATACGTGTACATTCCGGTTCCATCTACCTGTATTTTTTTTCCCCAACAAAAAAAAAATCTTTGGAATACAACTCCAGGAAAAGTAAGAGCCAATTTCCTGAGGACAGAAAAACTGGGGCGTGTTCAGTAATTTGTGTAGGTACATGTACAGTGTGCATACCCCTGTGGCTACACTGAAGTTTGCATAACTTAATATACATGTAATGTAGCTACCATATACATGTGCATGTCAAGCTACCATATACATGTGCATGTACATGTCCAGCTACCATATACATGTACATGTGCATGTACATGTCCAGCTACCATATACATGTGCATGTACATGTCCAGCTACCATATACATGTGCATGTACTGTAGATGTCCAGCTGCCATATACATGTGCATGTACTGTACATGTCCAGCTACCATATACATGTGCATGTTTTGCAAATAAGAGTCACAGAAATGTAGGCCTGCGTTTACATGTACAGCGTTTTGCTTTTTTCCTGGTGCCCTGGTATGATACATGTATTTACTGATATCACTGTATTTGTTGGGTGCGATCAGTCGATCAGTGTTATCCTGTTACACTATCACTTCAGTTGATCCGATATGAAATCTCCCATTTTACTTCCTTTTTCCAAACAAGCTGTGACAACTACGAATTAGAAAGAAACAGGGGATTTGGTTGATGGTGGAATTATTGGTAAATCATGCAATCAAACTGACAGACCAAGGGAAGATTGAGTGAATTGATCAGATCAGTCAATCGCAACTACTAGTAACAAATAGGAACATTAACGGTATGTACCGGTACAAGGTACATACGCAGAAAGACATGTACATGTGCATGGATGCGTTGTTCAGGTGCATGCATGCCATTACATGGCATACATGTACATGTATGTATGGACTAATTTCCTAAAATGCGATAATGCCATTTTGTTCTAGTGCCTGCTGCAGTTGAAAGCTGTCCCACTTGCCAAAACTTAATTTTAAGATGTCTTATGCACCATAGTAAAACACAACATAATAACTTAATTTAGTGATAAATAACATTTACAGACAACTTGTTCGCTTTTTAAATATCAAACTACACGAATAGCACATAATTGTAAAAAAAGGTCTTTTTTGTTTGTTTTTCAAGTGGTTATACAGTACATGTACAATCATAATGTGTTTTTGAAATAGACCCTTCAAGTGCATTATGCCTTGTTGTACACACTGTCTATCGGTACATACACGTACAAATGTAATTGAACAATGTACATTGTATGTGCAATATCCAGTGTTAGGCCCTACCTATGTGTTTATATACATAGATACTGTACAATACGTTGATATGATATCTGAGAACACATCTATTTGCACACATGCGAGCTTAATTTTATGATGTTGAGCAAGATGATTAATGTCCCGTTTTGCAAGGCCCTATTTATTGTGATGACATTTTTTCTGACGTCAGACTGGCATTTCTCAGTTTCTTAGGTACCAAAGTATGCCAAGCATTAAATGTGTTCTTGTGAGGGGTACCAGTACAAGGTGGCATCATCGTCAGATTCTTGTATCACTGTTTGAAATATATACAAACTCAAGCTTCAACGTTTTTACCAGATTTGCTTCATTTGATAAGTTTCAGCACCTTGCTCTGTACATTTTTTTTTCACTTACGTGGAGTATTTTTAGCCTTTCCATTATTGATTTGGATGCTAAATGTGATCTGGTAAAGTTTATTGAGGAAAGAGCTTCAAGGTATAGAAAGTCTCACTTACACATAGCATTGTCATGGAAGTAGTTTCCCACAGGTAACAATATTTCAATTCAGAAGTTCTTCTGGTAACTTGTGTCATCACCTTGCCGCTCTACCAAGTTTCATTCTTCAAGTATGTCTGTGATCCATAACATGTGTAAATTGAAACAAAAATGCTATCTGGTGCAACTGACGATTTCATCGAGCCTCTGTCTGTTGGAAGATATTCATAATCGTTATTCTGCCTTCTGTAAATACCAGATACAGTTGTCGGTTGTTTACACTGCATACTATACACCCCACCCATTTTCTGTGTACAGATTTGGTTTGTCTCAAGAACCCCAAGTAGGAAGCTCGCTTCAGTTTTTGGGGGGGCATTAAAATTGTAATTGATAAGTACATGTACACGTAGCGTTGTTTGCTTTCATTTTCGCAACATGGACTTTTTTCATACTTCTGTAGCCTAGAGATTTGTTTTCTTTAACCACAGGAAAACAAACTGCCGGTACAAACATGTACATTAAATGTTTATGTAAAACAAAGACCTGCCCAATTGTTATTAAAACTACATGTACATGTACATGTTTGTGTAGTACAGCATGACATATTAAACTGTGTTGTATCATCAGTATGTACATTGTACACTACAGAACACAATTATAATTCTTGCCTGAACCTCAATGACGTCTCCACACTCATGTTAAAAGATTGAAAGCAAAATGGCCCTTTAGTGGTTAAATCTCACTTCTTCAGCTTATTGTATTAATTAAATTATTAAATTCAGATGTGGAGTGCTTTCATTATGGTTCTGTTCCATTTTTGGTTTTGCTTTACAGGACAGTCCTTGCTACAGATTGCAGAAACCTACAGACAAATAGAAGCAGAAAGGGAAATCAAGGTATTTAACCCTAACCCCCTAGGCCTTTTTACCAGGAACCATCCTCAATCTTCCAAAGTCCTCCAAAATCCTCCGATTTTCAACATGAAAAAATTGCATTCAGCCTGAATCCTCCAAAATCCTCCAAAATTTCTTGAAAATGTTTTTTGGAGGTCTGCCTGCTGCCTCAATCCTTCAAAATCCTCCAGCAATTCCTGTCATTATATTGAGGCAGTGCGAAGGGCATTCTTGAGCAGTGCGGTTGATTCAAAGGAAATATCGGGCTGAATTTGTGCTTGACTAAGCAAAAACAATACAAGGTCTAATCCACAACCTTCACGCATGGCATCCTTCATAATCAGCCATGCATTTTTGCCATTCACCCTCAATCCTCCAAAATCCTCCAAAATCGCCGGAAGGATTTTGGAGGATTGAGGAGGGTTAGGGTTAAAGAAATGAACAAATCGATACAGTAGTGTCTGATGAGCAGCCCCCAGTTCAGTTCTCCTTACAATCCTCAAGGCCGGTTCATACCGTACTATTGGCAAATGTGAAAGTGAAACGAATTTTACGTCACATAAGATTTGAAGTGAAATTTCGCTCGAGTTTTAATGTGTTTTACTTTGGGGAATTTGCAGCCGAATGTTTTGTCTGACATCACAAATCCACATTTGGGTTTGCTTTCACGTTAAATATGAACCAGCCTTTACGTTGGAAGGGCTGTTCAGTACATGTAAGGCTTCTATTTGTTCACATACTGGTATGGTAAGTTATCTAGAAACCGGTTCCAAATCATGGGACAGGGTGTCTACACAGCCAACTGTGCACATTCCTGCAAACCTCACTCAGATCAAAGGATGTAACACTAATTAACACTAACTGCAGTTCCAGTACATGTTGCCCTGTGTACATATTTTAAATAGCTTCAATATTGATGATGGTGTCAACATTGACTATATGGTTTCATCATGGACCACACTGCTTTGATATTGACTATATTGGTTTAACATGGACTATTTGGATCCCTTGACTGATGATAGCAAAAAATACTACTGATACCTGTAAAACATACATAGACCTACAGGTGTAAGCAAAGTCGCAATTGACTGAAAACCAGCCAAAGCCAGTATAATAACCACAAAATTTGGGCCGATAACATTTTCGTGGCAAGCAAAATTAATCCACAGTCAGCATATGTCTACTTATTGCATCATGAAATACACCCCAAGGTGAACTTTTGTTTGAAACCTCCTAATACTGTACGTAGGTGAGTCGTGTTGATTAGAAAGTTATTCCAAACTGGAAGTGTGGGTTGTACGGTACGTTTGAACTGATAACAGACTTTTCAGCAGTTGTCTTTATTTTCTTATCCGCAGTTACATGCTTTCAGGAAAGAGTTGTTGAATCCTTTAGAAGCCAAAGTAGAGACGGACATCAAGGCAGTACTGCAAGCTCAGAAGGCGTACCTCAGCGAGAACAAAGTCAAAGCAGAGGTATGGGTGTCTCTACTTTACATCTTCCATGGTGCTTTAGAACGGTCCTCCTTTGCTTTATCCGCATGCACAGAACTCATCTGCAGGTGCACAGCAAAATGAGTCACAAATGCCCCTGTTTCTTCCCCAAGTTCATCCAGGTTTTTTTATCACTGGTTGTACCATGCCGGTGTAGAGTAGGTTTGGTCCATTTTGAGGCTGGCTTTCTTTTTCTTAAAACTTAAATTGCTGAGGGTAAGGAGTTTGTTTTAGGGGAGAGGCAGTGACTTTTCCCTAACAGTCCTGAATCCTCCAATATCAGGGGAATTCCACACTTCCAGGGTTGATCCCTTCATTAGGATCATGTGTTTGGATTTTAGTTTCTCTTCCATTATTTCAAAGAAGATTCTGAAAAGTGAAGCTTACTTTTTTATACAAATCATTTGAGGGCTCAGAACTTTCAGGCTTAAAATAGTGGTTGCAGTCATATCATGATTCAGCGTATGGCATCATTGTTCTGAATTACACCAGGTACTTCTGAAACAATTCATCATGTGATGCTGTTTGTTGCTATGCCTCGGGGAGTAAAAAAAAAACCCTGACTCAAAATGAAATTGAACAATCTGGCAAAACATACCAACTCACCACATTGGATAGGCACCAAGAATATCCAGGCTAGATTTGTTTTTCGAGGCTAGAATTTTTTCCCCTCGTTCCATGTTCAACCTACAGGTACATGTACCTTGTAACCTTACATCCTGCCAGCAAAGCGATAACATCCTGATAGCATAAGCACCTTGCCCTTAGTGGTAAAGATGTGCAGGATTGCATTACACTGACTCACCTTAATCAAATTCGGAACAAAACAAGCACGTTATGCTATCTGCTGCCAAGGCAGGGATATCAGAGATATATTATGGTTCACATGGTCAGTTGTAATTAATAACAGAATAACTCAGCAAAGTTTTGATTGTTGAGCACTTTCCAATCAGTTCTGTGGCATCACACCCTGTAGTTTAATTTAGAGAGGATTTGAGGTGTCAGTCTCAAGCAAATTGTGATTTGGTACCAGGGGAAAATCTACCCAGAGACTTTTTGACTTTACCCAAGTTTAGAAGGTCTTTTGGAGATGGCCAGATATACCTTGAGCCTGCTACAAGGGGGCTCTGCCTGTTTGAAGTACCGTAGATGGTACTGGACACTATCTAACAATTGGTGATGAGTTTAGGGTATAATTTTGTTGTTGTAGACTTGGACCCAGTTTTAGCCGCTGGCGTGACTCTGTTGAGAAGGGGAAGGAAGACAAGATTCACACCCTACACTATTCCCCATCTGTACTGACACTTACATAATTATGAAATGAGGTAGTTTTCCACCTCAGACTGCATCGTTTAAACTCACACGTATATATCAAGCAGAATCCAATAAGGATGTGTGAAATCGAGGCCAAAAGGATCCAACGTTTTGAGTTTAGTGCTCCTCCACTGGACAGAATCTCATCATTTGTTATAAGCATTAAGTTTTATAGTCGGGTTTTCCAGCAAAGTCAGCCTTGCAAAGTGTCCAAATAATCTGTACCACACATGTGCATGCTTTCCAGCATTAGGGCAAGAGTTTTGTACATAAGTGCTGCACGTACAGCATGCAGCATAAACCACATTTGTTCTGCATACTAAAGACAAAGTCAACAGGAAATTTGGCATTGCCAAATCCTGTGTTGGTTTGTGTCTAATGTTGACGTTTTTCATCAGTGATGCGATGTATTGTACATGTACCTGATTCGAAGAATTTGTTTCAGTTAAATTTAAACATGATCTCAAACACCCTGATAAATTAAACACATGTTAAAAATTTAATTTCCATCTGAAATGAATACAGCCCGTAATGTTAAAAAAAGACTAAAGACAAAAACCCCATGATTTTGTTTCACCCATCAGAACAATGTAATGAAAAATCTGCACCATATTTTGTAATGTGTGCCTTGTGGTGGGCACCGGTTTTAAAGTGCCTGAGAAAATGCATGCCACGAAGCAATTTATTTGTGGACATTAATTGAGCTATCAAATGCTACCTTTTACAGTTCAAATTGAAAAACAAAATTGTGCAGGGTTTGTGCCGGATCTTTTCTCAACTAGGCAATCCTGCATTCACCTCAAAAGTCATATTCTGCTTATAATCTAGGAAACTTCTGTTGTTTCTGTCTGTTTTCTGCCAAATCAGAAAAAAAATCGTTCACCCTTGATGTCAGTATGGGAGACTCAGTTGACCAAAGGTCTACCCGTGATGACTTTGACAGACTTGGTTGAAACCCTGCCATACATATATGTACCTATTACTCACTTCCATGAGGTTGGAGGTGATTAATAGAATCATGATGCTGGCTGGAAGTGGTTACCCACGTGGCATTTATTTTCAGAGGTGCTGGTGAAATGGCACACAAACATGATTGCTGTGATCTGAACAGATATGGTGACGTGAATATTTATGTTGACACCAGGGGTTTAATGTCGTGATGTAGAGAGCACAGTTGTCTGCTTATGGATGTCTCACCCCTTCTTAAGTACACTTAGCCCAACTGTGTAACTTAAAGTTGTGATACAGTGACAGGTATCAGGGTCAACAAGTTGTTGTGAAAGTCATGGGAAATGGGAGATATAGGATGTCATGGAATCCTGTAAGAGGAAAAAAGTCATGGAAAAGTAATGGAAACTAAAATAATGGGAGGGTTATGGTACGGTACTTCTGATGGGCCGTGGGCAATTTTTTTTTTATTCTGTAAGCATTTGCGCCTTACGATATAAGTATATGTATATGCCAAAGCTTTGCACAATTTCTTCTGATGTACATGTAGTTAGCAAGACTTACCTGCCTAAAATTACGCATGTCTGGAGTAGTGAGTGGTGTGGATCTTCTGCAGGGTAGAGAAATGTTCTGTGTTTTTTTCTGTTTTGAGTGGGTACTTTTGGAAGGGAATTTATACCCTGGAACAGTGCTGATTAGTTGTCAGCTTACCAGGTGTGGAGCGCTCTCAGTTGAAAAGAAAAAAAATGATTGTCCATTTATTTTTTATCTGTAAAAGAATCCACTTGCTCATAGGGCTCCCAGCGTCAGGGAAAATTCTGAAAAAGGTTGTTGTGAAAGTCATGGGAAATGGGAGGTATACATGTAGGATGTCACGGAATCCTGTTGTCAGAGGAAAACAGTCATGGAAAAGTAATGGAAATCAAAATAATGGGAGGGTTATGGTACGGTACTTCTGATGAGCCGTGGGCAAGTTTTGATGTGAAAGTGGAATACTCAGTAACATTACAGTCTGTACCCTTGTTGCTCTGTAGTCTGTGGCTATGGAAGTCCTTCATAATACTTTTCTCTGCAAAAAAGGCCTTAAACGTCTCGGCAATTGTCATGGTTTAGTCTGGGAAAGTCCTGGAAAAGTCGACGAATTTGGTTTCCAGAATTCATGTCCTGTCCAGGAAGAGTGGAAGCACGGTCTCTAAAGAGTTGGCATATTGAAGTACTAAAAACAAGAAAAATATCTCCAAGGGGGCAACTTGCTACTCCCCTCCCCTTCCCCCTGGTGTATTGCCTCTGTGTCGGAAATGTGGAGGGTACTTACTTATAAGACCTTGTCAGAGGCACATGGCATGTGGGCATTTGTTTCTCATTTTTATCTGTAGAATTGATGGCCAAGTTTCCGTCATGCTCTGTCTTGTAGGCTACTACAGACAGTCGTCTAGATACGGAACCAGTATATATCTACATGTATGTGCTGGCCAAGTCTATTTTCGTTGCTTGTGTTTTCCTGGTGAGGCCTTGTCAAGACTTTGGCATCCTTCCTCGGAATTGCCTCAGAAATCTATAAATAAAACTGGACCCAATAGCTAGACATCTTAGCAGACGGACTTGCAAGTGAAGTATTGTTTGACAGCAAATAACATTGGTGTCATAAGCAGTAACTTAGTGCCTTATTTATGAAGGAGCTACAATATTTGGCCAGCCTCATCCCTGTGCTATCTCTTCTCCTTGCACTTCCCATTACTTGAACCCTTATCTTTTGGTGTAATCTTCCATGAGTACTTTCATCATTGAGCTTTGGAATGTGTTATTTGTAGTATTCGTATTCTTGTTGATTGGTCTGTGTTTGGTTTGAAGTGGGATGTGACACAAATGGTGTTTGTTTGTTTTTTTTCATTATTTATGTATCCAATGAACTTTTTAAAATAATGAGTCTTGATACACTCTACACGTAGTAAGGTTGATTTTTGAAATTTATTTTATTGTAAATTTACAATTCCAGCCTTTTACTATAGCCATCTGTTACAGATATTCGATAAAAAAAATTCATGAATTGCATCGTTACATGCAACCCCCATTAGTCTCCAAATTGAATGGTTTGGAGAGTATTCAGGTTTCCAGCATATTGCTATGATAAATTTTAGATCTGGATTTCTTGAAGTGGGTGGTTGCTCTCTACCGCAGTTATTGGTAGACAGTCAAACATAGGGTATTTTCCTAAATTAAATAATTAAGTGATTTCTGTTGTAGGACAAGGATTAGAATAAACAGTTTGTGAGGTACATGCAGCTTAATAGCTCTGAAGGATTCATGCAAAGAAAAAACTGGCCCAGGTTTCCAAAAAGAAGAAAACTCAAACTAAAGCATCCATTTGGTTTGTGACATCAATGCCAAACATATGACATAATCTATTCCAATCTTATCCAACATACATGTACTGAATTACTAGACGCTGCTGCAGGACCCCTCCCCATTCCTAAGATTCACAAAGCCCCCCCCCCCTTGAGCTGTCATGACACCACAAAGATGTCTGAACAGCATAGGCTTCCCTGCCTTCAGGTGGGGCTGCATTTCTAAACCTAATATGACAAGACGGGGGGGGGGAACACATGTACATGTCGGTGATACTTCATGTTCGTGTACATTAATTGTCACTAGCTGGGCTTGCACCCCAAAGCCTTGTCCAAGGTGCCCAATGTGCTGGCCAAGATGTTGCTCTAAGAACGGTGGAGCATTATCTGTTGTGGCGTATCTGATGAAGGCAATCATAGACAACAACTATTAAGTAGAAAAACATTTAGGTTAGCGTAGAGAAGTTACCAGCCAAATTGCCGCATGTTAAAGCCTCGTGGCAGGCACTCTGCCAACTTTTGCTGAGCATGTATTGGGAACATGTAAATGGGAATATTTCTGCTCTTGAAGCAAGCTGCATGAAGTAGCCCCAAAAGAAAACCAGGTTGAAATCAAGTCACACAAAAATTGGAAAGCCAGATTGTGTTAAATAGCCAAACCCAGTAACTTTTAACCCTAACACTCCTCAGTCCTCCAACAGGTGAAGGATTGAGGAGGGTTAGGGTTAACACCGTGAAGTATACCTCCACTTTTAGCCTTCCTCCAATCTGGTGTTTCAATTTCTTCAAGTTTGACCTCCTTTCTAACTCAGCAAATGTGCAACAGAGAACTTGAATCAGGTCATTTCATATTGTAACCTGGGCAACGTCTTTGAATACAGATCTCTCATCTACCAATGGAAAGGCATAGCCAAGCAAAACAGAAATTTTTAGTTAGATGCTTTGTAAAGCAGCTCTTTTAATGAATTGCAGGTTAATTTCCATTCAGTTAGTAACATCTTGATTCATTGCAGACGGCATGTCCCCCACATGCATAACCCAACAAGCAGGATGAACCTACGAAAAGTAATACAGAACTTCTATTCAGTGCTGATACTTCACATTACAAAATGGATAACTGAAATGTCACTGCCTTTCCAGACTGCCCTCAGTTATACTACATGTACAAGGACCCTAAGGTGTTGATAAACTGGCTGTTCAAAGAGTGGGCACAAAGTATATCCCCTCCTTGTTGGCCTTTCACCCTAATCAAATTACTCTGCAACAGGAGTTAGTTACGTAAGGCAGCTTCACACTGATCTCTCCTACCCGTCTTACAGTCAACAGGGTTCTCCCTGAACACGGGGTTCGCAATGCACAGCGTTGAGCAATGCATAGCGTTAATCAACACATGAACCAGCTTGTGAAGTTGTGCATGTTGTGCCAAACAGTTGTCAGGTGTTTTTGTTTTTTTTTATCTCTGACAAATGGTCGGAGCTTCCCAACTCTGGTCCGGACCTGGGCTGAATTTTGCCTCTGTTTGAGCACTTGTCGCTTGAACCAGTGTGAAACCTGCGCTAGATTCTTGCTACATGTATGTGAAAGGGGATGTTAGACTCTTTGGCCCTCAACCCCAACCCCTCTTCAACCCCAAGGATAGGGTGGAATAATTACATGTAGCTTTCAAGTGCACACCCAATTGAACACGAGTGCATGATCTATTCGAATCAGGTGAATGACAACGAGAATAAATTCTCTGGACATTTCAAATTTTTTACAAAACAAAAAGAATCGAGACTGTCTCACACTCACACGAGACAGAAATTCAATAGCCATTGGGATGCTTTTTATTGCTGTCTTTCCGGCACCATTACTTGATTCGATAATGTTGGCTGGAAATTATCAGCATCATGTTCAAATCTTAAAGGGAAGGGATGTCCAATGAACTACCCTCTCAGCCAGTAAGTACATGTAGTACCTTCCCCCATCTCTGACAGGATTTACGCCCTCAACTGAACAATAGCACCCTCGAAACTGTCGCAAAAATAGCCTGTGATGAAAGTAAATCCCTAGGGCTAGAATTTCCCATGACAAAAACGTTTTTCCTGTTTTTGACTGTTCTAGTCTAAGTAATACATAAACAGCTCTCTCCTCCCCCTCCCCGTTCAAATAAGAGGTCGTTATTTCATGAGTGTTAAAAGCACAGATGAAGTGCGAGGAAATGTTATCAGGAAATAGTGCTGGGTCACTTAGGCTGATCGCTTTTTAATTGGACTAGGGGCTGACAAACCATGGGTGTGGTTAAGAAAAAGGAAAAGACCTGTTGAGAGGTGTCTAGACTGCATCTTTCATCTGCATTATCTGCTTTTTTATTTCCAAGGTAGTCTTTGAAGGGCATTGTTTGCCATCAAGTGAATAAATCAGAAATAGATTGCCAGGAAGTTCACTGACCATTCATTCACAGGTCTGTGTTCTGTTTTAACTTGTTCCAGAGAGAAGCCATTGTATTTGTGCTGAGCCTGCTTTGACTGTCAGAATGTCGTGTCATGTTTTTACACCTGTTTAAAAAAGTCCAATGAGCCATTCTTGCAATTTGTCAAGTTTTTGATAAAGGGGGCTAAAAGTGTTCAATTCCAAAGAGTGATGGGATTTCCTGGTGCTTATGGCTGCAGTAACGAAGGCATTCGTTTGATTTATCAGAAACTTTTATGTGTGTTGAAACAGAGATGTTTGTTAAATGAAATACGGTATCTGGTTGGACAGCCAAGATATGCAGGCTTGTCTACAATGTAACGGTATAGGGTTAAATCTGCATCAAGTTTATGCAGAAGTGTTGGGTCCTATGATGTGTCTGTTTGTCCATTTTACCATTGATTACTGGGAAAATAATTGTTCTTTCTGGTTTTGTTTGGTTTTTCTCTCTTTATTTTTTTTGGGCATGTGGAGCATGTAGTGGTAAGAGTTTCAAACATGAGCTCAGTTACTTATAAATCAGTCTTGTTAATGTGGTCTCTTTTTTTCCTGCCCCAATTAAAGGCTGTTGAAAAATGCAAAGGTGAGCTGAAGAAAGTTCAGAAGAAGGCTTCCAAGAACCACAGCGAGAAATATGTAGAGAAGGAACAGAAGAGCTCAGAGGAACTTCAGCATCTGACCAAACAGCTGTATGACTTCCGCAATGAAGGTCTCCGAGAGGTAGGAGGAATCTAGAAAAAGAAAGGGGAGGTTGTCTGAGACCTGAAATTACTAAAACCTTGGAAGTGATTCTGTAAACTTAACCAAGTATTGTGCAGATGGAATGGTTTATCAAATCTGTCAATACGGTTGCATAATTGCCATGAATGTAAGTTCGTAATTTAATTGATGTGCTTAAATGTTTTGACTTCAGTGCTCACAGGCCAAAACTGCAGCGATTATTTTTTGACGGGATTCATAGGTATAGACCCCCGTCCTCTCTGGATTTTTCCTTCACAAGCTAGTTTCCAAAATATACCCTCTTGCAGATGCTACAGTGAGAATGCTCTCTCATTTTAGAATCTAAACAATTTTAGCATACTGTGTAAGCAGCAGGGCAGATCAAATGGGTCCATCTGTACTGCTGTAGGGCCCAGTTCTTATCGAGCTGCTAAGCAAAAAGATCTGCTGAGCAAATAGATGCACTAAGCAGAAATTAGCTGTAAACCAGCTACAAGCAATACACATCACACAAGTTTTGGCTGGTAGCCAGGTTCTGCTAAGGTAATATTCTCCATGCTTAGCATGCACAATAGCTCAGAAGATCTGGCCCACCATTGGAACAAAAAATTCCTGAGAAAGGAGCAATGTAATTCTGAAGTATGAAACGGTGACAGTTTGAGTCACACGTGTCTTTTTAGTTCATGTTTTCAACCTTTTCTTGCTAGGCGTGGCTGGAAGAGAAGAAACGGTACTGCTATCTTGTGGAGAGATATTGCTCCCTGGTCAAGAACGATGCTGCATTCTTTGGCAAAGTTAGTACAGACTGAAGACAATACCATATTCTGTCTGTAGATAGCTTACAGTAAATGAGTTTATGATTATCAATACTTGATTCAACATTACCGTGTACTCTTAATGGTTTGGGGTTTAATTATATTACTACCCCCGCCCATTAAGTCACTAAGCATTTATAAGACCATCTTGGCTCTCTGAGGAGTAATTATCTCATTGTGTCATTAAATTGCAGAGAGCTATTCACTTGAAGAGACAGCAATTTTCTCATGTACTGTCACTATACAACATTTAGTAAAGATACGTGTATGTAGATATGTTTTAGCCATGTCTGATGATATCAGGAAGATTTGCCATGTTGTGTCTACTAAGGGAGGGTAATATGTCTTTGATCGTGATTGGTGCTTAGAGGTAAATGACTAGATCCATCAGTTGCCTGTTATCTATTCTTGCTTCGTTGGTGGTTGTCCTACACAGGCTCAGAGTGTGTTGCGCCATCGGATGCCCAAATGGACCGAGTCTTGTGCCAAGCCAGAGAAGCTTAACGAAGAATGCGAAGATACGCTGAACACCGTAAGCTTGTAAAGTTATGTCATCTTCAATACACACAGGAATAAAAAACAGCAGTAATCCTCAGAGCTACAATAGTCATACATTACTCTAGTTGCCAACAATGACTGTTGTAAGTTACGGTTTCGAAGTCAACTTTGTGAGAGCACTCCCCATCATTTGTCTGGGACGATGCTGAAACAAAATTGGCATTGGGTACTTTCGGACTTTCACCCAGTCATGGGCATGTTATCTTTGTTATTAAAGTGCCCACAAAGGAAATCATTTGACTGGTGAAAGGCGCCCTCACGTGTGAAGTCTGTGCCCTGCCACTGTCGGTGTACTCTGATGTTACTGCCACAGCCTTTGCCAAGACCAGTCACAAGACCAGACATAAGACCAGTCACAAGACCAGTCACCAGACCAGACACAAGACCAGTCACCAGACCAGACATAAGACCAATCACAAGTAACTGGTACACAACGACAAGGGAATGCTTTTGTTGCAGATCATTTGAATAGCCTGTGACTTGAACACAGACTGAAGGTCCTGTGTTGGTCTTGTTGGGTCTTGTGAAGGTCTTAAGAGATCCTGAATAGTCACAGCACAGTACAGTCTCCACTGCACAGCCATGTGACCTAGACCTTGTAGTAGAAAATGTGGTTTGCAGGACCTAAACAAATATATTAGGTTATGTGGTTTGTGTGTGATTGTATGGTAATGGTTGAAAACCAAAATGTGTAATCAGATAACAGGATCAATAATAGGATGAGGAGTTTCCAAAGTGCTGGAAATTCCGGAACTTTGGTAATCTGGATTTTCAAATCATCAACTAATACAGACCTCTTTTGCAATCAGATGTAACATGAAATCTTATTTTGAGTCATCCAAAAGAAAAAAAATGTCTAAATACCACACAAATCCATAATCTGCCAGATACTAAAACATAGCCAGATCATGATTAGATGCGTATGTTGGATGCCCAGGTGTATCTACTTCATATATCTATGCAGGAACTGAAGTCCATCTTGAACCCTTTTCACGCCTGCAAGTTTTAAATATCTGAATGCCCAGTTACCTGCAGTACTTCTTTGTGGCAAAAAAGTTACTGTTTACAATTACTTACCGAGCATGTTTTTAGTTCCTGAGTCACTTCTGTCTCACTAAGTTTCTGCCCAGTTTTTGTTTTCAAACTAAATAATTCTTAGCATTTCGTTTCACCTTGTAGAAAGATTCTGCTAGAATAGAAGCATCGGAGCCTCTTAATTAACTCTGAAGCTTGTTTCTTGGCAATATTCCTCTGCTACCTTAGTAATTACTGTATAGAAAATATACTTTGGTTTTGACTATTGTGTCATCTTGATTCTTGAAAGTTGCACTAAGTTGAACTGCACAGTTAGAAGACATGGCACAGCACCCAATAGTACTGGTGTTTCTAAGATGTAAGGATGAAATCCAGCTGCTGTCATTTTTCATTTTTTCCGTCAGTGTTTTTTTTTCATTTCCTCTTAGGGAGAAAGTGGACCACTGGTTTTTAGTTTGGAGTTTCTACTCCCAAGTATTTTCTCAGGGGTGTGGGAATTCAGCTTTTCAGCTGATTCCAGCTTTTATTGTTCAGATTTTTTACCCTAAATTTCAGTGTTGTACTACACCTGTTCTGTACAAATACTGGAACTTTTTAGATTTCACCTTTTTGGATGCTGTGTTCAGAGTTTTTGTATGTTTCCACTCACTCCTAAATCAGCTCTGTCTCTTTTGCGTAGGCTTACCAAGGCAAACTTTCTGGCTCTTCTTTCAGGTGTTCTCCGGCCCTCTCGGCAACCCTCTACAGATGGAGCTAAGGACCTCCAAACGCCTCTATGAACGCAACATCCTTCTTGCTCAGAGCGAGGAACAAAAGGAAAAAGAAAGAACCACCCCTGTACACTCACATGTTAGCAGTTTCCTTCTTCATTAACAATTTGCTGATAACCCAACTGCTACAGTCTTTTCTGTGCTCAAACCTGTGCAGTATTCATACTCTGTGTAGAGTAGTTTGCTTAATCCTTTTCTTAACCTATTCAGCCTTGAATATTCTGGATGTACCCAATTATATCTTTCAGATCCTTCACCCAGGTATCTCAAGCTTTGTGGGTGTAAAACCAACTTTCAAAATATTGGGTTTTGCCCTTCACCTATCTTTATTTTCACAAGTACTGAATATTCAGTGCAGTTTGAGAGCCCAAGGAGAACTTTACAAGTTTGACAAGAAGTGAACCACCAAAAAGTTGAAGTGGATGTTTTCTCAAAATTTTTTGGATCTAGAGTCCAGTCGTTTTCAGATTAGGCCACTTAAAAAAGAAAATAGTTTAGCATCGGTTGTATTTGCAAAAATGAGGAAGGAGGAGGTTTTTTTTTTAATACTTTGGTGTGCATGTTTATCTGGACTGCCGCAACCATGGAACCAAAGCGCCATGTTCACTTCAGATTTGTACACAGAAGTGCACATGATATTGTGTGTATGTACTCAGGTCACGAGTTATGCGTGCACGAGGTTGTGTGGGCGTTGTAGAAACTACGGGGGATGGCTAAGGACATTGGAAAAGGCAACTTTAAAAAAAACAAACATGTGGAATGATTTTTTGAGGCGGGCGCTGAACTAATTATTTTTTCATGTGGCCTTACATATTTATGTGTTTCTGAAATGGTTAACCTGATATTATCTTGATTGACATACTTTCTAATCTCATGTTACCCAGAATTCCTGTCAAGCTGGAAGCTTGTGTTGAGACTAAAATCGCCATAACTGTTGTTTCCAATTAGATTTAATCCAATGCTTTCCAATCTCTGATATCCCCTTCAAATGCACCATTGGATGTCCCGAATACAAAGCTGAGACGCCGCCGTGCACGAAATATTCTTCGAACAAAACTCTTGATCTGTCACGGCGGAAGCATGGCAAAAAAGCATGCTAACTTTTCAGCTGAAGTTGTGCAATAGAAGGGAATCCTATGTGTACAAACATTCAGCAGAGGTTGGCACAACATTTCTGCCTTATACTTCCAAAGAGCCAGGTTATTTTGGCCCATCTCACAGTTGGGGGGGCAATTCTGTCCCCAAGTACTCAGCTGTGCCATGCTGGATATTTTTGAAACATGATGTGCATGTATAGACACTCTTTATCGTTACAAATGTATATGGTTTAGTTGTTACAGTCCTTTGAAGTTCAAGGCTTCATGCGTGCTAGCCTACATGCATTGAGCACAGCAGTGGATACTCTATTTGTATTTGTATTTGGCTGACCCAACTAGGAAAAATGTACACTGTGCAAGAATGGTATTTTCAATTATCAGACCGCAAAAATTTACTCTAAAAACTTGTAAAGGCTCAGCTCCTGAAAGAATGCACTGTGACGATATCAGAAAAAAAGATTGGGGGGGTGCCAGATTCTCCCCACCCCGCTCTTTTAGGGTTAAATGAATACTGGTTTTCTGCTAACCCTTGAACAGTGCCAAGAAATCGGGTTTTCAAAGCTCAAATTCAATTCACAGTGGCGATTTGTCTCTCTAACACATAAATTTTATAATTGGTCCCTTTCCTTTATTTCCTTGACTTCCTTGCAGGAAGCTCCAGAGAGACCAGCCTCAGCTGACATGGCTGATGCCCACACATCAGCGGCTAGCTACAGCGCCACCTTGCCAAACCCCCGACGAGACAAAGGCTCCGGAATGCGACACACCAAGTCTATGATCCATAAACTTCCCCAAGGTGAGACATGTTCGGTCACTGGAGTGATTGGCAAAGACTTCTTAACCCCAAAAGTGCAAGACACCGTTTTACAGCTGGAGAGGGGTGTACATGTGTATGGAATCTGCCTTGATTTTAGTTTCCCACACTTGAATTTTAGAACTTGACTTTCATCTAATGACATTTATTAGGAGCACATCTGATGAGACTCATTTTCCTTAAACATAGGGTTTTGTTGTTATGGTCATTTAAAGTTTACAACTTCACATATCTCAGACCTGCCTGCATTTAGTGCTTCAGTGAGGAAACTTTTGGCTGGCCTGTCTCAGATACAAAGGAAGTATTCGAGAACGGTGTGTCTGGATGACCTTAAAGTTTCAAATTTAATTGAAGGCATTACTGGAAAAGCACGTATCGTAATGATGTTGGAAAAAAGTTCAGAGGAGATCTGCCTTTCCTTCCCCTTTTTAAGGTTTAATGAAATTATTTTAAAGGAAAAGGCTAAACTAGAAGTGGACAATTCCATGTAAAACTAAAAGTATTTCTTGCTTACTTCCAGGCGTAGTGTCGACTTTGCCACAGAACGCCTACCTGCGTCGAGTCTCGGAAGGAGCGGACAACATTGCCATGGACGTACAGAAGATGACCAAAGTGCAAGCCCTCTACAGCCACATTGCCAGTAGTGATAGCCAACTCAACTTTGCTGAGGTATGCATCACTGTCCTTAATGCAAGTTGCTCTTTTGGCTTGTAAATGTTCCGTTAGTGTTGGTGACTTCCAAAGTTAGATTTGTAGGCTTAAATGTGGGCTGATTTGTTCTTCCTTTTGTATTTGTGCGTGCAAGCTATACGTTGGTAAAGTACGAGCAGAGGATGACTCATCATAAAATGCTTCATCAGGATTGTTAGAAATAATTTGGTAGAATTTTGGGAAATAAAAAAAAAATCAGTTCTAGGCTGCTACCAATTATAACAATCCTAAATCCTCAATTTGAATTCTTTCGTACACCTGGGGGTGGCTTTGTATCTGTTGGAACTGTCAGCAAATTTGTTGGATCTTTTTTTATATGAAGAAATTATTGTTCTTCCTTCTTGCCAGAAGATTAGAATTAGAACAGGTTTTGCTGTTAGAGGTTGTTCAAGGATTTGGCCCACCCCTCCAATAACAGGTGATTGGTTCAATGCAAGCATTCTTTCTTTGCTTTTTTTCTCTGATGGTTCTCTGCGCATTTGTGTACATTCAGTTCAAAATTAGTCATTTGCACTTCGCATCTTTCTCCTCACAAACCTGATGTGATTTGCATTTCTCCTTCTGTCTGACTTTTTTAAGAACGACATAATTGCACTGGTTGGGCCGAAGAACAATGGCTGGTACTACGGACACAATATACGCACCAAGCGCAGCGGCTGGTTCCCAATAGCCTACACACACCCCATACAGACAGCACTGACCCAACAGAATGGTGGAACCAGGTAAGCCAACATGGACATAAATGAAAAGAAATTGCTGAAGGGTTTTCATGAGAATGTTTAACCAGCTTCCTGCCTAATTTGTCTCCTGCATAACTGCATTCAAGGTGATTGGATCAAAGTGCCTGTCTAACCATTTCATTTTCACATACTTTGCACAAAGTTTGGTACCAGATCTCTCACAAATAAGCCTTGTTTTCTTGCTTAGTAAAACTTAATGAATTAGTTGCTTTTTTCAAACAGCCCCCTGCCTCATCAGAGCCCTAGCCAGATCACCAACCAGTCTGGTGCCCCACCTCTCCCTCCACTCAGCACCAACCCAGCCTTCAATAAGGGCATGGCAGCCAGCATGGACAACATAATGGATGGCCGTAGTCAGTACCCGTCACCGGACTACCACAGTGACCATCACAGCCCTGGTGTGGCACCTGCAGCATCCACTATGTCACTCCCACACTCACTAATGCCAGGGGTACCGACTGACCAGCATGGATCTCTGGTTAGCTTGAAACTTTTTTCTCTGGCCCAAACCAAATGCTAGCTTTATTCTTTCCTGTTTGAAGTGTTTTGCATATTTTGACAGTAGTTTAATAGAGCTGCAAACTGGGATTCTTGTGTCATGTTTTTGTGTTCTAGTGGAACACACAATCACAAATCACTGACATGTTTTGGATCAAATCCCCCAAATTGCCTGCAAAAACATAACAACAGGCCTTTCTCCATCAGTTTTGTTTTAGCTTTCAGTGTCACATCTGAGTAAACTCTGGTTTGACAATTGTTTGAAAATGTGACCCCAGCATAGTATCTGTCGTCACATGTATAGTCCTTTGAACTCACTTTTCAGGTGGAAGGTCATGTGTCAGATGGCACCAATGGTTTGGGTCGAAGGTCACCAACCAGCAGTGTGTCCAGCTCGGCATCTTTGCCTACCCACCATTCGAAGGATACCGCCAGCATTGAAGAAGAGGAGGGAGATAGGTGGGTGGAGCTTTGAATTGGGGGGAGGATAGGGTTGAACAAAACCACTTAGTATAGAACAGAAAGGTACATTTTTGGGAGAAGGGACGACTGGATGCCAAAAAGGGTAGTTTGTCATTCATCTCTGATCAAACGGTTGAGTTAGCTATGATTTAGTTGTAGGATGCAACAAAATTGTGGGCACGGAGCTGAAAATGTCACATTTTCTTTGTCATTTATTTGTCACTTATTTTGCATTTGCCCGGGATAGTCCGTGGGTAGTCTTTCAACTTACATTGGGGGAGGGGTCCCAATGGAAGGAAGAACCTGGAGAGAGAAGACAACAAGGAAATGTAGTGTTTAGAGCTTATGGGTGGAAAGAAAATTCTGGACAAATATTCGGCAGAAATCCGCAGAATCAGGTACCAACCACGTACCAACCAAAGCGTGACTGGAACCCAGGTTGCAGAGGTGACACGTGAGGAGAGTACCCCTGTGCCAACCTGACTCCCCCGTCACTCACACATTGGAACTAGTATACACCCACAACGCATCCTTTCCTTGCTCTCGAGTACGGCACAAAACACCATGAACATTTCCTATTCAGAGTCAAGCTGTGTTGATTTAACTGGCTGTGGCTGAGGCTAACATATTATCTATGGGAAATGACTGTAGCCACTAAATTGTGGCATCCATGGAGGTCCATGCTGTTTCCAGCCACAGCCCTAACATTTTAGACAAAGCCTCTGTCACAGGTTTCAAATTCAATGAATACAGCTTGACTATCAGAATTTTTTCAACTACACGAATATCTCCTTACTTCGTTTCCTGCCGTCCTCTCCAGTGCTTCGTTTCCGGGTGTTCAGCTACGCAAGACAGTCACCAATGATAGATCAGCACCCATGATCCCCAAGGACTACTCAATGAATGAATATGCAAGGTAACGAAAGAGACAAATTTAATTAAGAAGTCATAGGCAGAGTGTAGAGAGTTGGACAGCAATTTTACTCCCAGATGAAAGATTTATATCACCCTTTGGTAGAAAGAAAAACTACTTCCCAAGTAGTATCAAGCAGTTAGCCGTATATCAGGCCCTGTATCAAGACCCAGGTGTCTGCATTGCCTAACTCACGTTTAAACCCGAGTGTTTTCCTGGTGTCCTGCAATTGGGACATCAAATAAATGTTTGTTTGTTGGGGTGTTGGGTGGGTTGTTGGGTTGTTTGTTTGTTTGTTGGGGGTGTTGGGGTTGTTTGTTTGTTTGTTTGTTTGTTTGATGCATATAGTCTTTCATTGGTTTTGATTGGCTTTATTTCCCTAATATTTCAGTGTTGCCATTTCTACATTGTTAACATGGAATTCTTAAATGAACATGCGCCCTTGTTTGAATTGGCCAGTGTACTCCCACTAAGGGATCCTGTGAAATGCACCACAAAACTAGAGATGTATTCCAGAAAGATGAAAATCTCCCGTGTACTGTTGTCTGTTCTGTGTGCTGTACGGTATTTGTATACTTCAACTACTCCTGGGTTTGATCCAGAGTTTTCTGCTTAAGTTTTTTCGTAACTGCAACCAGAACTTTTGTGAAACTTGAAGTTTCTCTTTCAAGAGACTGGTCATTCCCACACACCCTGGAAGTTGGTGCAAGGTATTGTCCCTGAACCGGCATTGAAAATTGCTTTCCAAATTCATCTAGACTTCATTGATGATCATGAACCCCTCACAGTCCCCAGTCCCTCACCTGATTTAGGACAGAGCTCTGCAAGGGTTAAGGATTCTTGTCAACGACAAAAGCCAAAGGTCACCTGTCATTACATTTGGTGACCCATTGACTTATTGAAGCATGTACACAAATGCAGAATTAGACCTTAGCTGCATAGTACAAAATAGACAGTAGTTTTAACCAGAGCCCATTCTTTATCTGATTTCCTTTCCCCCATGTAGCTCAGCTAAGTAGATTAGCTCGCAATTTGAAAAGTAGAGTAAGTAAAAGGAGTAATATCCTATCTTTTGTTTTTGGTTAACACTAAGTATAATCATGATACTGACAAAACGCATACTAAGCCACATTTCTCAATAACTTCAATATCAGAAACATTGCTTTTTGTTGTCAATCTGGTGGTTGTTTCGTGACAATACAGTGTATTGAGTCTTCTCTTTCCTTTTTATGTAACTGCTACGCCCTTTTTGTGTCATCATGTCAGATTTAATCCGAAATTCTTTCTTCTGATTTCACTTGAAAAGCTAACTTATCAAGCAACTCAGTCATACAAACTGTATTCTAATTCACTCTTTATATTTTGTTTTCGTCTTGCTGCTTTTTATAACTTCCTAAACTGCTCTCTTTACAATATTGTGGTTGTCTTTACTCTTCCCTTTTCCTCTTTTGATGGTGCTTTGTTTTTCATCGTAACCAATGACCATCTTAATCACTTGTGTTTACCTTTGTGTATGCCTTTGAAGTTTGAAACCTATTTAGTAGAAAGTCATTGAGAAAATTGAGGCCTTTCTGTAGGCCTATCCTGACAAGTTGTCCACCCTCTTGTCCTATCACAAGTTACAGACAATGTTACTCATGTTTACACAATTGCATTTTGGGATTAAACACTCGGACCGTGACTTTGTGAGGACAAAAGGAAGCCAATTTGATTTCATGCTGTTTATCCCTGGAAACATCAGGACAGGAACTGGTAATAGTAACCTTTTCAGTGTCCATGAACTAGATGGAATGAGTGAAGGTAGATGATTGACACAGGTTGATTTGAGTGTGAAAAGAGGACCTTTGATTGATTGCATGTGATCCAGAGCTCATTCTAATACCTACAGGTGCACCTCAAAATCAAAACTACATGTAAAATCAGGAGCCTTTGGTTTTAAAGTTTTCCAGAAATCTTTCTGACAGTGAAAACTCGCAATGCTCGAAGAAGCTAACTTAAGCCGTGTTCGCACTGGACTAAAATTGTAAATTTGTTACTGCGACTGCTTGTTAATATTCCATCATGGTTTTCTTCCGTGCATACGCACGTGGATTACTCAAACCCGTGAAAAGTCCATGACTGTTGCAGTGTCATACTTTTTCAGAATCTCACATGGGCATGCTCCAATTGACTTTAAAATCTGACATCGGATGTGGTCCAAAGAAAGCGTGCAATTCTTTTTATTTTGTACTTTTGAAGTACTTTGAAATAATCAAGAACCAGCCCTGTATGTTTGTGGAACAAAACCTATTGAAGACATTGGGCTCAGCATCTCAATCTTTCAAGTGAGTGTTTTTTTATCCTTGCCGTCGCTGGTCTGAGGACTGTGAGACATGAGCGGTTCAACCTGCTCCACCGAAAAGGAACTCGTAATCTCTTTCCAGATATTTTCCATTTGATCGATTGACATTACAATACCACAAATCAACAAACAGCTGAAGTAGAGCTCGGCATTTGGCACACTTCCTGAGTTTTTTCTGACATCGGTGTCACGTTTATTTACAGTCATGACTTGTGACGGTAGCTTTATACAGACTAGTGTGTGGGAAACAACAGAGGAAAACAAAAAGGAAAGACAACCTATGACCTGTGAACTCATTTCACATGATCAAAATGTAACTTGACATGTACATCACGGTGGCAGTCCACACGGGACTGAAAACTGACAGTATAATTCTTCCGCGACCCAGTTGGCCCAGTAAAACTTCCGCGGCAGGAAGGAATAAAACTGACAACCAATGATCAATACTTGACAATTTTGACAGTTTACCAGCCATTGGATTTAATTTTGTCAAATTGACAGCAGCGTCAAATTGACAGCAGCGTCAAATTGACAGCAGCGTCAAATTGACAACTGCCTCTGTGTATTTTACCAAAGTCCAATGCGAACACAGCTTTGGTATGGAAAAGTGTACTCGAAATTTTTCACTCTTATTTCTCACAGACAAAGCAGTGATGTGAACAAGTTGTTGGCTGTATGGATAAACACAGTTGTTGGCATGAAATGATCAACTATACTTATCACACCATACATATTATGTGTAGGTTAATTCATGACCATGCTTGAAAGCCGTTGTTGAGAGGGCTCCATCTTCCGGCACAAGCAGTCTGAAAAAAAAAGCTGTGGGCGATCTAAATGTAACAGAGCTTTCCAAAATGGCATATTTCCACCTACTGCATTTTGTTTGTGTGTTTTAAGGTTGGACAACTTGTCATGACATGTCACAGAAGTTAGGCCATGCACAAGTCTGCAACGTTAGCAACACACAGTGGTGTGCTTATGCTATCATTATAAGTGGCAACAACAAATCAGAGAACATGTGAACGACCTACACACAAGGATGCGCTTGTACATGGTGCCTTGTGGAGTACCGGAACAATGGTACCCCACAAGGCCACTTTGGATCCTTGTGGGGTACTAAAGTGGTACCCCACAAGAATTTCACAAAATAGATATTTCAAATTTACTCAAAAAGGAGGAATTTTCAAGTGCCATTCATCTGTCGCAAATTGAAGTGTTCTATATAAGGGACATATGGTGGAAAGTTCAACCCAGGAAACTGAATTTGGTTGAAATGGCAGTGATTTGAAATTTTGTCCGTGTTGTGTGGGAGTTTTGTGAACGAGAACAAAGGAAATACCCCACAAGTATACATATGTAAGGGTGCGTGGTACTGCATCAGCAGTGAGTTCTACTTGTGGTCGTTGGTTAAGTCTGTAGGCAAGAACCATTGCACAGGAGTGTAAAGCTGGTACTCTGGCAAAAGAATTGAACACGAATGCTGTTTTCTCACCGTCTTTCTGACTGTTATTATGCCCCAAAATTCACAGTGTTTAACAGTACCATCTGTGAGGGTACTTTACGTACCATGTTGAAGAGTTATTTAGAGCACACTCTCACCTTCTGTGGTGACAAAACTTGTATGACCCATCACCTCAAATCTTGATTTAAGCCTTTTTTGTATGGACTGCTTGGATTCTTACATATTTTGTTTGGAAAAGAAATTAAACAGTAAAGAAGTTGAATTTTAAAACTTGAAATCATTTGGCCACCTATTCGCAACAGATACTGAAAGTGAAGTTATCAAAGAGAGGAATACAGTGAGCCAGAAGTTCTACACATCTCACAGAAGCCTTTCAACCAGCTTATGCCTAGACCTTCATGCTAAGATAGTGGCTGAGATGATGTTCAGCTCTTCCACAAGTGCCTTCCAAGATTGAAGTGAAAAAAAAAGTTATATACAAAACTAAATCTATCTCTATATATATTGTAGGAAAAAAAGACAGCTACAATTGAAAAATGTTTATCCATATTTTGACACAGTTTTATTTTCAAACAACTCAAAAGAATTAAGCAACTCCTACTTTCCAGTAAAAGTGCTAAAAAGGTTTCATCAGACTTTATTGGGTCATTACTTTCACTGTAAGTCACAGAAGCTTAAATTCCACAACTTTGTTCAAAAACAACTCAACAATAGTTTGTCTGATTTTTCAGTTACGTACAAGAAGTAGAAAATTAGTCCAGGGTGTAGCATATAGAAAATTCAACCTGACAAAGTCTATTTTGCATTAAAAGAGAAAAAATGCAAAGGTTTTGCTATAAGACTTGCCTTTTAAGGAAATTTTATATCGCAATTCCATGTACATACACAAGATTTGACACCATCCATATACACTGCATGAGTGCAAAAACAGTATTATCCGTTAAAAAATACAAGTGTGGACATTTTTTTGTCAACAATGTAACTTTGATGAAAGATTATATATATATTGCACATTGATCACATTATTTTCTAATGCATAAATCGTAACTTGTGTGCTTGAAAACAGTTCTGTTGTCATTTTAATTAAAGTGATGTTGTGCATGTACCCAAATCATAACTTTTTATGTTTAATAGAAAACATTTTAAAGTATGTTTGTCCATTTTAAAGAAGCAGTTACAAAACAGTTGATGAACTCAACGTCTAACTCTTTGTAAAGTTTTTTAAAAAGTGCACTTTTTTCATGGGTTTGACTCGTTTCAAGTTCAATAAATGTAAAAAATGTCATTTGTTGAAATGTTTGCTCTTTTAATTGCAACAATAACAGCTGGGCTTTGTGCCGGAGATAGTTTAAAAATTTATTTAACAGACAACTAGGATAAAGACTTATGTCTTCTAAATGTTACCTTAATATATACATTGTGTTGTGTACAGTTAGATTTTGATATCTAAGTAGAATTTTGACCAAGTATTGCCCAACCTGAATTAACCATTTTCAATTGATCAACGATCATACCATTTGATTGTAGTTGCCCTGTGTACAGAAAATGCATTTACTTTGAATAAGTTATACACAAAATTATTACCTTTGTTTGGCTCAACACTTTTATAGAAAGTTTGTTAGTTTGTAAGATATTTGCACAAGAACACTCATATTGAACACTCACAGTGAAAAAAACGACAGAAAATCAGTTTACTGCAGTCAGTTCTTTGTGAATAATTTTGCTTCCTACATCGGTACAACTTGTTACACCCCGTTAAGAGTTCAAGGGCCATGTCATTGTTAAAATTTCACTGCACCTGTTAGGAATCACTTGCATTCCCCGCATGTATCTGCTGGTCCAGAATACATGATTGGGTTATTTGATTAGCAACAAGACATTAGCAACAAGAACATGCCATTGTTCTTTTGCAGGTACCAGGTACCCGCTGTTTTTTAGGTGTCTAGTATCCAGTGGTCTGGGTATTCTCCTCAGCCCGAGCAGTGAGTGTTAACAATGTCGAGAGTGTGAAGAATTGATAGCCTAAACAACTCGATAAAGCAGTAATTCAACGATACACGTAATATCGTTAGTTTTGCCGAGTTCAAAATCTTAAGTAATTAAGTAACTTGCATGTACTATGTAATGCCTGATATTTCAAAGATAGTATTTAATGGTTTCAGGACTGAAGCCCAGCAAGTTACATTGAGTTTGATTGCCCTTTATTGCAGTATTAGATTTTGTTGGATACGGGAAGTCGCTTAGAAAAAATACTATGGAGTTAAGATTAAATAGTTACCTCTGACTTCTCTTCATAATACATTCATATTATTCTAGGCACTTTTCGTTTAGTCTGTATTAATTTCTGTAAATTTGTGTTAAATGAACATCAAGGTGCTCGTGTTAGATGTGCTGTATAATTTTAAGAAAATACCAGTATACATTTGTTCAGCAGAATTATTTAAAAATTGCTGTGAAGGATTGAGGGCATTTTAGATAATAAGTTTTACAGTTTTTTCCCTAAGTTTGCTTAGATTACTCATAGATGATTTTAATAATTTGAAAGGAAGGCCTATTAGCTTGGTCATTTTCCATTTATTTGGCAATCTGTAGATTACAGTGAGAATTCACATAACCAATGTGGTTATGTTTCCTCGGGATGCTTCCATTCATTGTGTAAAATGGACACTATACATTTTTAACCAATCAAATTTGTGCTCTCTTCTGAGAAAAACAATGTGTGCTATAATCAGCCAGTAGCTTTATTGAATCCAAAACTTTAATCCAATCAGAGTGATTTTAATTTATGTGCTGAAAAATTATGTTCCATGTGACAACTCATAGTCATGAGCCTAATTATGTGAGATTTATTTACCCTAGTTTTTGAGAAAAAAAATTTGTAGACCCATGCGTTTTCCTTGCTATGTTTTATCAATACTTCCATTACCATTTAATGGTACTGGAATTCTAGACAAACAAATCAGCATTCGTTACATGTACTTTGATACTTGCTGGTGAGCTCACATATTGGTTGGTTCACCAGCACTACATAGTTGGTTGCAGCTATAACCAAACCAAACCAAACTATGCCAACTGTAGTACACCACTACCTGTATCATTAATTTTGTCACTGGATTACTTGCTGGTAAGAACACATGTGAGAAATTGACTGTGGAACGCTTACTGCAGTCATTGGTCACATTTCCTGTCCATAAAGTCTGCATGGTTTTGTCGTTGACCTTTTCCCATTTGATTTTCCTTTCTGTAACAGATAATTTGTTGATTGGAGTTGATCATCGTAGTTGTAAGTGTTGGGCACTTAACATTGAATGCTATGTAGCAGTGTTGGAGTCAAGTCCATCACAAGTCCAGTGACAAGTCCCTTCACAAGGCCAGTCACAAGTCTGTCCTTTCACAAGGCCAGTCATTAGTAACAGGGTGAATAATAACAACAGCATGCTTTTGTCAGAGTTTATTTGAATAGCTTGTGAATTGCCTGAAGATAGAATGACGTCTGATGGACTCGACTGCACTGCTTTGTAGAAGCTTACATTTGTGAATAGTTCATTGGAATAATGGGGTTAGCACCGGCTCATTTTAATTTCACGTTGTTGAGACTTAATAAGAATTGTAAGAACTAGATTATGCTGTCATTTATCTCAGCTCCAGTCCAGCATTAACTCTGGATGCAACATACACTGCACATATCTAACGCCACAGTGTTTTGCGCCGTGGCACTATATTGGATTTGCTGAGTCCTAACGCAAGTCAAGACAGATTAGTTTTTAAAAATAGGCAGGAGTGTCTGTCGGCATCTACGCTTACTTCATGGCTCAAGTTTGGGGCCTGTTCCACGTTTTCAGGAGCCTTTCCCCATGTTGAGTTCAGTTCAACTTTCAGTTCTTCTTTTTGTGGGTTTTTTGGCCTTGACCTCGGACAGGAACTCAATTTAAGACTGTGGACAAAACACAACTGACATTGTTGTGGCCTATTGCAGTAACACGGGCAGAACAATGAATGTTAAATTGGTCTCATTTAACTTACGTTGTGACTAAGGGCTTGGCAGTGCACCCTCGCATTTGACCCCTCCATGTTTGGAACCTCTTTCATTAAACCCTGGATCCACACTTGTAATGTACTACAATTCGGATGTTTTGATTTTTCTGGAGCACAACAGATTGTGAAACAATTACGTCCTGAGCCAGTGGTGTAGTCAAGTCCTCACAATTCCTCAAGTCCTCACAAGTGGTATATTCAAGTCCTCACAAGTGGTTTAGTTGAGTCGTCACAAGTCCCAAAGTCTTCACAGGTCATCCAGTCCATGGCCCAACCATTTCACAAGCTAGGCATTCCCTTTTCAGTGTTCATTCACTCATTACCAGAAATTCATAAAATGCCCATTCCAAAAGATGGCACTGTGTACGTGGTTACACGCACTTGCAGTACATGTACTGCATAGCTAAGCGTGAACCAGTAGTACATGAGAAACATGCCTCCGCTTACCCAACTGAAGTGCAAATGTGGCTAATGTTAAGTTAAGCAGTTGAAGTGAATTTAGAAGGCTCAAAGCTACACAAACCATTCAAAATCCAGCCCGCTAAATAATGCTCCAGTATGCCTCTCACACATGTGTAATGTAGTATGTACATGCACAGTCTGTCAATGCATTCATTGTTATATGCACGTTGCCAAATCATGATGCAACACCTGAACACTTTGACCCATGGATATACACTGTAAAATTCGTCGCCATCTGCAAATCTTTAAGCTCTTCTGTAAACTTTGATACACTGCCCTCAATCGACACTATTTGCAAGTTTACAGCTCGAAGGCTATTTCAATGAAAACTGGCCTTGAAACTCAGCCAGTTGTTCAGTTTCAGTGTCTTGAGATGAGCATGTCATTGCACCCTAGAGTGAAAGTTTCGAAGGCAGTATGTACAATTAGTTTTTGTGAACATTTTGGACAAAACTTTGGCAAATAAAACTTCGTGAGTTGGTCTGTCATGTAGGCTATTTACAGTTTACTTCCTATTAACTTATACAAGAATATGACATTATAAATTTTAAACTCTGTACAAACTTTTTGGAACCCTGCTGTCGTGAGTTCGTGCATATGCAGATGCACACTTTACGAATTTCAGGTAATGTGCTACTTGTGACCCAACTTGCAGTGGACTTGAGTATTATTCTGATCAGCAGACTTGAAGTTCTTAAACTGTTTGTCATTTTTTTACCAAATACAAGTTCATATTTTGTGCAGTGAACATATTTTTTCTTAGATTCATATTCTTTGGTTTATCAAATGGAGAGGTACCAAGAATATGCCTTTCTCTCATAATTTCTGAAACAGTATTGTCTATCACATTCCAGACTCGTTATTATTTGTATAACCTGTACACTTTGCTCTTTAGCTCACAAGAGTGTAGGGTAGGGGTAAAATATTTATTTCAAGTGTGCAGTTCTGGCTGAGGCTGTTTTTTTCTGTATAAGGTTTAAGTTTGGTAGAAAATTGCAAGATTGCTACTGATACACAGTCAGACAAATCCTCTGTGGGTTACATTTGTATTGAAGTCCTATAGACTGAAGACACAGCCTCTTCATTTAGAGTATTTTTCTATTCATAATAATGAATATTTTCTCCACGTTGGATAACGTAGCTACAAAAAGTAAAAAAAAAAAAAAGGGAATGGACACACCATGGACTTAGTATATTATGTAAATGGTTTGCACAAAATACACTTGTCAGTCCCAGTAGATGTTGGTGAATAACAAAGTGCCCTCTCTATTACATGTAGGGATTCCATAGCCTCTGTCTTTGTAGTCAATGTATCAACCATTTGAACGAGTCTTTGAAGCCAGATATTATTTCAAATTCAACTACAGAGCAAAGGTCATTTACAAATGTGTGTTTATTTGAAACTGCGACTACCCGGAGTCATTTTAATTTGATTTTGGACTAAATGGTAGAGTTCATCCTAAACTAAGACCTTTTCACATTGTAGGATGCATTTATCGTAATAGTGCCTGTATATTAAAATAAAATTGTAATCTGCTTTCTGTCCAAAATTATTCATTATTTGGAGTTATTGTGCATGAACCTTCCAGTGCCCATAGATGCTACCACCTGTCACCATAGGTTTTAGCAGTATTTTCATAAATCGATATTTGGAAAAAAGGGGGTAAAAAAAATGGTGAGTTGTTTTGGTCATTCAACTGGAGTTGAAACCTTTGTTAAAAGTGCATCGCCTGTGCTCAGGTTTGTAAACGAGAAGTCAAATTTCATTGGCGAAAAGTTTTAATTGGTATGAAGTGATCGCCAGAGGGCAGTAGACACGTCTTCTTTTTTCTCCAGAACGATTTTTGGGAGTCTGATGCCCTATGAGTGTTTTGCCAATCAACCTGATACAGATTTATGTTGACTAAGGTACCAGACTTGGAAAGATACGTTTACTTTCCTTTTTTCGAGTGGAGATTCCTTACCAGTTGTACATTGTGTTTGGGAGGAAAATGCTACGACGTGAATCGTCGGCGAGTCAATCTAATAGCATTTTTGTTCATAAAGACCCAACCAGTCTTCCAAATGAAGGGCTCTCTTAGCTGAAGGTAGACAGTCATTAACGAAGTCACTGACAATATTGACCAAGCACGCGGTGGTGCGTCACGATAGTGCAGTAGGCCTGTAGCATGTGTAGTGAAGCATCACAGCATTGATTGCCCGATGTGTCGTCTAGCGAACCTGTAATTTGACAATCGTTGGTTGTGAATCGTCAGAATTTTGCCTCGTGTAGAGCAGGTTTATAAGGACCGGACAATTGAATTTGCACTTTTGATGAACAGCGTGCCACTGCTCCCCGTTTCAATGAAGATGACATCGGAGCCTGGCCTGGCACCGCGGCTTTTTGACGGGCCTGTGAGAACCGTGCATCACCAGAGTCAAAGAGCCAGCAAC
Source organism: Acanthaster planci (assembly GCF_054643075.1). Taxonomy (NCBI): domain Eukaryota; kingdom Metazoa; phylum Echinodermata; class Asteroidea; order Valvatida; family Acanthasteridae; genus Acanthaster; species Acanthaster planci. Next base: position 20,552,380 of record NC_141783.1, on the reverse strand, counting down.
TCTGCGCTAATCGCTACAGGACTACCGCCCAGCGGTGCTGGAGTTGCCGGTAGTGGGATGGATAACTTTGCACCGCCTGGGCACCAGGTTGCAGCTGTACGCTTGCAGTCTCTCTCGGTGCCTACCGGAAGCCATCATCACCCACCCCCACCAAATGTGACAAAGACAGAGGAAAGCTGCAAACCCCCGCAGAGTAACAGCCATTATGTGGGAGGTGGACCATCAGTTTCACCAGCAAATCCGGGAGCTAAAACAAGGGAGGTTTGCCCATCAACAAACGAGGGAGACAACAACAGCAAAACTGAATCAAGGCATTCGCCAAATTCAAGTACAGAAAAGGTTTGTAACTTCAACATTTCTACGGTGGAAAGAATTGTAATTGACCCATTTTTATAAGGCCTATAGGCCAATAAGATTCATTTTTTTGGCTTTCCATTTTTCTCAACAAAATTAGGGAAGGAAAGGGTTCCATAGCTGGATATCACTTGACACTCTGTGCACACACCCATGGGACTGGCCTGAAAAATTTCTTTTTTCTAAGTAAATGCTTCAATTTTTTCCTTGACAAATTTGACTTTTTAGAATATGTTATCACTTGCTAGTGCAAGGGAATATTAGTAATACCGGTATCTTACTTTAAGGAATTTTTGTGTAAATTTATGAAAAATGGAACATCTTTTTAATTTTAAGAGGAAACAATTTTTAAACAATGCTTAAATGTCACAGAGAGCTAATTTAATTGGGTACTTTCATATTTGGAATCATTCATTTAAATGAAAACAACAGTCAGTGATGAGAAACAGACATGGAGAAAACCTAGACACCTAGACACTCTCTTTAACTGAAGAACCTTGTGGCACTGCCGAGTCCAGATGAAAATTCAAAGCTGCTCAAGTGTTAATAAGAGATAATCCCCCAGGCAGACTTGGCGGAAATGATTAGAGAATGTTGCAGCACTTAGATATTTTGGATACCGGCATTGCATTTTCTCCCCGATGGAAAATAATCCATTCTCCAGCAAAATATAAGAATAACAACTGAGTGAGTTTTTTGATCTTTGACAAGAATGTTGATATTTCCCTGGACAGACTGTGGTTACATTTTGTACATATATGTGTGTGTGTGGTTTAGGACATGTACCGTACTTTATATTCATCTGCTGGATCAATACTCTAATGTGCATTGAATGCTCATTCAAGCATTCCTCTCCGAAGTAGCTGAAGAAAATTCAATAAACAATATGTAATAACCCCAAAAGTTGATATTCAGCAGTTAACATCCACAGTTAAGAATCTTCTATTTATATGTCACCCCTGAAACTTTTTATTGTTTCTCCATGTGTTGAAGAATTTTAGTCATTGTGAGAATTCTTTTTATGTGTAAAAGTCAAGCTTGCTAAATCTGCCTTTCCCTTTAATTCTATTCTATGGGAAAAATTACAAAATATTATACATGCTAGTCCATAATGAACAGACATTGGAATATGATAGGCACAGACAGGCAACTGGTGTATATTACATATGACATATATGTATATTGTAGCAGCTACCATATGGTACAGAACGCATCGCCTAAATCCAGATGTACAGTATTTATGTAGGATGATTCCATGGTTGTTCCATTGTGACAAAGGTTGCATCCAATCCAGTTATGGCATATTTAACATAATGATCCCTGAACCTAATTAATTATCTGCATCATTAGCCTCGGTCTTAAACTGGACACAGTACTGCATCATCGACAACAGTCCAGAAACTGCACTGACTATTAAAAAAAAAAGCGATTTCTCACTGACGAGTGAAACTTAAACCACATCCCATTATTACTGATATTTGCTTTAAGAAGATTTTATCTTTTTCCAGGGACAATAGTGTACAGGCAAGTTTCCTTTTTAAATCCAAAGATATTCGCAGAATATTTGCGACAAGCTAAACAATAAAAACAAATTTAAAAAAATTAACTACTGTGTCTCTATTACATGTATTATGTTGATGTCATATTTACTTTCATTTTTATATTTACATGTGTGTATGCTACAGTGTCTGTTTACACATTTTAAGAGATCAGATGCACATGTACATGTACAATTCGCACATGTATGCATGTGTTTGCATGTAGACATACCATACATGCATACTCGGTTAAAGGAATCTATATTTACATATTTTTCACATTGCCAACTTTTATATAAACGCATTTAATTGCATTCCATTATGATTACACTAGCAATTCCTAGAATATTTATTGGCTGTGTAGGGTATCAGATCCCACCAGTACAACAGTTCAGTCGAGACAAGTCTCTTTTGTCTCTTTTATTTTTGCCCATATCAACAATGAGGCAACTTACTGTTGCCATTTGCTCACAGGGGTAATCGTCCCAAGAGATTTACAGTGTCCTTGATAGGCACATTCTGTATTAATTCTATGCAAACTCAAAAGCACACATAGGACAGACCAATGCATGTAGTTTAAGACTTGTGTTTTTGTGAGTTGTGGGACATGTACAGCTCACTTTGACCGCTCCTAGATGCTCAATTTTTCGTAATGTATGTTAGTCGTTGTTATAGCCCCGAGCTGTTTCGGTGCTTTGTTGAGAGAAATCATAAGTGGGGCAGAGATGGCATATCAGAATCACACTTAGTTGACAGGGATGGCACTATTAAATCCCTCCGGTCAGATAATCCATTTTGTCAAATCATAACAAACATTGTAGCTTTAATTTTTTTTTCTTTTCACAGGATGCAATATGTTTTGGAGCTTGTTGATTGAGTTAATTTGTATAAAATACCTCTGGAAATAGAATGAAAATAAATGTCACAAAATATGTTTCAGCTTGTTTACAAAGTAGCTTGGGAGTACCGTAGTCATGCTTAATCAGCAGAATGTAAAACTCACAACTCAGTTTCCAAACATTGCATAATCTTGTTGCAATTAGTAAGTTTCTGAAAGGAAGGAAATAACTTGTTCCTATAGTTGGAGCGGAAGATAGCGTGTTGTGGCTTGTGGAGTGAAGGACAGCCAAGTGCAAACTCATTAAAGCACTTAAATGTGTCAAGGTTTCCACAGTACATTCCACTGTGTATTGTGACAAACAATGGTGATTAGCTGCAGTCAGTTTAATGATGCATGCAATTTAGATTTCCCCAAAAAGAAAATGCCGAAAAATAATGACTGGAGAATAAGGATGAACTTTTCAGTCCTTGCATTTTAGCAGGCCATTAATTTACTGGAACATGGAAATTTGGAAACATTATGGAGAATGAGCCAGACTGAGAAACGTACATTGCTCAGCTTTGAAACGCATATACATGTATATTATTACATATGATTTCATAGTGTAGAATAGGAATATATGTACTAGTCATGCTCCAATGTAGAATTTAAAATAATTCGCCCACAGCAAAATTTGTATTGAGTTTATTTTCAGACTCTTTAGATGTGAAATAAGTGGATATTTATGATATATATTTGATCCAATCACAGACTGTGTTCACTAACACCGGTAGGCTCTATCCAACAAATTGCCACTTGCTACTAATGTGCTATTATACAAAGCATGAACTGGATCTGCCAGTTGAATTGTACACGTTCATTGTACTGGTACGGTATATCTACAGGGAGTACATGTAACTAATCTTCATTGCACTCTCAACGAAATACCGTACACCTGTATAAAACTCCAATCTAACGACTCGTTTTAACCTCCAGCTGAAAACAGCCCAATTGAGTAGTTTCAGGATAAAATGTCTTCTGCTTGTCAAAAGACAGGTGTACATGTACATGTACATGTATAGTGTAGACTTCAAAAGCTGAAGGAAACACTGCCTAGGAGTTTCAGTGCGTAAGTATTTTACAAAATGGCTAGCAGATCTATTAAGTATTCAGTATTCCATCAGCGAGCACGGGAGCCCGAGGGAGAAAATTAACTGCCAGCAAATTAATTTCCAGGTTGCTGGTTTCTTCGTCAAGTGTGTGCTATTTTGCTCCATAATTACATGTACTATAGATAATGTAGGTCCGGCACATACCTGCATGCTGTGTGAGAGAGCCTTGTGTGTTAGTGTACCATTGAATTGAATGAGGCCTCCCCTTGATTCCCCTGTATTGTTCTATTGCTGTCAACAAGACTTCAGGTTTTGAAAACTGCTAAAAGTGGGTACATTGTATTGTAAACAGACTGACAGTGAAACAGGTGGAGCTGTGGGAGATGGAAAACTCAAAACATCTGCCTTTGTAATACTTAAAGTGAAGGAAATGTAAGACCGTAAGGGAGCATCCAAAACAAAATGACAAGTTTGCAGTTTATGAGAAAAGTTTAACTGTTTTTGCATCTTAAAACAATTCTGTTAAAAATGGAAAAATGCTGATTGTTTAAACAAAATCAAGGAGATCTTAATTTCTACACTGTTGGTAATTTGGACAGGTTCTTAACATTTTGATCTTGTCAGAACAGAAGGAAAATCTTCTCGTTTGTTTCATCTGCCAATAACCTATTGAAAGACACATCCATGTTGAATTCTGATATTGAATCTTTCAGTCCATTGCTCCAGGCAAAAACTGTCATCTGCTCTGTTGACTCTAGAAATGAAAGGTGTGCCAATCACACGCAGTATGTTATCACCTCAGATCTTGAATAGGGTAATCAGCAGTGAAAACCTATCCATTGTCTGGCAGTTATATTGACAATGGACGATATGGCTCCCAGCTATGCAGAGTGTACAGTCAACGACAAAGACTTGGCCAACTGTCTCATTGGTCCTCTCTTGTGAAAATTTCTGCCCAAACATTAGTTTGTAAATTCCAAACCTCTAAACTTCCCAGAGTGTGCATATCTTCCAAAAGTGTAATGGAAAAATGTGCGGGATAATTTGTTTGTGAGGTGAAATCGATATACGTTTACATGTACTTTGGACAACATTGCCAACATCGAAAAGTTTTGGATGCTCACGATGTAAATTGTTCTGGCACAGTGAACCATACATCTGCATCCAGTATCCCAGTAGCAAACTGAAGCAAGGATTGCGACAACATGAAATTATAAACAACCCCTTTACTATTCCTTACTCCAGATTAAAGAACTGCTCAGATGCAAAAAAAAATAATACTAATTTGGAATAGAGAACTAGATTTTAGGAGTCACAGCTCCGGATTTAGATAGCTGTACACCACTAATGCACCCACTGCTTTCTTATTGAATCCCAGGAGATTATACAGCTCTAGATTTATTTGAAGAAGTACAAAGAGGACACAATATTATGATAATTCTCCCCCTGCTGAAAGAGCCAAACCAGCTGCCTGGATTAACCGAAGATCATCAATCAAATCTGACAGGTTTGCGCTTCCTGCTACCTGTGGAATTGTAGGTGGAATGGAGAAGAGAAAGAAGCCAGGGGCCAAGACTTGGTAGAGTCAGTCTGCTCAGTTGTCATTAACAACCAGAATCTAATTCTTTCTTGTTCTGCATATTTTGATGGATTCAGGACTGTACAACTTAACTCGTAAGGCTGAGTTGATTTAATAAATATCCATCTCCGTATCGGATTGAATATTTGAATATATGTACCAAATTCCCACCAAAGCAGAAACAAAATATATTTGTTTACAAAAAGGTAAAAATACAAAACTTGAAGGAAAAGTACTTTTTGGCCTTACAGCTGGGCACACATGTACATGCATTCAGATGCCTGTAAGTTTATTTGTAGCATCTTGGGAAAATGTTTGAAGAGTACAATTTTGTGACCAAATAATTGAATACTCCCCTGTTTATTTCATTGATTTTCACTCCAGATATTCAGTTTTCAAATGAAATACCATGGTATTTGAACATTTGATAGTTGAATATCCCAGTATTCTAATAATCAGCAAAGCTCCACTGACCGTAACATCTATAGACTTTTTTATTTGCTTTTGAGTGTCATTTTATCTGGGCAGCTTCCTTTACACAATTTTCAATGAGTTCGCAAATGCTTTTGTTTTACCAAAATAGCATATTTTTATTACTGCTGTATTTGCAGAGATACAGCAGAATCTGTTTGGCAGCAAGTTCTCCTGGCACAGAGCATTGACAATAATAACAGTACCGGTTACCGGTATGGGTACGCGCCCATGTGCGCAGTAGGGTAAACACCGTAAGTTAATTTGTTTTGCAGTGGCGGTTGGATATGCTCTCTCAAAGTACTGGTACGCTGCATTCCAATTAAATGTAGCAAAAGTCATCCCCTTGTCATCACTCATTCTGCTACTCTTTATTCTGAGGCTGGACTTGTGATGGACTCAACTACTCTGGTAAAAACGTTCATTGATTTTTAGATTTTGATCAGAGAAGAAGTCTGATATCTTCATGTGATATGAATTAATAAATCTGTGCTTGTGATAGTTAAAAGCAGAATGACTTGAGTTGTCTCCTGCTAACTACCGTATGTGGACTTCTTTTGACACTCAAAGGGTATTCATGAATGGGAATAAATAAGTGCTTGGCCAGTCTTAAACTAATGTGTAAGACCTTGCTCAGGAGACTGAATGCTGATAATGCTCTCGCCACCGGCCAAGCACATATTTATTCCCTTTGTAAAAGACTAGATGTTCATGCATCCAGTTATCAAAGGAAAAGTCAGTCTTTACTCAAAGGACAGTGCTCCATGTGTATTTTACTGATCAGGTACAGTACTTCAACTGGCCGGTGGCCCTCTTTGTATGTAATAATGATGTCATGTTGTAGCCCTCATGGGCTTAATGTTGACAATTAATGTCTGTGTATCCTAGACCTGCCCCCAAAAGGCATGGTGTAATGCATTGTAAGACCCCTCACATTGATGACTAAACCACAGCTCAATATACCTCAGAGGACTGTGCTCCCGAAATCGATAATTACACTCCTACTGAATACCCCCCACCCCCAAACCCGTTGGCACTGAAGAGGGAATCATCTCAATAGAACCACCTTGCACGGAACACGTCACGGTGTCGCCGGGATTACATGGCGGAGATAAGAACCGAGGGTGAGCTAAGGGAAAGGACTTTCATCTGGACAACATCACAACAATGAGCATGGGGAATTCGGCATTGAAAGCCTAACAGAGACTTAACGCTGGCCTCAGTGTTTGACTAGGGGGCTTAACCAATCGTCTCTGATCTAACAGCCAGCTCCAATCAGTGTTTGGCTATTGTGGGCAAATCGGAGGTCCTTGGCCACAGACACAGTAGCTTGGGAGATGTGTCTCCCCCCCTCATCTTATTCAAAGAAGCTTACAAACTGAGTTGGCCTGATCAGATGCATAAGACAGATTGGAAAGGATTGCTTTCTGCTCAAGATTATTTCCTGGTATTTTTCTTGCTGGTACTGTATGACTGTTGCTGCATTGAACAGGTTATAACTGTTTGACATGCACTTCAAATGGCACATTGAGGATTGGGTTGTTGGCATCATTTGATTCACATGTACATGTAGAATAATAAATGTATGATACATCTGCTGTGGCTGCCATTTTGAAGCAAGTACATGTGTTGTCAACATTGTTCCTTTTTTACGGCTTGTACACATGTACACCTGCACGTGTTTCCACCGGTGAAGTTTGTATGCTTGAAAGTTCACTTTAAGATGGACAGTTATATTTGAGTAATTGTGTCTGTCTGTACTAACTGATGTTTCTTGGTGCGAGTGAGTGCATTCGTTTTCTTAAGACTTCAACGTGAAAAGCACATGTGTAACTATACGTTTGTGCGGATGTATTTGATGGAGACTTGACTTGAACTAAGACTATTGCTTGATTTTCTGGAGTCAAAATTTGGACCCTTTATATTTGTTCCCTTGATAATCATAAAAACCTCAAATTTTAAAGGTAAAGTTATACCAGTACCTGTTTTCTACGTACTTTTAAATACTCTTTCCCAGGGGAAATAGTGGTTTTTTTATTGAGAATACAGTACGTGTTAGAGGCAAGAAAGGTGCAATTTTGGCCACATTTTTGGGCACATGCATCTGTAATGAATAACTTGAGTACTGCACATGTACATGTACCGGTACATGTAGGTTTGACTTCAAGATGTTTTGCATTGATTTGATAGGTGACCTCATGTTCAAGGTAAATCACTGCTCCTTCCATACAATGTAGTTACATATAATGAATTTATGTCTCTAGAGTTCAGTCTTGCTTCTTTTACTTTTATGTCACGAAACTGGGTCTGAACAGATGCTTTTTATAGTGGCCTAAAGATCATATGATGTGCTGCCACCAAAATACAAGAATGGTGCGTATTCACTTCCTCGTGTGGCTAATGATGTGTCTTTTGCAATCAAACGATGTTTGGCTACTGCCGAACAAGAAAAGAGGGTCCCACTTCAAAGAAGCAATAATGATGGGGGGAAAGGACAGAAAAAAGAACAACGGTCAAATTCTAAAGAGTTTTCCACCTGGCTAAGCTTCACAAATAGACCAGCACTGCTGTTATGCAGCTAACGTCATAGCACCTTTCATCGCTGTGGGGGTTTTCCACACTTTTTGTCTCAGGTGTCTTAGGGTAGCTTACCGTCTGCTGTGGTGGTGAGGGACTGTGAGAACGATATTTGCAGCTTGGGGCTTTTGACAGAGTAGGCCACTCTGATAAACAAGTGAAGTGTTTTGTCTTTCAAGTGGAGATGATGTGTGGGAGTTAGACAAACTCCTGAAGTGCCTATTTTGATGTAGAAAAAGTACTCTGCACGGCTGTTGCTTGTCCTTGAATCTTATACAGTGTCGTAGTCAGACAGTTAACCTTAAAAATACACCAGCGCGTCATAAACACTGCTACTCAGATGCACCAGCGTGGCATGCAGGCGGTGTGCATGAGGTGTATTGCCTAATATTTGAATGTTAGAACAGATGAGATGGAACTGTTTGAAGAAATCAAATTGACCACCTTTGGTATTGCTAAGTTGTTTGCACAGAGTGTCTTGGTGTTTGCTCATTGGAATTGATTCTTAGTGTTATGGGGACGGCATATGTCGCTCATCACGGTGTTCTCTCTTTGTTCAACTTCACATGTGCATGTAGGCTTGTATGAGAGTGGATGTTGGAATTTTTTGGTTACCACACTAAATGCCAACAAGATCTCACATTTTGTTGAACAGATGCATTGGAGAAGGCTTTCAGCTTGCAAACTACGTGTACATGTTTTAGACTATATCATACATGTATGTACATGTACCTTCATTGAGAAAGATTCCACTTGAACCTAAACTTCACGTGTTGAGTTTTCAGAGTTACCAGTTTTAAATCTCACCACAAATACGCCTACTGTATATTTTTCTTCAAGATAAAAATCTTCTCAATGCAGTCCCAACAAACAGCATGGTTTATTTTTCTCCTCTCAATTAAAATTTAAATGTGTCATAATCACTTTAGAGCAAGTTTGTGTCCCTGCCGAAGTGGGTTAAAAACAGTAAAAGCAATGTTCTACTACACTGACTGCATCCTTTCATGCAAATCAGACACGATTGTAACCCCATAATGGGACACATTGAGAGGGTTCTGTACAGGCGCTCCGACACTGTCGCCTCTAATCACGAGATCAACTCAAAGAAGATTTGCCCAGGCTGCAATTCATCAAGAATGATGTCGTAGTTAAGAAGGATAAAAGGTTGTCCCCAGCTCAGGGTCCTGAGGGTCTCTGTTATTCACTGTGAATGCAGTGATTAGAATAGGACTTACATGTCACATTTCTGCTGCTCCAACCGGTGTCTGGTTATGGAAGAGTCTTTACAATGGTAAAGAAATAAAGGAAGGCTGTGGTGGCAGATTTATTTTCAAAGTCCTGCTTTTGTTATTTTTTATTTTTTTCTCTTGGTCCCTCAGAATTCTAGGAAGTTGTGATAGAAAACTAATCAAAACAAAGTTTATTCTTGTCAAGATTTCTTCTGTCAGTCACTGTTGCTACCAGATGCTGAATACTTGCAAACTGTGGGTGTAATGTCCAGGAACTGTCGAGGAAAAATGATCGTGCATTAAGCATTACATTAAGCGGCTGGGAAAATGCGCAATGACTAGTAGCTTCAACTTCAGCTGCAGAGTGCGTTTGAAATTTGCGAGCTGAAACATTGCATCCGTGTACATATTGCTTTGTAGAATAGCGTTGCAATACCGGCATGGTGGATTAGTTGCTCATGAAGCTTCATGACTGTTCTCCTGGATATGCATGCATACATGTACGTGTAATACTTCTGGGAATTGGATTAGAAGAAGCATAGTGGACCATAGGGAGACACCAAGGACATGTTTCTCAATATTAAAAATTTCTCTCCTGACACTGTGGATGTCTTTCATCACATAGCGGATTTCTTCCACTGCGAATGTCTTTCACCGTTGTCTAGGAATCATAGAAAATGCAAGAATGCAGTGTAAATAGCAGGGTAGCCCGAGGGAGTCGCAGATCCAGGACACGTGTGAGTAGCCCGGAGCACATGACAAGTGTTATGATTTAAATTTGGGACTTGCGGCAGTATGGCCGACAGTTCGTTAACATGGAAACTGAAAAATGTTGAGATGATTTGGTGTCGGTTGTTAAAACCGCTGTTATTTCAGTATCTTGCCAAAGTCCTTCTGTAAAAATGGTTTTTTTCAAAGTCATGGGAATTGTGTTATTACACAACTTCAAAATCTGCAGATCTATTTTCATATCGAAAGTTTACTTTGATCGCACAATATGTCGCGAAATAGTTCAGCTGGGTATACAAATGTACAGTTTGCTGTTAGACCTTTGTGTACATGTCATTAATTATCCACAGTAAATTAAACCAGCACACTGGGGATGCTGCCAGTCTGGTCTTTGTTAATGCTAACGAAACAACCATCTTGAGCTTGGCACTCAAGAACAGTCTGAAAGTTTAATGGGTGTAATGCACACTGCGCAGTATTCCAGGGTGTGATGGATCACCTCATCGCTTTCTCATCAAACTTTCAACACAAACCCAGAATAAAAGAAGCCAACTTGGGGGCCAGTCCAAGGGGCAGCATGAAAACCCCAACTTATCGTCTTCTCTTCGCCCCATGCAAAACATTTTTCACTATTTTTCACAAGCGTACAAAACCTGAGGTAGACAAGCAGGGAATGGGGTCTGCAGTCTGTGTACACTTTTCCATAAACTATGAAAAATGTTGACTTCCCATCATCATTTTCTTGTGTACACTTTTGGGAGAGGGGGGTCAGAAGAAAAAAGGAGTACATTTTGTATGATTATGAATAAAGGTGGAAGGGGGGTCCAATGGGGGAGTTCCCACCCCCAAAACTTTTGTTACGGTGATGAGAGAAATGTTATTTTTTGGTTTATTTTTTCTTCCCTTCCTCCCTGAAGCATGTAAAAAGTCCTAAAATGGAGCCTCAGTTCCCAGACAGGCATTAGAAAGGTTACACGTACGTGACATATTATTGCCCCATTATTGCGCCTCCCTCAACAAAATTGACCGCCCTTGCTCTTGAAAGTGATGAAAAGATGGATAACCTTTAAAACAAAGCTATGGGTAGCGGTAACAAATGTATGGTATATACATAGCGTACATGTGCATCGTATTGGGGCTTGATGTTCCTGCGGCTAGGATGTACATGTACCGTACATTGTACATTGATGTACCAGTACAAAGAAAGCATTGCAACCATTGCAAGATGATTCTGTGGTATAAGACTTCAATTAAGTTATTAAAGATACATGTATTCTAATTGCAGAGTCGCCGCATTGGGCAAGGTAACAATTAATGGTCTAATTTTAGATCCATTAACTTGAAACAAATAAACAGTGTATACAGTTTTCAGTTCAACGAGCATCTTCAGCGCTCGTCTGTACTATGCACCCTCATTTGTCTTCTGCCGCAGACTGGCATTGTGTCATGCCACAGACCGATGTCGGGTCACGTCTACTCCGTTCCCTTTGGTAGCCAACCCAATCAGATTCATTCATATTTTAGTGGTTTTCATGCCGCGGCGTGATGCCGTCACATGCCACTGAGGACGGCACTTAAGCAAATGAGTGCAGGGGCCGGGCTTAAATAATACATCACATCTGCAGAGCAGCCACTTAGATGTTGGTTCAAAATTAATGGCTATTGTCATGTACCGCTACTAATCCAACATGGGTGTGCATATTGTGCATATATTTTTGTTACACAAAGCCATATCCATATATCTAGGACATTGATATCACTCTGTCCTTGTCATGGCTGTCCAGCTGACACCGTTTTCTTCTGTAGGCAGAATTGAAAAAGTGCATTTTAAAGCACATTGATAATGGATTATTATTTTCTTTTTGTGCATTTCCTGTGAATAATCCCTTGTGTCCCGTTTGACTTGGTGCTCCTTTTGTTTTGTTGTTGATTATTTTTTTAAGGCTATAAAGTTGCATACATATGTACATGTATGTACATGCATGATGTCATGCAAGGCAGAAACCTCAGTATTTTGGATATTTTGCTGTTGTAAATTTTGTATTTTTGGGGGGGGGATTCCTGGTTGTTACTCTTCATGACAGTGAGCAGAGGATTCTAATAAATAATTTCGGTGAGCAGATTTTGGGTTCTCAATTTGAACAATTTGAAAACCGCCAAAATGAATAGTGACCTCACAGATAGAGTGACCAGAAAGAGGAAAAGCTCGGAACATTTGAAATGCTAAAAGATGCAGTATTCAATGAGAGTAATGCCCCCCCCAAGAAAAGATATTAAGTTGTTTGCTAAGGGAATAAATATATGTATGTGCTTGGCCGGTCTTAAATATGCGATTAAGATTAGCTCAGGAGAATGGACGCGACTAATACCTAAGCCGCAGGCGAGGGCATTATCAGCATTCATTCTCCTGAGCCAGTCTTAAACATTACTTTAAGACTGTCCAAGGTCATATTTATTCCCATTTATAAAATACTTTTTTTGGTCAGAGAGCCAAACGAAGTCAATGTATACATGTAACACATTTCAAACGCTTTCGCTCTAGAATTTTATTTTTATTTTCTCGAACTCCCCCGTCCATTTTATTTTTTAGTTGTCCAAAAGAATCTCCTTGTATGGACTTGGTGTGTACGTGGCCAGCCGCGTGCACACTGACTCTTAACCAATGAGAATCCATTAAACTGTCTCGTATCCAGGCGCCAGCGCGTGATTTACGCAGCGGATATGATCACTTCTCAGTGGGCATTATCAAATGTTAATACCTAGTCAAGTTGTACGTTGTTGAATAGGGAGACTGTCTGAGGTATTTATGAATTAGATTTAAGAGGAGTAAGGTGTAGCATCTTACCCCATAAAACTTTCATCGTGGGTCCGTCAAATTAACTGGTTGTATTCTTGTGTACTGTTGCATGTATATTGCTCGTTAACAATTGGACACTTTTCAGGGTACATTGTCTCAATGCATGCATTACACTCTGCAATCAGTGATAAAAACATCATACACTTTGGCTTTTTTTTCAATGTGCTTTGTTTCCTATTGTTTCTCCTGATAATATCATAATTTTGCTGAAATCATATTTTCAGGTTTTTAAATGTCTTATTATGATCAGGATCATAGTTGTCTCCTTGACTGCTGTATTAAGACAAAAAATTAAACGGGGAGTGTCGAAATTTGCAAAACACAGCTATATTGTATTTTGATGGATATCTTGTGAAGTGAAATAAGTATTTGTGCAGAAGAAATTACTGTTAGGGGAAGAGATGGAAATATCCCCAACTGCTAGATTGTGTTCAGTTGCAGTGCTTTTGGTGTAAGGCAAAATGCTATTACTATGCTGAACACAAAAGAACTGTCTTTTCCCCAGTGTACCAAGTATGAAATTCAGTGAGCAAGAAAAAAAAACCTGCATCGCCCCGAGTATTCAATAATTCCTTGATTTCCCTGACGCTGTGGACTCCTCATATGTCTCAACATGTTTACCGCGACGTACTTCTTAGTTGTAATTTCATTGTCGGAGATTGAACCCATCGTGCGCGCACCCTGCCTGTGAGAGAGCACCGTGCATATATTCCTTCTGGCCATTCATATACCGCGACGATTGATTTAAAGTACTAGTTCATGAGAAATCTATGCTAAAAGACCGCACACGTCAGACGGGTATATACAAATGTGTGCCCACTTTGGGGGCAATTACACTGGAACGGCACTATAAATGGGCAGCAAGCAACAACTAATGGAAGCTAGTTATCACGGGTGGCCATGCTCTTGAAAAGAAATACATGTAAAGCCAACCCAGATGGAATAGATAAGAGATCAGATAGGAACGTGGGAACTCCAGTGTGTGGTGTTGTAAGATCCAACGCTGTTCAAGTTAATAGAAAGAATTAATAGATAAACCCGCTTTCACTTTGACAATGCTTTCCCAACAGTTTCTGCACGTTCATCCTTTCTTGTATGACGTTTCCAGTTTTCCACTTACAGTTTTGACTGTATACTCTGTTAGTTTTGGATAAGATAAATTATGATTTTTCTTTTTGAGGATGAAACTTGTGTCTGGAAATACAGTTCATCAATCTTATATCATATTATAAATGTTGAAAAAAAAGTGTTGAAGTAATTTCAAATGAAATAAAAACAAATCTTGTCTTACTGGGGAAAAAACATACGAATGGCCAGCTTGTGAGAGTTTAGATTGAGGTGTGATGTCAGCAGATGACAGTCAAAATTGTACACACAATCCAGAATAACAAAGTCACATTCTTTGTCAAAGTGTCACAACAAGTTTTAACTTGATAGGAAGCAGTGTTAGGAGCAGTGACGCTGCTCGTTTGGATGTACATGTACATTATTACAGGTTACTATGTATTTCTCTTTTTCTTCTGAACTGGAAGTGACATACTGTCTGGTACAGTACCTTGCAAATGAGGAGTACCCAATCATTAAGACTTTAATTTGATTAAATATTCAGTTAGCTAAAGGTACTTCTCAGTTTCGTATCATATCTGTCTCCAGTACCATTTGTAGGCTCTTGATGTTTAAACCAAACCAAAAGTATGGGATAAATGTTGCTTACCCCAGTCGGTGTTCCTGTTCATTAAACCTCAGCTTTCACACTGCCTTTGAGTTCTTGAAATCTTAGTTTTCCCAACCTTCCAGATCTGAAGTTGGTTCAATCTGTATCCTGTATTCTGATTCATGATATCAGGCAAAAGTATAAAGTACAAGTATAAGACCATTTGGTTTGGACATAAAAAATAGCTTAATGGAGCCAGAGACGAAGCTAAACTTTGTGAAATGTGTCAGAAAATTCCCTTGTCTCCAAGGGCAGGCATCTAAAAGCTGGTGCCTGGAGCTATGCGTGTAGCTGAGCTTGGTTGATGGCCTGGGTTGCTTTATCCTTAGATCTGCAGTTTACTGCTATTGAATTTTCATGAGTAAATGCTTGCTGAAATGTACATACATGTACATGTATACTAAAAAAATCCCCATTTACAAGAACGTCCCTGGGAAGATGTCGTCCACATTAAAATCATCACCCTGAAGGGAACTTCAGGGAAGCACATTTACCAGCCCAGCCCCTACATTATTAATCTGTTGTTTCAAGTCAGCGCCGAGGCACCCGGGTCTCGCGGGTTCCTCCCTCATTCTCAGAGTCCCTGCAAACCTTGTTAGTGCAGGCCGGTCGGTGTTGAGTGGCCGGATCTCGCCGGATATTGCTTCAGTCAGATCACACCTGGGCTTAGCAAACAGTGGTTGCGCGGTGCGCTGACAGGATCCTTTAGCTAAAGTACAGGTGCGCCGAGTGAAGGGAAATTACCACAAGACTGCAGATAACATTGCTAGCAACAAAAACATGAATGAGGCTGAGGTGTAAAAAAATGAGAGTTCCAAAACATCTAAGCAGATCCCGTCTCAGCGTGTACTTTTCAAGATTTGTATCGCCTGATAATTTCCACATTCTTATGATGTTGATTAATCATTTCCTTGAAGATCCTGAAACCACAGGAAAATTTTTTCAACTCACCGATGTGATTTTTATTTGGCTTAGCATCAGGGATGGTATTTTAATACTGCGGAGTTTTGCCTTTCCAGTAATGTACAGGTATTCACTCTGTATTCTCAACAAGGTCTGAGAGTTGCAGAAAAAAATCACAAGCTCACTTGGATGAGATTCGAACCCATGACTTCCTCCTTATTGGGCTAATGAAATTAGATTTATTGTTTTTCATTAGCACCCACGTTATTTTGGCCCCGCATTAAAAACTTTATGATACATTAAAAACAAAAAAATGCAAAACTTTGACAGAAAATCCAACTTCCAATATCGCAAGTTACGTTCTGGCAATCCCAGTCATCAGAACACAAAAATCTTAAGCCTGAATGCCCCTGGGCACCTTGTCAGCCTAGCAGGGCACTCAATAGTCAATAAAAGTCAAAACATGCCCAAACAGGCACAGATAAATTCAAGCCATGTCTGCACTGGTGCATGTCCATCCAGCTGCAATCCCCGGTCTTGCACCAAGACTTTACCTTGGCAGAATAAAAAAACCACATTGGCCACAATGTGAAAAGGGTATTATTTTTCCATTAATTAATAAATATTGAATAATGAATATTAAAAAAAAACATCTAAAGTTGACAAACTTCTGGCGAGAAAAAGTGAATCCAATTTCTTTGGCCTTAGTGCAGACTGCTTGGAAGTGTAAGGGCAAAAACTTGGTCTAAAATGAACACCCCCTTTTGCAAAACCAAATTAATACACACTGTACATGTACATGTCATTGACTGTATGCAGTACGTACTGCTTCACTCGATTTGAGTCAGCCACCCAATCCAAGCAGATTTGGTGGTTGAGTGGTTAAGATGTTTGCTTTAGTAAGCATGAAGTTGTGGGTTCAAATCTCTTCCCAGCCAATTTGTAATTTTTACAACTCTCGGGCCATACCGAGAAAACACTGTGAATGCACATTTATAAATGTACGTAGATCTTAGGGCAGAAACGTGGTACAAAACTTACGGATGATCCATTTACATCCAGAGATTGTAACATTCGAAGGCGCTGGGGTAAGCCCTGGTCAACCAACAGCTGTAGATATTGAGAAAAATTGGAAGGGTTTAGGGATGATCAGATTAAACCAACTTGGGAGAAAAAGTTTTTTGGTAACCAAATAGCAAAACGCATGGATGCCCATCACATAAACTTGGTCTGGGAGCAAAATGTAATGGCGGTGTTTGTTAGAGCCAAACATCATTTTGCTACATAAACATAATTGTGAAATTCGATAACATTTCAACGTGGCAAATTTTGCCGCTAATGTTTTGTAGTGGAAACTTTGCATGTACAAGTACAAAGAAGGTGTTATTTTGAAAGACCTGGCTGTAGGCTAGATTTTAAAAATGAGTTCATTATACAGGTACGTTATGTCAGTTTGATTCTAACATGACACCATATACATGCAACTTAATAGTGGATAGAGGATAGGTACGGTGTGGTGCTCTAGAAGGTCACGGGTTTGAACTCCACTTCAGTCAGTGTCTTTCTTAAAACTGATCCAAACCGAAAGCGACAGACATTCTTCAGACTCCTGAGCTTCAGTTTGCAGTAACATTGAGACATTGTTGTTAGAAATGTAATCGTAGAGTAAATGCAAGTAATGGTACAGGCGACAAGTATTGTTTACATGGAGTGTTGAAATAAGGATCAAACAGAGCAGAACAAATGTCTGATGGAGGAATCTGACCATAGATAATTTTCCAATTCCAACAGAAATCCTGAAGCAAAACAGGTACTGGCATCATCAAGTAGATTAGCTTCCTCTGTTTTCCATCATTTTTCCCCCTCTTGGGCAAAAGCCCATTCCAGCAAGATTAAGGAAGTTTACTGCACTATTTAGCATCTCTCCTTGTATTGCTACTGCCTTCTGGAGCTTTACGATGGCAAGATTCAATTTTTGTGCTTGACTTACTGTCGTCCTGATCGATGTGAGTAATAGCATGCATTGGCAACAACACAGGGCTGCTCATCGAAGGAAATATTGCCTGCTAGTCCTGCTAGTCGGATGAAGGAACAGGATGGATTATGGGATATTACACAGTGCCAGTTCTCCGGGGGTTAACTTAGCAGGATTGTTTCTCTTGGATGTGGCTCGTCGGTTACTGAGTTAATTTAGAAACTGAGTCATTCCTTAGTAAGCTTATTCACAAGTTTCTCTTAACTCTGTCGATTCATGTGAGAGCTACAAGGACATGTACATGTACATGTGTATGGTGACTTTGAAAAGAAAGAAATCAAACAAATTAGCTATACTAACAGTCCTCAATCCTCCAATTTTAATATAACCTAAGGGGTAAAGTTTAATGATTACCACTGATACTGTATCTCTTTTTTATAGTCTTTGGCATGCCCCCCAAAGAATATAAGATGTTGATTGAAGAAAAAGATTTGACTGATGTACTCTCTCAGGAGGCCACTTTATGCCCTTTAGGACCAGGGTTGGGGGGGACAACCAGTCGGCCATAACATGACCAAACTTTGATGGATCTAATACGCACTAGTACCGGTACTTGACATGTTCACGAAATCCTCAAAACGGAAAATGTCCTTAGTTGCTGTAGAAACCAACTACGGGAGGGGGGTGGAAACTGAAACGATCAAATTGGGTCATATTTACAATTCTCCTATTTTTGCACACTTCAACATTTCCAGCTTTTTGTCGTACCTAACATCTTTATTGGTTAACTTAAACAATACAGTATTCCCCCTTGACAGGGGCGTGTGACCTACGGGTAGTGGTTAGGGTTTGTAGCTACTAATCATAGGGCCGGGGGTTGGAATCCAGCTGACGGCAGCATGTTGTGATCTTGGGTACAATGTACATGGAAGTCACTTTATCCCTATGTACTGGTACCTCTCTCCACCCGGAGGAGTAAATGGGTATATGTACATGTGTGTACCTGTGAGGGCAGACATGCTTATGTGTAGCCATTTGTGCCTGATATGGCAGCGTCAGGCTGGTATACTTCCCATGGAGCAGAGATGGTTTCAGGCATATTGTAAGCTCATTGTGCAAAGATAATGATAAAATATCGGTGTCTTTGAATTATTAATTCTGTAAGATACTTTTCCCCTTATGAATGCTTTGATATTACTCTTAAAACTTACTGCTATGAATATTTTGGTTACACTCTTAGAATAATAACAAAAGACAAGAAGTTTGATGTTTCATTAAGTATCACAAAATTAAGCTTGGAAGTCACAGTGATGATGTCCGGTAAATAGGTAAAACAATGCCATAGTTATCAAACCGGTACATGTAGTTCCTGGATTAGTTTCTGTGGCAACTTCACACGCAAGGCTTTCTGTATGCAGTGGCGTAGCCTGGTTTTACTTGTTGGGGGGTACAAAGGGGCACCAGTATCTTATGGGGAGGGCACCAGCTTTTAGTGGTGTGGGTTTTGGGGACAAGTTTTTGTTAGCCTTGTTCAATATCCATTCATCCGTTGTGTTTTTTTTCAGTGGGGGGGGCACCAGGAATTTATTGGGGGGGCACGTGTCCCCTACACCACTGTCTGTATGTTGGAGAGTGACCCAGTCTATAAACGACCAGGAAAGTGAAGAAAAAAATGCATCACAAACATGTACAATATAATCAATTTACCCAAAAGGAAGACTTTCTGGTAAGAGCTCACATGCTTATCTGCCAGCGTTTGTGTGGGCTGTATTCGGATGGTGTCATTCAGATAGATTTCATGAGTGGTTCAGCTAGCTGACTAGTAGTATGTACATGAATACGTACCAGTACATGTAAAGCACTTGCCTGTCACTACTGTGGTCCGGGGTTCAGTTCCCTGCATTTGCCATAGAGCTACATGTACATGTATTCATTTATTCTTTCCTGAGTCACAAGGGTTTTTCACTGGGTTCTCTGATTTTTCACCCTTTGTAAAAAAAAAATCCACCCTTTTGATCCCTGGCTGTACTCCCAAGATCAGTTTCAAAGGGTAACAGTAATCATTTCTTTGTAGATACACTTTTTCTGCAACAGTGTATGAGAACTGTTTGACATTCCTTTTAAAAATTCAATATTGTCCATGCCTTTCTGGACAACTGAGGGCGCTGCTGCTGTGATGTCATTAAAGGAAGACGTACATGTACATGTAGTTCAGCACAAACGTACATGTACATGTATGTAAGTGGTTCCCTTCTAACCAAGAATTTACTTACTGAAAGCATTTTTGAGAAATGGTTGCTTGCTGACTTGTTGAAATGTATTGACAAAACAACAATCACCAAAGAAAAAACTCCAGCAGTCATCTGTGCATAAACCAATGTAACATTGACATTTCCCTCCCAGGATGCCATCACAGTTTTGCTCATGAATATGGAAATATCATTTGCATAAAAACCAAAAATGCAGTAAAATACCCTCTAAAAGTAGGGAAAATGAAAAAGACGTTAAAAGTAAGACACCTGGGCGCATTTTGAAGATAAAGTAAAAAAATTGCAGTCAAACAAACAAACAAACAAACAAACAAACAGTAAGGCTGATTCATACGTGCGAAAGCAAAATGAAAGCAAATTTGTGATGCCAGATTAAAGTTACTTTACGAATTTGCAAAAGTTGAACACATTTCGACTGACCTTTAAATAGCTTAGCTTTACTGCTTGATGGCCACATGCTATTTAATTCAGCCATGTGGCTGCATGTACCAGGGGAAATGTGTTCAACAATGGTTCGTTGCTGAGGGGCATGTGTACCTGCATTTTTGTGCTAAAACCTCAAAAATAGGGCCAATTTTTGTGAACTGTTACCATGGAAATAAATATTACATTTCTATTTGAATGTGTAAATTATTTTCCACAAATTCAGTCCCCAACCCCATCATCAGCAGGTACCGTATCATCCAATTAATTTCTCAGACACCATGAATGAGTTTGATGGAAGAGCTGGTTGGGTTATATATTTTGTGATGAAAAGAGCTTGTCATTTCCCAGTAGGACTGTGTTCAGTGTTGACAAAGTGGCATTTTGGGATGTGGACAGAAAAAAAAAGAGATTGCTCTTATTTCCCTCAGCTATTTCTGGTACAATTGATGTGTATTGGAGTCAGTATTTTAATGAATAATTTTGTGATGGAATGTAATCAACTTCCCGTAGGTACTGGTAGGTTGAAAGAGGAGCTACACAGTTTTGTCAGTTTATTGAAATAATTGTTATTCCAAACCAGCAAATCACTCAGATCTTTTTTTCAAGACATTTTTATTGTTCATTTAACTTTTAATTTAATTGGATCTTTCAGAAAATGTTTGTTGTACGTTTACATGTATTGTAGTATTTTCTTTGAACAAGTCCTCTTCATGAAACTTGTGCACAATTCTGCGTGTTACAGCCTCTTGCAACTGTCGCTTAATTTCTTCTGAGTATGAGATGATCTGTCCCCTTCGACTTAATGGTCAAGTTTGTTTGGATTTAAAGCAGAGCAAATTGCCTGTCATCACTCGTTTTTCACCAAAATGAAAAAAATACGACCTATACCTTCATCCGCATGCACCATACAACACTTGTATTCTTTTCATTGAAATTTATACACTTGTATATCTTGCCAATCTTTTGGAAACCCCTCCAAAGAAGTGTAGAGCACAGCACAGCCTACCGTAACAACATTGGAATGGAGGGGAAATCATTTACTCAGGAGGGAAATGAATGTACTTGAATTGTCAGTTCACCAGCAAATATAAAAATTGGCTCTGAGTCCAACTTAGATTTTGAAGATTGTAAATTGTATGTTCTTCTGAGTAATACACAGGTTGGCTCCAAGAACACTAATGATGTAGTTTATACTACTTATGATGGAAGGGGACCATACTAAGATCTTGTGCGCATGTAAAATTAACGATTAAAAATCTTTTTACGGAGCACCAAAAATGCCACTTAAATTATATACTAATAGCAAAAACGATTCAATGAGATTTCTCAAGAAAAAATGAACAAAGTTAGAAAACCTGAGAGAAAATGATCATCGAAGTCGCTCCCCTGTATATTTTCAATGGCCCACTCATACTTCTTGCCGTCAAGGCCATTTATGCACATGCGTGCATAATTATGAATTTATTAGTGAAGAGGTCTACTGCTGTCAGCCTATGTGTGAGATGAATAATTAAAGCCCAATTTCTTCCCCATTTTTTGCCAGCTGCCTCCTGATATTTGCAGCTCTTGTTTGGCGGCCTGCGTATATATGCTGCTCCCACTTCTGGTTTGCTAGCTCAGGGGAATTGGAAATGCCCATTGCTTTATCATTTGAGCACGGAGGATCACTGTAAAAGCCTGAAAATGTGCACTTCAGAATGCACAATGGATTTTATTTCTGTGCACACCACCAAAATACTTCATTCTTAAAGGGGCTGCTGTTTTGAACATACTATGGAGCTTAAGCATACAGACACACAAAATAAACACACAAAAATATAGAAAGTTTCATAGACACATTTGATGACTAGACTTAGAAGTCAATACTGCCTTGGCACCGTGCTCGTGGGCAGGTGGTACAAGTACATGCCTGGTCAACAAACAGGTTGAGATAACTTTCCAAAATAAGGGTAGGCAAGTATGGTGCCTCTGTACATGTACCTAATGGCATCCCCTGGGGTTAGTCTACTAAACATTTGTCAGTATCTGACAATGTTGATTCCTTGTCTTAGCTAAGTACAGGATGTCGGGAACACTCTGTCTCCTACCGGTACCGTTGGCACAAGATTCAAGGAAGAACACATTATGCATGCTCAGTATTCAGGGGAAGTAAATGGCAGGAATACATGTGACTTATTTTCACCTAAATGTGTACAAATGCATTTTTTTGCATGAGAAGATACACTCCTGGACAGTAGCACAAAATTGTCCCTTGACAGGAATCTTTTCTGCTTTTCACCTCTAGAGGCAGTTTAACCCAGTTTGGGGGACACATTGGTCCAATGGACACTATTTCTGACAGTCCCAAAGTATACATTTCCCTAACATTTTTCCATTAGTTCCTCTGTGGAAAGCATCACAGACCTACCGTACTGGTACATGTGCATCACCAGGAGGGGGCGGAGCAGCTTTTTTAGAAGGGGGGACAAAGCAGTTATCAACAGCAACTTGATAAACCAGAGGAAAGGGGTTAATTCCAAGATATTTTCAATTCCAAGGATTTTCATCTCAGTTCTTTTTTTATTTTACTTATTTTTTTTTTAACTGTTTTTTCAGGCCCCTCGTCATGCCCATGGTGACCTACCCATAGTTCATGTGTCATGCTGGGCCTCTCTAGAAAACCAGTGATACCAAAATATTATTAGTCACTTGTAATTTACCAAATTATATTTGGGTTGTAAATAGAGCAACACCGTACCAATTATGCAACAGGCAGGAAGGCCCTACAAATATCATTTATCATCTAGCCATTTTTTGGAATCCCTAGGGTAGTAGCCTTGTACATGTAATTGCCGCCCATTATCCTTTGAATGATCCATTAATCACAGTGGTTTATGGTGAATATGGATAGACAAGGCTGTGATACCGTTCTCTTTACATTTTAATGAGGTCACATCAAAGCATCAAGTTAATTCGGGTCCCTTTCTCATCAAAGATGAATAATCACTTTCCATCAGTATGAGGATACAGTTTCTCCTTAGAGAAGACGATTTGAAGGGATCAGGATGAAAAAAAGTAGGACTTTAAGAATTTGATGCAGAAATGAAGTGGATGTGTTTTGGAAGACCGGGCTTCAACAAGTTTTGAGGATTGTGAAATGAATGGCATGTTCTTGGGAACATTTCTCTCATCCAAAACAATATTTGGAGGTGAATGGGACAGGAAAGAATTGGTTTTTTTTTGTTTTTAGGTTCTTTATAGCAGGCCAGTTTAAATATAAGCTTAAATTGTAAGCCAGTGTTGAAATTTTAATTTGGAAATACTTCTGACTGGCCAAAGCTGTAAGAACTGGAATGTCCATGCTGACCACAGATTCTCAGCATTTTTAATTTCTTCTTGTTCATTTTATTTTGTTTGGTTTGGGAATTTTTGGTTTCTTTGTCTTTTTCCCCCCTTTTTGTTTAATTTCTTTGCATTACAGGTATGTTGATGGCTCAGTAATTCAGAATTATTTAGTAAGGTTCAGTTTGCCAGAAACATTGTTTTGGCGTTTTTTTCTTTTTGGGGAAGAATTTGTCTTTAAAATATCTTACTTCATTGTGGAAATATTCCAGAAGAATAACAGCACACCGTGCATGGGAAGGTTAAATACACGTACACAGAGATTCTTGCTAGTGCAGGGGTCAGAGTCTAAGCCAAGCCCAGATGTCAGAAAGCCTACTTTTTAAGCACACATGCAGACACTGCAGACCGTTGCCGATGTTACTGTCAACTCACAGGTAATTCTATCATCGTAGTAGTGAAGATGAACTTGAAATAAGCATTGCGTGTGTAGCTTGTGCACCCTCCATGTTGTTGAACCCTGCTTCTGGTTAGTCAACCCTGAGCAGATTACCGTCAATAAACAGCTAGAATCAATGACTGCCACTGGGAGAATACAGTGAACTTGATCCGGTATTAAGGTTCATCGTGTCAGCATCCGACCGCTTGCTGGTTTTTTTTTTTGGTTTTTTTTAATAATTGCAGTGATGCCGTGTGTTCATGACATGGGGTGATTAAAGTGTGATGAGGGGTCAGTCAGTTGTTTTTGTTTAGCTGTTTCAGAAGGTACAGTATTTTAGTTTCGCTTAGGTTTGTATACTGATGCAAATTTTTATATTCACGAGCAAAACCCTGACATCATTCTTGGGAGATTATTGCACTGATTTGGGAGGGAAAAAACTGTTGGAATGTTTGATAGTCTGCTGTTTTAAATTTCCTTCTCTTGACGGTTCATTGTTGTTTGAGTAACATACGGTACGTTATTTAGGAATAAGCCAGCAGGTAACCCCTTCTCGGCGGTGTTTTCAATGAGCACATTGTGGGTCCACAATTTGAACAGAAAAACTAAGTTGCAGCAACTGAGCAGTGTCTTCCCAATAAGCCATTTGCAAGATAAAATGTGAATAAAATCTGGTGCACTGAGTTATCTGATTGTACATTAACAAAACAATTTGAATTTCCCAGACTAAAGACACTGTTGCTATACCTCGTGATTCGGGGCAAGCTTTTGCATAGCGACCACCATCTCTGGAATGGACTGGTTCCTTTGTGTCCTTCTTATCCATTGATAACAGTGTATTGTTGCAAGGCGTCTCTTATGTAACTATTAGTTACGAATCACGAGGTATAGCAACAGTGGTTTTAGTAAGGAGAACTCAAGTTGTTATGTTCACGTGAATTAAAGAACTCAGTGTACCAGATTTGGGTCAAAGTTAACTCGCAAAAGGCTTATTGACATCATAGCAACAGCGCCCTCCGTTGTGCTGAAAAGCATGGACATTTTCAAACTCTTTCAAAAGTCCACTTTTAATACACTTGACCCCAAAAGGATGCCAAATGGTTTTCATCAATTGAAGAGGAATATAAGGTTTCACAAATAGTGTGTGGAAGAAAACTGTTGCTTTGACACCAGAGTGAATCTGGATGCCGGATTCAGACTTTCCTCTGCCACATCATCTGCGTTGTAGCCTACAAACCTTCAGGGTCTGACCTGTGAACACAGGATATTACAGGAGTTGAGATTGACAATTAAAGAGTCTGAGTTACTGACTCGAGTTTTTGATTACCCAAATGGAGACAAAAGTACATGTACATGTGATACAGCCATGGATGTCACCCACCTCAGCCCTACCATTACATATTGCAAAGTTTCACAGGCTTTTAAATGTTAAATACTTAAACATACGAACTCCAAGTGCATCTTTTATTCATTGATGTTACATGCAGCAACTAATGAACAGATATACCCTTAATCAGTAAAATGCTAGAACCGTTTTATGGAAAAAATACAGACCAGATAAAAATTACAACATGTTGTGACAAAAATCGTGCAAAGTAAATTAGACATCATCATGCACTCAGCTCACCCTCCCCCCTATAGGCCCTGGGAGAACGAAAAGAAACTGTGGTGTGTCATTACATCCCTGCCTCTAACAGATGTCCTAGTGCTCCATTTTGTCCTCTGATAGTTCACAATGGTCAGGTCAGTTAGCACATCAAAAACTCGCAGAGCCCTCATTAAGGGAAGGGGAAAAACAATTATCATTGCCTCGTCAGTTTATTCCACAAGGTAAATTCATGAGCGCCGTCCCAGTGCACACTGCAGATGCATTAGACAAGCTTCTGATGTGATGAGTCAAGCTTTCTGAGCAGCCATGCTGTAGTATTAGTACACGGTCGTTTTCTTCTGATCCGCTGTAATCTCACCGCTGCCAAATGGACGCCGTACGTGCCTACCGGTATTTGTGAGTCCCTTGGAGGATTCACCTTTACAGTGGTAACACAAGTCAAATTCTATTCGGTGTTCTATCATATTTGGCCGGGAGTGCCCACATAGGTCTTTTGACTTGTTTTTGGGTCTCTTGGAAAGGGAAAGCTGTGGAAGGAAGACATAGGTTGGGAGGAAAACTCCAGAAAAAATGGTCATGGTAAAACCCACAGAGTCACTTATGTACGAGTATGTATGTAGCCTGGACTTAAACACTCTAATCTACATGTCAACCCAGGCAGGATTCGAACCCCGGCTGTGGAGGCAAAAGGCACAGAAAATAGGTACCGTGCTGACCTGTCTCCCCTGCAGTTTTTATCATGGCAAGTGGACTGTCTGTAAAATGCCTATTAGCATTATCCCATTGGCTTTGCACAGATACAATTGAGGGCGCTGTGAAGTGTAACCCCCCCCATTGGAGAAAAGTGAGGGCATTTTTTGTAACACCCACAGCATGTCTATGTGTACATGGCTGGTCAAACTGTCAGAATCTCCATAGGTTTAACCTGTTCCTAATAGATTGTACACACATAGATTGGAATTTGGACCATATCTTCTGCTAATTATTTGCTCAATGTGGATGGGCCTATGCATTGACAAAGTGCTTTCATCTTCCTATAACTCAGATTTTATGCACTGGAGGCAGTCACGTTTTCACTGGTGTCAAAAATACATACATGTACATGTATGTACATAATTCATTTCAGTCACTTTTTTCACAAAATAGTCATCTACCAAAAATGTCTACCTTTCAACTGGAAAAAAGATGTCATCTGTCTCTCATAGCCAATGGAACAAGATTATCTGTAGGCCCTACTTTTATAATGCAGGAAAATAATCTAATACATTTACCTTTCAGCTGGGTGGAGCATAGCAACTTGCGTGTAAACAAAACAAAACGTGATTGTACAAATTAAATTTCTTTTTTAGGACTTTCACCAGAAACCTCTATATTTTCAGTGCCTTAATAAATCATGGCATGCCTGCAAATTAAAAAGCATTCCCACATTTGATATGACTTGCTCATAAAAGGCCCCAATGGAAAAGATTTAGGAAATGGTTACAAAAATGAAGAAAATCAAATTGAGTTCTTGGTAGCTCTTGATGGAAAAAAGTATGGCCATTTTGGTTGCCCTGTTATGCTGATTTTTGAGTAGAAAATAAAAACATTTTCATAATTCTTTTTTTTAATTTTAAGGTAAATTGTGACATACCTGTATGTAAATCTCAATCTTGGATTAAAAAAGCCTAACAAGACTGTCTAACACACGTCATGAATTTGGACTTCTGCCAACAATTTCATTTTGTTGTGCCATGTGCCATCGCTGTCTCGTTATGCCTGTCTCATCAGCCATCCAACAGCCTGCGTGATGCATTTGTGAAACACACTTGCCACCCGTATAAATATGCCCCTCCAAAGTCCCATCCCAATTTGCCAGTGGCCATTTTGGAGCCTTCGCATGCATCAACTGATTAGATCTTGCAGTTTTTTTGCACCACAGAGTATTGCTTGCCAATTTGACAGATTGAAATTGATGGCATGCTGGCTTGCTACATTTAGATTTCAAAGTATGAGGCCTGATACTGCAGAGGACATTCATGTACAAGAAATCCCTTAACACTTTGCTTAGTAACTTGAAGATTTCATTTTTCAATTTCAAAAATGTTTTTCTTTTGTTTTGTTTAAACCCTGAGTTAGACAAAATTGTTTTACAACGCTGTTAGTCTTCAAACAATCTGCTTTCAGTTTTGTAATGTATGAATAAGTAATATGACAACTCATCAACTGCTTTAAAAGAATTTATTCTGTTTGAAAGTCTACAAATGAATGTCCACATGTCAACAATTCAATGAAACAATTGATCAAAATATCTTATCATACCTATTGAAAATAATGTCTAATCAATGCCCTGTATTGTCATCTCATTAATGTAAAACACTACATTACAGCAGAGCTGAGAAATATGTCAGCAGCCATAATTTGTGATCACTGAAAAAAGAAAGAACAAAAAGGTAGTGTTATGTATGGAAGCCCCCTAAGGCTGTGCCCAGATTTAATAATCACGGTCATTCCTCTTTGCTTCCTGATGTGGACTGATCCAGAGAGAGGTAACAATGGAATCGTGACTGTTGTTGACGGATACAGGCTGTGCCTTGGTAAACCCCACTCTGAAATTAATCACAGATACCAGTATGTATACAATCAGGTGGTGTTCATACATGCTTACAGAGGCTGCAGACCAATTGGAGACCTACATGTGACTGCCTTAGAAATTTAATTAACTGAGGTTTTCATTGAGTTTGAAACAGATTACTCTTGGTCATGAAGTGAGGTTGAAACAGTCAGCATTTCTGACAAATGCCCCATGGCATCAAGTATACACGTCCAAGTAGCTCAGGAGGTGTTAAATATGTGAAAGAGGGGGTAAATCCAATGCAAGACTTTGCTGTGGTTCATCCAAACCCTGATTCAATCATGGTTCATTTCTCGACTACATTTTAAAAAATTTTCTTCTGTGTGAGACTTGAAATTCTGAACATGTGTGCTTGTAGTTGGCAACTTAGTAAACCTTATAGGACTTGCGCAAAACATGCAATATTTCATAACCACTCCGCCGAATTCAACACAAATTCTACAATACTTCCATGTATCCCTGTTATCGGATTGGTGATTCGTTGATCACATGCCACAGAATTATTCATTCTATTCCAAGTTATCCATTGAATAGAACTTCACTTGACTGGTTTCCACCACCATTTCATATGCATGATACATGTATATTTCATTCCCAGTAAGAAAGAGGAAAATAATGAGGGGACGGGAACCAGTCTAACACTGCGCGGTACTACCAGTGGGTGGCACGCTGCACATGAATCTGTTTCAAAAAATGGGGGCCGATGACCGTAGTAACAGGAGAGGATTTATCAGTGTTTATGTATAGCCTCATGGAATGGAACATTTCATCAGTCAGTTCATGAAAATATACTGCACTCATAAACACTCATTGTTCGTATATCAACAGCCATTGAAGTGTAGCTGAAAAATAATGGGTGAAAATTAGAGGGAAAATGTTGAAGGTTCCCTCGATTTTACATGTACAGGGTGTGTTATTCTCTTGAAGGTCTTTCAATACAAAGTTGCTCTCGTGACTTGTGACACTGTTTTTTTACATTGGGTCAAATATGGGACATTGAGTGTGCCAAGTCTTGGACTTTCCCATGTACCAGTATGCACTGCTCAAATGGGGAAAAAAAACACAGTACAAAAGTGTTTACTACCATGAGCTATTAACACGATTGGTGTTAATAATATTGCCCTGATGTTATTTTTAATTTGCTTTTGTACCTGTGTATACTTTCATGTAGCTTCCTTCAGCAGAAGCACCCCCGCACCGTCGTAGTGGGGACATATACACTCGACATTTCACCTATTTTGTGGCGACCGATAACGTTGTGGGGACTCGGAAATGTCCCCACAACTCAGTTCACATTTCCCTAACGAAAGAACTTGTCCCCTGACTGCGGTGAATGCCTACCCTATCTAAACTGACAAGTGTAGGCAAATAAGGTACTGAGAACGATACTAGAAAATTAATGGGTAGTGGAGTATTTGGTGAAGGACATAAGGAGAAAGGAAACGAGAAGTGACACTTAGAAGAGAGGAAACGATGAAATGAAGAATTCAATGTACTTTATGAGGTTCATATTGGAAGGTGTAGCAGTGTATGTATGCAGTCTTTTTAAAAGCCGCAAAGGATGTGTGGCTGAAAGAGAGAGGATTCTTATTTAATCCATTTTTTTTCCTATCAAATCTGGTGCATTGCTGCCAGTGGCATTCAGTTCTCCTGCCGGCCTCTTCGTTTGTCTCTGGAGGAGGAGTAGTGGAGCATATAGGAGATACTGGTCATGCTCACCCCAAACAATCTTGATGCACCATGTTGTTTTCAAATGAACTTAAACCCCAGGATTTTGGTAATTTACATTTATATACCATACTGTTATGTAGATTTCAATAAGGACTGCAGATGATGGGTTTAATGTGTAATGTGGTCCTTTTACTTGGCGAAGTTTTGTTTGTAGAAATCAATCCTTACGTCCAGCTTGTTTGCCTTAGGAGTCCTCTTTTAATAAAGCAGTCGCAGGTATTTCTGGCACAAGGCTTTAAGACAGGCATTTCAAGCAAGCTTTTAAAAAAGGTGTATGCTACATTAGGTTAATAGAGGTTCTGCACTACAGCCATTTCCCGGGAAGAGCTTTGGTTCCACAGAGATACACACGAGTAGACCTTCTGTGCTATTCCTCCATAAGAAAAGCAGTTACTAGAAAGATGGCAGCCATGCACAACCTCTGTAGTTGACACCAGCACCCTGTCTTTGATATGCGCGAGTAGTACCAGTTCGGTACAGTTTAAATTTACTTGTGTTCATTCTACGCTATCAGGGGCTAGTGAGGGAATGCACACGCAACCCATAGAGATGAGGCTGGTGCCTACCTACGGTACTCTGGATAGAAATGCCCCCCACTCCAGCAAAGAAGGGAGGCTTGCTCAGTTGAGACTGTTTTTACTAGATGCCTCATATCCAAGCAAAGACACACATCCCAACAGAAATTGGTCATCCATGCTCAGTGCACTGTTATGTGCTAAGCATGCACGAACCTGCTTGGAGTAGGTACATGTATACTGTCAGGACAATTAAGGTGCAATCAACTTGTCACAAGTCATCCATCTCATGGTATTATCTACAGTATCATTTCAAGCCAGGGCTTGAGCTGATCCAATGAACTGTACGTCTACACTGTTTGTTTTGGTTCCTCTGCATCTCCATTCCTACTATACTTCTGACCTGACTCTTAAATTTGTTTTTTCAACGTGCTATTGACTTGGGTTTGACTGGATCATAACTCTGCATGTTGTGTCGAAGTGGATGTACCCATGGTTTGTTCCAGGTCACAGCTGTTGTACCAACCCACCAGCATCAGAGTTTGTGAAAATGTCAAGTTTGGTGTTATTTTTCCAAAGGTACCAAATCTAGAATGCTAGCAAACTTTACATACATGTATGGAACACCAAGTGCATCATTTATGACCTAGTGTTAGAATCGATCGCTGACAACTTCACACGGAAAAGTATAGCATATAGTGCGAGATCAGTGGAAAAAATGCATTATTCTGAGCTGATTGTGGGACGAAGCAGACCCCTAATGATCTCCTTAAATGTGTCGGGGCCGCACCGACACAAGAGATACTCAATTTCCTCGTCGGTGTGAAATTCTATCTCGCCGACAGCTGGGTCTTGCATGCATAACCAGGGCAAGAGATGGTTTTGATGAGTGAATGGGAAGCCACCTTGTTTGATAGAACTTTGGATAGGGGGACTCAGCTATCTGTCAGCTACCGAGGTGATAACGCAGCTACGCTTGGCCGGGCAGGCATCTACAGTGCTCCAAGATGGATTACTGTATGTGTCTGCGTAATGAGTTCCGTTATGGATACATTGGGAGTCCTGGTATGGACTTTTCCACTTGTTTTGTCCCATCTCTTCAAAGGGTGAATTGCAAACTTTATGCATCAAGAGGGATGCTGCAGTATCTCAGGAGAAATAATCCTGTTTGGATTTGTGTCAGGATTTTTTGTTGCCACTAGGTTATCATTTTGGGATGTTTTCCTTTTGAACTGTGGTAGAGTATGACATTAAAAAATGGTTTGAGAGAGTGTCCTGAAACCAGAAAATGCACGTACCAGTACATGCAAGTAATAGGCTCCATTGGCGTACTCTTGTTCCCATCAGTAATACATTATTGTACATGTACCTTTGAATAGGCAACCCTGAGTCCAACTTGAATGCACCTGCCCAAATGAGATACTGGTTAATAAAGAAATGTACTTGGCTGAGTCAGCAGAGAACTAGTTGCATGAAGTACACATTAGTTTATGACATCCTGGCTTGCATCTTTTTTTGTTGTTGAATGGTAGGACATCTGCACTGGTAAGCAGGTGGTCATGGGTTCAAGTCCCGCCTGAGTAAGCTTGTGACTTAAAGAGCATGCAACCCCAACGGTAGTGAATAAAATGGGGAATACAGTTTAATATACTCATGTGGTATCTAAGTAATAAGTTATATATGTAAAGTGGCACCGTGACTTCTGAATAAATAGTAATAGTGCGATAAAAATATGGTCCTATTCTGCTGGATTTTTAAAAAACTTTCAATGTTTGTACATTTGGTGGCACCACGCAGAAATGCTTTGTTGATTACGTACCACTGAGGAAACGAAAAACGTCATGACCTCGCAGGACCTGGTTTTGAGGATATGTTTTCGTACAAAGACCTGCATGCCTGAGCTGCCAGTCTAGCCTGACACCTTTTTCGGAATAAAATAACAACATAAAAAACAATCAAAACATCTGTGCTTCACTCGGAACTTAATACCAAGCCGTATTTATCAAACGATCTTGGTCTCCTTCACGGCCTCATTCACCAGCGGTTGCCCCATCGTCAGCCCGATCGGGATCCCGTTGGCACTCTGGTGGCATGATGGGTTCGAAGCGGTAAGGCTCTGTGCCTTGGACTTGGGACAGAGTATAACTGTAACTACACATGTGTTACTATACTACCCAGTGCATTTACATGTAATTATGTGCATTGACATGACCGCGCCGGCTCAGTGTGTACATGCACCAGCCGGAGAACTGTTTCCATGGTGGTACATCGACAAAACCCTGAAAAGCCGTATTCATGAGTTGTAAATAAAGTGATGACAACACGCTCCTTTCACGAAAGCTAGCCATGGCGCTCGGTAGAAACAGTTCTCAAAAGTGATTTTTTTAAACCAGAAGTATTGCTGAATCCAGGTTTATGTGGCTTAGATGTCTATAATGGGATCCAAGTAAACATACGAAGGCCAGATTTCTTATTTTCTTTTATCGATGGGGTTGCTCTTTAATCCCACAAGTCCTCGACAAACAGTGTGTACAAACTGCTATGCAAAGCATGTTTACATATCTCTTGACAGCTGATTTTGGCTTTTCACACATGCATTGGCCGCTAATATTGTTAATTCAACATTTGCATGAAATTGGTCCCTGATGAGAACTTACCTCACCTAACAATTTGGCTGATGCCTTGTTTTTGGCTGAAGAAATCACCCCGTTGCCCAACAGATTTCTGAGTTTCATCTGCACCATGAAATTTGACCCTTGTCTCCATTGGTTAGAAGTTTGAAGGAGTCACTGTTTACAGAGTGGGCAACAGAGGGCGCCAGATAGGTCTTCTGATGCATGGTGACTGCAACCATCTACACCCCGCACACAATACGCACATAAATGTCTTGCCTTCCAACATCACAAGAATTAAAATATAACTTATTTGAAATGAGACGTAAAGAATGTATTCCTCTGCTGATTATAGATGGTTATTTTCAGTAAATTATTGATATACAGGTATCTATGAGCTCAGTGATGTGAGATGTGATTTTTGTCACAGACTGATTTGAACATACCGGTATATAAATAAATCTATGTGCAATTTTCATTTATAAATCTAAACAGATCAGTCAGACTTATTGCTTATTTGGTGATCATACCGATATGGTTCTGGTGCAATACCTTCCACCTCCATTCATTGTCTTGTTCTTACAGTGTATAGTGTAGGCATGAGAGCCATTATCTTCACTTCCTGCCCCTTACAGCCCACCCCAGACAGATAGCAATAATTCAGTTAGTAGTGTTTCCTCTGACATTTTAAATCATCGCTTGGTTATACACAGACCTTACAGATGAACCTTGTGTGTTAGGGGTTGAGTAGATACACGTGGCCCATGCACCCCACATGTTGATAGCCTGGTATGTATAAGCACCTCACCAGTGGAATTATGACATCATTAGCCTATATTTTGGACATCTACCATATACCTTGCAGAGCAGGGATTTTTCAACACTTAAAAACATGGAACAGAAGTCCAAAGCACACTGAACATGTAATGTTTAGATTTCTGACAAATATCACTGTCCATGTACATGTGGTTCTTTATTTGCATATAAGACAATTTAAAGTTCACAAAATATAATGCAAACACTTGACAAAGCCCCAAAAGCTAACCATTGCAAAATATTCAATATTGGGTCCTCGACCAGGCAAAAGCCTTATGTTTGGAGTTTAATGCCCACTACTGATACACAGCTTACAAAATTTTCAAAAAAAAAAAAAAGTGAAAAATAAAAAGCAGTAGTTGGTTTTTATTCAAGAAACTTAACATAAGGAGGGAATTATATTTTCATATTTGTCTGACATTAATCATTTGTGACTGCAGGTGACTCAATGTTTTGCTAAGAATGACAAACATTTGCAATTGTATTCATAATCTATCTTAAGTACAAGGTAGTGCCAACTTTGACATCATTGTGAGAATTTTGACATCACTGTGAGAATTTTCTCATCACTGGGAAGCTTAAGTGCCCATTAATTTTCCAACAATCTATTATAGTCAATGGTGAAGAACTTCACTGTTGAATTTCACATGAGCCTAAGATCCATAAGTCATGCAGCTTAAGATAGTCATAACACAAATGTCTTAGTGTTGATGTGGAACCCAGAATGGTTGTTACATTAAGACAGTCGTACTCTGTCCAGTCTTCCAGTGCCAAAAAGCAGTTTTGCGATTGCAGCAGCTTTTGCCAGGCTTTCTCAACCCTCAAGTTGTTACTCATCGTCCAGTGCACCTCAAGTACCCCTTTTCAAGCCAACTAACTCTGCCTTATGATTGGCCCAGATCACCCCTAGCCAGGGAAGTACCTCTAATTGAAAGGAAGTTGTGCCTCAGACATGATACCCCCCTGCCCAATAAAAAGCCATCATAATCTCCATGGTTCCCCTCTTTCACTTCCTCTGTGACCACTGCCCCCCCTTTCCATCGCTGACTAGTTTCACAAAAAAACTTAGTCATTTGGAACACGTCAGACAGACAGTGTGCAGACATCTTGCGATTTTGCTTTCGTAATGGTGGATTTTTAATAACTTGCTGAGCGTTGACGTGGATTTTTTGATGTTAGACAACTTTTGATACCAGGTATCTATCAATCTTCTTGTTTTCTTTCAGGCATGCAACTTTCAATCAAGTTGGCTGATTTCATAGTCGTTCAATAACACTACAAATTCCCTGTTACTTGTATTTGTTTGGTCATCAACATGCAGATTGCTTGCCTGTTTGAGAGTTGGGTCATTCCATGAGGTTGGAGCACAATTTGTGACAGTGTCAAATGTTACATGGGTTCCATAAAAATGAACAGTTATTTCCCTGCATGTGGATTCCAAATTGACATTGCTATGCATTTTACAAGGCTGAATACAGAGGTGTGTGTTTCGTTTACAGAGTAAATGGATAATTCCAGAAATTAGGGGTCCATTTTTCTTTTGTGTCCCTGTCACATCTGACATATGATTTTCAAGTTCAGAACACATTTTCTAATTTCCAAGAGTGATGAATAATGCAAATTACCTGCCAAACAAATAGTAATAGTTTGCAATCAATTCTGGTGATATTTCCATGACAAATAACAAAAGTCAGATGTAACAGGGACACAAAACTGTCACACCTTTGGACCCTCATTTCAGGAATTACCCAAATAATCTACTCTACAGGTCATGACAGGTGGTACAGGTTTTGGATGTAACAAGGACCTAAGTATATTGTGCCCCAACCTCATGGAATGACCCAGTTATTTCTGGTATTTTACTTTGCACATTTTTCTCAGGCTGTTCCTTTTGTTCCTTTATTTATTTGTTTTTCAACAAAGCTCACAACTTAGCCGTGTCTGGAACTGCATTACAGTCATGTCTGAAGTTCATGTAATCATTGTCTTTTGGTTAACACTTACACGACTTCAGTTGGCAAAAGAAACAAAGGCTACTTCTACTAGAATAGAGCCTGAAAGTTGACCCCTGAGGGCGCATTTCCGGAACCCTTGGATAGGAAAAATAACATGCAAAAATATAAATTTGTAATATGTTTTCATTCAGTTACTTGTAAAAAAAACTCTCCTCGTAAAAAGGCCTTTTGTAAAAAGCTTGCTACCAGTAGCATATCAATTGTGGAAACTGACAAATTACCTGACCTAAAAGAGAAAAATCCTTCCAAAAACTGACCTATCACTTTTGAAAATCTAAAATACATGAAGAGCAGTGCAATTCAGTGGTCTCGTACGCAGATGAACAGTTACGGAATGATACTTTATGGTAGTCTTTCGGTAAAAGCCAAAATAAAAACAGACCAAAATATTGTAAGGATTTTGTAATTTATAAGCAAATAAACTTAAAGCAATTACTTGCTTTTACGAAAGATTCTAATGTATAATCTAACGTTGTTGAAAAGAATGGCATCAGGTCAACTCAACGAAATCTAGAATCCATTGACTGCAGGTAAGTAAATCTTTGCAACGTTGTACAATCTCGAAAACAAACATGCATGAACAAGGAGACCTAGGACGATATCGCCGGAAGTGAAAGGTCGTTTATGAAATTTGTTTTTTTACCCATCTCCAAGTGACTTTTCCTAAATATTACCTAAGGACAGAAGGAAAAATTCTGATGTGAGTGTTTCTTGGGGTGGTTTCAGTTAGAAATCATTCTTCCCAAACTTACCGAACGTGATACAAAGGCTCATGTAAGATCCCGTTGGCGCACCGTGCGAGAATTCCGGAAGATACCATTTACTTTCAGGCACTGTAGGCCCTGTGGAATTACGTCAGTGGTTTCCTTTTTTTCTTTTCTTTTGTTAAATCCTTTATCTTTTTCCTGAGTTCATCATGTTGAAAATCTTGTTTTGCTTGAAACTGTAGATGCCTCAATTTAAAGTTTATAACTTACATGTAGAAGTATATTGTCAACCAGTGAGTCTGACCCCAAAAATATTGCTGATTGTAACAAGACACATACTCTTGTCATGAGAAAACAAAGCCAGTTTAACACCAGGATATAAATGTACAAAGTCAGTTTGAAGCTCCAAATCTGGAATGCTGCATGTGTATTTATAATTCTGTATTAGCCAGACCAGATATCTGAAGGCCTTTTCATCCCAACAGAAAAGGATTATAATTGAATTTATTTGACCTGATATCTCCATCTTTCAGGTTTCCCTTTGTATAAAATTAACCAATTTAAGACATCCTCCAACAAGACAGCAAACTGGCTAATTAAGTCCAGGCTTTATTTCCTTTCATTACAAAGCCAGTCCAAAAAAGGACCTTGATGAAAAGAAAAAGTATACACATACATTGAAGTCAACTCAGGAAATTCCAAGAGAAAAGGAAAGAGTTTCAAATGCACAAGTTTGCAATAGAATATTTCAACAAGCCATTATGCAACAGGACAACTGAATATAACTTTCATTGGTCCAGTGTTATTTAAAAACAATCTCTAAATGCTCCGACAAGTAAATCAAACATGTAGCCTTGTACATGTTGAAGGTCACCTTTTCCTGTTTTTAACATTCTGCTATATACGTCCTTGGAATAAAGGAAGTCATTCATTTAAAATTAAGCCACAGGCCTATTTTGGGGTTTTTTTGATGAACTTGTGAAGATAAGGGCACAACCCTTGTAAAGAGAAATGGCTGAAGGACACCTCAAAACTTTCCCAATAACAACAGTGATTTCATGAACATTCATCAACCAACCAATAAAGACATGTTCAGATTTTTGCCATTTTGTGGTTTTGGAGTGGCTTTTGGACTGCAAATATGGTAACTTCAGTCTCATCATGATAACACATGCAGTTTAGGACACAAAACATAGTAATCTTCTGGATACAAATATGCATTAAATGGTGCTTTACAAATTTAACCCCTTGTGGCTCATTTGAAACTTTTTTTTACAAATCTGATCAGCAGATAATTAGGTTTATGATATCAATTAAGGTACTGGGAGTTCAATTTATTTCCTTTGGAACAAGAACGTGGTCAGGGGTGGAATTGGCCTGGGTAGGGTGGGTTTGGGTGAGTTGGGACGGAAACAGAGGTTTTTTTTCGGGGAGGGGGAGTGATATTAGAGTATCTTGGTCTAGTCGTTTTGTGAGCCCTTTATCTAAAACAAATATCTACAAATAGTGCAGGTCAGCTTTTTTTTTCTTTTAACCACATGCTGGCGGGTGCTCTTACAATTTTCAGTTTTCAGAATTCCTCAAAAATTCATCATTTCATTCAATGGACGTTTACACCCACATGAATGACTGTTTGGTGGCTACTCTGAGCTGACGGGCTGACGGGTACTTTCATTGACTCCTGAATATTTCAGCCAGGCCTGCCGCCCTGTAAAGAGAGCCCAGAATTGTGAGGTGTTGAGTAATTTCCTTTGTCCCCAGTGAATGCGAGTGGCGTCTTTTCCAACGCGGCTGGATTAGCATGCAGCGGTGCTGTGTCGCTCATCAATGGGGCCCTGGAGCACTTTTGTCCACGGTGCTAATCTGTGGGCACACTATGCCCAAAGCAGTAATGTACTGTTTAATAACATAATGTATTACCTTCGAAAAATGCAAGCCGAAAAAATGATGGCAATTCCCAGCAGTAGGTCTTTTGGTCCAAGTACTGTCTTTTGTTACGCCGATCAGCTCTTTGTCCCATTTCGGGCTCCCTGGCTCTGCGTATAAACCCATTGTGCTCGAAATGGGGTTCCCCGGGAGCAAGAGGTTAAAACTATGAAGTAATATAAAGAAATGCAACCTGCAAAATCTTAATGCTTTCAGGCTTTTTCAAATTACCATGGTATTGTGAATATTCTCACTTTGAGAGACTCTTCAAACCTTTTTTTTTAATTTTTTGCTTATTATTGTACCAGGTAGTCAACAAATCTAACCAAACGGAACTGTCATAAAAAAGTGATACTTCCTTTTACTGTTTTACACCTACCACAAATAACCCTTACACATTCTTAAACGTTTTCAGTATAGTCTATGCTGCAGGTTGATTGTCAATTACCAAGCAGTGTTTCTGCAGTATCCATTTCCTGAGAATGTGCATGTTGAAAACACCTTGCTAACACTTTCACATTTGCACCATTGATGTTTACCCAAGATCTTTTTTTCCCTTCCCTCGTATGGATTGCACATTGTACTGTCCTCCCAACAACTGTCTGCTTGTTCACCAACGGCCGCTACTTTACCCTGTGACACATCTCGCCCCGCCCACTCCGTGTCGTAATGTCTTGGCCTGGACCACACCCACCACCTCCCCCATCTCTGGAATATGAACACGAAATCCCCACGTTTTTCTACCCGGCTTATGGTCCGATGGATTATCAGGTAAGAATGGCATTGGCCATTGTGATGAATTGTTGGGATGCATGTATATGTACTCTGGCAAAACTTGGTAAATACAACTTAGCATAAATCGCATATCTCGTGTGTTTTCTAGAGTGTTTTGGTGAATTTCATGTGTAAGATACATGGTGTGTCAAAGTCTTTTCTCTTACTCTTATACAAACAAATTAGGTATTGATAGTTTTTCCAACTTAAACTTTGCAAAATTCTGTTTGCTTTTGAAAAAAATACATGTACTTCTCCAGGTTCATGTACATACATGCTGTACTTCAAGTTTAAGCCACAGATTTGTTTTAAATAGCGCCCTCTACATATTGAAAAAAAAACTCCCACAAAAATTGTCTGTAGGATATGAACTACCCCCTCTTGTGATCAGGTTTGGTAAGTCTGGCCTGAGAATCAGCAAAGTTTAACAGACAGCGGTCCTCAAGACTTGCAGCTCATGTACAGTGTGTACATGTACCTAATGGGAATTTCGGATGATTTCTCAAGCTAAAAGACAGAAATCAGTCTTTTCTATTAATTCATCAATGACATTTATGTACAAGTATGCTATGAGTGTGCCGGTTGCTCTTGTCAGCAATAGTTCTTTTGTCAGAACCAAGACAGCCCAGGACACATTGTGAAGGTTGGTGTGAGAGGCTTTTACCAAACAATCAATATCTTTCAAAGGACTGTCACATCATTATTACAGGCATGCAGCCTTTCCTCTGATCAGCTGATATCCTCTTATTTCACTTCACATTCATGCCATTGAAAATTGACAAACACTGTAAAATGTCTTGAAAAGATTGGAATTTCCCGTTTTGGGGGGGGGAGGGTCAAAGTCCCAATTGCATGCCTGATATTCAAACATTAAAATTCAACACCTGATTGATAACATCCATCACTTATCAGTTGCTTTGTGCTATTGCCGCAAGAACATAAGACTTTTATCAATAGATTTTGAAAGAACTCTTAAAAAGTTGCTTCATGTCGGGCAGATTGGGACATTATGCATTGCTGTGTTTGGTACACAGTATTTATTTTAATTCTAAACGCCATTTCATTTCATTTTCAATGTTCATTTATTCATTTTCTGGGATGTATACAAATCACAGCAAAGAGTGTTGCATATCGATATAAATGCAAACGGCACAGAGGAATAAAACACAACACACAATATTCACTTAGCTCTCCCACTGGATTGCCTAAAAGAAACAAGTTTCTGTTGAGAGGCTTTCCACATTAATTGGATAAATCTAAGCATAAATATATAGGCCTATTTTAAAGTACAAAGTATATTTACATGATAAACAATATCTTCCAATAAAATGAAATAAAATAAAATAAAACATGTTTTTGACACAGCACGTCAATGTAAGTAACAGAATAGTGTTGGAAAATCAAATGATAATTGAATTGAATCAACTTAAACTAAAATAATCACTTTAGATAACGACATTAATATAAACAGTACATCAATAACTGTTAAATAATGATTACCATTATTTTCAAGGTATTCCACATTGTATTATAATTAATACTGAGAAAAATAGAGTATAATCTGTGAAAATGTGATATTTTGAGAATTGGTTTCTGGTGGGCAGGAAGAGGGAGGAATATTACATGTTTGTAGGAAAGAGTATGCTCCCACACACTCCCAACGTCAAGGTTTGACTAGAGATAAATGCACATCCAAGTTTGTTAATGGTTGTTGATCCAGTTGTTGTGAATCATTTCAAGGCTGTTTGGCCCTGATTACTTCCTGGGATGGTACTAGACCACAATGGCACCAGACTTCACCATCTGTGGGCTGACTTCCTGCTGTCTGGTGTTGGCCTCTGGTAACAGAAACCACACCCTGTCACCTTGACAAGTCTCCGAAATTGTCTTCTTTCTGCCAAATGAACTTAGGGCACCATGCACATTATACATGGTAAACTGCTGTTTCAGAAAACCTCTAAGCTTTCCTTAGGGGAGAAATACTTTGACATTCAAACATTCAAACATTTTATCAGACATGTACAGGTACACATAATTGTAACTTAAGGTCTCATTGTCTCCTCTTCACAGCATCATAGCATAACATCCTTTGCTTGGTCTTTCAATCATCGTCTGACTGATTTGAAGGAGTGATAAGTCTGGATCCACATGTGAACAAAAGCGTGATGATGTGTTCCACATTGTTTATAACCAACCTGCATTTATGTGATAGCTTAGCAGGATTATGGAATCAATCCACATGCACCTGTAAATATCTATATATGGATAGAATCTAGCTCTGAGGTCAAAAACACCCACACTGAGTCTTAGAATGTCCGGTTTTTCCCCCCAACACTTACAAAAACATGGCATGGAGAACTCTAGCTGGGTCATAAATTCCAGCCTTTACCTTGTTGGGTACTGGTTTACTTTCAGGCTCCAGGGCAAGTATGCAGTAATGACTTGAGATGCTCATCACTGACTTGCCAACCTTTTTTGATGGGTTGCCACAGTGTCTGGCTTAGTCTTGATTCAAGAGGGTTTTTCCCTATTCCACTGTGGGAAAAATGATTTAGAAAGCTGAACAAGCAGCTGACTTTGGAATATGACTTGAAACTTGAGGTACAAACATTGCTTCTGCCATAAACAGCTGGTCTGATGTCTGTCTGTACGTCTAACGAACAAAACATGTTTTAACTAGACTATGACAATCGACACTGACAGGCAGGGGAAATGGAACTCCCTGCAGTGCACTGTGTTTATACGCACTCAGGCTGCTTGCTTCTAAATACCATCGTAATGCATTGAAAGACTTAGTCCAAGCATGAAATGTTGAATTGAAGCCTTGAAAGACACAAGCCATGGCT
The DNA here is from genome assembly GCF_054643075.1 of Acanthaster planci. Taxonomy (NCBI): domain Eukaryota; kingdom Metazoa; phylum Echinodermata; class Asteroidea; order Valvatida; family Acanthasteridae; genus Acanthaster; species Acanthaster planci. Next base: position 20,509,901 of record NC_141783.1, on the reverse strand, counting down.
GGTCTTTAAAGTTTTCAAACCAGGTGGATTGAAAAGCAATGTTTTGAATACAGTTGGGTGATGTGCACCAGTATCTCCTCATAGAGAAAACATGAACCAGTCAATCGGGACCAGTGATTTATGTTTGCTCCAACTGGGACTTCATCTTAATTATTAGTTGCTGTTCTGTATCCGAGTCACCAGCTGCGGGCCAGGAACAATCTTGGTAACCGAGTTCTGATAGCTGGGAGTTCAGTGTACTCTAATCTCTGGGCATCAGCAACCAATTTTGTCCCATGTGTTGCATGGGCGTTTTCATCCTTTATCTCGAGATCAGTCGGGTGCTGACATTCACCTTTTACTTGTGAAACCAAAACTTAATCACCAAACCAACTGCAGGATGAAGAACTAGTTTGTAGTTTAGGTCAAGATGTGGGAGTTGACAATTGTGCCAGAGAAAAAGCAAAGTGATGGATGGGTATGTTGTTAGAAAAAAAAAAGGAGATGAGTTTTTGTGCTTTTTCATAAAGGGCCATATCATGTTTATTTGACATGGAACATGCTTTTGTGCAACTTTCTACTCCTTTTAGATGTAAGAAAACTTTCCAGCTTCCTTTTGGGTAACTCTCATTGAAAGTTGCACTATTGATACCTTAAAAATTTTTTATGCTTTAATTTTCCTGACAAGTGAGGGCACTGTTGCTTTGATGTATTTGCAGGAAAACACTTTTCATTTGGGGGTTTTTTTCATTCAAAATGTGAACTCAAAATTTGCTCAATCAAAAGATTTGTGAGGTAACTCACTGATTTACTGTAACAAACAGAAAGAAAACCCAAATTCCAGAAAATTTGGTGCAGAAATAGGTGCAGCACTGAGATTTCTGCCTGGGGGAAAAGGGCAAAACAAATATTTAACATCAGGATACAAGGGACATGATTGGAGTTTCCTTCAAAATTACATTGGGTGATTCCTAGTTAATCCAAATGTCCAGAATGCCCTTCTCCCATTCTGATATAGGATTTACTGTCGTGATTTAGACATCATGCCCTCTTTTTGCAGATGCCCCATATATCTCATCTTTTCATTTTTTTTGGGGGGGGTCTCCAAAGTTCTCTCCGTTGCCCAGACAACTTGGCTCGCAGTAAGTTTGGTTTTCTCAGGAAGGAGTGAATGTTTTTCATTGTACCCCACACTGAGGCCAAATTCAGCACAGACCCATCCCCTTAAGGTTTACTCTTCAAAGAAATGAATGAGGAGCATCAATGACTTTGGGGTTAACGACCTTTTCCAGCCCCCCAGTTACACCTTCCTGACCCACCACAAACATCGCCACTGACTTTCAATACCAGTTCAACCATGCACCTTGACCCTAGAGAGAATTCTCTCTGGAAATGCCAGAAATGAAACACAGGTTTAAAGGATTCCCTCATTTCACATCTCAGTAAGGGAAAACAGACCCTCTTTTGTGAGCACAATACAGGGCAATTTGATTAGGCTGTCAGCCTGTCAGGACTTTGAGATTGAGCAGCCCATTTCTCCTTGGGTAAAGCAATTTGTGGACACAGTTGACAAGCACACTTTTTCCTCGAGGTCTGATTTCCATTGGAGTTGAATGTGAACCCATAGATGATAGCCATGAGGAGAACAGTTTAGTTTATCCACTCGCAGTGCATAGAGTAACAGAGTCCTTAACTTCCTGTTGTATTGATGAAATCTGAACACCCTTCCTTTCCCTTCCTGCCATCTTGAGTTCTTTCAAACTGGGCTGGTATGAAATGTATGTACATGTACATGCACCGTGGAAGTCCTCTCCTGAACTTTTACCGTTTCACTCATGAAAATGATGATGGATGGGGGAGGGCAAGAGGGGCATTGTTCCCCCCCCCCAGGAGCCTGACTTTTAGTTTGTTGTCAGTAATGAGGGTTCATTTTTGGGTTCATTTAATTTCCCTCCTTCCAAAGCCCAAAAATGTAGCCTCACACCTCAGAAAGGTCTGGATCAGCGCTTGAATGAGAACAAGCTTCTGAACAACTTTTTTTCGACATGTGGTTCAGTTTTAAGGTTTCAACATGCCATTTTGTGCGTGTTATAACCATCACTCCAATCTACAGATACTTTGGTATGTGGAGGCAGCTTTGCTTTACTGCCTTTCACAAAACTTGCTGGTTTTCTTACATGTCGGTCAACTTTGTCACTTTTGTGTCACAACCCCCCAACTACGGAGGCGGTAGTTTTAAAACACTAGCTGTTCTTATCCGTAAAGCTTTCCTGATCTTATCAAGAGCTTCCCTGTAGGTTTTTCAGCCCACAGTACCCTGAGGCATCCCAAAATGGTCACAGGAGTCAAAATGTTCAGTATTTGGCGATTAACGTCTTACAAGTGTGTTTTTTGTGGACTTGCAAAAGCAGTGAAAATGGAGTGATCAGAAGTGCAAAAGAAACGAGGGACTGATGTGGGCAGATTTGGTGGAGACTTGGCCAAGTCTTTTGAGAAGGGCTGGAGGCAGATCATTTACGTGCAGCCAGGGTTTAAAAGGGATGAATACTTTTCCCGTATAGAGGAAGAGTTGTTGAATGGTGAACTTTACTTGGAGGGGTATTAAGGAAAAAAACGTGACACAGGAAATGAGGATATCCAGGCTGCCGAGCAGGAAAGGATATGTTAATCCTCTGAAATGCACTTGAAGGAGAGGACTGAACATGTTAACCGAAATATCACTCAGTTGCCCAAGGCCACTCAGAATGCGTACTTAAGATGGTCCACTACCTGAAAGTTTCACATTTTAATGCTGTCTGGTCAAAAATGTTTGGAGAGGTGTGATGTTCAGTTTAACCTTCCTGGGCATATTACTGATAACTGAGAGCTTTGATAGTGGTTCCTTTTGAAGGAGGTGAGTCAGTTTTCATCTGTGAGGTTTGATTGTGAAATTTCAGTTGGATAGATTCTATTTCTTAGGGGAGACATTTTGCCGGGGCTCTGAAGTAGAGAGAGTCACTTAAGAAGCGGAAAGGTAGGTTGGCTTTCAAGAAGTATCGGGGGAATAATCTTGGTGACTGGAATCACAGGGAAATCCTTGATCTCAGCTTTCCACTGAAGTTTCTGCTCTAAGTGGGTAGGAAAAAAAAAGGAGGCTATCAGTTGCTTGTGGAAATATAGTCCATTTTATAATTGTATTTTGCAAGAGTAAGAAGTACTGTATTATGTATAATAAAAAGTCCACTAAGAAAATCAGAATATGCTTGAAATATTTTGGACATTGGATATTGCAAAATGGTTCGAAAATGGAGTAGGGATTGCTTTTTGTGGGGGCTAACCACAACAAACCCTTGTCTACACACAGTGAGTTTGGAAAAAAATTCTGCCAGTCCGAAAAATTAAAATATGCAAAAAAAAAGATCATAATATAATCAAAGAAAATTGTTCATTTTAATCTAAGCCTTTCTCTATTGTCTCAAATGATTAATTTTGATAGCAGATCACCAGTTGGCTCTGTTATTGATACCACAATCCCCCTGTCATCCCAAAGACCCATATGGATCAACTGATAAAAATAGCATAAGACAAGGTCAGTTGACAATAAACTAACCTTGACTATTTCTCAAGTATGGCTGTCAGGGGTGGGGTAGTGGGACCCGTTTGTTTACCTCTTTCTTTGAGGCGCTGTCCCCTGAGGTCAAATAGAGTCAGGAGTTATCATCACATAAGGAACAGTGGATGTGAAAGAGGTGGTAATTTTTGTTTTCTGGAAAGATGGATATTTTGTTATTCAGAATGAAGATCTCAAGAGTATTCCTGCTTGGGTGTTGCTTTTCCCTTGTTAAGAGTTCCACGCATCAGTTGTTTTACATCAAAGTGTACAACGCTAGGACAGCTTTTTCATTATATCTGTAACTTCATTTAGAACTCACACCGTTGTATCTTTACTGCATTTTAGACCACATTTTTAGTTTGGTCACAGTTGCAAACTTCTGTCAGTATTTAAGACAGTATTGCCTTTTACTGTATTTTTTTGAAATTCTCTTCCAAGTAATAATGTGATTTGCAGTCCACTACCTCGTAATAGACTGAAGCTGTGGTCCCACACTTCATAACTCATACAAATGTTTTGTCACAACTCCATCTCAAGTGTCCAGTCATAGTGGTCTAGGTGGAAATTCCTCCCAAATCCTCCACTAGGGAGAATAACAAGGAGGCCTTCAGAAGAGTGGAAACTAATTTGATTTCAGGGGGTTACTGCAGTGTAGTGGTTTGTAGTTATGCCTGAAAACTGCCAATTGAAGGTGATTCAATGACAGTATGAAGATTGTTCCATATTTTAATAGTTTTTGGAATCAAGGTGTATCTATAGAGTACTATGATGATTTGGTGGCTGTTTTTGAATAAAGTTGTCATGATCTGGTGGGTATCAGATCTCAACTGGAGGGTGTCCCAGTTTCAAGCATTCAGCATCAAATTGGTACATGTAGATGCCATGCGGTAGCACCGCAAACTTCTCTCCAGTGTGAATTCTTCAGGGTCTGCGCCATATGATACTTTTTAATTAAAATATTTCAAAGCTCAGATCGTTGAGGTGGTCAAGGAGGAAAGAAGAAAATCTTAGAAATCCAAGACAGGCAGTCATCACACGGGCTGTGCAAAATTATAAACAACAAAAGTATGGCTTTACTCAAATCTTAACGAGTCTGCAGACTTCAGGTGCCTCTGTCCTGTAAACCGTGCCCAGCTTTAATTAGAAATCAGTGCCAAGTTTTCATTGGAATCAAGAGCATCAAGCTGTAGCATCATTGGCCAATCTAGCTGCTACATATGTACAATGTAAATGAATTACACATTTACAATGTAAATGAATTATGAATTATTTATTTATGGCACTGCACAAACAGGCGTGTAAATTTGCCTTCAGTGTCAGTGGAAACATTGCCAAGGTTAAAAGGAAACAGAATGTTAAATATACTGTCGGGGTGTTTCCCTGGGCCTAACCCAAGTTCGAGGGTCAAGTCTGGAACCAGTTGGTGTCTCGACTCTAAAGTAAATTTGGTTTCCGCCTGGGTGTAGAGATCACTCAGAGCGACCTAAAGGCTAAGGGAGCAGATTCATCCGTTTTGGTGCAAGGCTAAATTTGGCGCCATTTTTTGCTCACCTGGGGGGTAGGGCGTAAGGAAATGAAATAGTACCAAACGAATCATCCTGGTTTTGTTTCAACCCCTCACCCCCTTTTTCAATTTTGTGGAGGATCGGGAGAGTCAGTCTCCTTTCCTCCCCCCCCATTTGCCAGTCTCTCAATACATGGGATCTTGTCATCTTGCATGGAAAGCGGGAGGCGAGCAAAGTAATTTTCCAAGGGGATCAGCCATTGATCTAACTTTCATCACCAACACTTTCTGCACTCGTAATGTTTGGAAAGGTTGTTTACAGCCTACTGATAATAAACAACAATATTCTTTGCAAACAACCTCAAAATTTGAATGTTTGGATTAGCAATACCTTGTATAACGATGACTGAATAGGTATTCATGGAAACCATTATTTCTTCATTAACAGTTGGAAATAGATGTTTATAGAACCCAACAATGTTTATGGTATGACCATGCTTTGGCGTGCTTTTTAATGGCTGTTCTTGAAGACCCCTCTCTTCCTTGAAAATTTATTTTTGTAGACCGGAAAGCTTTCCGTGAAATGAATGTGAATTTGGGTCTGAGAATGCTTCAAGTCATCTGCTGTGCTGTTTACTTCATTGTGAAACAGTCCTTGTGAGATGCCGGACATTTTTCGGAAACGAGTAGCTTAGGTTTAGAAACTCCACAAATAGAATTTGAGCTGCACAGTCCCAGCGGGTGGGAACTCCAGACACTGTTGATGAAAAACTGGATCGTGCTGTGTTCCAACTGCCACACTAGAGTAGAAAGCTGGTGGGTTGATGTCTGAGGGGGGTCTGGGGATTTCCAAGAGTGTTATCAGCTATCAGGATCAATGATATTCACTCCATCATTATTTCATTGGAGCCAAAAAGTGAGAGTGTCAGCCTTGGTGACCTGAGCTGTTGGAATGGGGAAATTGGAGAGTTGGAATGCAGGTTGACACCATGTTTGGAGGTGTTTGAGATCACCCAGATAAGTTTTGTTTGGAACTACATGTATTTTGAGAGACACGCTCACGTTAAGAGACAACTTTTTCCAAAAGCTTCTGATCCTACCCTCACTTGACTGACTCTCCCTTTTTGTGTGGACAATATTGTGATTTAGAGTAATGTTGAAACTGTAAATGTAATTGTGCAAGGATTACATCTACTAATTAGTTTTTATTAGAAGTTCACAGATAAGTTGTTGAGGCCGTCACTGCGAGAAATCAAATGACACAAGAAATCTTTCAGAAACTGTGGATAATGTACTTTGTACTTTGTACATTCACATTTGGCAAATAGATTGTTTATCTGCCCTTTTTTTGCTTTCTGAAAGGTGAATCAAAATCTCAAATCATATATTGGAGAGAGAACAGTGATTAATCAGAAGGTGTGGGGTTTGATTTGGTTTTCAATTTATTGCAAATTTTTTTGGGGGGGGGGGTGTTTTGGGGAGGGGATTAGGGAGCTTACACCTTCCAGACTCTGTTCAGCTTCCAGGCTGTTCATTTTGTGCTCGACAAGTTCTATTTTGCAGATTTTAAAACGATTGTGCAAATTTCTGCAAGTTAAGAGTAGCCCACAATGTTCACATACCCATAGTCAATTAAATAACAGCCTGACCAGACAGGACCCCTGTCTAGACCATAGAGCAGGGAAACAGATGACAGGACTTACCAGAAGATTGAAAGCAAGACACAGCTCTTAGAGTTTGAAAAATAGCTTGGACAAAGTTGGCATGACTGGAATGCATCCACCCACAGTCCATCTTATATAGTTAGAAAAGCCTTGGAGTCATTTTGGCTCAACAGCTGGGGTGCTTGAAATATTTCCTGCCACTGATTTAGTTTTGGTGCTTCATAATCATAATAGTGACTATTTATAAACAGAGAAAGACGAAAAGCAAGTGAGCAACTATTGTTACTAACCTAGTAAATAAGAGAAAGACACATACATATAGATCAATCCTGGTTCAGTTGAAACATGCTTGACAACCATGTTTGACATTCCTCCCCATTTCTTCAAAAAATAAAGGGAAATCAGGAAGGACCTGCCTTCTTATGTAAGCTCTAACCTCTACTGCCATGACAACCAAATTCCTGTAATGTAATTTCTTTCTTCTAGGGCTGTTAAAACACTTTTCTTATTCAAGGTCAGCTGCCTCTAAACTTGCCAAAAAAAAACAAACAAATGACCCCCAATGTGGGTTTGTTGAAGTGACACCTGATACTTGGAGACCCAAGTCATGTTGCAATAAACAGTCTGTCCTGGCTTATCTCTCATCTTCCTAAACCACCCCTGGCTGTCGGCAGTCAGCTCCTGGAACCCTTTACGTGCACAAGCGAATGGACTCTCTTTCCCCGCATACTATCAACAACTTTCAACTGATTGACCCATTACAGTGTGTCATAGGCAGACACATGTACCACAGCAGGAAGTTAATGGCGGACATACTGACTTTTACTGGTAGATGATCATTGAAAGTTGCTCTGTCTCTGGATTACATCATTTGTACAGCTTGTTTGTGAGGTTGCTTTGTCTTGGATTAAGACTGATATTTAGAGGAGACAGTGGTATACTATAATTTCTGTTGGAATGAGTCTTGTGACCACATCAGCTTGGTTGAAGTCGAGTGTGCCCAGTAAGATGCCATTGGTGTTACTGACGGTGAGTCTGTACAGGGTCGTAACACAGTGATTACCCCCAGAACTGTGGGGTCCCACGTCCCACATCGGACCCCACAGTTCTGGGGGTAAACAGTGATAGTAAGCACATGGGTGTGTTTGTCACAACCCAGGTTGTGCTCATTGTTTAAGTTTTGTTCAATTTGATTGTACCACGGTTACAAACATGGGAAACTGGTGCCAGTGGTGGTTATGGGTATATGTTGTAATGGCAGGTACGCATTGCAAAAGTACTGTCATGTTTATCAAATATGAAACCATCATTCAACAGACATGGCACAGACATGACAGACTTGTTTTGTTAATGTGCGATCAGAAAATATAAGTCACATGACTAACATGACTAATACTGGAACTTTCTCTAAACTTTCACTTGTATTTGGTATTTATTGCCAGTGGAGCCTCTGACTGGTTCCCATTCAATGTCTTGAATATTAGCAGTCATTGCCAGTACACAGAGTAATGTACATTGCTTTGAAAGAAATCAATTAAATTGGAGACAAGCCAGTTTGGTATAACAGCGTTGTTATGACTGCGTTAGGTATTAAAACAGTGCCCTGGATGCGTACCCCCAGAACCGTTTGTCCGACAGATGTCGGACCCCACAGTTCGGGGGGGGGGGCACCAGATGCATAGAAATAAATTCATCAAAACTGATGAAATGTTTTAAAAGACGTCTTTTTCGAATTCAAACGTTTATGAAATCTTTGCAGACCAAATGAAACTCTGTTCTATTCTGGGTATTTTGAGGTGCAGATAGTTGTGAATTTCTTCTTTATCGATTATTGCATAAAAAGAATGGCAGGGTTTACAGTTGCTATCCCCAGTGGACCTGTATAGGTAGGCATGGCTTCACTGGGGTATTTCCATTGCCTTATCTTGAGTTCTCAAGTTTTCCTCAGTTTTTTGTGGTATTACCCACACCAATGGTAAACACACAGAAATAGATAACTTGTGGTGTGATGTTGCCACAGTTGGAGTGATTCTCTGATTTTTCTCTTAACCTGAATTTTAAAATGCCAGTATCACAGGAAGGCTGTGTAGAGTCCAGAACACAGATGCAGAGGATTTTTTGACGAGAACTTCCTTCTCGTTAAACCATTTTAAGGGTTTTCCTCCCCCAGTTGTGTGATTTTAAAAAGTTCAGTCAAAACCATTTTCCAAGTTGAGTCAGTGGTTTGGACTTAAAGTGTTTGAGTTTATCCTGGCGACTCCCTCTCATTCACAGAACCAGTCAAGTTCAGTCACACTGAATAGGTTGCATGTCAATTAAGGGGAGGGTCAAAAGGTCACAGAGGCCAGGTCATTGAAATCTCTAACCCATACATTAATTATGAGGTTCTTGAAGTAAATGTCACAACCATGGAAGATCATTTGATGTATGATACTAGCCCTTGGGACTCCCTCGTGCACATATGCCTAAAGATAGGGGTACTTGTGAATTCTCATCTTACAAGGAGTGTGCCCACTCTATAACCCTAAGCTAGTTAATTAGGCAAAGCAAGAACTCTACAGATGGCCAAGTTTGAGACCTCTACCAAAGTTCACGGTGCTGCTTACTGTTAAAGCATATTTTTTTGCTAACTGTAGCACAAAACTCTGCTAAATGGTTAACGTATTCACGACAAACATTTTACCATTTACGGTTGCTGTGCTAAGCACAAAAATTGAAAGGGATTGCTTATGCCGTTAAGTTACGCAAATTTGTCCTCCGTGCGTCTTCGCAGTGCTGACTGCTGATGGATTTCATGAAATACGTGGAGCCTCTGTAAGCATAAAATCGCGTGCTTAACAGCGACCTGAAGTTGGATCCTGCATTCAGTACCATTTATTGTTAAACATTCCTGAAATGTTTAGCAAGGTTTCCAGGAAGAATATCTAAAGTCAACAATCGGCCTCACAGCTATCCAATTTTGGGGGTTGCTTTTTTAAGCCCACTTCTCAGCAGAATTGAGAGACTGATTTTTAGGCAGAATTTTATTGCTGAAAGTTAATGCCGTACCAAATTCAAATCTTGTCAGTTATTTTTACTTTTTTTCAAATATCAGACAGCTGTCACCATTTCCCTAACCTTGCCACATTTTAGACTTGTACCCCAGTTTTCCCATCAACCGTGGGGAAAAGAAGTCCTTTCCAAAGAGAGAACAAAAAGGGTTAATGTACAGGGCCACAGGAAACACCCCATGGGAATACATTCTGACAGCCAACTAGATTAATGTTTGCAGAAACTGGCAGATCAAACTCTTGAAACTAAACAGGGCTACTGTGTGCCTGTTTGTACAGTTCTACATGCATTTATGGTTGCTGAACCTGAGGGAGTGAAGTCTTCATGGGTACCACAGCCAGGAAAATGATGTCATGGTAGCATGTCTGGTTTTACAAATGGAAGTTGTAAATATTGTACAAAAGTGCATGTGGTGGTATTCATGTATGTGGGTTGCTAAGCTGGTCATGTTAAGAATGAAGATGGTAACTTAAAATGTTTGGGGGTTATCTGTGAAGCAAGAGATAATTCAATATTTGCGTTCACTTCGAGGTTGCGACATCATTTTCGAGGAAACTTGGCCGTTGAGTCTGAACTCTCTTTACTCCCTTTGAATTGGGAACATGAGCATCAAATTGAACTTTTAGCTGTGCGTATTTTGTGACGAGTTTTTATCTTGGTATTATTACTCAAGGGTCCCTTGCCAACATGTTGGTAATATTACTGTGTGGCACTCCTTCCTGGTTGATCAGTTTTTTTCAAGATGTAGTTCCTCTTCAATTGAACCAGGAAGAAACGATAAGGTGGAAGAGTTTTCATAGATTTTTGTCTGTAGACGGGCTCAAATGTAATGTTAATCATGAGTTTTCATATTTCACCAGAAAATATCTGTTTGGGAAAATCATATTTTTGTACAGACAATAAACTTAACAATTGTTTTGATAAGCGATACATTCTTTCTATATCAGTGCCCTACACCATCTAGTATTTTGATTCACAAGTTTGATTGGGCATTTGGGGCCTGTTTCACCCTGGAGGATGTTTATTGATTGGCAGTGTGCCAAGATCAGGTCAGGGGTTAAGAGGTGAAGCCATTGTTCTTAGTGTTTAGAAAAGCTGCTCAACATTTTACCCAGTAGTTTGGTTAGTTAAACTTTGGAAAAGACTAATTGTTGACCACCCATTCAACCAAAACTTGCATGGATTAACTACTTCCCCGCTCTAAAATAAATCAAAAACACCCCTCAAAAACAAACGAATGAATAAAGAAACAAAAAAATCAGTTGCTTTCCCACACCACTGTGGTGCTGAGCTAACCAACAAAGATAGTCTCTTTGGCAGTCTGAAATTTAACCCGTCATTCTTTCCAGAGCAAGAATTTCCTACAGAATTAACTAACACTTGAGAAAGCACTGGTGGAGAGACTAGTTGGTGTCTTATTACCCTTTCAAATTGCACAATCTCCTGAAAGTCCCCTTTAAACTCCAGCTGAGCACATGTACATGAAAAATGTAGATAGTGAAACAAAACTTTCCTCTACCAGACGTGTAGCTTTTTATTGTTGGCTTAAAATATACATTGTAGAAAGCTCCTTAAATATCCATGAAAGAACTACATGTAGTCCGTTCAAAGCCCTGAGCACACAGTGCTGTGGAATATCATGTTACCATATGGTAAAACCTGTACACAGAATTTACCTGTGAATTATTTATCGTGACACCTGCCAGGCTGCTTACTACATTGTATATTAGATTTTGAATTTAACTATGGCAACTTACATGTGGGATGCCTAAGTAGGAAGATGTGTGCACCAGTTTATTTGAGTCCCATCGGAGCAAGCCTGTGATTGTGTTTTCCAAATAACCCACAATCTTATAACAGGCTTGCATAATTGACATGCATCATATATAACGGTTAAATTGAAGGTATCATGCTGGTTTGAAAATTTGTATGAGTATTCACAAATGATACTGTACTCCCGTTGTTTACCAGCAAGAGATAATTTTGTGCCTTGAGGATCTGGAAAAGAAGGTTCATTGACCCTCATGTGGCTGTTTGCGGTAAGTGGCCATAGTTACTGTGGAGTACATCGGAGATTGTGGGTTTTGGTGTAGTAGGGAAATACTGCGTTTGTGGGTCACACCCATGACCCTGTCTCTGGGGGGAAAAGTGAGAAGTCTACACATTTATGTTCATTTGCTACTGAGAAACGTGACTAACTTTAATGAGTGTGCCAACAAACAACCCACCAAACAGCCAACTGAGATCTGCGTCAAATGATGTTCTCAGCCTCCGGAGAATTGTGAAGTTTGTGGGTCTTTCCCGTGACCTTCAACAATTGCACAACTTGTACACTGTATGCTGTATACATTTAGGGGTGATTAATGTGCAGAACGTGACTTACTCTAACAGAAGAAGCAGCTGTCACAGGTCTTGTGACTTTTTAAGGGAAAAAAAGATGTCAGACCTTGGCAAACAGCTTAGTGAGTGGAAGGCCTCATCTGCATGTAAAGGCACCGTGTGACTTTTATTCTGTGTACACTTTAGTATACAAAATGCAAATGTTAGAGAGCGTGACATTTCATTCCTAGCAGAATCTTTCCCAAAGACAAAGTAATCATATGTACAGGCACATATACATGTACATGTATGAGAAAAGTGACTCCAGAGCTCTAATATAGATTAACCCTAACACTCCTCAGTCCTCCAACAGGTGAAGGATTGAGGAGGGTTAGGGTTAACCATCCCAGACATACATGTATTATTTTGTGATAAGAACTTACTACATGTAGGTTAAGATTCAGAACTGGGCAGAGATAGAATACAAGTCCTACCTTAAATCATGCCTCTTTAGGAACCTTCATCTTTCACTTGTGCAACAACAGAGTCGGTAATTATCAGAACATCACACTGTATGACACATAAAACTGGGGGATTTGTGCCGTGTATTTCTTCCTTGATGTACCACTGACAGAGAAAAGTGTGTTTAAGACTCATTTTGTAGGACCTTTCTCATCATGTCTCCGACTTTCTGTGAAAAGTACAGAGTACATGGGTAATTCCAGAAATTTTAGGGGTCCGAAGGTGTGATATTGTTGTGTCTGTTACATCTAAGCTTTGTTATTTGACGTGGAAAAAGCACCAGACTTAATTTCAAACAATTATTATTTGTTTGAAATTAGAAAATGTGTTCTGAATTTACAAAATCATATGTCAGATGTGACAAGGACACGAAAAATAAGTGACCCCTGATTTTGGAATTACCCACATACAAACATAATGATGTTGTTGAAAGCTTCCTGTAGGAGTTATAGCGCCCTCACTGGGTTCATCTGTACCAGTCAACCCAAAACTAAACTTTGGACCAGTCACAAGAGGCAGTGCTGGATCCGCATCAGGCCTCATGTTTATTCATGACAGTTTAGCAAGTCTGTTTATTTGCCTTTCTTTGGTGCCATACAGCTGTGTTCCTAGCTCTATGGTGGCAGGGTACCAACAATGGGCACCTGACTGTACATGTGCACAGAATTCAGTCATTGAGTACTGTGGAAGACTGCTTTGTGTAATGGTTTTTTTGTGTGAAGTTACTGAGTGTGCCTGCACTGAATAGTTGGAGCATTTCTGCCTATGTACACACCTTGACGTCAGTGATTCATATAAGGAATTCATTCTTTGCATCACTGTTTTTTTATTGAGTTACAGACTTACCTGCTATAAGCGCCACATTTACACAAAGGAGGATCAGATCTGGCAAGAGCAATCAAGCAGGGAGGGGGGATCAGATCCATGCCGCGTTTACACTGGATCCTGATCCCGTGTGGCATGGATGAAGCGCTGCAGTCTCGGGGCAAAGGTTACGTGAACAGTTCACTGATTGTGCGCACTGAAGCAAAACGGCATTGGTCATCGCAAACTTGGTATACGCAGCTTATTTTAAGATGAGGATTGACCTCTGAAGCAAACATGTCAACAAGCCAAATGAAAATATTAAACAATGAAAAATAAGGTAATAGAAGGTTTTGAAAGAGCGGTATGCAGCGGGAACGAAAGTCAGAAAGGCGATGCGGAAAGAGAATGGGAATGGGCAAGTACCAGTTCACTACCAACTCACACACAAGCTTCATTGGGAACCAGGGTAATGATGGTTACGTACGTGGCATCCGGGCCAACAGCGTATGTATGGTACGTGTGCATTGTACAATGTCATTTACGTATACATGACATGTACATGTAGGTCTTCACGACGGCGCAGACTTGTTTTTCCTGCGCTTCAAGACTTGCACCGGATGTAGTTACGTCAACTTCCAGGATCTGATCCGGCATTGCATTTGCAAATTGGATCTCAATTGGATCTGATCCTTCCCCAGAGGAGGATCAGATCCCTGGATCAGGATTTGGTCCTGTGTTGCGTTTACACACGCTGTTGATCTGGATCTGATCCCCCTTACTGGATCTGAACCTTCTCTCTGGATCAAGTGTAAATGCAGAGAAGTTAACAGCATAACTCTAATTGTGACTGGTACCGTCATGATACTCGTAAACATGATCTTCTTAGTCTTGTTATTTTGAAGTTGTGAAGCAGTTTCCCGCAGTAGATAAAATACAATACACGTTACAACTATTACTCTTGTAAGTAAAACACAAAATTGCTGAAAGGCTAGCTAACGATATTGACCTGAAATGTACAAATCCAATAGTTATGAGATCTGATGTTTTCCAATCTACTGGCATGTTTTTCCTTGAGAAAGATTATGTGACAATCTTAATGTCTGACCCTGCAAATTAATTTTCTGATATTCCAGAATTGGAGCTAATTTTCGTGTTCAGTATGTGGACAGTTGATATAAACCTTCCCCCTCCCCCAAGAGACAGCCTCTTTTTTTGTGAAAATGGACAGATGTGTTCGGTTGATATGGCTATATTGCAAGCAAAACATTGGTACATGGAGCATGGGTTATCAAAAATACTGTACTAGTTTCTGCCTGCAAACACATGTTAAAGTGTAATTCAGATGCGCACAGTTGTATACAAATACAAAAAAAATTCTGTATTTTGAGTCATTTGCAACAATCAGCATTTATTTGTCAGTTGAATTCCCTCTTCCTTGCTCATGTCTCATCATCTCCTGGCAATTTTGGGAAGAGATAATGAGCTGGCACTCTGGGTAAGATAATTGGACCACAAAGCCTTCAAATGGATCAGTCATTAATAAAATATTTGAGGAGTACAATTGCACAAAATGAGTCTGCATTTTGCTGGGTAAGGGCATGATGAAGTTGAAGTAAATGGGATGCTGGGCTGCTGATTTACATGTCTCTTACCATCAAAACAAGAAATGGTCTGTTTTGCTTCAAAACATCCCTTCGTATGCATCCTGTTTTAACGGGTGAAACACTGTCTTGTCATCAACACTCTTGTACCATATGTGTCTTTTAAAAAAATCAAATTTACCCATGATCAAATGTGTCCAGTTTCTGCATAGTGAGAGCTTATGGGTTGCTGATTGTGGTGTTTAAATTTTCTTTTTCACTAATTAGATTAGATTAAAATTAGATTTTTGCTCACAGCATTTTTTATTACAGGAACCAGCCTTTACTTGGACCATTTGGTGCCATTTAGATTTGGAGAAAACAATGCTGGTAACCTAGGGTAAAAATTGGGAGGGGGGGTTGTGTCCCTTCCTCTTTGGTCCGGGGGGGGATGTACTGGCCATCATTTTTTTTAGTTTTTAGGAATAAAAAATGCATAATTTGAGGTTGTTGTCAACTTTACAACTTTCAGATTGTATTACATGTAGAAGTTAAGCCTACTAAGTGTGCAAGTACACACCTGTGGCATGAAGAGCGCCACCTGGTATACCTTGATGTCCACCTGTCCAGCCCCCCCTCCTTTTTCTACAGCCTACAATTTCTACAGCCAGGCAATTTTTAATTTTGGTCAATTCGTCCCTCCTCCATCTGAGTGTCAATGGCGATGGCACTTTTAATGTTCTACTTGTCATTTTGAGCAGAAATAAGCTAAAATCTTTTGATTGGTTGATAGGCATCAGCTGACCCATATTCAGCCACCTGACCGTGTTTTCAGTATGCATCATCCAGTTTCCCATAATGCAAGGCTGCTGATTGGTCAAAATCCGAAGGTCAAGAGGAGGTGGTTTCATATGGGCCAGATGTGCTCTGATTTTGAAGGGGCTATCCCAGCTAGACTAACAACCTCCATGACCACAGATGTACACTGCTTGAATAACACAAGGTCATGACTGTGGGCATTGTGCATTTGCTCCATACAGAATTCATAATCTGAATTTGGGCCCAGTCATTTTCATTTTTGTCCACGTATTAGTTATTACCCGGGCTTCCTAATTCCTTTTGTTCTTTGCTCAACTCCAACAAAGTGTCACCTGCATGACTTTATAAGTCCCTGTTTGTGAATCCTGTGAAATGTCATAGGCATAAGCAATCCAGCGATTATCTTTTACAGTCCTGAAACTGTGTCTTGGACATGATCATATGAAAAGCTTGGCCACGATTGGGCCGAGAAATATGACGCATTAATTAATACAGAGTCATGCTTGACTTTAGCACTTCTTGAATGTTGGGAAGTCGGCAGAGACATTTTTCTCCTAGTTTTATATTTGCATTGTGTGCGCTTAGTCCCATAAACTCTGGATTCAGATTAACAATAATGCTGCTTCACCACACAAAGAGTGCTGTGCAAATTCAATTGTAAGAAAGTATTGGATTTTGAGTTTTCTTCTCTATTTGTGCATTTATAAGAAGTCATCATAAAAAGAAACCTCTGTTTTCTGATAACCTCGGCCTAGGTTTGTGAATAACAGCAAGTGATGCATAGGCCTATCTAAAAAAAAAATTACTTGAACTTGCAGCCTTGTGCGGAATATTTTCCACCCTGAATGAATCAAAGGTGAATTTTTTTGTCCACAGGGCTGTTGTGTTGATATTCTCCCAAGGTTTTGATGCATTGTGCAGGTCACATTGGCCTCGTCTCATCCCCCCCTCCCCTAATGTGCTGGAGAAAATTATACTGGGGAAAAAAAGTCCCCTTCACTTCAGCATCAGTGGCTAATGCAGGGCCTTTGTCAGCAGGAGTGTACATGTACATGTGTGCTTGAATGGATTCAAGGTTATCTCAGAGTTGGCTGAACAGTGCCTTTTATAATCCACGCTACCGGCATCTAAAAATTGACCAGGGAAAAATACTTAATGTAATTCAATTTGGCTGCATTGATTTTTCACCAGACAAAATCCAGAAGGATGTATACACTACGTTTTTAACCAGACAACAAGAATTGTCCTTTGTACTTCCCTTTTATGTCCATCTTAGTCTTAAGCCTTTTCCATAAATTGTTTGACAATGAGGATTGAATCACAAAGGTTAATTGCATCTTTGTCCCTCCAGTTGTAGAACCTTAAATATTTCTATTCCTCAAACTTTTTTTAAGGAGGGGGGTTTCGAAAAACATAGAAAGTTGAACATTTTTCACATGATCTGGTTGACTTTCAGGTATTCTAGGTACATGTGGTGTGCAATATTTCCGTTGGAAAGAGAATGTGTCTCCTTCATGGCCTAGTGTAATTGCATTCAAATATTGAAATGTCTCTCAGTCTAAAGCTGCCTCAGTGACAAAAAGAGTCGAATGTTTGGTCTAACCCTGTTTATTTTCTTTTTGTGTGTGTATAATCATTGATTCAGTACACAAAGACCAGACACTGGAAATCTAAGCTTGTGAAATGATTTTGTTCTGAGCTACATGCACATTTTGGGTTCATAATTTTTATATACCTGATGTGACGTCATAGCAACAGCATTGTCAGATATCAGACATATCGGATTTTGAAATGTTGGAAGAAAAAAATTTAACCAAAAAGTGCTCTTTAATTTCTTGCTGTTCATAGAGAGTTAATAACACTTGCACAATATTTTTCGGTGCAGGATTCACGTCATGGAGCTTTTATGGAAATACTCTGGGTGTGCAGGGTTAAACTAGATTTTTTTGGATTTCTGCTATCGGTTCCGTTTGAAATTGGAGTTTTTGCAAATACAGTGAACCACACTAGTGAAATACCACCAAGGTCAATAAATACATGTATATGCTCTTCCCCCCCCAAGGAATTTTCAAAAATTCCTCAAAGTACAAACAGGTGAATGAAAGGTTGACAGACTTAACTTGTCATCAAAGTCAGTCAGACGAAGACGTGTAAGGTTGGCAGTCGCAGTCATTGGAGACCGCATTTGAGGTGCCAGACATTATTGGCATTTTATGGAGCTTGTTGATGTTCAGGGGAAAGTACAAGCCTTGCTGGTTTTCATAATTATGCTCATTGCTGGTTGTCAAATGGGATATGACACATAAGTGTGGACTTGCTTCGACTGTGCTCATCAAAGCAGAAAAGAACTCACATAGATCATCTGGGCCCAATTTCACGGCACTGCGTATTGCAAGCAAAAAATTGGCGCTTACTGTAGCAGAAAATTCTGTGCTTACGGCGAACGTATTTCACAGGTTAATGAGGAATTTTGGCTCGTGCGCATGCATACAGCCTGTAACTAAGGATTCTGTGCTTGAAGGTTAGCACAGAATGGAGATCGTAAGTGCAGAATTCTGTGGTCAGCAGCCCAGCGCCATGAAATTGGGCCCAGTTCTATAGATTGAAGCTCTTGCAGAGTTGTGTGTAAGAATAGAATAGGAGAGCATGCTGTGAGGTGTGAGAACTTCACATGGGCACACTGCTTTAGTGTGGAATTCAGCAGAATGTGCACAAAAGACTGGAATCTTCCATTGAGATGAATCACAGGTGTGAAGCATAAGTATTGAATCCAGACAAAAAAAAATTGTAAACAATAAAGTTCATTCTTTTTTTACCACTGAGAGAGTGATTGGATACAAATTTCATCTACAATGCACCTCCCTTGATCAGAAACTGACAGACAACCTGACTCATAAAAAGGTACAAGTCTTTCCAGAGTGAATGGGGGGAATTACAAAGTTAAAGAACAATTTGTCAACTTTGACTCTTACTGGTAAATCTGCAACTACCGTACATGGAACCAGAAGTTTGATGTAAACCAATCTATAACTTACACTTGTAAGTCCATTCACTTCTTAGTCTCAAGGAACCAAAAGGAAGTGCAAGAAAAATATTGAGATGATTGAAGTTTAATAAATGGTCGGTATCGTTTGAATACATACCCAGAAGTAGCTCATTAAAAGAAGCCATATTTTTGAGAATTGTTTTTTGCCCTGGGCAAATGAAACAGGCTTTTGTTACTTCCGTGGTCCAGTAACAAATGTGTAATAGAAAAACCCTGTTTGTCATTGTGATGTGCAAAAGAAAAAACCTGTGCCTGGTTTTGTTATGAAGTCTGTTTTATCAATTTCATCAGCTGTTAAAAAATGTTTGTAGTAGGCCTATTGCTACTCATTTTCACTGTTATCACTGGTTAATTTATGGATATAATTTGTGCATACACATTAAGATAATGTCCTCCTGCCCATACACTTAGGAAGATAAAAACCATTACCAAAGTCCAATCACCTGATAACAAGTACCAGTATATATTTCCACAGAAGTCCTGTTACCCATGGGGTGGGGGTATAGTCAGAACCCTGTCTTTGCCCTTTTTTGATATTTAAGTTTGAATTTTGTGTCATGTAGTGGAAGACTACATTTTTGGCAGTGTTTTATTTCTTGGAAATATTGAATTGGGTTGCAGGAACTTTCTTGAGTTCTCCACATTGTTTATGGCCCCCACCAGTATCATGTGACTGTACAGCACCCAGTGATATGCATATTTGAACATATGCTTGTAAGACTTCTCTTCCACATGGCTCACCCATTTCCCAAATATTGGATCAGCCACTCATGCAAAATGTCAAAATTTCAGAGCAGTGCAGAGTGTTAATTTATTTTTTTAACAACGTACCGGTAAAGTCAGAACCCTGTCTTTGTACCAGTATTGTACAGGGAAGTGATGTCAGTGGGTAACTTTGTCTTGCACATTTTGGGGCACCATTTTCTCGCCAGAATTCTTTTAAAGATGGCTCTTAATTGCATAATAATTCACTAATGTACAAATCAAGTATTTATAGACGTAGATTACTTGGAGGAAGAAAAATATTTATTTCTCTCCATTTGGCTCAATGCCACATCTTAGTGGTGTTTGATATATCCATGCCCTCAATAAGTGAGCAAAAATGTCAGGGTTGTAACTAGGAATTGTTTAGTGCTAGCTGTTTTTGACAATTTTGAACAAATAAAAACAGCCTATTATCCCTCTCAACGCAAAAAAATTGCTATAATGTAGTATACATTGTAATTTGTGCTGGCCGGCAAACTTCATTTTCATCCCCAGTGCCGGCCGGTAATGTTGAGTGGTGGCTAGCCCTGGCCAGCGCCAGTCATCATAGCTGCAACCCTGAAAAATGTGTCTAGCTGCACTATACATGTACATGTAAATTTGGTTTACAACTTTGCAGCAGTGTATATTGTTGGGCAGCACAATAACGATAACACCATGTCCTAGCGATGTCCTGGCTGAATTAAATACATGTAAATTGTAACCTCGTTAAATATCCCTTGCAGTGCATCACACACAGTATGAAGCTCATTAAGCAAAAAACCCATGCCATGTGACAAGCAAACATTGTTCTACTGAATATTTACATAGTTTATTTTACGGTATCCTGTCTGTACAGGGTGGCTTCCACCACTGAAAGTGGCACGTGCCTGGAGTGTGCCAATCCTTTGTTACAATATCCCCCATTGTCATTTAAATCATATTTGCACAGGCTTTGGATAGAGCCATGTGAGAAGGGCAGGCCTTCCATCTGCACACCACACAAAAGAAAGTTCCCCCACACATCAATGTAAGTGCCCATTTCACTGTGTCTCCAGCTAGACACAATGGGTGTTCCTGAACCCACACTGCACAAAGAGATCCTCAAAGATTGAGCATCACTGACCAGGTGGATGAGGGGCTTTCCCAAACCAAGATGAATTCCTCATCTGCATATTAACCAAACAAAGAGTACGGCCTGTTTGAGTGGAGAGCAGACACGCATGTGTGATAATCCTGCCTGTACTTCTTGTGTGGTGGAGCTGCTGGGACATGGATGTTGTTTTTCCTGGTAGCAGCGGCAATAAACAAGGCCAGACAAAGAAACCAAGAATTAGGATAAACAGTGGACACTCTCACCATGTGTGGCAGGGAGGTAAGGGCTGGTGTAGTGTACAGGCTTAACAACAGCACTCTGCACAGTTCCCTGTGTATGTAATTACCCACCTTCACAAGCCAACTCATTATAATTTTGCCCTACGTCAGATTTCAATAACTAGTGGACAGTTCGTGCATGTGTGTGCTGGCATGGTGTCTTAGGCCACTACAGTGCTGTCATTGTGTGATGCTAGCCACGAGCCTTACAGCATCATTCCGACAGACCACAAAAACCGTGAGTGCACTGATTTATGGGAATGGCCAGAGCCCAGGGAATATTTGTGAGAGAGCTCCATGCCTGTCTTGACCTGATGCTGGTGATGACGAAATGACTGAGCTTGCAAGCCAAAGCCAGGAAGTCCAGCTGTGAGCCAGTAGGGAGGCACGGTCTAACCTTGGCCAACGAACTTTATGCGGGGATCAAATCAGAGGAGCAGAGAGGGAGAGAATGAGAGGACAGATTGAGAAGTACTAGCACAACTGCACGGGAACTCACCGGGAGAAAGAGCGGCAAGCTAGACCCCGAGAAAGACAGCTGAACAGTGCAGCATACCGCCTATGGACTGACCTAGCTCGGGTTCAACCGCGATGGGATGCATAACAGCTATATCAACATAATGCTGCATGGTATTCATCACTGAGATTGCACATGCACGCAGGCCTTTGTCTGGCTGAAATCCTGACTCCTGTTCTTTCTCTCCCTGCCATTTCTGAATTTTATTTTGGATGCTTTTTTACGGAGGCACAAACAGTGCGTTGTGCTCTCAGCTCTGGTAGTCTGGTTCGGTCCTGTGTCATTAATTTAGCACTGCTGGTTTGCAGTGCTCTGGGCAGGAGGGGTCAATCTATCCTGCCAAAAAAGGGAGAATTTTTCTCGCATTGTGGAGAGAACATGATGAAAGATCTGAAGTTATCGTCAGCAATGGCTGCAGCAGCAGCGGCTGCAGCCGCAGCATCCATGCCGCACAACAAGGCGGCCAAGGTCTTCAACAGCCAGGTAAACCAAGTGGGTCTGGGAGCTGGACATGTGGTATCCCCTCTCATGATGATGCCTAATCCGCTTCTACAAATGCTGGCTCTCAAGAATGACATTGCAGCAAAGGTAAACATTGTTAGAATTCACATTCACCGTATCAATGCTTATCATGCATTTGCTAGGCATTGAATTTTTTTTCAGGGAGGATGCACTTACGTCAATATTTTGTAGGAAATCTTTCAAATATTATACTTCCGTGAGTTCACTAGGAAGAGTGATTAACAGACATGGCAGATGTCAATAAAAAAATCAGTGTGCAAAATAAACACTCCGAGCTCACCAGAACCATATGTTTGAAGGTGCTCATGTACACTGTCAATCGTATTTATGTTTATCGGTAAAGTGCAATTATTCACGCGCATCTTTCAGTTGTGAAAGCACATTTTTACCACTGTCAGTAATTACTACATAGCCATGATTGACAGTTGTCTCTCTGTAAACAGTTTGACTCAACACAACAACACACTTGAATGAGACACACCTAGGGGCATGCACCCCACAGATGCACAGAGTGCTGATGTGTCTCCAATGAACTGCTGAACTGCTCAACTCTAGCAGATGTGGACAGGGGCTTTTGTTGTCACTCACAGTAATTTATGTGCACAGAATACAGGGTCCCTGCACTGTTCTTGTCCTCTCAGAGTGTCGTAGTCAATGCTTGTTTACAAAACACTTTGGGTTCTGTGGCTACAGAAACAACCAATCCATCATGGATGCAGAAGTTAAGAAGTCGTATTTGGAGAATATTTTTCTTCCAATACAGGCGATTGAGATAAAGCTCTAACTTTAAAAGTCAAAGGTCATTGGGATGATGAATTTTAAATGCCTACTTCTGTGGTTTTGCCCTTGGTGTAAATAATGCACACATCCATAAAACCATCACCAATCATTTCCACATAGTGGCGTAACAGTGTACATGCACAAAATTAATATATTCAAGTTCATTTCATACTCCTGGGTACTTGCGACATTTCACAATAATTTTGAAATACAATATATAATTGATAAACATTACTAAATGTTTTCCATGATGTAAAGAACAAAAAATTATCAGCTTTTTTACCTGGTAATCTGATAATGACTTTAAATGTTTTTCTCAAAACTACTGAATTTATTCCTTCTTGGCTCCATTAATTTTGGTGAATTTTACACGAAGGAGATAAGGTCGGTGTAAGAAAGTGTTTCTGTACACAAGTACAATGCATGCAGTTACACTCAGAAAGATTACATGCATGCTACCAGTAAATTACAATCAAAATTTCTCATTGGAATAATTGACCACACAGGATTTATACTGAATAAATTTCAGCAAGTACAAATCTATGCAGACGTGAGTAACAATGTAATTAATATTTCAGTGCACACGCTGTTTGGGACAAACACTGTACATGTAATTATAAAGCTCTCTTCAAATGCAGTACACATTTGTAAATTTTTCATAATTCCATTTGCATCCGTATCTGTAGGTCTTTCTTGCCTTCCATTTAAATAGAAAGGGGAAAGATTCTTCATCCATTGTGAAGCATTCATTAAATTCTCAAGATGCGCACTGGACATCTTAGCACTATAATTTAATGTCGCTGTTGATAACAGAGAAATATTCGTGCTTCTGCTGTCCGTAGTGTGGTGCTTCTACCTTGTGTTGGCTCCAATGACTTGCATTGCACGTTGTGCATGCGTCACGTGCAAGGCTGTTCATTATGATAAACGTGTGTTGTCCATGCTGTGGATCAAACATGGCTGCTGGATTGCCCTGCAGGGAGTTGTGTCATCTCGAATGTGGCGATTAATGAAGTGGCCGAAGACACCTTGTCAAAACAAATTTCGGGAGATTGGTTGTTTGCAAGTTTTGACGATTTAATCAAGAGAAATATTGAGTAACACAGAAAAATAAATTATTCAAAATATAATTCATGCTTGTAAAAAAAATTTAAACAACACAAAAGTTGACTCATGATTGGCATTATTACACTCTTCACCATCGTCAATGTCCTCTCAGTAGTGATCTCTTGAACTAGTAGTCTTAAAAAATTACCATTTTCATAAAGACACCAAGAATGTGGTTACAGTCTGCAATTCCTGAGCGTCTTTCCCTGTTTGATTCTGTGTGGTGATCAGTCATTTCATTTTTTTATCATACAAAAATGACAGATTGGTTCCAATGTATCTGACTTCAAATAATGGAAGTGTCAGCTACGTGCATTCTGATGCTTTCATAGCCTGTGTGTTATTTATTGATGTGGATTTTTAGCCGCGTAACCCATCATGTGGTTATGTTGTCAGTGATCAACCTGGTGCGACTGTTGTTAGCATTATGGGTAGATGTAAGATAATGCCTGTTATTTAGGGCAAGAGTTTGAAAGAAATTGTGGCCCGAGCAAGCACATTTCTTGTAACTGCCTCTTTGGCACACATCTTGTTCTTGAGCTACATGTATATGTAGTTCATTTTTAATTACCAAGCATCTTTCAGGGGTAAGATACTACAAAGCTTACACGATTTGGAATTTTTTTTACTCAAGCCAACCATCTGACTGTAACCAGTCATACTATACCAGCATTAACAAAAAATGTCTGAATTACAATAGCAATTGAAGTTGTAAAATGCAAATGACTCAGTCCCTGAGTCATTGCACATAGTACATGTAGACGCAGTCATTATGCAGTGAACCAGTGGTAAACCTGTTGAAACGGATATTGGAGAAACTGTGTATGGAATCCATCTGAACAATAGACATTTGCTCAAATCCTACGTCAACGTTGAAATCGAATGACAAAAGTACATGTACAGGTTGATATACATAGACATGTACATGTTGATATACATTTACATGTACATGTACATGTACATGTTGATATACATGTACATGTATATCATAAGCATGAATTACGCATCAACATTTGTATTTGGGGCATAAAACGCCCCTGTGTATGTAGGCCCTCATCTACTGTGTCTTTCCCTTCCTCCAAGAATTCCAACAGCTTTTGGAAGTGCACCGTTTCAGTACCATCTGTCTTTAAGTGTAAATGAATTAGAGTGTACTTGAATTGCTAAAACTTTGAAATTGAAGATCTTGCTGGCATTTGGTGGTTTTCCGCGGAATCCACATCTAGTGGAATTCCTATGAATTAGCGTGTACTACATCTACTGACATGCTAGCCAGTATGTAGTGCCTGTGATGCTAAGAAGCTTAAGTGTGTGTTTTATCCATGTTCTGTCCACCAAATTATGCTGGTACCTAAAATTCTGTTTGACAACACCAATGCTGTTCAGTATACTGGTATGGTACATGTTATGTACATGTACCTTGTGTACTGTACGTCTTCCATTTATAGTCACGCAGTTCGAAATTCTAAAGCCTGGTTCATACTTCAGGCAAACTCGAAAGTGAAGCCAATTGATTGCACGAAACAGTCGCAGTGAAAGTTGTTTGAGTTGAAATGTGTTTGACAAGCTGTGAATTCACTGTGCAGATGTGTGATCTAATGTCACAAAAACATGTTTGTGTTTGCTTTTGCACCAAATACCTGTATGAATCGGTTTTAATTAAGCCTCTAAAATCCAAATTCAAGAACATACATGTTCCTTGGGGCCTGAACAAACAAGTTTTAGTCAGAAGAGATCAGCAGCATTATTTAGTCATGTTGTAATTCCCACTGAAAATTGAATCTACATTTTTCAAGGGCAAAAATGGTGTTCATAGCATGACTATGTAATATTTTTTTGTCAATTCACATATTTCTATTGCCTTTTTTTCTTACGATAGAAGGTAAAAATTATAAGCTGTTAAGATCAGAAGATGATACTTGTACGTGAAAAACAAGCCACCTTCCTAGCTTTTCTTAACTGAAACTCATTTTAACCTGCCAGTAGTCAAGTGGTAGCCTCAACAGTTAAGTTTATCATTATGTAGGTATTTGTGGGTGTAGAATTGGAGCTGAAATTCACCTAAGCCCGAGGAACGGGAGCAGTGCAATGATTGAGTATGGAGAAATAGTCTTTCTAGAAACTATTAATTTAGCACAAGTACCATTCGTGAAGCTTAGAATATGTTATACAAGTATTATATATCTTATTATACTGGTATGTATAAACCACTCAGCAAGCTCTGTCCAGTTTGTGGTTATAAACTTTATGTTACTGAAAAAAATTGCTATTGAGTGTGGTGGAAGTGCCCCACTAAAATCCACCTATCGTTTTTGCTTCCGTTGTTTTTCACGTGCACAGCACAACCACTCTGTCATGATTTCATGGCACTTGGGCCAGCATTATCATGTCTTTGCCCGAGGGGTTTCTCTGTGTTCAGAGGAACCCCTTTCACTGAACAGCTGTCAAGGAGAGATGTAGAAGATAACAGGAGGTTTATTTTTACAACTCTGGGGTGCCCTGTACATTTGCAAATCAATCTGGGTGGCATTAGAATGATTATGTCACAGTGGAACCATGGCACTGAGGCAAGATTTTTTTAAAGATGATGTACATCGTAGTCTGATTTCTCTTTGTATTTGAAGGTTCATTTATTTGTGCCACTTTGATAACATTCACAGAAATTTTCTCTACTTAAATGTACGTGCATGCCATGGCAAACAGTCTTTGGGATGCATGTACATGTACTCCACTTCTACACCAAAACAGATTCCACAGATTAAAATAAAATTTCTCCAGGCTGGCTGTGTTCCAACTTTGAAGCAAGTGTGTGGATTTTAAAGATACATAAAGGAAGACAGATTTTGAAAATGCTACAGAGTAGAAGAAAATGCAGATTGAGTACCCCGTAATAACTGGACATTCGAATTTCCGCAATGCTGTGTACTGAATCTAAAAGGTTCCAGCTGCAAAAATGTTAAAACAGGCCAAGTTTGAGTTAAATCTAATAACTGGACATTCGAATTTCCACAATGCTGTGTACTGAATCTAAAAGGTTCCAGCTGCAAAAATGTTAAAACAGGCCAAGTTTGAGTTAAATCCACATTTATGCAGTGCCAAATAGGCCTACAATTTTTCATGCTTTTTCATTCCTTTATTTCCCTGTAGTTGCTAAGGGTAAAACCATACATGTACATGTAGATGGTAAACATTCCCTATGTGTGCAGTGCATTTAGAAATAACCTTCGTGTGCTGTGCTGCAGGTGGCAGCATAGTACGGTACGGTCGAGTTCGGGCGGCCTGTTCTTGACACGGGTTTCTTGTTCTCGCGCTTGAACAGCGGAAACACCACTCAAGAACACTGTTCTCGGAACAGGATCACACACCACCTCCTCGTCAGGGTTTTACAGGAACACACGGAAAAACTCATGCAATTTTGATTTTTGAACAGCTGCAAAAAGTAGAGAGATGGCTTCCAAAGCCATAGACAATGGGAAGTTTTGCAAAATTAACATTGATTATTTTCCGTAACACAGAAATGAATGTTCCTGTTTATATAGAAAAGAATTCAGCCCATCCAAACATTAACTCGCGAATAACGTAGCCAACATGGACGCCGCCATGTTGCATGTTGCTTGTCACTAACTACCATCGGTAACCGGTTGTTTGTTTGTTCCCAGCGTTCTGAGCGGCCGAAATCTGTTTGTGAACATATGAGAACAAGCCGCCTGAACTCGGCCTACATTGGATAGCTGTCCCTTGCCTCTTCACTGTAGTCTGTACATGTACTGTGTACACATGTCATGTACATGTGTGTGTCAAGCATGGGATCTTTCAACAGTGGTTCTTTGTATAATGTGGCCTTTCTTGATGAATAAATGTCTTACTCATTCCTGCTGTCTCCAGTGGACCCTTATAAAGTGATTTCCGGGGCTCAGACAACAAGCCTCATTGTCCCAGTATATGAGAAAGGACCAACTTCTTAGCTTGGGGGGGTGGCATGAATTGTAAGATCAGCATAATGACAGCCATCAGTCAAGCATCCAAATTGGAAAAAGAAGTGGGCATTTGTTCTTAATGTTATCAGTGCCTACTGATTCAAAAGTATAAATTATTGAAACAAGCGGGTTTCCTTACATATGCATCCATTTCTGTTAAATAATTATAGTATTTGCTAAAAGCAGGGTTAACTACTGGCATTTTTTTTTTTTTTTTCGTGGGAGAGGATAATTTTGTTGGGTTCAGGGGTAGTTTCCAAGACATGTTCAAGTTTATTTGTGTGGGTAAGTGCTACCAGCAGCTTCCACATTTTGTGGTCAAGTTTTGTTCTTCCATGTAACAGTCAAATGCCAGTAGTTGAGTCTTTGTGGCCATTAGTAATGATTTTATGGTGTAAAAAGACCAAATTCAGTAAAATTTGAATGCTTTGCCCACATGCTGGAGAAAAAAGATCAGCCTGCTTTTTTGAACTGGAGAATTCACTTGAGTCCTGTGTTTGTGCAGTAGACTTCAGCGTTTTCCTTATGTTGACCTCCCCCCTTTCCTCTATCCAATTTCAGAGGCAATTTCTTAACATGTTTCTTCTGTCCAAGGTCTTACCTTGGCTGTCCAGCCAGGCAAGCTCAGCATTATTTCTCAGTCCGTTTTGTAATCCACGAACCTGTGCAGAAACCTGCAAGCTCCTGTAATGAATAATCGCCGATTGCCTAGCACAGCTCAACCTTCAGGGCCCATGGCCAACGAAGCAACAAAGGTTGTTGGTTTGGTTATTGAAATGATTTCGCGTGCCTCATTTTCGTTAAGAAATTATGGCCGTTTCATTATTAAGACAGTGTGCGCAGCACATTACCATTTGACACAAGTGGTGTATGAATAATGTGACCGAGCCGGGCTAAACAAAAAGAGAACATTAGAAGTACATGTGAGGTGTTGTGTAAACATTGTATGGATTATGCGATAGTATGTAATGTCAATGAAGTATGGAGATCATGCATGGAAAAATGAGTGACTCATCATTGGTAATTTTCCATTTAAATCAAGACTGTCTCGTTTCAGGAGCAGCAAATTTGAAAGCTTAGTGCATGCACCTCAAGGCCATGCACATGTGTGTTCCAATACATTCACATAACACTACATTGTACACGTTGTACATGTCAATGTTGTATAAACGCTTTGATTTCTACGCACTGAAGGTAAAGCTAAAGGGAGGGGGGGCAAGGAGAGACTTTTAAAATAAACACTTAAGTCTTCCCCTTCCCAGTCTGTCGTATTTATCACATGCAAGTATTTTGCAGCCTGGTTACAGCTTTTACGTGTCTCGATGTTAAAAGGTACACGTCATTAGATCTTAATGCGCACTTGCTCAGTTGAAATACATGTACATGTGCCTATCTGGCTTATTGTAGGCTTGATATTAGATTTATTTGGTGGATGAACTAGACAAACCTCATTATAAATCTTATTTGTCTACCATGAAATATTTTGAAATTTATTCATTTCTTCCCAATTACAGTTGGTCTTCAACAAGAAAATTCTTTGAATTAGACAGCTAAGCTAAGCTAAGCTGAGTGGAGCCACAGGCATGTACCTAATAGCACTCAGTGTTGTTTTGAAATATTTCTGGCTAAATTTTCCGAGTTAATGCCGGTGGTGATAACAAAAGAAAAGCTAGCTCAGCTTACCCGTTGTGCCCTCTAATTGCAGCCTCTGTACCTCCAGGGTCATACAGCTCACAGAGCTGATCCACCTGACATTTTGAGCGGCATGCCCCTCCTGCTATCAAGCCCCAAAATGGAACAAGATACATTAATGTGGATCAAGTGACTAAGACTAATTGTGATTGTGTGCACATTGTGCGTGCTGGCAGTCTGTTTGGCCAAATTAAAGTTGTGACAACATTGACGGGGGACGGGTTCCTTTTGCTCATCGAATCCTGACCACCCTGTTAGATTAAAGTGTTCTTAATTTTGTTGCAAATTACCTGTTCTTTTCAGAGGAGGTTTGAAGTGAGAGGTTATTTTTCATATACATGCAGGTAGACAATTATAAGTCACAACTCCCTTGAGAAAAAAGACTAACATTCCCAAATGGGCATTAGAAGTTTGCTATACTGGCGTCATGATTCTTACCAACAGGAATATGAAAATTGGAGGAGAACCAGTCATTACATGTACAAAAACAACAAACTGCTTAGCATTTAAGCTGGTATTGTGCTCTTACTAAGCTAATCTTCTTTTGCACAAGTTAAGAAGTCTCTAGTCTTCTTATCCACCTTACACAAGGCACAAGGTGCCTTGCAGTGGTCCCATTCTCAATTGGGCTGATTTCCCAGTTGGTCCTGAAGCCACCCAGAGCAGTTTAACCTTTAGTGTTAATTGAGTGAACGGAGGACCATGCAACATGCTCTTTGTCTCACTGTGATTCATGTTTCTCAGTGTTGTAGCCACGGGGGCCTGTCTTCCCCCTCTGGTGCCCTCTGACTGAAAAAAAAAATGGATGAATGGATATTTAACAAAGTAACATAAACTTGCCCCCCAAAAAACCACACCACTGAAAGCTGGTGCCCCCCATAAGATGCTGGTACTCCCTTTATGCCCCCCTTCCACTTGTAAAATCCTAGCTACAAATGCGCCACTGATGTTTCTGTTATTCACAGTATTCATTTATTGCAAGGAGACGCTTCATTGTTCATCCCATTTCCCACTTTCTGTACATGTACATTTAGTTGCCGGCACGCTGTGTATATGACTGCATTATTTATTTCCTACGGTACAAGCTTTCGCCGTCAAAGCCTGAAATTCACGATGCAGTACCCAGCTGAACTTGTTGAAGATTCTGCTTGCAACTGCCTCTAGTTTTGCACAGTTGTTTCATTACTCTGATTTAAATGCTGAAAACAATGGAGTCCTTCAAAGTTGACATCTAAAATTTGGTTTGATTTCTATTTTGCATGAAAGCCAAGTGCATTTTCATTGGCTTTAGAGC
Source organism: Acanthaster planci (assembly GCF_054643075.1). Lineage (NCBI taxonomy): Eukaryota > Metazoa > Echinodermata > Asteroidea > Valvatida > Acanthasteridae > Acanthaster > Acanthaster planci. Next base: position 20,479,011 of record NC_141783.1, on the reverse strand, counting down.
CTGAAGACAGAGAGAGATGCCTGGATTTTCAGTGGTCTATGTTTGGTTCAACCTGTCTATGTATAGTTGCTTTATTGCTCAAGTACAAAATCACATGTTACGTGTGTGTGAGCAAATAATCGTTCTGGATGACTGATCATTTTTGTCCTTTGTTGTCATGTTATGAATCTCAGAGGAAGTTAAAACAAAAAACCCAAATAAAATAAATCTGTGTGACCAAATGAAACTAATCAAGCATCCTTTAATAACTCTCTAGTGCTGAATTGGCATCCTGGTTTTGATTAGAGTTTGATAACGGTGGGGCGTTTGTCGCCAAGATAAGTGTCAGCTGTTTGCAGTGTGCGAACCTTGTATTTTGAAGACATCTCTCGTTGATTAGTCTTTGCGAGTTGAATGTGGCTCTGCTTGACTGAGGTCAAGTGGTTGGTACCCTGTCTTATGAGGAGTATGTAGTGGGTGTCCGTCTTGATGAAAGTTTCCCAGAAATGTAAAGATGTTGTGTACCTCATCTTGCCGACCCCAGCTGTGCTCGACGAGCTTCGGCAGTAAACACCTTCCTTACGTCCCACTGACACAAACTTGTCAAACATTTGCAATCTGTTGGTTTACATCTAGTGGGAAATTGTTCGATAATGCTGGCAACATTTGCCGAGATGGAGTTCAGCCCACAAGTGCAATGGTCTGCGGGTAATTTTTCATATATTGCTTTTTATACCAAGGTCTGGCAGATAAGGTAAAGTCCACATGGACAACCGTAGTCTTTATTTCTGCTTTAAAGTTAATGAATTGGCCACCATGTAAGGCAATTACATATAAATGAGACTGTACATGAGATCAAAGTGATACAGACTGCTTTAAATAGTTTCACAAAATCACCTGTGTTGGTCTTTTGGTGCCAATTACTCATGAGCAAAATCAAACCAAATTGATATAGCTGGAAATATCTATCTGCATATACAAATTGATACAGGAAAGTTGCACTTTCAGGTTTGTGATGGTCACAGCATGGTTCAGTAAATACATGCAGGTAGACAAGTCAAGGCCACATATGTAGATATTTTGCCCAATGCCTACCATCAGGTTGAATGTCATAGGGCACATCATTTATAAGGCACTGCAGGCTGATTTAATCAGTGGAGGTACTCTACACTTGTATAGTGTTGCCAATTCAATGAGGCTGTGGGCAGTAATGGATAAAACGCTTACTGCAGACGGCGTTCCAAACTTGTCAAAGTGTTCAACTTTTATTACATGTACTTCTACCTTCTGTAGGTGTGTTGACCACGCTATTACTGTATTTATCCAGTTTTGGGGGTGGTTCTAAAAGAAATGTTTTCTTTACTCGTAAGTAATTTCATAAATTTACACAGTCCACTCTGTTCCTTGATATATACATTGAAGAACCCTCAGAGAAATCAAGTCAATTACGAGTGCACCAGAAACCCAGATATTGTTTTGAAATGACGTTCCGAAAACATTGACTTTTGTCAATTGGGGGTGACAGCCAGGCGTGAGTTGCAGCGGCAGGCTCGCGGCAAAGCAGGGCCCGATCACCTGAGCAAGGCTAGGGTGAGTTTCACACCCAGGGAACCAATCACGGCTGCTCATCGGTGCGGCAAAAATTGGCATTGATCTGCTGTGAAGTGAAGCCGGTTGTCTTATCAGGACAAGATGAAAAATGGAAATGAGAAGAACAAAGTGTAGAAATGGCAACTGGTACAAATCAATTCACAAGCACATGTCCCTCTCTAACCAGGTTTAGTTTGTGACAACTCTTCATTTATATGCCCCTGAAAGTGCAGTGGATCTGCCTGCAAATTGTACCACACGTTTCATCATCACGAATCACTGGTGTACTAAAATGTTGAGCCTGAAACATGAGGTCACGCACACCTGTGTCCCCTCCTCTAGTCACATGAAGGTGTACATGTATGCTTTGGTTTCTTTGTACAGTAAACACCCACACCTACATGTACACCCTTACCTGTTTTACTTACAAAGTGTGGACATTCCTTTGTTCTCCTGTGCTTAAGGAAACTTGAGGAAAATGCTCTTTCTTCTCCAACTAGGATAACTCCTTTGAGCTGGATTTTTGATGATGATCTCCTGGACTGTTCCTCTTCATTTTGCCACAGATAACCTTGACCCCAATTTTCCTCTGAAACTGTTTTTCAGAGAGGGGAAAACATTGTGTGGACGTGTGGGAGTCCACACTACGCCATCATACCCTACATGATGTGGACTTCTTTTGTGCAGAGGTCCACACTATTTATGCTACGCCTGTGCATGTTTGACTACAAATAAGGATACGTGTACATTGTATGTGTATTAAATAATGATACAGCTCACCGATTACATAATAGGAATTTTCTTGTACATTTACACACAAGTTCTTGTAAATCTGCAGTGCCCCCATACATTTTTTTTTCTTTTCTTTTCTTTTCTTTTTGGGGTTTGTTTTCATCCCAGCAAACTCTCCAGCGATGTTAATGATATTCAAATATCTTAAGGCTATAACACTTTTCCTTGCTTTTGTTCTGTCTTCTGTGTGTTTGTTTCTCCGCTGACCCAATTCACCGTGGATGTGTCGCATGCTGCTGTTTTCATCTCACATTCCTGACATTCTGATATTTGGTTCAACCATTCCCCCACCAGGTATGTGTCCATTCAATGATCTTTCTCACTGTACTAAAAGGACAGTGCTGGAGACTGTTCATAGTTATAATATTAGACTGTTCATGTGAGGAATGTTGGGCTCCGCCTTAGGGATCTCGGAGGGTGCACTTCCCTGGTGTGAAATTAGTTGACCCACTTCTGGCAATTGGGCGAAAATAGAAACTGTTCCAAGCTTGCTTTCCAAAAAAGAATATTTCCAGTCCCTTCATCCTGTAGAAACCGACACAGCTCAGTATGTTTCCATGGGAAAAATAGACCCTTGGAAATTTCACCAGGTCTTGCTTTTTCAAACATTTAGTCATGCTGCTTTAGTGTACTCCGACATTGTCGGAGGTAAATTTATTTTTGCTTGGGAAAAAATAGAAAGGCTGAACTACAGTATTCATATTTAATTCAGGCAGAAGTGAAGATGTTTGTTTCTAACTGTGCATATCCCTTGATTACATGCACAATCCCATGACATTCAAACCAATTTATCCCCTAAATTATGAGGAAACTCAAAGTTGTTTGTAGAAGGAAAACATCAGATATAATTCCTTTGTTATGGCAGGTTGTGTTACTTTGTTTTGCACATTTATCGAAAGCATTGGCCATCTCAGTAAGCAGGCCATCTCAGTAAGCAGGCCATCTCAGTAAGCAGGCCAACTCAGTAAGCAGGCCATCTCAGTAAGCAGGCCATCTCATCTCAATAAGCAGGCCATCTCAATAAGTAGGCCATCTCAGTAAGCATGCCATCTCAATAAGCAGGCCATCTCAATAAGCAGGCCATCTCAGTAAGCAGGCCATCTCAAAAGCAGGCCATCTCAATAGGCAGGCCATCTCAATAAGCTCAGTAAAATCGTTTGCAAGGAAGGAGGAATGTAATGAATTGATGGAAAGCCAATATCCTTCAATTTCCATAACAGATTTTGTAGTTTCTCCCATTCATTTGCACACTTGTATTGAACGCTGACCATCTCAATCTACAATCAACCAGTCTAGATATCTCAGGTAAAGTGGTTTGTAGACGGAAAACAAGAAATGTACATGTAGATGAAGAGCAAATCACTTTTAATTTTAATGAGAGATTTTGTCGTTGTACCCGTCGATTTGTACATATTGATGAATGGTAACCATCTTAGTGAACAGATAAGAATTTAAAATATTGCAGCAAAACAAGTTTGCAGAAGAAAAATAATAAATATTGATGGATCACTGGTGTTTATCACAAGCGCCGAGTATCCCAATGGCCCCCCGAAACAGGTCTAGCATCTCAAGTGATTGCTATCTAACTTGGCCACTTCTCTTTTGCAAATTCAGTTGATAATATTCTCTGTTAGTCCATCTCCTCACCTCCCCCCCCCCCAGACCAGTTGGCCTCAACTTGATGCTGACATTTCAGAGGAGCTGGGATTTCTGAAGTAAACAAGAAACAAGACAGACTTCAGACCTCATGTGTGTGTATAGGGGAGATGAGTGCTTGTCAAGAACCTCAGAGTCCACCATTGGCTTTCATTCATGTTTCAGTTTGGGAACTCAGTCTTGATCTCTCCTCACCCCCCTTGGGCACTTTTGTTTTTTGAGATCACAAATCTTTCAGCTGTGATTTAAACAAAAAAAAATCAAACGAAGGCAAACTTGTGAGAAATTTTAAGGAATCCCAAATTCAACCCAACTTACCCAAGAATACAGTCAAGTTCTGATTTTTCACAAAACTGACATGCCCTGTGAAGAAATATGCCGTTTTTAAAAGCTTAGCTTGGTAGGAGTTCTTTTTTTTTTTGAGGGGCGTTCTGCTGCAGCCTTCAACTTACTGCATAGTGGAAGTCTTTATTATCAAGTTTTTCCCTTTGTTTTAGACGAAATTTCTGTATTTTGTAGGCATTGGTTGTGGTTTCTTTTCACAAAAACAGGACACCATCATGTTACAGCACTCTTATTTATTCATTTTATTCAAAAGAGGCCGATTTCCTGCCATCTGTGAAACTGGTCTGGATTTCCAGCAGCCACGTTTATCAATGCCTTATGAAACAGGCTACAATTTCAAACAGTTGAGACTGTAATCCTTAGGGAATTAAAAACCTGAAATAGACTCTTTATGTTCGTGCATGTAAAACGAAAGATATACAAGTAGCTACAATTTGCTTCAACAATGTGCAAATTATAATATCTGCAATCATACGGCTGCATATTACAGACGTGCATGTTTTACATGGAAGTGGATGAAAGAGTAGAATTCGTCAAACAAAAATGTGATAACTACAAGTGCGCAAGGGTACATGTAATTTATTGAAAATGTTTGCTTCCACAAATATTTGTTTGTCTAACTACCTATTTCTTTTTAGGACTGTGGACACTGGGGATGAAATATTTGTTATTCCGGAATGACTGAAAGGAACTGTGAAAACTTGGGAGGGCCATTGGTGGTGTGGCTTCGGGACAAATTCAAGGAGAAGTGGGAGCTGTGGGGAATTCTTTTAAATGAGATGGCAGGATCAGCTGTTTACTTCATGTTTTATACGTATGCGTGTTGCCAAGGTAGTGCATACTGGTACTAAATGTATTTGAATGGACTGGTACCTTAGGCATGTTAGAAATGCTCAAGGCAGTTATTGGGAAACTAGACTGCCATCTTTTCCCCCTCTGAATGACCTCATTGGTGAGGTATGAGACCAGACAGATGTACATCTCTCTTTTCCTTGTAATCGGAACTCTCTGGTTTTCTCTAAATAGTTGTCCTTTCTGTGGGTTGCCTGGAGGCTGGTGTGATTGCCAGGTGATCACAAAGACACACTTGCCTTTGAGTTGCCCTCAAGCAAAAAGGGATTAAGAATGGTATCACGGAGTCCCTGAGAAATGAGCCAGGACCCTGCAATAAAGTACATACATGTGGCAGAGCTGAAGTGGCGTGTACATGTATCTTCTCACATCAGTCAATGTCCTTGTTCACCTCTTTCCGGGGTATGCCATTACAAATTTAAAAACCACTAGTCACTGTGACACCTTTCCCAACCTACATGTATATGTAAAATGGACCCATTTTCCCCGGCTTTGCAGTCTCATGAATATTAACACCCAACATGACTGCCTTTACAATACAGTCATATTCCTGTTTTACACCAATGCCTGCTTGCTGTAGGGCTGATTATATCATTGCAGATTGGTGAAAGTAATTATTGTACTTTTAACCTGTTCCTTTCATCAAAACTGATGTTGATATGGCCTTGATATGTGGATGGCACTGAGCCACTCGCACATGCACTAAGCACTGGGTTTTGTGGAAAATTGTTCCATGCTTGCTGTGGTGGTGTTATGAAATTGCCCACGGAGGTTCTCCTCTCACTTTTTAGCTGATCCTCACATCTTGGAGGGATTCTTGCCTCTTCTAGTGGATTTTTTTCTTCCTTCATGACTCTCTCCTTATCTGTTGCCATGGGGCCTTTGATAATAGAAGAGCCTTCCTGATTTTCAAAAAAGCCCCTGGGACCGACAGAAAGCGGGTCGGTGCTGCTCGGGTAAACACGACTCCCTACAAAATTAATGACCGCATCTTTGAAGACTGAGTTTTCCCTTTTAATCCATGCAGGATTAAAGCTTTGTGGCAGAATGTTAATTTGGAAAGGGAAATATTCTTTAGCAATAATAAAATATAATTTGTAAATGTACATGTTTGTATGCTTCTTATCGGTACTTGTACAATTTAGGTACATACATGTATATTTGTATGCCTAGACATGTAAGCTTTATTTTTTAAGCTTTAAAGTGTAATGTTTACGTTTCCTGTAAAGTTAATTTACTTTGTGGCTCTGTACACAAGAACACTTACAGTATTTGGTGACAAAGTTGTATGCCAGACTTGAGTGTAATTGCTAATAGTCGCCAACTGTACAAATGTACTGGCAGATGCCGAGGTTTTGTGCACATTCCTGTGAAAACCAATCATACATTTTGCACTGTATCTGAATGAGTGCCCAGGCCAAGACCGCATTGTGGTTGTCCTCTGTCGGGACAACATGGACCGGATGGATTTTGGGGGGTGCACGTGCATCTTGGCAGTGTTAAAGGTTGCCACAAGAACTACTGGTATCGTGTTATGCATTAAGTGGTTCCAATTGTGGAACAAGAATGCCTGCATACATGCATTATTGTAATTTATACACCCAAAGTGAGAGCTTTTGTGACTATATAGTGAAGTACCATCTACTGTTTTGGTATGGTGTCTATGGACCGTATGCATTGTCTTTCAATGTGATACATGCAAACCATCATACCAACGAGCAACACATGCACCAAACTATAGCTGTCATGTTCTTCCTTCACATTGTAACTTTTATGCTATGAAAAGTTATTTAATGAAAATCACCCAAATTTAATGTTGCAACCTCACCAATCCGCAGAGGCAAGACTTCCTCTCTGACAGATTCCTGCCATGCGAATGGGCATCTTTTTCCAATCAGTCTAACCCCTCTTGTTCCAACTTGTTCTTTCTCAAGTCAAACCTACGCAATTAACTTCCTCTGCTTCCTGTGCATGTGTGTACCTTTATTTTTGTCCGTCTCTTCAAGTAGAGAGGGTCCTAAAAACAAACTCCTTGAAATGTTCCTCTCTGTCTGTGCATCCTGGCCTGCCAATTACATGTACTTCCATCATCTGGGTCAATCCCAAGGCTGCTGTCATCACCATGCAGGTGGTCCCTATTCCTCTTTCCCACTCTCCTCCCCCCCCTCAAAGAAAACGTCAAGGTGACTTCGGCCCTCACGAGGTCATGTGAGCCCATCGCTGATCTGCCCCTCACGCTTGACTGTGAGACAGCATGCTCTTCACGGTGCTGTCAGATGTACTCCAATCCTCGCTGGTTGTCACACATCAGCGATGCGGTTGGAGGGGAGGGGCAAAAAACAAGAAGAAAATAAATGAAACGGAAATTTATGGAGCCATAAGTCTGTATGGTTTTTTTCTTTTTATGGTATAGAAATATATTATTGAACAAAAATCTGGGATGCATATGACGGTTTCATTGCTGGTTTCATTGCTGAGCTGTTTTTGCTTCAGTGCTGCCACTGACCTTCAGCAAAGGTGAAGGGATTTCTTGAAGTCAGTTTCTTGAATTTGCTGTAAAAGGGATGTTGCACCTGGATTTGAAGAAGAAGGTTGAAATTGCAAAGAAAGCTCTTTTAACATTGGCCAGTTCATCCACTGACTGGTACTGACATGGAATTGAGAATTTGCTGTCATTTTTTGAAAGTGAAACAAGGTTTAATTATTGTTTAGATGACTTTGAAAGATATTAGAAATTCTTAATTTTTACATGCACATGTCCCTGTACAAAGTCATGTACATTGTACTGTATACAATGGGTGTCCTCAGTGCAATGTTGGTTTCCTTCAAACAGGGAATTGTTTCCTTCAAGTTTTCACTGTATTTGATTCTTAGATGCTTTGTTTTAAGTTATTTCCCAGTTTCTGACTTGATAACTTATTGGTGAATTTTGCCTTCTGTTGAAGTACATTGTACTTGTACACAGAGTAATGTGTCAGTCAGTACGGTAGCATGTTCGAATTATACCTAAATTGATGAACCATACAAGTATGCAAGTGTAAGATTATAACATAGTAGATTGTGTGTGTGTTGGTAGAGGTGTTCTTCAATTCGTTGGACAGTGAATACACATGTAGGTTTAGCAGGGAAAGGCTGGATGCCTCACTGCAAGGGGTCCATGTTGTGTCCAAACTTTTGTGACAGCCTTGTCAATGAGTCTTCTGTCGACAGCAAGATTGTAGTAGAGTCACACGGTTTGAAGGAGTAAACATAATAGATATTGGCCCTTTCTTTTTGTGGCTTCACAATGTTTAATATTGCAGGGAAACTTTTGAACAAAAGCCCATCATGCACCTTTCACGTGTTGAGATTGAAATACCCTAACAGGCGGAAACTGAGACTAGAAAATGCCCGGACAATGTGATCCTACTATTTAATTAAGATTGCCACAGTCGAATCTTTCTCCGTCTGTGGAATTTGTTTGCCTATCAGTGCATTAATTATTAAGCAAATGGTCTAAACACGATAAGCGAGGCTGGGATTTTAATTAAAAATGGCAGGCGGCATTGGATTTGGAGCCTACGGCAAAGTTGAGGTTGGAGTTGTGTGTTGTAGTTGGTGTTGATAAGAAGCCCAGTGAGGGCTTTGGAAGCGAATTGTCAGACTGTGCCTGAATGAGGACAGAAATGTAATTGGAGGAGATATGATAGTTATTACAAAGGAATTGGCTTGAGACAAGTAACAGATAAGGTATCATTAAGGGGAACAGCAGAAGACAGTTTAGGCACTGATGATCAGTTGGTCTGATGCAACCTTGACTTAGGTGAGAACTTCCATTTCATGACATTGCGTATCTAGTAAAAACATACAGTGCATCTAAAATGAAGAACTTCTATGGTGCTGTTGCTGGGACTTCAACACACTATGCTTCTGTGGGAAGTGGCTATGGCTGCTAGCTAATGGCTTCCATAGCAACATGTGTCATTTCTAGCCGCAGCCATAAAATTTGAACACAGCCATGGGCAACCCTCCCTAAGTATCAAGTGATAGGGCAGAGACATTGAAGTGTTTAAGAAAAAACTTTGATTATATATAACAGGTTTGCCCTTACCCGACGTATATTAATAAGCACTGTATGCTCAGTGCTTGTCCAAGAGCTTGCGAAAAAAACCTCCCCAACGCACAAATACATCTTGAAAAAAACTTTGAGATAAAACAAAACAAATTTAGCACCGTTACGTCATTAGTTCTTGGTCTCTGTTCTTGTCCTACTTGTAAATGTAAGTGTCTTTTGAGAAATGTAAATTTGCAGCACCAGACTAGCACAACTTCATAAAAAGATGCAAGATGACCTGTACAGTACATCATGTGACCAATTTTACAAGTTTTACTAAACTTGCTGTGTATTGGCCTGCACGTTTCAACCCTATCACGCTTTGACACTTGAAGAGTACCGAGATTTGATATTTTCAGACAAGTTTAATATCTGTCCTAAAGTAGTACTTCGCATCATACAAGATCCCTGTTGTAGGGAGGTGCCTGTTACATATGTATATTTCATTTATTACTCAAGTACTTTGTGAGTCTGCAAGAGTGCCTGAACTCATCAAACCCCATGCTGATGTGTGTCTAACGAACTGCAGAATGAGACCTTGAAAATATCACTGCATGAGGAAATAATGGTTGGGATGAATAATGACTCCATCATTGGCATTAATGCTTCATTAATTTTCAAGTAATGGCCTTCTCTGGAGTTTGAAAAGGGGTGTTCTGTCTTGGTAGAGCTGGCTATTAAATTGTCAGCAAGGACCCATCATTGTCCAATTCCCGGGCAAGACCAATTAATTACTAAAGCCTCACTGATGAAATTTTTAATGACTTTAATTCCACTTGTGAAGACTGCATTTTTTACGTTGACCCATCGTGAACATGATGGACACGATAGTAACATGCAGTATTTGTGTACATATGAATATATTTTTACTTCATTTTGTAGCCAGAATTTTGGGTCTGAATCTACATGAAGGCACTACATATAAGTACAGTGTGCAAATACCCTAGTCTAAATTTGCATTACTTTATGACTTGGTGCAATACTTCATCAGCAGTCAACACAAAAAAAAGTGCAAGATTCTTCCCCCACTGAAAATTCTTGAGTTCCCTCATTAAAATCCTTAATGGGCATGAAAGGAGCATTCTTGTAAAAAAAAAAGGAAACACTCTAATGGGAAAATTGGCCTAAAACGTGATATCACCACGGAAACTCCCAACGCAGTTGCACCATTCGGCAGTGTTGGAGAAAATGTTTGCTGTGAGTAAAGTTTGCATAACGCTTTGCACGAAGTCCATTTGGAATATGAGGCTTGTTTGATCTCCTTGAATAATTAACTACCGTACCATGAAAGTGAAAATCCTGGCTTTTTTTATCATGTCGCAGTGGCCTGCCTTGCTTCCAGATTCAAGACTGTTTACAAATTAGCTGAGTGAACATTTCAAGCAAGAAATGTCCAGTTAGAAAGTTTTAAATCAATTTATTCTTCAAGCCGAGCAAAGCTTTCTTGGTATGTCAAAAATTTCATTCATTTTTCTTACTTGTCCATCACTATTTTTGTAATTAATGTGCCTAAAATAAACCAAAAAAACATCAGTTGAAAGTTGAAACGGCTAATTAGGCTTATTTGATACTACCTACTGGAAATTGTACGAATATGTGACTGTATCCCAGAAATTTTGCCTCCATTTAAACCCCAAACCCTCATGGGCCATGGCATACAGATGTACATGTAATTGGTTCCATATGGCCCCCTTGGCTGCTGAAACATATTGGCACTGACTCGCCAAAAGAGGGAGCTATTCATATCACACCATTGATTTTTCCCAGACTGCCCAGTATATTTTGTAATGCTCATTCTCATGCAGTATTGTGTAGTGGGTAATTTTTAGGATGAGGAATAAAGATTTAGGGATTTATTTTGTCATTGTACTGAGACAGCTCAGTTTAGACTTGTTTTCTTGAGTTTGTAATCCATATGCTGAATTGGGAAAATGGAATAGATACAATGTGTTTCCCGACTACAACTATTTCTGTGATTCAGGGAGATGCTAGTTGAGCCTTGAGTGTCATTGGTGCTTTGTGGAGGCAACACCTATGCATTGACCCCATGGGTTTATTATGCACATGGTGTGTTGGCATGCTTGACCAGGTCAAACCAACCTCTGTACCCTTGGAAACCATAATGTGCATAAATACATAGAGTTACCCTTTGGCTCTGGCTTTCTTTTGGCTCAGAAAATAATTAAATTTGAATATTCTGCCTCAGTGAACTCTTAATGATGTCCATTAGGCCCCAAGGTGTATTGTTACTTTGACTCAAAGTTGCTCAGTTGCATTTTCAACATGGAATGACCAGGCTGGTCAAAGTGTAAATAAGTTGGAGATGAACATTTGTATGCATGTAAGTTTACCCATATTTTTCAAATCACTAAGACCAGAGTTTTGTTAATTGGTCGGATTATGAATATGCCGGCTCTGATTGATACAGCTCCAAAATAAGATGGAAAGCTTGCGGTAAACACCATGCAATATCTCTTTTTGAGTCTGTGTGGTTCTGATAAGAACCGGAGAGGCTCAACGTTTCAGACAGTGTGCTCTGTCCGTCGTCAGAACCACACAGACTCAAAAAGAGATATTGCATGGTGTTTACCACAAGCTTTCCATCTTAGTTGCCTGTCACCATGAATAGCTTGAAATCCCAGCTCCAAAATAGTCAAGGAAATTTTTTTCTCAACCAGGGAAAATCCGTGCAGGTAATGTCAGCTTAAAACATCACTGACTTTCAATGGTCTGCAGTAAATGTATTTACATTTACATTTGTGTAGCTTTTGACCCAAGATGATTTGGTTGCGTTTAAAAAGCCAAAAGCAATTTTTAATTATGTTGCCACCCAACCTTGCAAAATTTCATGCTTTTTTGGGTGATACAATAAATAGAATGATGCGAGTCTCAAAGCAGATGATGTTGGCCTCCATTTAAGTAACACTGGCCTCCAGTTATTCTTGAGGGACAGTACATGTAGTATCCGTAGCAGTAAGTATGGTAATGACCAACAAGTTGTGAATAGAATTTGTGAATTTCCTTGTACACCAGACACTTTATAGTGATGTAGTGATTAACGTAAAAGTCCATGAACTATATTGATATGTACATGTATATTCACATTTAGATGTGTTTGCATGTGTTTGACATTTAGATCTTCCCAAGCCAACCGACATTTCCATTATCACAATATAATGTATTCCTGAGTTTTTGAAATTTTTATAGGTGTGTTTTATTTTGAGCAACTTTCCTTCTTATTTTTGAAAAAAACATCTGTGACTTTCATATGTATGATTATTGTATGATACTTAATGTGGAAGCACTGTGCATCTCAATCTAGGCATGATATGCACATGCACACATCCTGTTTAGGACATATTTCTGCCCAAAGGTTTCTAAATGACATGCAATGCCACTGGCAAACCCACCTGTATTTACTCAGCACAATTTATAGATTTTGTCTCATTGAATAATTAATATAAGCAAAGTACCGTCTATTGATTTTTTTTTTTTTTGGGTCTGGTCTGGCTCTGAACTTGCAGATAAAAGTACATGTACATGTAAAATGGTTGTGATTTATTCTCAGTGATTGTGTTCAAAAGGAGACATGCTCAGTTTAGGGAACCTTTCTTTCTGAGAGAGCTTGGGAGTCTTGACGCTGACTGAGGATCCGTTAAAATTGTGGAGAAGCGCTGAGGGGGATAAGCAGAGCGGCCGTAACTGGATTAATGTTGGTCTGACTGCGAGGAACCATTTGAGTGTAGATGAATCAGAGAGAGAGTAAGACGGGTGTGTACACGTCGGCGAGGATGCATCACGGTTCCCGTTAGTGCAGCGTGAATGAAGCAGCACGAGTGGGATATCTACATGTACGAGGGTTCAGGTTGAACGAACCATTTTGGTGGCTGCAGACCCGTATCATTGTTAATGTTATTAGGGCCTTAATACGTTGAGAAGGTTTAATGAGACAGCGCTTGGAGGATCCTGCCAAAGTCCACGCCGAAGATGCAATTCTGGCATTGCGCTGGACTCATGCCCACCTCACGATTCCTTCCCGCAGACCTCTGAAGCACAAGGCCTGGTATCATAGCTATCGATTGAACCAGTCTCTTCTTGTCTTCCCAGTCAGCTCTTCTGGAGCAAAGTCCTCCAGTTTTGCATCGGCTAAATGCCATCTCCTGATTGCCAGCGACATGAATATTTTCTGAATTCGCGTCGGCCTCCATCTTGACGGCACGGAGGACCTGTGGTGTGACACCTCCTGAGAGCAAATACATTAACAAGAAATGGATTGTTATTGTTCACTGGTGAGGTTATTAGATTTAATCAGTCGCCAATCCATTTTTTGGCCTTTAACTCGTGGAAATTTGTCTCCACATAAATGAGTTACTTGTGATCGCTTAAAAAGGCCCTCATGGAGTGAACTGAATTGGTCCGTGCTTGCCGTCGTCGTCGCTGAAGTGCCTAGGAAAATTGGTGCTAATGACAGTGGAACCCAAGCAGCCAGGGGATCCGATCAGGTTTCAGTTGTGAGTCTCACGGCAGGACATCAACATCTTGCACAATGGCACTGGCGCCAACCGCTGGTCTGGTTCCCAGGCCCATCATGGTGCCATCTGCATGCATCAGCAAGCCCTTTTCTGTGTTTTTACAAGTAAGAGTATTTTTATTTTGTCAATGGAATTGCAACCAACCAACCGTGATTCCTGAATGACTTTCTTAAAATCTTACCTGTGATGAACACATGTTGGCCATTAGTGTGTTTTTTTGACATCATGTATTTTGAAATTTTGTTCAGATGTATTTTCTATCATGGGTTTTCTTCATCATTTCTCAGTGATTATTCTTATGCCTTGGTTGTTTTCTTTGTTTGATTTGCGATTTTTCCTCTTTTCTATTGTCCACTTTTTAGTGGCAGATTTAAAGTTATAAATACATACCAGTAGGAAAAAATACTGGTACATGTATGACTGACCAAAGTGTTGAGAATTTAGCAGGAATTACTCTCCCAGTGCATGGCCCATTGTCACTCGCTATCAGTCAAAGGTGACCTCCTTACCTGCCATTTTTTCCATTTCCCATTTCCTTGATATCACCGTCTCCTCTCCCTAACCAGTCTTAGTGGGAACGACACCTGTACTTTCAGGAGCAGTTTGGGTCATGCGTTGCTGTGCCAGACAGGATCAAGTTGTGTATGGCAGAATTCTTATACAGTTAGGAAAGTAGCTGCATAATTTCATTATGTCACTTAACCCTAACCCCCTAGGCTCCTGCACTAGAAAGCATACTGAACCTCACAAAATCCAACAGGTTCATGTACTTGTCTATGTACTTGTACATGTACATGCAGGTTACTGTACCAAACCTGATAAACTCCAACAGAATGAGCCTGTTGGAGTTTGAGTGATATGGTATGGATGGGTCAAAATCAAGCATAGTCCAACAATTGGTACAGCAAGCCAGACACTGCACACAGTGACCCGTGTGTGTCCCAACTCAAACAGAATCCAACACCATCTCCCTGGGCCTTTCATCCCAAGTCTCACAAAATTCAACAACAAGTTCCTCAGGTACGGTACCATACCTGCCAAAACCTCACAAAACCTGCTGTTGGAGTATGGCAGGTTTTGGGCAGTTAGGGTTAACCCTAACCCCCTAGGCTCCTGCACTAGAAAGCATACTGAACCTCACAAAATCCAACAGGTTCATGTACTTGTCTATGTACTTGTACATGTACATGCAGGTTACTGTACCAAACCTGATAAACTCCAACAGAATGAGCCTGTTGGAGTTTGAGTGATATGGTATGGATGGGTCAAAATCAAGCATAGTCCAACAATTGGTACAGCAAGCCAGACACTGCACACAGTGACCCGTGTGTGTCCCAACTCAAACAGAATCCAACACCATCTCCCTGGGCCTTTCATCCCAAGTCTCACAAAATTCAACAACAAGTTCCTCAGGTACGGTACCATACCTGCCAAAACCTCACAAAACCTGCTGTTGGAGTATGGCAGGTTTTGGGCAGTTAGGGTTAAGCAATTTGGAAGGAGCCTGATGCTTGTTCCCTTACTATAGGAGC
This sequence comes from Acanthaster planci, assembly GCF_054643075.1. Lineage (NCBI taxonomy): Eukaryota > Metazoa > Echinodermata > Asteroidea > Valvatida > Acanthasteridae > Acanthaster > Acanthaster planci. The sequence continues at coordinate 20,463,640 of NC_141783.1, read as the reverse complement.
TTAATAGAAAGTGCTAGATCTAATTAATTGGGCTAGATCGGTTGTTCTCACACATATTCGTGTCCAGAATGATGCGCAGCCTGTGCATCCAGGAATCCAGAGTGAGCGTGATCAGTTGCTACTGATACTTGCTGGACATTCAGCCCTTTCCTCTTCTTTTGCCATTTTCTGGCCGTTCTGAATATTTCTGCCGAATTAGGAATAGGTTGGATTACTCTAGGGGAATTTACAGAAACACTTTGGCCTGTGTAATGATGGGATGCACAAGTACATGTACATCAGTAAATGGATATTTGATGTTCTCTTTTTAATGGCGTTTCTGAATTTTTGAGTCTTATGCCGTGAATTAATAAAAATAATCTATGGATGTACATGTACTTTGCAAGCTACCAGTGCATCCAAATTACTTGGCCACAGACAACAGTTACATTATGAGAATGGTTCCTACATGGTCACATGCATTAAAATAACTCAAAAACATATTTCAAATGAAAATTTTCCTTGTAAATTATTAACCCCCGAGATGGCTATCAAGTCCAAGATATTGTGTCGCATGACTGGTCAAAGTTATGCTTTTAAAGGAAGTTTGCAGTTTACGCTGTGTGTTGACGTAAAGGAAGGCCACAGAGCATGGGTGGTTTGACTTCAAATTGAAACACCTAACTAGAACCATTTTCGGAGCTGAGGGAAATGGATTGATGGACCCAAGGGATATTTAGGTCCCAATTTTCAGGGAAAACTAGTTTGTTTCTTTTAGGAAGAGTAACACATCTTTCAATAACCATTTCTCCAGTGGGGGGTAACCAAATACTATTCCCTACATTCATGTGAAACTAAACTACCGACTGTAATGACTTTTCTGAATTTTTTTCACTTTTTGGGGGAGAGGGCAGAGTTGATCTGATGAAAGACTGTGCTTTGGTGAAGACTAAAAAAAAGGTGTTCTGCAGCTGTCAATCCTCACAGGCTATTTGACTTGGCAGAGTAAAAATACAAGAACTAGGGAATGTTTTCATGAAATACATAGTACTATGCGTGTGTCAGATCATTATTTCGTGTAATATTACTTTGATACGTACACTTGTCGTTCACACCAAACACTGAGTCATTCTGTTGACAGTACGATTTTAAAGGGGCCTTGACGTGAATTAATTTATACATTGGATGTGCCTTACGTAGTGAAACAGCTACAAATCACACCAAAAAAAAGACAGTAGCATGTCTGAAATGCTGGTTGGTTTTCACGCCCCCAAAAGCTGTTACACTGAGGTTTCCTGCTGGAGTGGCATTACCCTTTGGCTCATATATCGGCCAATTTCGTATTCATGAATTGTTCGTGGGAAAAAAAATAAGGCAATGGGACACAAAGGTGTCTTTAGAGGGAACCCGTGTAAAAAAAGTGCATCTCATGAGCCCCTTGAGAAGTAAAGTTGATAAATTTCTGCGGAGGAATGACGTAGCACAAGCATAATGCTGGACCAGCTGTCAATCTGCTCTTGTGTTTGACAAGCATGTACTTGGTAAATGGAATTAATTTTGCCTGCATTTCCCTAGATAATTTTCTTTGTCTGTGACCTATTAATACAACTCCCTCCCATGACTCACTGGTAAGACCAAGTGCAAGGCTTTATGGTGGCAGTTGCGTCCATACATCACCTGTGTTTTTTTTTCCAAGTCCAAGATGACAAGTCAATTATTCATTCCTTTTAGGAAATAGGTCCTGAATAGAGCTTGCCAATAAATGAACAAAAGAACACAAGCACAAATATTTACATTCTGCAAATTTACAATTTAGATTGGACGGAAAAAGACCTTCCAGTTGATGAAATAATTTTCTTCAGCTGGTTTTTGTAATAAATTTGTAGGTGCTACATCTTATGCTAAATATAAAATGAATGTATACCAGTATGTATGGAATGCAGTTATTAATGTTTTGCATAGGGATGAAGTATATTTACATTTCTGATTCATTAAAAGCATGTCGAGACCTTCCATTCATTTTGAAGATCTTTTTCTTTCATGTTTTGCACTGTTTCTTGTAGCTTGTCTCGAGAATGTTTATTCCGGTTGAAGTTTGCAATTGGCAGTTACAGTATAAATCAGGCATGCAATGTTTCCTCGGATCTGCTGATTTCCTCATTTTTTACTTCAGACTTGCGCCATTGAAAATTGAAAAACACTGTACAAATTGTTGCAAAAATTTGAGTTTCCTCCTTTTTTGTTTCCAAGTTGCATGCCTGATAAATACAGTTTGTTAAATTATAACTTCAGACTGATAATTTTCCAAGTACTTGTAACTGATGGAGAGTTGAGTTACTCAGTACCTCTGAGATACAGTCAGCTTAATTTCATTAGAGAGGAAAATATTGGGTTGTCGATGAAAAAGGCCCTTCAAGTTTACTTTCTTTGTCTAACTCTCCAAGCCTGATGGGCTGAAAAGGTCACTGACCTTACAGCGAAAGGTGGTTAAGTTGTGTTTGTTTACCAAGATGCTAAATGTCAGCAGAACAATTCTGAGCAAATATTAAAGGAAGAACGTAATTGGATTAACCCAGTGTTGTCTTTGCGAATTCAAAGAAGGACGATTGTAGGAGATGGGAGATTCAGAATTTGTTCCTGTAAATTCAACCAGCTTTTGATTGAACGTGTTTTTCGTTTCCTCCAAATCCACCTGTCTTTCCTGACTGCTAGACTGACAGAGGTTTGGAGCGCTTTGCTTCTCTTGGCGACGTTCAATCCAGCCACTCGAGACAACGTTAGTGCAAACAGACTGGTGGGGGAGGGGGGATGACCAGAATCCTAATATTACCTGACCATGGAAAGTCAATGTGGGAGGGGGCGGGGCTGGGCACATTATGTTGGGAGGATTGGGCACCGTTTATTATACAGGGTACATCTTATTTTGTATTTCTATTTAAATTTCTTACTCTTCTTAAGTTTGGCTTTGGAAAATTTCAAGTAACTTTAAATAGACATTATACAAAAAATTTCTCTTCACTAAAGAGTAGGTAATGATAATTAAATCCCCTCCAACATGTATAAGAGTAGTCTTCTCGAGCAACACTGCCATACACATGGATGATAGGCTAAGTCTTTAGAGAGATCTTAGAATAAAAACACCCAATTCCAGAGAATTCTTGACTGTAACGGTTGCATCAACAGAGAGGTACCTCTCTGGCTCTTGTTAAGCGAGAGCAAATATTTTGCTTGCCTGTGTGGTTTCCACTTGATAGGTTGATCTTTGAATGAGATCCCATCACCAAAACAGATGCCCGCTGGATTTTGCCTTGTTCATGTAAATCTCCCCTTGAAAGTTCAGGGATGGATCTTCCCTGCTTGACAAAATTTAAAACTTTGATATTTCACGTAATTTGAATGCAGTGTTTTATGTTGTTATTCAAACTATCTCAGTTACCTGAAGAAGAGAATTTGGCTCCAGGCTGTCTGCTAGACGTTCTAATTTTGACTGAAGACTGCTGAATTTGTGCCACTTGAATAAAAGACAGTTGAAATATCTAGAGCAGGGACCCTGTCCAGAGAATGCTAAAATGGCTCATTTGCTTGGCAGAATGTGGAAGTTGTTTGAGCAGTGTCATGTTGGAGGCTCCCTAGAGGGTTAAATTTCTTTGTTCGACCCAGTTGTGACTTGAGGGTTTACCTGTCAAAGTAAAAAATTGACCAATTAGAATTTTTCCCAAAATTTGGTCACGTTTGACTGATCCAATCAAAGAGGGTCATTTTTGCTTGTGCAGTGTAGAATGACAAGTGCGGCTGTTAATCACTCTGTCTTGAGAAGTTGTCCCTAATATTTGTAGTCCCCCCCCACGGTTACAGTTGCCAAGGGGGGGATTAAAATTAATGGCGACGATGGGTCGTTAGGTCTGCGCATTTGTGTATCCAACAGGGTTATATTCAGCCAGAATGAACCTGGAGACAAGGAACTGGAGAATGTCGATTGTAAATTGAGACCAGATAGTGATGAGATTCCCCCCTGCGTGTCCAGAGTGCAGGAGAATCAATGCAATATTCCAGTGTCGTACGTGTAGCATGCCTGGCTCGTTTGATTGAGAATTCTGGGCAAATAGTGGAATGGGACACTTCAAAGCAAACACATCTCTTTCATTACTTTCCTCAATATGAGCATCATTTTTCATGGCTCAGATGCTAAAAATACACGACTGAATTTATATATTTCTGACTGATACATTGTCAGAACTTGTTCACTCCACTTTCAACTATGTAGCTATCTGTAATAGCTACTGGTTCGTGCATCGTATCTTCCATTCACAGAATTCAGTTGTGTCTGGTTCCTCATATTACTCCTTTCTGAATGCCTTGTGATGAGTTACCTTTCATTAGAATTACACCTTATAAAGCATGTTTCCATTGACCTTCACTCCCCAGGCAGGACCCAGAGGGGGGGGTTGCATACGTTTGGAAGGAAGGAAAGTGAAACCACCCCAACTATTGCTTTTTTTTCTCATTGCTGTCCTCCGAAATTCTCTGCAGTGTGGACAATACGACACAGTGTTTGTACCGTACCTTGACACAGCATAAAGCTCTACATATAGTTATGCTTGCAGTAAGAGTGTTCTACCCTCTTAAGTCTGTAAAATCCTCCCTAATTCCTGGTTAATTTGAAAGATCAACAGTAAAAAGAAAATAAACACCCTTTCCCCCCTTGAAAGGGTGTTACATTCTGTTGGGTATTGTTATTGGATTTCCCTGTCCGAGGTCTCAATAAATCCTCCTCTAAAATGTAGCCAAGCCGTTGAAGTGCCTCTTCAATTTCCTGTTCGTTCCTCGTAGACCAGAAAAACAAACGGCCAGCGCAGGTGTCTACATACAGTATTGACCAAGTTTTGGTCTCGGGAGGTACGGCCCTTTCGTCCATGCCGTCTCAGACACGCAGAGAGCACGAAGGAGTTGGGTCGATAGAATGCAGAACTGATCAAATCAGTCCACGATGATTGCATTAGGCTAAAAACCCAACATCGCTGTGGCTAGGTCATGCGTTTTGCATAATATCAATATTGGTACTAGCACTTTACTTGAAAAAGGAATTGCAATGCTTTTCATCGCTGTAGAATTGGCCGTAAAATTTTATTTTCTTCTGAAATCTTACCTGTTGTTCAGTAATGATGCAATGTGTCTGTCATATATTTCTGTTGTGTGTATACATGTACATGATCCCCTGCAATTTCCAGTTTCTTATATATGTAGATTTTCTATTTTAAACGAATGAAAGCAAATACTGTAGTATTAGGGGTCATACAGGAGAGCTTAGAGGGATTCAGCCCCATCCCCCGTCCCCACCACCGGTGGGGGAGATTACCAGCATTTCAAGAGTTACTAGCCAGCACCACTCCCCTCCCGTTTTATTTCTAACCTGATAGTCAACATGACCGCCTGTCGCCGGAACTCACTCTCTCAGCGTGGTATCTTTGAAAAAAAAAAAAGGTCAGGTTTGTGTCACAAAGCAACTCAGGGCCTTTCTGTGTGGTTCATCCACTCTCAGTGTCAACAATCCATAAGAAATCGTGGCAGAAGCCCATTGCTACTAATTTGTGTGCCGCACTGGCCCTCATGCGGCTGTGTCTGGATTAACTGGCTGTGGCTTTGTGTAACACAGGAGGTCATGGGGAGCAGCTGCTTCCAAGTGGCTTCCATAGCGCCACACATAGTCAGTCATAGTCAAGTAATTCATAGGAAGCATTATGACAATGGTGGAGTAGCTGACTTATTTGAACTTGCTGCTTGCTGGAGCAAGGATCATTGTGTGGATTTGAAACAGTGGAGAGTGTGAACTCCCAGACCAGGCTGGCCTTGAAAATTTGCTGGTACAATTTACAGATATTATTTGTTAACGTAGAGTTGATGGTACCGTATCACCAGTAAATAAGATAAAATGTTTTGCCCTCAACCTTTAAGCTCTTTGCTTTCAGCGTCTTGACCTAGAATTAAAAACAAATTACCTACACAGATGTTTATGTTTGTGGCACTTTGGACTATTTGTTCTTTCACATACTATAACATTTTAGTTTGAAAAGTAGTAAGTGCTTCTCTAATTCTATTCATTGTGAGGTTTTTCATTGTTGGGGTAAGTCAAGAGGGAAGCTTTCTGTACTGTGGTGTCTTTTACTAACCAGTGGAAGGTGGAGTCTTGAGCAGTGTCATATCCAGATTTGGGTTTTTTTTTTTAAATGACGGTCCAAGATATTTTCATCTGTAAAAGATTCCTCACTCCCCTCCTCAAGATGGTTGTACCATTTCAAAAGTATTACCTCTTTGAATTCTAAATTAAAATATGACTGTGCATGTATGTCCTGGGGGAGAGGCAATTGCCCCCTCCCCCCGCTCAATATGCCACTGATTGACAGTGAGTTTGCAACCTTCATATTGCACTTGATTATTAGCGTTACCAATTTTTGCTTGCTTAAATAAACTAATCGTTCTCTCTCTTTCTCGTTTTTATTTACTATCTGCCTCCCTCATTGTGTACTGTCTTCCACTTCTTCCTCCTGTGTGTGGGTGAATTTGGGCCGCCTTTTAACTTACGGAAAACAGGTAAGTTTTCATATTTTTTTAAAAAAAGCTTGCACCAGTCTACTTGTAATTCATGTCAAAATGAACTGCGTGACCCTTTTATGTATGTACCCTATTATGTCAGGCATGCAACTTTTCCTCAGACCAGCTGAGTTCCTCATTTTTCACCTCACAGCACTCATGCCATTAAAGATTGAAAAACACTGTTCCAGTCTAATAAAGATTGGAATTTCCTCCTTTTTTTGTCAAAGTCCAAGTTGCCTGTTATGTGATTTGCTTCCAGAGGTGATGCCTCATGCAGACAGTCCCACTTGTTTCCGTCAATCATCTGATTGTACATGCATGTACATGTACATGTTCTGGTGCATATGTAGCAGGTTGAAATTTGAGCCAAGAATTGAACTGGCTTCCACACCTCATACAAGTAAATGGTCAGACATGATGGTGTGTTTTGTGTTGGATTCATCAGTCATCTGTAATTGATGTCAGTGACCTGGCATAGTTTGATGGGTGCACATCCTTGAATCAGGATAAAAATCACTCAACTTCTAAGCCAAATATGGTAAAATGCTTGACATGCTATGTTCCCAGAATGCCAACTTTTCAGCATTCCTTTGTGGTTTAACGGATTTGGGGAGTAAGGGTTGGTGTGGAAGCTTTGTGCTGTGTGCCATGATTGGAATGTCATCCTGGTGGTTAAGCGTGGAGATCTGTCTAAGCACATCTAATCCTTTGGGAAGGTGTGACTGTGAGACAGCATCACTGATATTTGTGGAGATCTTGTCGAATCTGATCACTCGTGTGGGGATCAGTGACATGGAGACAGGGCACTACTTAGGATCCCTGCTCAGATTTATTGGGTTGAGAAACAGTGGCTTTTCAGAGCTTAGCAAAGCCTGTGTTAATCCTGCTTTGTTTATACATTGAAATGTCAAAAGTCTGTTTGGTAGTTGGTTGTTAAAAAAATTGTTTCTGATGGAATTGTTTGTTTATACATTGAAATGTCAAAAGTCTGTTTGGTAGTTGGTTGTTAAAAAAGTTTTTTTCTGATGGAATTTGGGTATTCCAAAAAATAATTAGATGAAACAATTCTTGCCCTATTCCCCTATTTCTGTAATCTTTATGTCATCAGAGTTGCCGATAATTCACAAATTGATATTTTTGAGGGGCTTCATAAAAGCCTTGGTCCAGATCTCCTCAGAAGGAATATTTATGAATATGACATTTAGGAAGATCTCTTAAGTAAACACCAACGCTCCATTGCAAATAAACCAAGTTGGGAGTGCTGCGAGTTTGTCTCATTTGCTTTCTCCATTGGTTGGATCGAGGAAAATAATGTACCTGCACTTTGAACTGAGGGACCGCATGTCTTAGATATCCTGACACTACAGATAGAATTACGAGAGAAAGATACAATGTTTACGCCGGGAATCTTAACAAATCTCTTCATTTTTTTCCCCTGTCATGACTGGGGCAGTGATGGATGGAGGAGCACCGTCATAGGCCAGCTGGTTCCCGAATGCAAAAAATGTAATTAGGCTGTGAGCTGGACTGGTCCTCCGTATTTGGTCATGTCCTGCCCTGGCATGAGTATTCCATTACCAATTATTTTTTTTGTTTGTCTACAGCACCTTCCTAGTGCCCACTAGATTTCTTTGTGTATACAATCCTAAGCAATTTAATTGATACTTTACACCTTCCCACCCTCCTCATCCCCCAAAATGTGCGGCAACCCTGTAAAGTACCAGTGGCTGGCCCTGTATAGGACTGGTGACCGTCCCTATCTTCCTCAATCCTGTACAGGTCTCCAACCCTCCATAGATATGTCTATGATGTCATCTTGGTGATCATTTGAATATTTAAAACTACCAGCATCATTGTTGACTCTACTCAGGCCGAATGTTTCAGTTCAACTCTTTGGAACTCCACAGTGTGAACAATGTAACATTTCCAAAATCACTTTCCAGTGTTCAGTAAACTTTTGAAACTGACCAAAACAAAACAGTTAGAATTCACTAACAGACTTTTCATAGGACACCTTACTCCTGGTGAAACCAAATACATCAGTGTCTGCTGCCAGACAGGGCAGCATTTAGCCAGTCTGTCATCATGATTTTTCAGATTTTTTCCTCTTTCCCCTTGACATTAACGTTTAGCTCTTTCGCTGTAAACAGCATGTCAAAATCAATCAAGAAAGGTTGTGATGTGTTGGTGTATACTGTGTCTCCATGCGAGGTTACATGAATGCATTTTCATAGACACATACATACATGTAGTTCTGTAAGTTCCCAGGCCTAATATCATATGGTGTTCCTAACTTAATGAATTGAAAAAGAAATGTCCAGCTTTGTTTGTGTGACATGTTGATCATAACCCCCTGGGTATGTGGCGAATTATATTAATATTAGAGCATTGAGGCCTGCAAAAGTTGAGAATTTCAAACCAAAAATATGACATTTGGGCAAGGAATCACTTCTTCACAATGGAACATATTAGATTTTTGAACGTAACAGCTCACAGATTCTCCTTAGTCGTCTACAAATCTAAAACTTAATAGAAAAGTAAAGTAGTACTGTCAAAATGTAAGCATAATTTGTATCCCTTTAATGGAACATGTAGCGGGTCTAAAGCTGTCTGTGATGTGCATCATAAGGAGTTTGATGAGAGTGAAAGCTCATTCACAGTGTTATTGGAAAGACATCTAGAGAAAATTTATTGTTAGTACTACTTGTAAAACCACAGGATGGAACATTTAGTTCTTTTTTTGCCCCTAATCAAATTTGCATTGGCACCACAGTAATGGGAAGGTCCTGTTCCATGAGCGATTAATCATTCGATCTCCAGAAAGCAACTGTTTTTTTGTTTTCTTTCTGACTCTTGGCAGAGGTTCAAACCTTTCTAGCCATTTGTGGACATTTTATGTAAACAAACTGTGATGACTCATGGTCATGACTGTCAGAGTATAAACTCCCAGGGAAGACAATTTATGGCAGAATGCCCCAGCAAGACCCAACCACCACCATTAAGAGACCAAGAATTCAACCTCTTTCCCAAAGGCGACATCTCTTGAGCCGATTATGCTGCTGAGGGGTCCAATCAGTGCCCAAGCACATCCCTTTTTCTAACAGAAGGTGGAACTTTTAAGTTGGCGTGACAACCTTGTGGAGGACAAGTCACAGGAAATATTACCGCTGTGAATGAAACCAAATAAGGAATCTTACAGGACTGGCCTTTGTCACATGCTCTGAGGTTTTGTACCCGACTGAAAAAGTTTAAAGGTCACAGTTTTGGAGTGCCCATTAAAAGTGAAGTATCTGGCAAAGGACCAATAGCATTGTGAGAGGCTGCAAAGGGAACTTATGTTCTAGACATAATATGAAGATCAGGTCCCACCAGTCGACCAATTAACTTCAAGGCCTCGCAACCTTTTTGGAGGAGGGATGAGATGAAGATTCACCCTCTCCACTGGCAAAGCATGGAGTACTGACTGACAGGCGCAGGAGGACCACAGCTGTTAGCCAAACAAGGTTAGCGTCGAATTCCTGCCGGGGTAATCTTCACTGGTTTGCTATTTATGTGCAACAAGACCGGAATGAATGCATGCAGCGGCTTCTTAAAGATACACTGATTGGGGTGTCGTGGAGACAAATGTCCAAGTTCACTGTTTCGTCAACCATAAAATAATCTTCCTTTGCTTGGACAATCTTAACTACATTTCCATTGTGTGTCTTGAGAAGAACTAGTGTCAAGCTGGCATTTCTGTAATGACCAGTGTGCCTGCAGTGAAGTATCACCATTTGGAACAAACTTTCCCTGACACGTCGGATTAAATTTGGTAAAGGGAAAACAGTTGGTGATTCTCTGTTATGTCCAGTTGAATTTCCGCACCAGACGTTGCAGATCCCAGAAGGCAATTATCATAAAATTTGTTGCGTCTGCCGTCCCTGCCCTTATCTACCTTATACCAAGAGGGGTCGCTGTGATATTTTGAAAATATTTCCGGAGTAACTACTACACCATCACTGCCAGCCGTCAAGAACACATGCTGAGCCCTCTCTGACTGTCTGCCATCTGTGGTTGATTTTTCAGCAATTTCGTTCTCAGGTATGGTGCAGAAATAAAATTTTGTTATCTTTTCTTCCTTTAACGGAAATTTTTAAAGATAATCAAGTTCTGTTCTCATGGTAAAGTAATTTTAGTTGATTAGTAATCAAGTTGACTTCATCAAATTTGACAGGCTGTAAATCTGTTTATAAATCCATGGTGTTGAAGTCACAAATTCCACGATACAATTTCCTCAAGTTACTGTAATTGGTTTCTCCACACCAGGGAACTTTTTCCATCAACAATATTCGGTGACATTTCATTTCCAATGGATATACGCATGCAGCACCAACTAAGGCTCGGGAAAAAATGTACGGATGCATCAGAGTATATTCTGCATCTAGGCATAGTGGCCTGTGCCAATCTGCTGTAACCATTGCCTGATATGAATCCGAGAAATGGTGAAGCCTTTTATCTTTTTAGCCGGTTCCAAATTGAAGGTCAAGGGTTTCATCAGGGATTTCTGTCGGAACATCTTATAGATGACATTTGCAAGCGTAAGTCAATTTGTCTTCGCCAAGTCCTCTCTCAAGGAGACATTTGCCGTCCTAAAAGAACAGTAGTCCCATTGTTCCAGATATTTCACATCTGTTAATCCAGCCTCCAGATTTCATCTCCAGCTAAGAGTCAGGACTTGGGGATACAGAATTATCCACTTTTTGAAATAACATTAAAATCAGAGGTATTGAGTGATATTCTCGGACCCATGAATTGCAATCTTTGCAGTGTCACAATAAAAGAAGTTTATAATGTCTAAGCCCAAACGTGGTATGCGTTGTGCCATATTTGCTCAATGTTATGTTATTTTGAATGGCACCTTCATGCCTTCATTTTTCTTGCCTCATGAAAATGCCGATCCTGTCCAGCAACGTTGAACATTGACTCGAGCTCATGCAGCCCATAATGCCATATTTTTCCCCCCTTGGTAAAAGTTCTCAGAACTTTGATGTGGAGGAATAAATCAAGCCCACATGACATAGCTGTTTATATGCAGGTTGGGTGCTGGTTGGGTGATGCTGTTTAGAAATGCCATAAAATGTCAACTTTACTTGGGCTGTGATAAATAGATCAAGGGGCAACTCCAGAGTGTTCGGAGCTGGTTGATAGCCCTGTCATCCCTCTGGAGAACCAGAATCACATCGTTAATTGGTGAAAAAAGCAATCGTCTTCCACAATCAAATGATAATTAAGTAGAACAAATGAAATTGTCAGTTGCACCATGACAAAGAAATAAGAGACTGTGCTCATGAATGCACGGAAAGGATTGTCAGAAGTAAAGGTTTATCTGTTTTTCAGAGACTGTGGTTAAAAAAAATGATGCAACAGCCACCAAACCTTCTCCGACCCATTTAGCACCCCCTCCCCCATACTGTTTATGTCACACCCCTCTCTGAACCCTCCCTGCATACCCATATGAATACACGGTTGTTTGCAATGTAACAAGAAATTCAACTGTACCACAAGCTGATAAGCACAGTGTCTTCCAATTTTGAATGGTCAAATTTTCTGCTGGTAGACCACTGTTTATCTGGCTCGTTATTTGCCAAGCAGTCCTAATGTGTTTTGAAATCACCGCAAGGCAAATACCTTCTATCTCTTCTTTATTTGCAAGAAGCTTGATTGGCACAGGGGCCTGTGCAAAGCCATTGTCATATACATGTAACTGTCTCCATGTAGTGAATTGGATTCTTTCCTTTTTCAAGTCCCATATGCTGAAAACAACTCTTGGAGCTGCTCTTGTCCTTGTAGTTCAGAAAGTTGCACACTGCCCTCTGTTGAGACATCCAAATGAATACCTAGACAGATGCCCTCAACACAAACATTTTAGGCCACTGTTGAGGTACTCAAAGACCATGGATTGTGCACCTAAGATCTGACAAACAGCTGGTCCAGTGTCAAAATTTAAAGTTCATAACGAATACTGAAACGTCTGACAAGTGTGCTGGGCGCATTCACAACTCTGTCTTGCATTCACAACTGACATTAACAGTTAGCCTAATTAAAAAAGCCCCCTCTTATCATTGATCGGTGGACAGTATAAATTCCCTTCATCTTGTCATCAAAGTCTTTTTTTTAAATATAAACAGAGTCTTCACCTCTGATCAAATTTTTATCTTTAGATCTTGGAGTACATGTTTTTAACTAAAACCTTCTCTGATTTTGAGTTATAACCAATCAAAGCCTCTGTTTGAGGTTTGCAGCCCCAGTAGTAGAGTTTTTCTGAAATGAGAGAGTGGAGTACACTGAGTATTGCTATATATCTTTGTAGTGGAACCCAAAAAATGGGAGATGACTTGTTTGGGGGGGGGATATTGCACCCTTGCCTCATCACCCCTTTCCCAGTTTTAGCAGCCGTCGGTCTGTGGGATCATTTGAACCTGATGAGAAAGTGCATAGATCAGACACCGTCTGTGATTACACCTGCTTTGCGTTTATTTTCATTTACGGGTCCTTTTTCATGGATTAATCCCCAAAATAGTTTGCATTACAAGAAGATTGTCCATGGTCCAGCGGACACTGACTCAGGTAAAAGTGCCACTTGGCTATAAATCTCGATGTTGCCAGCTCCGCATCAGCGAGAGCTGGTTGGAGATATCAACTGGGGGGCTAAGTGGTCGAATTTTTTCCTGTATTCATAAATGTGTCTGAACGTCTGCCTATTTTTGATGAGGGGAGCTGTTCTCCAGACGGAGCTTGCATCTTCCAAGGAAGATTCATGGATTCCCAGATCATGGTTGAATGAATTTCCCTGCCTCAGGTCCTGACAGCTATCATAACAACGCCGACTTGGCCATGTCTGCAATGAGAGGATTCCCTCCCCCCTCACACACACACCCACCCACCCACACTCTTTGCATCATCAGTCTTCGCTGTCTGGATTGCATGTGATGTGTTACTAATTTGAATTTTGTTGATGTGGTATTGTTCACATCATGGAGCTACGTGTAACATCCCTGAAAGATGCATCACTATTAGAACATAGGTTCATTCCGGTTTGGTTTTTAACAATTGCTCAATAAATGTGTGTTTTGTTAACTTCTATGCAGTTTTAGTAAGTCAAGGGAACATTATTTACCCAATTTTTGTTTGTTTGTTTGTTTGTTTGTTTTAGTCTTGAGTAAATTTTCCTTAAACGTACATTTGATTTGAAGATATCTGTCATTACACTGCTCCAGTAGATGGATGTGGTCATAGCATTCGGTAGTTGGTAGTTGGAAGAATGCCCCTGAGTTCTTGAAGAGGAAAGACCTATGCAGGAAAGGAAAAAATCAGTGTCTTGCTTCAAATTTAGAGAGTGAGGATGTTTGGTTAGAAGTTGACACAGTGACATTCATGTACCATTACACAAGCAATCTGTATCCCTTTGATATGGGTGCAAGCCAAGACTAAGATTACCAGCCTGAAGAAATCTGTGGAGAAAAAAAAATCAACCTTGAGGAAGGCTTGAGTTTGGGAGTTGGGCGGGAAAAACCAGGCTGACTGTTCTGAGGATATACAGTAAGAATTGGAATAGAAAGATGAATCCCTAACCATGCTGAATCCAACAAGGTTATGCAGGATTTCAATGGTCCCTAGGGGGTTAGGGACGACAATGCCCTTGTGTTGTATCGAACCTACAATTTCAAATTGTAAAATTTGCAATTGATTTCACATGTGCATTCAGTTGTTTGATAGTGAAACATAAGCGCTTACAGCTGCAGGTAGTACTGCATATTACTAACCCACTTGAGGCCATGTCAGAGTACATGTGTATCAAGTCTGCTTGTGTATCAGCGAATGAAGTGGTTGTTTGGGGTAAAGGTGAAAGGTCATTTCCCCTGAAATATGAATAGTGTTAGACTGGACCTGAAGTACCTAGATGTACCCTGTGGGGTAGTCGATGGGGTCCATATCATAGACTCTGCATTTGTGTAGTTGGTTTACCCACCACACCATCAAGGCTTACTTTTCATAGTAGTGGCAGTCATGGTTTTTTGCTGTTCAAGCACATTTATCATCTTTGTTTTCCCTCGCCAAACATGTGCATTCCAGCAATGGCTGAAATGGAGTGTGCTGGGTTTTCTATCCAGCACTTCACTTTGGGATGAATTTTTGTGGCAGTCTCTCAGGCTCTGACTGATTCTTCCGAGATTCTGTGACCTCATTTGAGAGTTCCCGTGTACGGCACTGATTTATTATTCGTCTTAGTGCTTCTGTTACAAGGAAACACACATGACCTTTTTTGAGGCTGGAGAAACTGGAATTGCCCAAGTCACTGATTGTCATTGGATAGGTGTCTCCGAGACCTACATTTACGACAGTTTTGGGATAAATTACGGGTTTGTAGATGTTTGGTGAAAATTGGAGTCTGGCGGAACCAAAGCGATGAGTGGATTGAAGTATCGGATGCGTCATCCGTCAGGTATCAACCGAGCCAGAGAGTTGGAGACATGACCGTGTCCAGACGAGGTGAAATTGTAGACTTGGATTAATAGCTCAGCCGATTGGAGTTTGGGTGAGAGATGTATCACATTGTCTACGTATTGCATGATGGCGGGACAGGTTTGCGTTTGGGCTATGCCCACCAAGAAAGCTTGAAGGTGAACAGGCATTTCCTTGTATACTTTCCTGAGTTTAGATGTAGTGTTGACAAAGCATACATGTACGTACATGATCAGTTCAAGTCTGATTATGAGGAGCATCCTTCACAAATTTGCTTACACTTGTGTGAGACGCATTGTATTTCAAACACTCAAACTCTCAGATATTGGGTCAAAGAATGCTAGCATGTCAAGAAAGCTTTGTACCCTCGTGAGTTGGGGCTTTGAGTCAACTTAGTTTTAACAGTTTACTCACATCACGAGATGTATTGCATTCTTCCTTAACCCTAACCTTCCCCAACCTCACAGAATTAAACAGTAGTAAAGTGTTTAATTCTGTGGGGATAGGTATGGTAGGCCCAGACAGCTGGCTTTTGCATTGGGTTTGGCATACCTCAGAAAAACAAAGTCCAATAGCCTCTGTGAACAAACCCCTTTGTGTGAATGGGGAAGGTTAGGGCCAGCAACCCTTGGGGGGTTAGGGTTAAACATTTGAAAATCTTGTAACAATCATGCTACATAAAGGAGTAGTAACGTTCACGTGGACCAGTGAAATTTCAAAACGTAAGGCTATCCCTTTCGTCATTCGTGAAAACAGATCGTCAGTCTGGGTATTATTTGCCTTAGTTATGTAATCAAGTGTGATTATGTCCCAAACTTAAAGCGTTTTGGTTTCTGGTGTTATCATATGTTGTAGTGTGCACTGAATAGAATGTTATGTTTGTACATGCCGGTTGTCTTTTACACTCTGTCTTTTAGCACTCTGCTGCAGATTTGTCCAATTTTAGGCAGTCCTGACATGATTACTTCCATGTATTTGGCATCAAAGCAAGTTGATTTTAAACTGATGTGCAGAATAACGTCCCATATTGTGATACATGTTACTGTTTCACTCTACTGCAGTCATCTTGAACCACTAGTTCACTTTCTAGTTACGACTTTTGCCCTCAGTGTGAGAGTTGAATCTGTAACTGGACCTTTTTGTAACAAGCACTCTTTACACACAGAAGAACATCTGATCTCGCTGTGCTCTCAACATCAACCATCAGTGTCCCTCGTTCTTGTTCGCTTTCACTATACTCAATTGGAACCCATCTCTCTATTGACAAAAGAGAAGGCGTTATTTGCCAAGGATGGTCCCCAGTGGTTCTTGAGCCATCAGCAAGGCGTGTGCACTGTATACATTTTAACATGTCCATCAGCTGGTGCTTGGGGAGTAAAACAGCCGACCCTGACCAATGACTGCCAGACTTGCTCTGACTTTGTTTACCAGTCCTGGTGATTTGATATGGGAGCGTAAGAGATGTCTGTGAGGATAGTGTTTACTATTCGGTTTAGAATGGTATTGGTGTGTACAGCATGATTCTTCTTGTGAGAGCAGTAATATGTAATGTGGCTTTGTGTCAGAGCCAGGAAGTTAAGCAAAAGAGTCAAAGCCAAGGAGGGAAAAGTGACAGGCAGACTTGCACTCAGCTGTTGAATTATTCGATAAATGTCATTTTCACAAATTTCAAAATATGGAGTGCCTGACGTTTTGATTCTAACAGAATCCTATGAGAAAGATTTGTATTTTAGGTCAATGTAGTCAGCAAGCAGTTTGCAGCAGTTTGGTATTACATATCTTAGCAAATGTCATTTTCATTGAAAATGTTAACATTTTCCCAAGGTTGAAATGAATGTGAAATGAATGTCAAACGAATGAAATACATTTTGTGAATCACTATTCCGTACTGTAAGTGAAATGTGTAAGATATTGTTGTGTAAAATGGACCAATCCAAATTTCTCCGACTCTTGATTTCTCTGCCCGTTGTTAGCCTGCCCATTTTGGCTCAGACAAAGATAGTAATAGTTGAAGACTGAAAACACCAGTGTACATATATGTGGACATTGAACTAATATGAATCTAGCATTTCCTGGCAGTAGATGGTCTTCTGTGCACCGCTTCTAGCACCCACTTGGCAAATTAGGTTGGGCTCATTGAAGAAATAACCATCAGTGAGAAGCCTCATACGACTCCCTGGGTAAAACCTTCAATCCATCTCTCCACCAGGCAAATATCAGTTGTGAAAAGCATGCTAAAAGCTACGGCCCTCGTTTTGTTCCAAAGCCTTGGAGGATGTACATGTACTTGCACATCTTCAGTCGTCAATCTTTAATTGGTCTTGATGCTTTTCTAATTTGATTGTGTTCAACTTTTGGCCTTCCTTTTATCCTTTGCCTGACTGATTGGATTGATTGGGTAGTCACACTACCTAAGTGTCTCTGCGCTTTTTTCCATTTTTTTCATCTCTACACAATACGGGCAGCCGCGACGACTCCTGGATGACACAATAGCACTTGAGAGTTTCTCAGAATCAAATTTTACACCAGTGCATCTGTCAAAAGCCTTACATCCATATCTGCCTTTGCCGGTCGTCACTGAAGCTACGGCATCGTCTTACATCTCTCCTTCTACACTATTGTTCTCTTCCTGTGCTTGTCATCGAGAGGAAAAGCTTTTTCCTCTCATTGTGAGCATGTAACTTTGTATAAGATAACATGTAGGTGATTTCCTCATTCAAATTTCTGAATTTTTTTCTGACGTCTCAGTTTAATGACATTATGTTTCTCAGTGTACAGTTGGGAGTGCTCACATCTTTACCGAAATGAAGCAACTGTTTTCATGTGGTCAAATTTCGTAAAAGCATGTACATGAACTATCAGTTATGAAAACATTGAAAGTGTTTGATGTGATTGCATATTAGAAGCCTGAAATTTTTCATGTCCTATTGAAGCAGGAGGTTGAAAGTGCTGCTTTGTTAAAAGTTCAAAATTATGATTGAGTAAAACAACATTAGCTTTATTTGCCTCCATTGCTTTTAGGAATTAAAAAACAATGAAATATTGTTTAAAAAACAAAATATTGTTGTATTTTCATATTTTGGTAGAAATGAAGCCTTATGAAATCCTGCAATATTTTTAATGGTAAAAAAAACAAGAAAAGTCATTTTTCCCAACGAGTTTACTCAATGAATCTGTGTCCTGTTTTAGTTAGGGGAAATTAACAAAGACAGATGGGACACTAGCACAGCCTTCCTTATTCATATCCTGTATGTGAAGACGAAGACCTATTGTTTTTTTCCTGTGACCTTTGTCATCGTTGTTTGGGTTTCTGGGCCACAAGGAACAGGACTTGGCTGTAAGTAGATGATTGTCATGCAGTCTGTTTGTTTAGCCATTCAACAAATCATGTTTATCCACTCCTGTAGGAAAGAGAATAATTCATCCCCTTAGCCCATGCACTGAGACATTCATTGCTTCCTTGTCCTTAGTCTTCTTACCAGCATGTTAGAGTGACGGCCCTTTTTTTTTTGCAGTGAGACAAGTAGCTTTGATTGCGATTGAGGGAGAATCTTTGGCCATTTGCCCTTGCCTAATGCATGCTGCTGCCGAAGTGCCTACCCTCTCAATAGAGCCCCCTGGTTTAACGTGGTCGATATGATTTGGTTAAATATTTACTTCTGGTTGGCTACACCAGATTTTCAAATTTGCACACTGTGTCCCCCGCCCGCTGCGCATACGAACTCACTCACACACTTTCTGTGCCTGTCGGATGGATGGTAACAGAGCTACACAGGGGCAGCTATTCTCTTGCCCTTCCCCACACACACACACACTCGGAGACACATGATACAATTAACCCATCAATAAGTTCCTTTGCTATTCAAATGAGGTAACAGTTGGCGGGGGACCGGGAGGAAGGAACCGCTACAGAGCCAGTGAGATAGATAGGCTCCACTTTGTACTGGAGGCAAAGGCTGTCCTGACTCCACGAGCTGCGAGGGTCGCACCAGGCAATCACTGCACAACACCAGAGACAATGGACCGTTCAAGGGCTGTACAGGCAGCAGATGATTAATCCTAGCCCACCCTGGCCCGCCTCCCCCACTGGTGTCAGGTTTTGACCGTTGGCTGAGATTTGTTACAGTGGGAGGGGCGCATAACAATACAAGGCGGCAGTTCAAACATCGAGCCACTTCAGCAACGGTTGCGGTGTGTAGAGAGGAATGAATGAACACCACCAGTGGTTTCTGATGCGGTTAGTGAGCAACTTCATACCACATTAAGAGTACTTTGAGAAAGCATGGTACTGCAGACTGAAATGCATCTGTCGTTGTCATCCAGCAACACTAACAGGAGGTTGATAGGAGATTGAATTGGATTACAGGAACAAGACTTGGAGGATTTGGACTCTACATGTACATGGCGAGTTACAGCTTTGATGGAGCTTCTTCGG
Source organism: Acanthaster planci (assembly GCF_054643075.1). NCBI lineage: Eukaryota > Metazoa > Echinodermata > Asteroidea > Valvatida > Acanthasteridae > Acanthaster > Acanthaster planci. The sequence goes on along the minus strand of NC_141783.1, from coordinate 20,444,133 downwards.
TGATGATGTCATGGTCGGTGCCCTGATGTCACCCCATCATTTCTGAGGTGGCTACTATCAGAGCCAAACAAATTTAATTTCACTTTCTTTGATAAACCAGTCCAGTCTGTGACAAAGAAGAGATGACAGCTGTGAACATTTTACCGATGTGCCACAGAAATTGGCCAAGATCTTGCATTCTTGGAAGGAACATGCAAGCAAAGTCTGCTTGATACTGAGCCAATATTGACGGTTGCTGAAATATTAGCTCAGTTCGTGTTCATCAACCCGCAGGCATAGGACATAAACCATGTTTGAAATTCTAGAAATCGAAGACACCTCTTTCCTTAGCTGATGTTCTTCAAACAGATAAAAATGCTGTGTATTAATCAACGTCCGGACATATCTTGGGAGGTCTAATTGGTAACAGATACCCTACCGAGGGAAGAAAAGAGATAGTAGATGAGGCCAGTTCTACTGGGAAATCTTTCTTCTTATGTGTAGCAAAAGCGTCAATTACGTCACGCAGACACAGAGGCAAGTAATCTTTGAGAAGCGCTTCCCTTCAAGAATGGTACCAACACTACATCTTACTTACTGTTAGACGGACAGTTGGATTTTTTGCATCGGCATGATGATGCTCAACGCACCTCCTTCCATGTCCCAGCAGTTCCCCCCGCCTCCCCAGTTCTCGCAGGTCCCGCCCCCAAACTCGCAGATCCTCTACTGTACGCACTGTCCTCCTAACGGACTCAGCGGGACCCTCCAGCCAACGTTCAGCTCGCAGGGGATGCAGAAGCCAATGGTAACGTCAACACTTTGATTTGATTTGATCTGATGGCTGATTGAATTTGGGCTTGGCCCTGCAGGAATATGGAGTCATAGTTTCCTTACTGGTGGTGTGCATTATGAAGTAATCACTTATTAACTATATTAGTCCTCAGAAAGAAAATTTCAGGCAAATTTTGAATAAGTGCAACCATTTTTTTTTTTTTTGATTCTGCACTGAAATTCTAATTTTTGTGAACATCTAAGTTTAATAACAGATGTTAGTGCTAATTTTTTGTACAAGTAACATTACGATTTTTCTTTAAGAATTTAGAGAGCTACTGTACTTGTACATACACCTGTGCCTCGAGTGTGGCAGTTTGGTTTCATCTTAAATTCTCTGTACAATTTTTTTTTCCTCCCTGTACAAAACACTGCCCAAAAATCCTCTCTTCAAAATATTGATGTGGCAGTACTGTAGGTACAGTACATGCCCACACATTTGCTGTGCAGGGAATTATGTTTCCTATCCAAGCTGGTTAGACAGCGTGGGGGGCTGAAATTGATCAGGGGTTGACTTAGCTTTGCTTGACTTTGTTTGGTTTATACATGTGGCAGCCCAAAAGCAGAAACAGATTAACTTGCAGGCTGAAAGTCTCAACTGGCTGACTTAAGGGGCTTGTATTGTTTTCACCATGAAGCGTGGATTAAAAAGCAAAACTAAATGATGATGTAGGCTAAAGTCTTCAAGGATCGCTGGTAATCTTACTTACAGCATTTGTGTTTTGATGTTAAGAATGCATTGCGGATGTTTCGTAAGGAAAAAGAAGTTGTAATGTTGAATTTCATGGTGAAATTCAGACTGTGCAACTTGATCCATCAAAATAGGTTATTAGTCAGAGGTTGTTCTGAGTAACAGGGAATCAAGATGAAACATTTTCACATTCAAATTCACAAGTTAAATGCCTCAAGCCCAGGTTAACAGAGAAGGAAGTATTATGTACAGAAAGCTCTTTTACACCGGAAAGTTTTAAAAGTGGAAATACTCATTTCATTTTTGCAAGATTTGCTCACTGTGTGTTACTTTTTTGCGGTGGCCTAGTTACGTTTGATCTGAAAATATTGTTCCAATCTATCACACCATAGTTAGAGCGGGCAGTGACTCATGACAGGTCAAGATACGAAAGTGACCGGAACGACCAATTACCGAGCAGAGAGATGTTGCATCCTCTGGGCTCAACTCACAAATCAAAAAGCAAAGCAAACCATCACAGTGTGGCCGCCATACAATGGACTAATGGATTCTGAATAACAACCGAAGAGCTCACATCTATTTGGGATTGGGGGAAAAAAAAAAAAACCTGAAATGATCTTAAATTGACGACTTTCCTCCCATGCGTGGTGCTTTGAGTGTGTGCAATATGATTAGGGGGTGTTGTTTAGTGCCTTGGCAAATGCTAGACCACACTGGTTTAATCTGATTTGGAGTGGCAAATTCAGGAGGGAACAAGCTCTTTGCCGACTTCTAAATCAGGTTTCTTGACATTTGTTTTGCAGTGTTTTTAAATCTTTAATTGTTCTTGTTGGGCATGGTTATTCTTTCTCTCCCTCTCTCTGAAAGTTGCCGGCAAATTGAAAAGTTTAAGCCTGAAAATTTGATTGAGATTTTTTTATTTTTCTATTTTTTTTGGGTGGACTTCTATAAAGTTGCAAAAAGATCAAGTACATTTACTTGTTACTGGTTTCTGTACCGTTGACGCAGATTCCGTGCACAAATTTCAGCGGAACTCATCTGAGCATGATCCTGGGACAGAAATGGCACTGAAATGTTGGTTAGGAATAGCTTTTATGTGGCCAAGGGTGCAGTTTTCTTGGCACATTATTCTGCCTTCGTTGCCAAGTTGAAAATCCCAAACATACATGTAGTCACACGTACACCCGTAATTCTTCAAAGCTTGTTAAATAACAGGCGATTCAGTACAATGCATATTTTGTCCAATAAATTTGATATTTCTGATGGATCTAATCTATGCGGCATCTTGATAGTACATATTTTAAAGAGACGACCTCAAGTACCTTCATGGCACAAACCAGTTTTCTAGAAAAAACGTCGGAAGTTACCTACTTCAGAGACTGGATTTATTAGGAAAGAACTCACAAAGAACCCAAAAGTTAAGTTTTAATAATCATTTTATTCCGGTTGCGTGGCATTATTAGACTTTCTGCCCTTTCAAAAAACATAAACAAAGGCACAGCCTGTACCATAGTTTTGTTTTTAAACTTTTCAAAGTCTCAATAATTTTAAGCAGTGAAATCTTGGCTGGTACACAGGCCTCAAACACATGCGGTACAAGGCATTTGGCCATCAGCAGTTCCCATCCGGCAGACCTTGCGTCATAGACCGCACAGGGAAAAGTCAACATTGTGGTGCCTGGCAGCCAATATTCAGCTCTCCAGCATGTAAACATCGGACACAACAGCTGGGAAAGGAAATGAAAAGGAATTGATTGGAGGTTTTATGATACGGCATAATAGCACATGTTTATTATCACTTTTGCTCAGATTTTAAGAGCTAATCCTATGCGGAAGTGAAAATTGATTAATTTCGTTTGTTTTGTTAAGGAAAAAACTGAATAGTGTAAAGAATGGCTTTAACACAGCCACATTAAACATTTCATTTCAGTTAATTTCATTTGATTGCACGTCGCTGCAGTGTGAAAAAAAAGAAATTAAAAAGTTGTAGTTAAAGGGGCACAGTTTGCTGGTGGGTTCTGGGGGTTTTTTGAGGATATTTTCAATTTACCCACAGCTTTGAGAGAGTGGTCGTTTCTTTTGGGCTCTTTCAAAATCCCAAGAGAATGTTTTCTTTTGTTGGGTATAAATAGATTCAGTTTGGACAGTGATTCATCTGTGCAGATTTCATGACAGTACAATTTTGAAATCAAAGCCAGCACGTACATGTATTAAGTTGGACGTGAAGAAATTCAGCACTTTCCTTTAATATGATAGGTGATATCAAATAAATGTTACCCTCTTGAGTGTGTCGTACAATTAGTGGTACACCCATACAGTACCCAAAGAACCTTTGGAAAAGAAATACATGCCTCCCTGTACAGTAAATATCTGTAGCCATCAGTCTACTTGACGACCCGTTCTGTCCACCTGAGGGTACCGGTGGAAGCAACCCCTGTATTTAAAAAAAATAATCAATTTTCTTGCCTCTAATCTTTGGTAATTGCTGCCAAAGATTTAATTAGGCGGGTCTTTGCCTGTGGCAGTGGCTACACAAAGCTGGCTGGAAAAAATAATAACATCTTTAATGCATGGCTACGCGCACCCTCTTGCATGTTATTGCATCTAGTTCCTGACCTCCATGTGTTTGAATTTCTTCAGTATGGTTATGAGCATACCGACTGTACCGTACATGTACACAAGTCTTAAAGTGTAACATTTGGCAGTTGGATTACACTATGGTAGTTTGAATGCTTTTTATGGTCATACTGGGGGTATCTTATCCAAAGATTGTTTGACCTGAATTTGGAATCTGGTTTTTAAATTAGTACTGTTTTCATAAGTCTCGGACTCCGTACTGTTCTAATCATGGCATGTAATCCTACAAATTTGTACTTTTTTTGCAGTAAATAATGGTTAATACTTAAAGAATGAGTCAATACTTAACAAGAATGTAGTTTTGTGATGTTGCGGGGGAAGTATTGCCACTGCTAACTTCAAACAGTTTTACTCATACCAATGTCTCCTGACATCAAACTCACTTCTCCTTTGCATTTTAGTGTGCATACATGTACATGTGCATACGTTGTTTTATGTGTGACCTTCTCTGACACAGTTCACTTACTCAAGGAACCGATATGTACATGTACCATCTTGAATTTTTATAACAGTGCTTTGTTCTTCCGCATGCATGTACATTTAACTAAGTCCCCGTATTCATCGTATCTTATGTGTAGATCTGTTACATGTTGCAATTGGCATTCCCACAGTTATCAGTTTGAACTGAAAATTCATTCTTTATTCTTAATGAGTTGCTTACATTTTAATTTATTTCAAATAAAATATATAAAATTAAGATTCCATTAGCTAAGTATGTCACTTACTCTGCTGAATGATGAAAGAAAACACTACATATGAACTTATGAATTAACAAAAAATCAATGGATGTGTTACATATTTTTAATTCAGTAGTCTTGTTGGACTGCTGTTTTCAAGAAATGTCAGCCCCAAATGGTTGACCTTCTTTCTCTTCAGATATGAACAGCCAATTTATTCAGGACTTGTCATTTTCAAAAGCCTTTCATCTGAGATGTGATGCATACCCTTGTCACCGATATCCTGTGTGGGGCCTCTCTTAATTATTGACTTCCCCTGTACGTGTCAGCGTATATCGCTCAAAGGTTAAATGCCATCTAATCTGGAAGTACGAGATTAATTTTTTAAGATGGTCAAATCACAAATCATCAGTGGTTTCCCTGTAGGCTTGTTTATAGTGACATCTTCAAGCACGTGTGCAGCCATAAATGGGCCAGCCTCAGTACCTTTGCAGTTTGGTCAAGCTGCTTGAAGAGTGCAATGACAGAATTGTTCATGGTCTAGTTCCCAGCTTCATGCATATGGTTATCTTCAGTCTAATAAAAGACTCAGCGCGTCCCTTCTTTGACACCAAGTACATATTATTGCATAAAGGACCTGTTTCTTCAGTTTACTGCCTACAGGAAGGAGTTGATATGTACATATTTCTATGAAACCCCATTATTCTGGGACACATCAAGGATTTCCAGTGAATGTCACTAGTCAAGGTAGGTAGTTGTAGTGTCTATTTTCTTGTGATATCTTCAAGATTGGATTTGATAACCGATGCTCTTCAACGTGCATGCAAGTCAAAGTCAGGTTTTGTCAAAACGAGATGTCTAGTATCAAGTGCATTCTTCACAGCTGGTGAGGATGACGGATCATTAAGAGCCAGACGGCAGATATATTACTGGTATGCTTAAGCTTTACCCTGACCCAAGTGCAGCAGAAAAATAAGTCAACATTGCCTGTGGTATATTACTATTATAACTCAGAATATATGACTGGAACCCCCGAATGAGTCTGTAGGCCATTTTGTTGGGTGATCTTGTTTTAGTTTGTTATTGAAAACAGTAAACTGAGCTGTTTACTTTCCTGTTTCACTCAATTCGTCATCCTGATGTAATTGGCTTTTGTGTATCAAAAAATTGTAGAAGATTTCAGTTGTGCAAGATTCTTGTGAAGACCTTAAACTCACAAGTTGCTGCGTGACTCGTGACCGAGTGACATTTTCTCTTCAGAGGTTAACCATCTGACTTGCACTTGTCATATTTTACCTGCGTGTACAGTTGCCCAACGGTCATTGAAACCAATTATGGACTTGTGACAGTCAATTTCTTCCCACTAACTGACGCCATTGTGTCTTGAGGTGTTTACAGCAGTTGCTCTCTTGGCCGTTGGGCGAGTGGGAGTCACTTCAGGTGAAGGGACAGATTAGAGAGATGGTAGCTCTTTGACTGATGTTCGTTGTTTGAAAATTGTAGGGGAAGTGCTTCTAAATGAGAGCAATCTGGTATGTGAATAGGGCTATTCCCCAACAATGGAGCTAAGTGATATGTGTGTCTGGTGGCTGTAGGCATTGTGTGCAGGGATTTTTTTGTGGAAAACTTGTAATCTGTAGGGCTCAGGGTGTTTGGGTGATGTGGATTTAGGTGGTTCCTCTTCCTTTTGATAAAATGCCTTTTTCAAGCGAGTACTTGGTTTAACTCCACAAAGTGTCTGAAGGATTATAGCCATGTTTAAACTTGGCACTTCTGTGTTACAGCTTTTTTGGGGGGGCCATTGGTCGTCTTCAATTCAGAAATAGCCGTAGCCATACACAGTGTTTATTGTGGATGTAGCCTTTGTCATAATGGGTGAAGGGAAAGTATTGGCTGTGTGATTAGCTTACCCAGGGGATTTCCTAATCTGGGTATGGTCTTGTATGCTATGTCAAACTAACAAGACAGTGGGACAAGGTTAAACCCAGAGTCAACTTGTGGAAGCTAATCGAACACACCCATTGGGCTCAGAAATAACAAACCTGGGTCTATTTAAGAACAGTATGTTTGTGTACAGACATGTACAGGGACATGTACATGCATACAAGAAGGTGCACATGAATAAAGAACATGTTATTTAAGAAATAATGGTGTTAAAAATAATTTTATGCTTGTGGTGAGATGAGGCGTATTATTATTTTTTTTTTTATTGACTTTTTCATCTTTTCATCTGAAAGGATTTTACATATTTTGAAATGTTCTTGAAGTTTGGTTTCAAATGAAAACCTTATGTTTGCTTGCAAAAGATTTTTTTACAGCTGCTTTTGATGATGAATTTGGGCATTCAGATCCTAATGTAATTCAGTACATCAGCAACTCTTATCATTCCCAGCTGTGTGTTATGGATTGAAATGGAATATCACCGCCAAAAAAGCCAGTCAGTCAGTCAGTATTCTGTAGACAGTTTTTGAGCTGTTTATGCAGAATGGGGGCAAGAGCTTATTATGACAAAAATCACTCGGCCATTCAGCCAACATCTGTCGTAAACGTGTGATTATTATTTTTGCCCGTGCAGATTGTATCATGCAAAATTGTGGACACTCAGGAATATTAATATAATAAATTACAGTGCTGAAAAAGTTCAGGCCGACGCGTGTGTGCTGCACGCAAGGTGGAGAGAAGGCCGCAGTGCTCCAATGTTGGTTGGATTCTATGATTTATACCCCAGGTGGCTTGTCTGCTACTAATCATGCAAATTGGCCGCTGCTGTAATGGCTAGCCAAGGCAAAAACCTAGCCGAGCATTTGCTGTAAAGGGCCAGGAATATGCATAAAGAGAGTGCCAGCTAAAGGCTGCAGGGTTTTTACATTAGTAATAACTTTAGAAGGATTGGGGGTGCTGCCAGTGGTTATGATTTGACTTCCAGGAAAATATCTTAATTGTCCTCGTATGTGGGTGCAAAAAATTCCAGGAACAATGCACCTGTTAGCAGGAAATTCCTGGTGAATTCCAAATTGCATGTTGTTTATGTTGTTTCTCTGCCAACACGGGGAGTTTGTCTGATGAGTGAGGAATATTTCCTTTATATTTCAAATGTGATTGATCCAGCTATCCAAGAATGTATGGTTATGAAGCATTCATCGTTCCAGTCATGATGGTTGCCTGTTGTTTTTACAACATTAAAAAAAATCGGCTTTATAAAGGCTGATGTTGTTCTCCTTGCATCACTTCACTTTGACCAGATTCAATTGAGGAAGTTCCTTATAATTCACATTCCAACGTCTAGGAAGTGGCTGTTGGGTTTTTCTTTATTTAGAACCACAATTGGTTTTTTTAAAAACTGTTCGGAGTTAAAACTCTGAACAACTCGTATGCATACAGTGTTTCTCTTTCAGACTACAAATGTATTGTAATATCATTAGTCATTGATAGCCACAGATGTCAGTCAAGTGTAACATTTCCAAAACTGATACCTTGCCAGATGATAACGGGCGACACGATGGCCACGATCCTTGCTTTCATATCGCTACCCAGCCCCCATATCACTAAGTGACAAAGACACCGTGTGATTAATAAGCCATAAGGTAGGCCAAGCGGACTGGTCGGCTACGCAACACCAACAGCCCACAACGGGATGTCACACTCTGGCACCGCATGCTACTCAAGTTGGACGCATAGGCCTTAAACCCCCTCCTCTCTTGATTCTGAGTTGTTTCTGTTACCCTTGGCTGCCCAACACATCCCGGAGTTCACCTCAATAAGTAGGCATCCCAACCCGTTCGACGTCACTTCCCCCAGCAAGCCGATTAGACAGCAACACCAGCATCCCGCCAGTTTTGTCTGGAAATAACACTACCATCGGCTCTCTGCAAACTCCTGGACAACTAGTTTTTGAATCTTGGGACTGGTATGGCTGCAGCCAAGGTACATATATCATTTTTTAGCTTGTCTCTTTTTCTTGATGGAAGGCATTCATGATGCGAACTATTAACGCACGCCCATAGCAACGTAGGCTGGACTGATCAACGCCTCCACTGGAAATGTGTGGAGCATCTTCTAGTCCAACAAGGAGCTGTAACATGTATGGACGAATCTCAGTATTTCTAAGGCGTAGCTGTGGGTAGCTCAATCCAACCTTCCGTATGCATATATTTTTGTTACATCGAAAATATCTCTGTTGTGGATGCCTTGTTCTTGTACCAAAATAGGTCTCCCACAGAAGGCATTCAAGACAGGCTCTGAAATCACGATTTCGGAAAAAGGATTTCAGTTTTAAAGTCAATTAGTGATGCACCCAGGATTTTGGGGTGGGGTTGGGTTCTCATACCAGAAGAGCTCATGATGCTTAAATCTCTTGTCCTCCCTCCCTCTGTACCATTTCGTCACAAGGGACTGTGATGTACATGCATGTCTATATCAGAGTTACAGGTAATAGTTTAAGATGTACACGTAGGTGTATATTCTTCATTTTTTCAGAAAGAAAGGAAATAAAATCAGAAACTCCTAGGGCTCAAGTCCTCTTAGAATGGCCCCCGCCCCCTTGCTTGGATGGGCCACAGCGGTTAAGCACACTTGAAGATAAGGCACCATGCAGACTGACCGTTTACCAGTGGTTTGGGATATGTTTTTTTTAGAATCACAATTCATACTAGGGAACCAGCATTGCATTGAAAACAAGCCTTACATGTGCATCCCTTGGCATTGTTTTCATAGATCGAGTCAGCTCCACTACTGTGCAGTAAACACTATCAGACTATGGCACAAAGGTACATGTAGATCACCAGGCTCCATGTATGATCGAGATATGCTGGGTATACATGTGCATATACACAGAGTGCACATTGTAATGTAGGTTTCATGTATGAAAGTAATATTTACGCTGTAAAGAAACCTTCCAAATCAGGCAGAGCCAAGTGTAGAATTTTGAGGATTAGGAATTCGGGCGGAAACAAGTTTTTATGAGGTGTAAACTGGCATATTCCAGAAGCCATAAATTTTAATGGAAAAAGGTCAAGCCACTTGCATGTAGACCAGGTGGGAGAAGGTCTTTGGCCTTGAGAAGCAGTTTCATCACTGACTGCCCATGAGACAGCATGTAGCTTTGTCTTAAAGGTGTAAGTTATTGGATTTTGCACTGCAGTTCTACTTCCTCAAACAAATGCAATATCCCCGCGGAGCCTTTTATTTGCATGTATGAACCTCAGGAGAGCAAAGAACACATGAAACACTAATGGTTTTTTATTTAATAAGGTCTAGTCTCCATGTGTGTGCTTACAATTAGCTGTAAAGCAATGACCACTTTGAAGAATATTCGTTAGAGCAGTTTTCAAAGCAAGCAAGTCTCCAAACAACTGCTTTGCTGGAGAGAGGAACTTGTGTCGGTACATGAGCACAGCACAAAAATTATGCCCCCGTAATTTCATTTTGAGAACAGAGGAAAGGGCTGCATTTGTTTAGACAGAGAAGATTAAGGTCCGTGCATGGGGGGGGCATAAGGGATGACAGAACACGCTGTACCAGACTTGCCTGCCGTGAATTACAATTTTTTTTGCAGCGCGTGTTGGCATATATGATGTACACTGCAGTTGCCGGGGGGGGGACTGGAAAGTAGAGGTGACCTTTTCCTTTAGGGAACAAATTTAATGCAGGATTGGGGCGAAAGGGGGGGTTGAATTCTCCTGTGCTCTTTAGGACTTCGGTCTGATGGAGATGGCATGAAGTGATAATGAGTTATGTATCAAGACCTTCGGTAAAAAATATCAGATGCATGATTTTCCACCTAAACTGAGACATCTCCACCCCAGCTGAGACATACATGTACATTTATGTACATGTCAAGTATTCAAAGGTGGATAATTCCAGAAATTACGGGTCTAAAAGTGTGACACTTTTGTGTGCCTGTTACATCTGACCTTTGTTATTTGACATGGAAATATCACCCGAATTGATTTCAAACTATTACTATTTGTTTGGCAGGTAATTTGAATTAATTTATCACTCTTTGGTAATTAGTAAATGTTCTGAACTTACAAAATGATGTGTCAGATGTGACAGGGAGAAGAACAAAAATGGACCCCTAATTTCTGGAATTACCCTGATTGGTTTAAAACATGTTTGAGGGTCAAGTAAAATGTTGAGTCTGAGTTGCTGAATATTTTTTTTTAGTATGCAGAAGGACAGTAGTTTGAGTCATACCTGAGTACGCTTGAGTTTGGTTTTTGTATTTCACACAAATCATCAAGGAATCAGTTGGCATACTGCTCTGACATCGTGATGGGTAAATCCCAATATGAAAGAGATGTTAACGGATTAGTATTCAAATTGTTTCAGGAAATCTTTGAGAAATTGTTGGGCAAATCATTTTAATCTTGGCTTCACTTACAACATTGAGCCAAAACTTGAAATTGTCTCTGTGTGCTGTGTGTGAGATACGTTGCCCTGTTTGAAACATGGCAAAAGTGGTAATGTTGACCAGCAATATTCAGTTGTTGGAGTGAGAGTTAGAGAGATATTAGTCTGTTTTGTATGTTAGTGAACTACCAATGTTAATCTGCAGCCTGGATGTTCTTTGGATGTTCTTTACACCCATAATAACTGTGCTATATGTATTAATGGTACAAAATGTCACCAGTGACAGGTGTTACACATTGCAATGAATCACTTTTTTTGCTCTCCATTAGCTCAGTCAATGCCCTGACTTTCATCATCCCTAGTTTTCTGTCTGCTCTAGCTGTTTCATAATCTCATGACAAGATGTGACTCTCAGAGCGCTTTGGGGGAAATGAGACAGCATGCTGTTATAAGTTTTTCTGATGATGCAAATAAACTGGAGACTCTCCCGAGACTTTGACATGTCAACAGTAGCCATTAATGAATGAGTTACAAAAGCACATAACTGGGTGTAATCATGGACAGTATTGTTTGGCTGTTAACAGCTGAGATGGGGTGGAGCTTAAGTCTTTAGGAAAGCTGCACCAGTTTTTCACATGGGCAACGTCATCACTTGCATAGTATGACCTAGTTTTTGCCAAATCTTAAGCCAGCTCCCATGCCTTTTAACCTACATTTAGACTGCTGTTGACTTCTCTTCCTTTGCGAAGAGGCCAAAAAGGAAGGTGTTTGCTTTGGAGGTATTGTCATTGAGATCGTCGGTCATATGGAGAATTTCTTAATAGTCCTGTTTTGACTGTAAGGCTGTTATTATGTGTAGAAAGTGGAACTTCAAAGTCTTCAAGAAATGTCCTCTCATGTTTTGAGGATACTAGGCCTGTGGATCTTATTTAAGGGGTGTGAGTTCTTGGTGCATTGACAGATTACACATCAACCTGTTAAAGTCGGTAGATGAATCAGTCGTTAGTGCACTGTGCATGTACGCTTTTAATGTCCCTTTTCGGAGTATCACAGGTGAGTGGGTTGTCTGAGTTTCCTGGCTGTGTGTTTTAATAAACAGCACTTTGTCATGGGCAACTTACTGACCAGGATCCCTTTTCGTAGACCTACAAAGCACATACCAGTATGTTTGCCTAACCTAGAAAATATTTGCCTAGAAGGAACGGGTTACTGGACATGTGATGTATGTTTGCTTGTAACTGTAACCTTTAATTTTTCCAATGTGGATTCATTGGGCCTTATCCTCTGCTAAGCTATTCCTTAACTTCTTACCCAGGTTCTTGACATTTTTTACCATTGCCATACTGGGCAAATGCTAGGTAAAAAAAAAGTTTTTTTGGCTAATAAATACCAGTTTTTCAACCTCACACAGTACAAGTTAAAACCAGTGTGTTGCTGATTTGCAGCAAACAAGAGTATGGGTCCATTTTGCAAGTGCTGTTGTTTTTCTCATCAACTGTGTATTCAGTTCACCAAAGATTCCTTCTGTACTTGTGAAGTCATTAAATTGTAATTTGCAGGATCGTGTTTTTAAGGTGTTTTGTATTGCCTTTGCCATCAGTGGAAAAAGTACCATAGGAATTATCCATTTTTTTCATTATTCTTTGGAGTATAAAGATTATTCTTTTTTTCTGGACTCCTCCTATGAACGGTGATTTCTGTACTCAGTAACATCATCATCCATTTTGATTTTGTGGAAAGCTAACATGGCAGCCATTGTCCCACAGCATAGTTTTTACACTTGTGAAGTGATAGGGAAAAAAAGACAACCCCCTTGTAATGGTGTCTTCCCTTGCTCTTACTGAAATGTTAATGGTTTGAGTGAGGCACACTCAAGACCAATTAGACAGCGGGTGAACCATACTAGTGGGACTGACTTGTTTCCTCATTCTGAATGGACTTTGGCATCATGAAATATTAAGTTGACAATTTGTCTTTACAGAATGTTTCAAATATGGACAAGTAGATTGATGCTTTTGGTATGTGTCAGACCCAAACCTTGATTGAAAGAAATACTTATTCGAATAGTCACCTCTACACTGCAGTTGTTTATTTTGAAAAATCGTGGGCTGTGAAAATTCCTGCGGTCATGATTGGTTGCTTGTAATGATGATGCCAAGCATAGCCACACCTTCTTGTCTTCAAGAATCTGATGAAGATACCATCTTTGGCAATCGTGCGAGTCGGGAGCTACATGTAGAAGCTATTTCCCCCGTGATCGTGCCCCATCAAGTCACATTCATTGGTGGCTCCGGGGTCAAGAAATGAACATGACATATGGCATGTTGAATTATTTATGAAACGGGAATGGATGATCCAGATCGTATCCACAGCTCCCGTGAAACTGTTACCAGATTGGAATCCAAGTTTGTTGAGGAATGCCACCAACCAGACATTGAGGGATAGAGATTGTGGAATTTGTTTTTTTTCTCTCCCTGATTGATTTTACAATATGGGAATGTTGTACAAGTCTGGATAGCTGAGCATTAACGATGGCTGTTTATCTGTCTTGTTCCCCACAGCATCCAATGCCAGCCATGGCAGGACAGCATCAGGTCCCTGGCCAAGTTCCTGGCCAGATTCCGGGTCAGTTGCCCGCGGGCCCGTACCCGCAGCAGCCACCCCAGTTTGCCCAGAATGGCCTGGAGGGTTACCAGCAGGCCGCACCACCCATCCAACCCCAGTACACGGCCACCGTGGTACCCCAGCCGGCCGATGCGCCAGCTGTCTATACCCAGCCCCAGGAGGGGCCGGGACCCCAGCCCGTCTACAGCCAACCCCAGCCCTCGGGTGAGGGGGCAGCAGTGGGCTTTGTACAAGGACCACCACCCGTTAGTGGGGAGCAAGCTGGTGCCACGCCCACATTCAGCCAGGTACTGGTCACCTCCTACGTAAGAATGTTTCAAATTTTTATTTTTGTTTTGTTTCTGTTGCATCTTTTTCTTTCTTTCATTTGTGTTCTTGTCCCTCCATTATTTCGGAATTATTATTGACCTTTTGATTTCTCCTTTAGTTTAAAAGCAAACTTGAAACATTTAAAATCCAACCCCAAGGCCAAAGAAATTTGACATCAAGTTAAAGTGTTATTCAAACTGTTGTCAATTCACAGCTTGAATGTTCGATTTGATGTCGCAAGTTTTCGTTCATGTTCACTTTCGTGACGTGTGCACGTACAATCCAACCATTAGTCTGAAATGAGCCGCATTTAATACATGTACCTATAAAAAGATTCATTCTTCATGTTTTCTCTAGCTCACTCCTTGGGCTTGCTTGTCCCTTAATTCCAGCCTAGGAGTAATGACTTCCCCTTCTGTGTCTCCCCACTTTAATTGAAATGGCAGGATTTAGGAGTGGCGGAGTCACGCACAGAAATTTATTGATGGAAATGGCCAACACAGCCTGGGTTTTGCCATGCTAGCATTTAGTTCACTTGCCATTTGAACAGCTCTGGAGAAACATGTGCCTACTGTTGGCTCCAGGATGGCATGATTGTGCATGAAGGATGGGCGCGTGATCCCGGTTACATGATGTGTACATTGTGGGCAGTGTGAATGTCGACTGTAGCCCACATTGCATCATGACGAAGACCAATTGGGGAAGTGCATGCACACAGTTTGTCACGTACAGGGGGCTGGATAAGTTATTGCATGATTGTCAGTGAAGTATCCATACATGAATGTACATGTAATTCAAGTGCCTACTTCGGTCTGTTTCCTTTCTTCTTTCTACAACTTATATTGTAAGATTGTCGGAACAGTGAAGGGTTGTTGTGAAGCATTTATCTGCCGATGTTGAAAGTCTGGTGTTATTACTTTTATCCCTGCTCATTGGACCTATAAGTTCATTCCAGAACCATCTCATTTCATAGCAGAGTATAAACTGGACGCTGCCATTTTGGCAGGATCACACTTTAACTCAAATAGCTTCAGCACACCACCTGTTATCTCTTGTTGTAGTCTCGTAGCGATTGACAAGCTGTCCTACCTATGGACAACACAACCGCACAGACAGGACTTGAACCACCAGTCTGTTGTGTTCCTTCGCAAGGTGCC
Source organism: Acanthaster planci (assembly GCF_054643075.1). Taxonomy (NCBI): domain Eukaryota; kingdom Metazoa; phylum Echinodermata; class Asteroidea; order Valvatida; family Acanthasteridae; genus Acanthaster; species Acanthaster planci. The sequence goes on along the minus strand of NC_141783.1, from coordinate 20,428,877 downwards.
AAGTTCGAGGAAATCCAACCTACAGGGTTGCGGCAATTCCCCTGTCCCCAATGTTATCCTAGCTTCAGTCTGCCCACCATTACATTGATTCGCTAGACCATGATTATCCTATCACCTTCGCTTCACTTTGGACGGACCCTCGTCACGTCCTCACATCTGATGCCCCTCATTTGCTTGGCTGGCAACATCCATCACCGGTACCCAACACCCACCCGTCACCTCACGATTGATCATGAATATGTGGATGCGCTACACATGTAGCTACACACCAGTGTTGCCATTGATGGTTGCCAAAGTACTGGCAATGTAATATTTATTTGTGATTATATGTGGGAGGGCTTGGCATAGGGGAAAATTAGAAGAACAGTGGATTGAACTGATGATCATTTGCCAGTGTGGCCAATTTCTTCCAGCCATTGGTGACTGAAGCCGTCAAAATCTGAAAAGCTTCACCTGTCAACAAATCTGATAGAGCACTAAAAAGTATATTATTCAACTTCAGACCTTGTGCACATTCCAAAAGTTGGTTACACCAGGGACAGTAGAGGGTCCGTCATTACACAAGCCTACTTGGGTGCAACTCCAAGCCACCGTCTTACCTTTAACGAGCGTTGAAGTCTAACAGCTTGGCTGTTGAGCTTGCCAGGGCCAGCCATGTACATGTACCATGTAGTTTGAAGTCAGTGACCAGGTTCATCACTTCAGTTGTATCTACTAATGTCATCAGTCATTGATTTTTGGCTCTGGGATACCCACTTCTTCACCTTAATGCATAAAACATAGCACATGTGAATAGAACCAAAAGATCTAGCTTGCCTTTGGTACCATTTTGATGTCTTCTTGGCTTATGATAAGATGCTATGTTCCAACTTCTGCACAAACCAAAGTTTCCTTTATATTTGTTTCAATAAGACCAACAGTTACAGAATAAAAAGTTGGTTTATGGGCCATGTTCCCATAGTATGCAGCTATCTGCTCTGCATACATTATTTCATGTACATTCACAGTTAGAATAGCTGTTTACCCTTTCACAGAAGGAGCCATTTGTCAGCCATAATATGGAGCCATAATATTCACATGATACAGCCCATTCTTCCCGGTGTTCTTTCCACAAATGCACAGACACTGCCTCGTTATCAAATCTGATTTGATACACACGGCCTGCCGAATGAACATCCCTTGATCTTTGGACCATAATCAACAGTCTAGTCGTCCGTCATAGGCGTCACGGCTGTTCTCCCAAGAAAATTGGATTGGAGCCGGATGTGTCAGAATAGCCAGTTTGCAAAAGGCAAATTCTCTTTTTGTCAAAGTTTCTTTGGGCACTAATGAGATCTGCACCATTTCCTGATTGAAGTGCCCAAATGAATATGATAATGATGCACTGTCCCATTGTCTCATTTGTGTAGCTATTAACAAGAAGACCAGAAATCTGTCACATATGAACTAGCAATTACAATCATTTCCTTGATAATTGGAACCTTGGTAGTCCAGTGTAGGTGAATCTAAGGTTTTGAGTTCTTGAAGTTCATGCATGGATTTAATTTTGAAATGCAGTGCTCGTTTAAGGTATGAAGGTAATCCGTCTGCCCTTTGAGGCTATTCTTTTTTCTCACTCAGTTAGTAGACCCATTTGCTTTTAAAAACTAGAACAGCTTCTACTCTACCTTTGCAAAAATTTTCCATTTTGGTGTTCAGGGTTTTAACGTACTAAATGGACAAAGAGGGTCAATGAAATTTAATCCAGCACTCTTAAAAGATCTTTTTTGAATATTTGGAATGGCTCCTGGAAACTGCCTACAAACTAGAATAACCAGTGGTATCAATCTTACAGGATCAGGAAAAAATTACTCTTCGTCAGTTCCAAGATCGTCTTTTCAGAGATTAGTAAAAGCAGTCGACTTGATAAGATTTAACAAGATCAGCCAACAAAGCAAGCGCTCAATATTGTCTTGCCCCATTTGCCTGGCTTTACTGATCTTTTATTAGATAATGCATTTGTTTGTCTTCCTTCTGCGAAGGTTTTACTGCCCTCCTTCCTCGCCCTAGTTCTTAGATGATCTTTCAGTCCTCTCTGTCATGGAACCTTTAGATAACTTGCTGCCCCTGCTACATGTAAGTGCTGCTACCCAGCTGAACTTCATTTGCAGGCAATGAATGGCTTTCTGGAAAAGAAGAAAAATAAGTTAAGGCCCAGTTCCATTGTAGAGAAAAACATTTATTGAGAAAAAGGGGATGTGTTATTATTGTTTGCATTTACCGTAGATGATTGTAGTAGCTTCATTCATATGCTGGATTAGGCCTACTGCTACTTCATTGGTGTTTGTCATAATCGTTCTTTATAGTGTGAATTTATATCTTGGGCTTTATTGCCCAAATGGGGCCATTTCAAAAGATTTTATTTCAAATTATCAAAATGACGTCTACAAAAATCTCGACATTAAAGAGGAAGTTAATGGTTGGGATTGCATTTTTGTTTTTGTTTTGGTCAAAGTTCACTTGAATTTCAGTTCCCAGATCCTTACTTTTTGCCTTTAAGTAGCCAATTATTTGAATGGAAAAATGTTGAATCCTTTCATTAAAGGATGGGGAGTTCATCTTCATAGTTCTGTTCGAGGCCGCAGCCCCAGGGGCTTGTGAGAGTAGGGGACAAGACCTGATGATGTTGTCCCCACTCCCTAGGATGAAGTATGAATGCAGCTCAGGTAGAGTAGGAAGGATGTGGTCATGATATCTCCTGAATCGATTCTGACTGATTCAACTGACTGATCGTTTGTAATAGTGCTTTCGGAGGTTTTGCATAATTAACCCGATTTTTTTTCCATGCCTGCGAGGCAGTTTCAGCCCATTTTTTATGAAAGCATGTCACAAGACGGAGGGCTCTCTTGCCTTCCCTGAGGTGTGATGTTTGCTTCTGAGAGACATGCGCTTGGATTCAGATGTTGATAATTGGAAGATGCTGTCACGAACATTGAAGTGTCAACAGCAGACTTTGGGAGTCCTCAGGAACAGAAACATTTCTCCAGGTGTCTGAATAAAAAGCCATGTTTAAAAGTGTGTTGCACTCAGTAGTCCTCTGTAAGATACAAACATCTTGGAATTACTTTGTACTCCCTTGAAAGAGGAGAAAAATTGTAGTGTCCACAGTTACAGTGTCGGTGAAATGCATGCTGCATCACTATTATTCCAAAGAACTCGCCTTGCTCTGAAATCACCTTGAGCTGTGTACTGAGATTTGAGCAGGTTGTTTATTTGTCTTTTGGAACAGAGAGAAATGTGAAATGCTGATGGGAGACGGATATTGGAAGGAAATCGTGACCAGGCATTGTAGAGTTGTGTTTGGTTCTGTGCCAAGTGTGGTGTGTGTAGGCCTACATCAGCACAGACTGTTGCAGTTTGCTGGAACACTCTGCCTGTCCAAAGTCCCAAGTTGCTCCTGAGTTTGAGACTCAAGCAATTTCAAACAGGAGTGACCCCCAAAATCTTAAGATGACCCTGTTTCATAATATTACTGTCCCATTCGGTAAAAGAATTGATGGCATAAATTGTGCAGCCCCAGTTTCTGATTCAGAATGAAAAGTGGAAGGATCATGCGCTTGGCTGTTTCTTTAAGTCATCATTCTGTCGTCATTTGGAGAAAAAAAATTCAATGGAAAATGTAAGACGTGTGAGTGAGAATTCCATCATTGCTCATTTGTAGTATAAGGGAAGGCGACCTCCTGCTCAGCTGTCTGTTTAATTAGTGGTTTGTTCTCTGGCAACAGACAGCAGACTGGGGTTTGCATGGAATCATTTATCGCTCCAAGTTTTTGGAGTTTTTATTTCCCTAAGACAAGTCTGAATTAGAGTATTTTTCTACAAAACAGTTTTGGCTAAGAGGTACAGGCAGACATGTGTTTATCATCGTTGCATCCTTAAATATTGAGGTTGAAACATTTTTTAATCTAAAAAGAAACCTCAGACCTGTATTTATTCCTGCAAGATAATTGCCAGTGTATAGTGACAGTCATTGAAGATCGGAGTGCAGTTTATCCCGGATATAGATTGGCTTGTGTTGTACTGGAGGCAGTTTTCGAAAGGTGAGAAGTTACCAAAAAAGCACCCCAGAGACAATTATTTCTCTTCACTTGCATCAGGAGCTGGACATCTGGAGATGAATGTAACAGCAAGTGAGACAAAAACATGTGCATTTCACAGATGTGGGTGAAACAAATGTGGTCATGCATTGTTTAGAATGCTTCGCGTGTAAGCACTGAAGTTGTACAGGTGTTCAAGCACTGAAGTTGTACAGGTGTTCAAGCACTGAAGTTGTACAGGTGTTCCGTATCAGGACATTTGTGTACTTGTAACTGAGCTATCAACAGAAACATTGTTGCGTTCCTTGTCCCAGACAGTCTTCCCCCAGTGGCGACAGAAAGAGCTTGTCAAGGGCAGAGAGACACAGGTTGTTACAGGTGCCTCTCTGGCTGGCCACTCCCTAGGTATTCACTCTCCTGTTATCCATTTGGGAGGGCGAGTAAGGCAAGAGTCTCCCCAGATCTTGGCAACTGTTTCAACAAGGCACTAGCTGAGACAATTGTGTCTCATCGAAGATGCAGGGTATCTCCATGTGTTCTTCTAATGATTTCCCGCCCCTGCCTCCTGCCCCCCCCCCCTTCTTCAAACGGATGGGCTGGCAAGTGGCAATGCATCCCATATGCATTCTTCTCTCGCTCGTACAAAAGGGTCCAGTTGAGGACAAAACCTACCTATCATTATGATGATGATAACGATAATTATGATGATGACAATGATGAGGGAGGGGAGGAAAACAGAGACTTGGAAACCCGATCTTGTCGTAACCCTCAATGAGAAGCAGGGACTGTGTACCCGTACAAGACAGTCTGGGCAAATAATTACAGCGGCAGTCGACGTTATGACTACTCCAGGAGTGGGGGTGACTCCGAGTCTGTGGCAGCACTCTGGCTTAAACTTTGTCGTGTTTTCGCCGGCGTCAGACGGTGGTGAAGAAATGATGCCACTGGTACGTGAGTCTGCTAGATATGTGTGCATGTGTATAGTTTGCCCAATTTTGTTCATTAAGGGCTTCCATACATAGCCACGTTCAAGTCTTGTTTATGTTTTGTTCATTTGCCAGCTGTACGTGTATAATTTTTAAGACTAAAATGAAGGTTTATGGTTTATGGGAGTTGAACGAAACTACTAACTTTTAGGAATTTTTCCAACTCTTTGTCACAGACGCCTGCCTGGACTTCAGGCATCAAATATTAAGATATTTTTTGTTCATCGATGTACATGTATATGTAATGCTGATGTTGTGGAACCTCAAACAAAATTTTGTAAACATGTTGAAAGGATTGTTAAACTGTGTATTTGTACTTTGTAAGTACATGTGTATGTCTAGGTACTGTGTGTATGTACTTGGTTATGTGTACTGTAGTACTGATGGAACATTTTGGAAAGATCAGGAGTGTACTGAAACTTTGTTTTATCATTGGTGGAATTTTGATGAACCTAAGGGCTGGACGTATGGCCAATTATGAGGGCTTTTGGTGAGTTCTGGTTTTTGTTGTTGTTTTTTTTTTTCAAAACCCAGAGGATGTAGGTTGTAGAAGAAAGAGAGGCAATAATGTGGTGGGTTTTTGGTTTTGGATGTGAAACCTAATAGTGTCCAAGATCATCTTGCCATTTGTGCCTTTATGTAAATTCCTCCAAAATGAGTGGATGAACTCGTAGTTCTAGAGCATTCTTGGTCCAGTTTAGGTGAGCTGCCGGCCATTTCTTCCAAGACTCCTGCTTGTCTCACAATTTACTCTGGGATGGAACCTGTGCCCTCCCTCCCCGTTGGCATCAGATGGATTGATGCCAGTGTCAACAGAGCTCCCCCCCCCAAACAATTAATTAATTAATTAATTAATTAATTAAATAAAATCACAAAAGAAGATCACAAACTTGAGGCTTGAGGCTTGAAAAGTGTGAAGAGGCTTTCATGTTAGGCAGCACGTTTTTCAATTATGGACAAGTTGGTGAACTGTATCACTGTACCTTTAAGGATGGAGGCGAGACTCTGGGGTAAACTTAGGTATTTCACCCCTGTGATCTCCCTGCCACTCTACAATTAGTGTCATGCACATCTGCACTCTCATATTCTTGTAGGGTGTTTTGAGACGTTTTCAGGTAAACTGAATTATTTCAGTGAACATAAAGTAATACAGGAAGGCGCCGGTTTAAGCAGGAAGCATTGTGAGGAGACGCATCAATGTTACCATTTGCCATTGCTGTGCAAGGCATACAGAAGTGTTGGCATTTCTTGGCAAACTCTTGCCAAAAAATCGGACAGTTTGGAGCATGCCTTTGGTCCAAATGCTCAGATTTTTCCCAGTCCCCATGATCAAGGGCCAGTCACATGTACATGTACGTGGTGTATGTGGCCTGAGCTATGCAAGTGGGAAAGCTTTTTTGCTGTTGACCTTGGTTCATTTCAGATAACTTGCCAGACTCGAAAACAGACAAGACCACACCATTGAAATAGAAAGATTGGATTCCAAATTCCAGGCATGGAAAAGGTTGAATAAGAGGTAAAAGTCATTACACATTGGATACACACATGGATGCAACCAAGTTGGAGTTTTTAACTTGAACACATGGTACCGTTCATGTCAATAAATTCCACGCAAGTTTGAAGGGTTAAGGTACATGGACCCGATGGGTCGTGAAAAATGTGTGGTATTTATTTTGCAGCCTGAAGCATTAAGAATTAGAGTTGTTTGTCTGAATTTTATGTGAGGGATTATTTCTATTTTTGAAATGTCAAGGTAGTTATGAGGTCCTGGATTTTGATGTATGCGCTGGTTTGAATTACTTCACCAAAACAGATGGGAATCGTGCAGTCTTTGAAATATCCCGAGTTACTGAATACCGACGCTTTTCATCTAATGCCGGCTCTCGGATATGAATACTTGTAGTTGATACCAGAAGTATCCGGAACCAGATGGTTGGGTCGTTGCAAACAGTTGTGCCCCGCCGCACATGGCCAACAGACCCTTACCAGTGATGCATAAGGGCCGTTATCCCATCAGGCGTCTTCCTTATCAAGATAACATTTCCCAATATTAAAAAGTTGTCTACCTGTCCAGGGGCGCGATGATTGATGCGTGTGGATCAGAGGCGAGACTTCTTGAATTAAAATGAAAATGCATGTATATGCACTTGGGCCGATATCACAATGTCTGTTGCGGTGAAAGAATCAAGAGTTTGTTTGCGGTGAAAGAATCAAGAGTTTGTTTGGGGATGAGGTTGAGGTTGGTTGTGCACTGTGTCAGGTAATAAAGGATTCAGTCATTCGTGAGGTTTTTTTGTTCCCTAATGAAGAGCGACATGTGTTTAGAGTTAGGCTGTCTAGCGTCCCGACTCAGCACAGCTTGTGCTTCAGGGACAAATTTCCTTCTTAATATTGTTACAGATTTGGTTCACTGCCGTACTTATGAGTTTGCCACACTTTTCAATATTAAAACCAGTCAGTCATGCATTCATTAGTCGCAAGTTTATCACTAGAAGTTGGGCGATGATATTGCACAGCCCTGTTGTGCTTGTGTTATTATTGATGCTTGTGATAAACTCTCCTACCTAGACATTTTTGCACTCTTTTTGTTCCTTGTTGAAAATTGATTAGACCTTGTCGATGTTTAATCATTATGACAGTTATTAAGCAAAAGTCATGTTCATGTTTTGGGCAAAGGAACTAACAACAGTCCAAACGATTAAGGCTATGACAAGATAAGAATAATAATAACACACAGTTGTAGAGCGCCCTCTGTCTAGAAAACTATTCCGAGGTGTTAACTATCATTCTCCCTGCACATTGGGCTCACATCATCCGAACATTCCTGGAACCATCTCAGCTTCCTGGGGAGTATACCAGCCCAAAGCTGCCATTGCAAACAAGTTGCAAATGGCTAAACATAACCGTGTCTGCCCTCACAGGTACCCATTTACTCCTGGGTGGAGAGAGGCACATAGGGGTAAAGTGACTTACCCAAGATCACAACATGCTGCCACCAGCTGGATTCGAACCCCCGACCTTATGATTAGAAGCTACAAACCCTAACCACTAGGCCACATGCCCCCATAGATCATGTCTGAACATTTTAAACTTAAAAGCTGAACACATTTTGGCAAGTGTTCTGTAATGTCAATTTCTTGATTGCTGCGTTTGAATGTGAGGGGCCAACATTTGGCAATTGTTTGGGCTGAGTATCCGCTGAGTATACATTATTAAAATACACGTCGGGGCAGGGCAAAAATCCAAAATTAATTTACATCTTCCAGGCACAAATCCATCCTTGAAATAACATGCCTTCAATCATATTGTCATCCAGGTTTCCATGTTGGTTTAGGGTGCACGTCACTAATCAAAACATGTAGATCAGCCCAAACAATTGAATGCACACGAAAGAAGACTGCATCACTATTATTGGTGAAAAATGGAATGTACGTGAACTGTAGGCCAAATGAATCCACTTCTGCAGATGTGCATGTCTTACCACCATAGGCTGTCCCATTGTAAACAGCATTTGATGTACATGTACACCATGTATGTGATACACTAACACTCATCGTACTAGAGTGTCGACATCTGGTGAAATAAAACTGTGTAACGTCATTTCACGGTTTTGTACATGTCTATTCCCAGCTTCCAGTTGACATAGTAAGACTCTATAAATGTTTATATTCCTACCGAGGGCCCTGCCGTACTCGGGATAGATGTTGATGGGTCTACCAGCCAGACTGAATATCATATTCGGGCAAGTCATTAAAAGATACGGCGTGGAACCATTAACGCTAATCCACTGACAGCGTCTGAAAAAAAGGTTTGTGGGACGCTTCGCCACACATCAGCACTCCGTGGGCGCAGGAGCGTGCGACATGGAAAGTCCTGCTTACAGTGACTTGGGTTTCTCTGCAGACATCAGATTTATCAGACATTAGTCACATTGTAGGAGGAGTTGTTCAGGGGTTGAAGTTTATCCTCCCCGTTGCGTGCAGTATTTCTCAAGGAGGGGCATTGTTATGCAAGGAAGTCAGGGGGGCATGTCGTCGTGGTAGGCAGGCAGCGTGGTGCAGCATACAAATGGTGAGTCAGCGATGTTTCACAGCACTTGCAGATTGTATATGATCAGCCTGGCCAGTAGTTACTGGTATGCTGTGTGCGTTCTTGGGATTATTGTCAAGGCTGCAACCAAGGCTTAGTCTTGAGTTTTGCGGGTAGTATTGCTATGATTAATGCTCTCATGACATCCATGACTGAGGCTGTGGTAAGAGCTAGGGCAATGGCTGTGGATTATGACCAAATTTATACCTTGACTGACAGCTATATTTGTTGTCGCTGCTTCAGTTTTGCCAAGGGATGTGGCATGGTATGTCCTCATCCTGTTTTCTCACTGCTTCAAGTGACTGTATTATTGTAACATCGTCAAGGACTGAGTTATGACTTGGCAGAGGGAGAATCGCATGATCGCATTACCAATCGATACCCATTTTGGCAGCTTGACAAATTTGGCTCAGATCCACGTCCCGGTTGGATGTTACCAGCCTGAGTATGTTCATCTGCCAATCTGGACTCAGAACCCTGGATGTAGACAAGGCTGACTTGAAAGAGATCTGGATCTCTGTTTTCCTGGTCCGCTGTTAAAGTGAAACAATCGATGCTGACCCTGGCATTTCAAGCTGCATTTGGAAGCATTGTTTCACTTGTCCACCCATGCCTGGCAGCAGGCTCTGGGTGTCAAGGAATAGACAAAAATTCAGTCAGATCCCCCACTGTGGCTAAGTTCACGCGACCAAATCACCGAACACCTCAACGGTTCACAAATTTGAATGGTTTGGATGTCCAGTTGTGATTTGGGCATTACTCATTTTGCCTGACAAATTAATAGGGTAGTAGTATACAACCGGTTGGGTGATTGGTCAGCAAGTTGCATTGAATGACGAATAAGTGGCTGTAAATTGTCACAGCTGTCCCAGAAATCTGGAGATTAGGTTTGAAGTGTGTGGGCATGGGGCAGAGATCTTAGGGTCTTTGCATCATTAGTCCACGTTTGGCTGAGTTTGGTGTGTCCTTGGACAGGACATTTATCCACAAGTATCCTTCCTTCATCAAAGAAATACATGTACCTTGGAAGGTAGAGGTGGCTGTAAAGTTTGACTTGATTTCAGCCATCGATTCTGCAAAGGGCAGCTTTAAGTTTTGGACCCCCACAAGAGCTGAGATGGTCTTAGGAATGTTTTATTGGCCCTGTGAGCAGAGGTAGCAACAGTCTAGTTGCTCAACATCTACTTCCGTGTTGGCAGATTAGTGAAATTTTTAAATGAGCATTACCATCATGATTATGCCCTTGCCATTTTTGTCAATAGAACCCCCCCCCCCACTTCCTTGCAGATTGGAACCAAACTTTTTTTTGTCCTTATGTCTAAATCGTGTCTTTCTCCGGCGTGTTTTTCTCCGTGATTGCAGGGTGAACAAGCACAGACGTCACAAGCGCCTCCATCAGGGGAGGTGGGTCAGGCCACGGTGCCGGCTCTACCGGCCGCCAAGCCTGGCGAAACGCCCAAGAGGCTTCATGTATCAAATATCCCCTTCAGGTTCAGGGACCCAGACCTGAGGGTCCTCTTTGGGGTAAGGAGAACTACCATCATTATTGGTTTATATTCTTTTGCCTTCCTGTCATCATGGGTGTGATCAGACTAACGTCAGTGGGGATGAGACCACAGAATTACTGTGAACAACTGTTTTGTTTTTAATTTGATAGAAAATGCTTGATGTTTAGGTGGAACTGCCTTGTTAAATTGTTAAGTGTAGAGCTTAAAGTTAACCTGAACACAGTCTAAACTTGCAAACAACTTACCATTCAGTATTTAAAGACACTAAGACAGGAGTTTTAAAATGGAATTGCTTCTGCTAAAATGACACATTTTGGCATTTGTGTATTGTTTAAAAGTAGTTCTTTCTGATTAAGGTTTACTGTAAATTTCGTCTAAATTCTGTTCAGTGTGTCATTTTCCCTGTTTCATTTTCTCTGCCTTCTCAGCCCTTTGGTCCCATCATCGATGTAGAAATTATCTTCAATGAGCGGGGGTCAAAGGTGAGTCTGCCCTGTACCAGTCATGTGACCCTTTCCCCGTTCAGTCATGTGACACCCAATTTGTGTCTTTTTTTTTCGCATGCTTGTTATGAACCAAAACAAACTGAATGCGCATGATAATCCTAAATGGATTTTTTGGAATGTATCCAAGTTTTCTATGGGCTTCTTTTGTTTTATTTATTTTGTTGTTATAATTATTATTAAGTTCTTTTGCTGTTCAACTGTTTGACTGATGCATGTGTTTTTGATCAATATAAATTGCCGAATGTGCCTTGCCGCATGTGTATTGATGAGTTTGAAAAGGAAAGAAATAATCCCGTGCTTCTTGGACAGCAACTTTTTCTCAGACTTCTCACAGCTGTTTAGAGAGGGTGGAGTCAAGGGTCAAGGGTCAGGACAACAATGCAAAGGAGAGGGCAGGTTGGCTCTCCAGTTTTCAGTTTTGATTTCTGTGAGTCGCTGCAATATTTGGTCTCTGCATGCAGGTGAATTCCTACACTGATCCGACAAAAAAATGTTCACAAACTTTTTCATCCAGTGTGTAAACTGAACCATTCGGGCATCCCAAAAAAGATTTTACTCAGTTTTTGTCAACTGCGGGGGTCTTGGTAATGATGCTAAGATCAATTGGTATGCCGGTTTCCTCAATGTTTGAACTCACCCCCAAAATGTACATTGACGAAGGAGGTGTTTGCTGTGCTCCTTGTGCAAGACTTACTGGTGGTCAGGTACTTTCCAAGTTCCCCTTAAGATACATTTGAAGCTGTTAAAAACAGTAAATATTTAAAAGAATAGACGACTTTAGACAGTCAGAATTTCGTACAAGCTATGCTTTAGAGGCAGAAACTTTTGAGAAGTGCTTACTGAGTACTTTTCAAGTGCTTCTTTCCAGTCGTTTAACTGACAAGCATTCTTAAAAACCTGGTTATAAGTTTCCTCTTTCACACTGACTTCTTAAGCTTTCCACTGTCAATGTGTCACTCCACTTGCTCACAACAAACAGCTCGATATTTGGCAGTAGAAAAGCTCTTGGAAAGTATTTGACCAGGAATCTAGTGTAAGATGAAATTTACCCACTAAATTAACTTACTGCAGGAAAGCAACCGGTTACCCTTTCCTGTGACTTTTGGGGATACTTGAAATATTGCCACTATGCTTGGCTTGATAAAATCCTTATCTGTGTTCGCTGTGGTAGCTTTTGTTGGCTCAGTGCAAGTTCTTGCAGATGCAAACTTGGCTACTTTAGCTCACGCCCTGCACACAACCTTTAAAAGCCACAAGTATGTTGTTTTGTCAGCTGAGGTTAATTTTTATTGTATTGTCTACATTGGCTACCATCTGACCACTGTAGCCCCCTTAAATGGCCTTTTCTTTGGCTGACTTCACTGCCAATTGTTGGTCATGCACAAGGAGCATTGCAGGAGCCTCTTTGATTGGAAAAAAATTTCATGGTGAGGGGGTGAGAGAGAAGTCAGAGTAAAAGTTTGATCAAAAGCATGTCTTGGATTGGAAAGTGCAAACTTACAATGTGACTTGAAACTGACATCTTCGGTTTGTGCATGAGGCACTCAGTTCTTAGAGGTGTTGCCTGTGATTGTTAATTATCTCACATCTTGGTGAAAAAAAAATGCATTTTTTTTTCTGTGGGAGGGGAAGTCTTGTTTATGGGAGGGAGTTGAGACCACGGAGCTACCCCTCGTCTCGTCACTGTCTCATTTCTCCTAGCAACTCGTAGAAGAACTTCTTATTTGTGACTAAAGCACATGTGCACACTGCATATTGTTTTGGGTACGCATTACCCTGTTGCACAAACCTGCCAGATGATTCTGCTGTGACCTCCCGTCATTGAAACCCTGCTCAAAAATTCATTGCATGAGGCGTACGCCGTCCTGTTTGGCGGTTACCCAATCTGCTTTCCTGCAACACGTATGTTATTTGGCATACTTTGCACCAGCACGCTAGCGGATGTACTTTCAAAAGAAACACAGCAGACAGGTCCTGTAATTGATGTGAATGAAGGAGATTCTACCTATCACACCTCATGCTTCTGTCCCAGAACTGTCTGTTTCAAGTTCCCCATTCGGCCTTCTGGCCTACAGGTCAATGCTTGAACCTTTTCCTCACTGAACATGTTGATGCTCCTGGCTCAGTTTTACACAGTCTGTTTGCACAGCTCATCTGTCTGATCCCATTCATGTCAAGACGGTCCAAAATTCAATATACATGTAGCGCAAGAGATTGATCACAACACCTGAGACAGTGACCAGCCTGGGTAGTCTCGTAGGCTTTCTACCAGACATGACAAATCTCCAAAACCTTCTTTTTTCCTGGCCGTGTTTCAGCTTAATAATCCTAATTTCCCACTGAGAGCTGGATTGCACACCAGTATGAAAGCATTGAAGAGAGAAGAGAAATGAAGCTCATGATTGAACCTGTTTGAATGAAAAAAAGAAAGAAAGAAAGAACACAAAGACAACCCCAAGGAATTAATAATTGACACAAAAGGAGAGAAACATAGGTTTCTTTGTAATCCGTCATTTTGGCTGCATTTCACCGTCATGCCATGTCATCCATCTGAATTGCTTTGCAGCACCAAATAATACACCAAAGTAATCTTGGCAGCAAATCCTGTTCTGAAACATGTACTGTACATCCAAATGTGTCATGCTCTCACTTTCTTGACAAATAGTACAATTTTCTTTCTAGGCTGCTTTGAGAACGGCACTTATAATTGCAAATTTTTTGTTTTCTGTGTGATTTTACACAATTTTGGGGGGGCCACGGATATACTGCCAAAAAATCTTCAAAATCTAAATTGCTCTCAGCCAGGACTTTGGACAGTTGCCGAGTCCAACGATCAAGCCAACGAAAGAACAGATAACAGTGTTCCTCATGCGTTCTTTATTGCCATTGATTTCAACTTTGGTACCAACACGTTGTCAAGGGGAACAAATTTACAAAATAAGGGGGATGCTTTTAAATTAACTTCAAAACTTTGAAGGTCTGTAGACCTGTTCCTTAGATGCATGCCCCTCTTTGAAACTTATCAGCATGGGGGGTACAGGCCTTGTACACAGTGTCTTGGTGTGGTTTGAAGTGCATAGTGTTTGAATGTCGGTGGTTCTTATTTTCAAAGTTGAGTTTTAGTTTCATGCACTTGTGTGCTCTTTTTATTTATTTACTTTTTTTCATCAGCTGAGGCAACCACAACTCTCAATGCAAGTTTGAACAATTTGACCACATGTGTATGTATACAAAGTGACATTTAGACACAATCAGGTGATTTAGGGAGGAAAATGATAGCAGTCAACAGACTGCATGAACACGTACCATTTTTGACTAGTCAGGCGAACTCTTTTCCGCAGGTAAGGATTTTACGTAAAACCTTGGTGAGGAAATGTCACTATAGCTTTTAACTGAGGTGTTGAGACAAGGGGTGGAAATACATGTATTGCCCATTGTTGAGAAACTGATTTAAGTCTAAAATCAAAGAAGGGTAGGGAAGGATTAGTGACAAACATGTCAACCTCCATGAGCATTGCTTGTGGGTGACTCAAGTTACCTTTTAGGCTGCACGAAGGAAAACTAAGTTTCCCTTGGATACGAAGAGACTTGGGGAGGGTTCTGTTCCCCTAATTCAGAGGGTTACAAATTGTACAACCAGGAAGTACTTCTTCATAGCATGCTAAAACTCACAGATACACATCGATTTCAGAGTTTAGATTTGGTTGTTGTGCATGTCCGGCAAAATATGGGGGGGGGGAAATGCTCATGAAATCTGTGGACTCTCTGAAAAGCAATGGAGGTCTCGTCAAAATATTTAAATCAAAAATTTAGGTCCCACTTCATTTAACAATTTACTTAATGTTGAGAAACAAGAATGTCAATGCTTTTTCCATTGGTATAAGCTTCCGTAGTGATTTTTACTCCAAAAGCAATATTCTTCATCTTCAAGGTGTATTTGTTTCGGTGTTTAGTACGAATATTGCTGAATTGCCACAGGAATGATAGAGTTGTGGTCTGCCTTGGCTTGATGGAATGCACCTTCACAGTTTGCACCGTTCTTGCACAAATCTTCAAAACACAGCATATGGGTGTGAAATTTATTTCTGGCCCATCTGGTTCTGGCCCAGGCATGAGACCCAAATGTCTAGATGGGGCCAGTTTTTGTGAGCTTTTTTTTTTTTTTTTGTGTAGGAATGCTAAATGTGGCCTTCTTTGTGAATCCCCTCTCCTTCCTTTTGTACACACTGTTATTTGTTTCTATTGTGTACTTTATATCAAGATGACACATTTGTTTGTTACCATGTGAATTTTTTATCGCAGTTGCTGCCTTATCTTGGTACTTTTGACATTAGAGGAAAAAATCCCCAAATTTTAAAAAAGCCATTTTGTTTTGATGCAAAAAGACGGCACTATTTGTTTTTATCTTTTTGCAAATTAAATCTGTTACCATAGCGTATCAGTGGCCCTACCAAAGCACCCAGGTGGAGGGCAAACATTAAGAAAAGCTCTATCACACGCATTTTAATTCATCATTGTGCATCGTGCATCTGCTTCTGATTTCTGCACCTTGACCTTTGACCTCTGCTGGAGGTGACCCCCATCATGGCTGCTCTGTATGGTCCAAATTCAGATCCCAGTGTCTGCTGCACATGCCTTGCATGCAAAATGCAGACAAATCTTGCACAAACTCCACTGTCATCATAGCACATGTTTAAAGACATTCTATCCACATGACATCATGTACATACATGTACAGTATTTGCCGTGTACAAGTTGAATGCAAGCCATGCAAAAGATAATTTCAATTTCAGCCAGCTTGCCGTATCTGTGTAGGAGTACCCCCTCATTGGTTAACAACAGAAAGCCTGGGCCGACTGCCTGGTCCCTCTCCCCCAGGTTCCACATCTCATGTTACTCATGGGGAGAATGGCACTGGAGAGACGAGGAACCTTTTATACAGTACATAAACAACAAACAGCACAGCACAAAGAGCAAAATATCAGCCAGTGTTGTCAACCCGAAAGGGGATTATTGCTAATACACGGAGCCCGTAGTCTTACTCTTTTGCTTTCCATGTATGTTTACCTTCTTCAATACTATTCATATGCAACTCCAGTGATGCAGAATTTCAAGATGGGCCACGGGAATTGTTCTTTATTTGCAAACTACCCAATATATCCACTGGTTGACATGTTGCAAACTCGTTGCACATTTGCTAAACAGTTTCCAATTCAAACCCTTCACTGATTCCCCAATAGGTCTACAACAGACATAAACTTTCTGTAGGTACACTGTCCCTTCCAGTCGTGAAATTTTCATAGTGATAATGTTGGTGGACAGTGCTGTACATTACTTCCCAAACCGAATCTGTACATCTGTACACCAGGAAACCATAACATAGTGAGCCAGTTGCATGCTGCCAATTTTCCACTAAAATAGTTCTTAATACAGGCCATACACAGGCCTTGCTTGTACATTGTGCATGTACTTGTACATTTGTGCACTGGCCAAATACCAGGGGCCAATTTCATAGAGCTGCTTAAGCACAAAATTTGCTTAAGCGGGAAAAAACTTTGCTTAATAAACAAAGGTTACCAGCTCAAACTCTATCTGATTGTCATGCTAACCAAAAAAAAACAGCTAAATACAATCCCAAAACAATAAACATCACATGGAATTTTGGCTGGTAACCGATTTATCAAGCAAAGTTTTTTTCGCGATTAAGCAAATTTTGTTTTTAAGCAGCTCCATGAAATTGGCCCCCAGTTTACACCAGCCACATTCAAGCACATGCATTCACCTCATACTAGCTACATGTATAAACCAACGAAACATAATTAAAACACCAGCCAAACATCAGGTACTCTATACTTGCAAAATACCAGCCATTGATGGGCTACAAACTAGCCAAACCATACATCAGACAAATACTTATCTCGGCTATATACCAGGTACCTTTATAGCAGGTATTTGTCAGCCAAGCACTAACCAAATCTCAACAACCGGTATGTACCAGCTAAAAACCACCAAAACACCATTGACCAATCACATTGCACACCGGCCCCAAACACCTGTACACCAATAGCCATCAGCATCTGAAAACCAGTCAGTTAAGTTAAAGTTAAACCAGTCAAACATAAATCTTAACACCAATCATCTTTCATCCAACACCAGCTACATTCCAGAAAACACCATCTAAACACCAGCCAAATACCAGCTAGAACACTTATTTGAACACCGGCCATACACCAGCCATGTTGGGTGTTAATCCTTGCCCATCACCCACTGATTGCATTCATTTGTGTCTCTTGCTTGACCTCTTCTCTTTTTATCCACAGCAGCTGACTAGGACTATGCTCCTGCTAGCTTTGCACTGTCTCATCATCATCATCACTCTCACTGGCACTAAAACGCAACTAGTTAGAAATAAATCAACTTACGAAGTATCAATTTTGTGTCAAATTGTTATCTCTGCACCTTAATGTATACATGTATAACTCAAGCATGATAAAACTCCAAAGATTTTTCCAGGTGGGGGAGAGTTTCTTAATGGCAAAGCAATTGATTTCTGACAACTGTTTATTTTCTTGTTATTTTTTCCCCCATCTCATTTTGTGACACCCATCAAGAAAAACTGTTGAGATTTTTTCCAATGCTTGGATGAATTCAAAGTTTTGAAAGGTTGAGTCTTGGTTTTTATTTAAACAAGGAAACTTTTTGTCCAACTAGTTGGATGTCTAGCTGTACAGTGTACAAGGCAACATATTGCTTTGATGCAGAGTATTAAAAAAAAACCAAGAAGTTCTGGAACTGACAAAGGATTCAAAACTTGTATTAGAATTTCTGAATCACCATAGTAGAAAATCATTAAAGGTGGGTGCTGTTTTGAAATAACATGCTTTGTAGTCAGTAGTGACTTTGATGAGGCAGTGTACAGCGTTACTTGCATTGTTACAATGTTGCATTGTTTTTCATGTATCCATTGCTTTTTATCATGTTGAATGTAAAGAAAGAAAACCTGATGCTGTATTCCAGAAACACATAGCTGTATTTTGACACTTAGTACTTGATCCATTGCTTCTAACTGACAAAAACTAGCAACAATCTCTGCCCTTTTATCCCCTCAAATCTTGTCAGCACTGAGACTGATCATTTTAACTTGCTGTGAGCCGTGGCTGTGCATCCAATTTGGCCGTTCACTCCACACCAACAAACTGTTCTCATTCAGTCACTAGTCCGGCATGTACACATCATTCACTGGTACCCAATCGTTGGCTGGTCAGAGTTCCCAAAACCTCAACAACCATGCCCCCCAAGTGAGCACTGCACACACGATGGTCCATTGTCTTAGACAGCCAAACTTGTCTTTAATACTTTTAATCGTCAGAATTTACTGAAAGTAACGCCAGCTGAAAAATATTTCTTTTAAGATCAGGACATGGACAAGTGTGATGGCGGCCCTTCACAATTTCATTTTGAATGTTCAGTATATTTCTTGTTAACCTCTCTCAGGACTGACAACTTTTTTTACCATGGCAACAAAAATAGGCAGCTCGTCACGATGCTGATTTTTGTCTTGACGTTTGAATTACACATCATGTGATTAATGCAGAATGTTTGCAAATATAAAACTAAATAACATATTAATAATATTTTAAACTCTGGAGATGATCTCCGTCTGAAACTCATTGAAGTTGGAAGAAAATCTGCAGTCGTTTCTATTAAAGATAAGTTGAAAATCTCATCTAAACGAAAAAAAATACAAAGTGATTCTGTTTTTTTCATGTTCATGGAATACATTTCTCTTATTGTTTACTTTTGGAGATTTTTGAGTTAATCAACTGTTGCCATGGTTTCAGGCTAAAATGTTCTCCTAATTCTCCATTAACAACCGTCTCCCTCCTTATATTTAAGAATGGCATTCATAAATACTCCGTTCAAATGTGGCTGATAGTAAGTAGTTGGCATTGCTCCCACAAGCATCTTAATTCCCTTCATGAATGTCCGATGTGCATTTCTAATTCCCAGCCCCCTTCTTAGCTCCGCCCCCCTTCTCTGCCTGCCAACATCAAAAGCCTTACCGTGCACGAATCTGTCAGTATTGCAAAACATTCAAGCCACATTTCTGCACATTTTTTAACCATCAAAAACTGAATGTTAAAAACAAATTACCACCACAAAACTACAACAGAACAGAAAGAAAAAAAAACCTATGTTCTCTCCTGTACTTATGCATGATTTTTATAATGTGTTGCATGTCTTGTTTTTATTTACCTCCCATGCATGCAGGGATTCGGTTTTGTAACTTTCCAAAATAGTTCCGACGCCGACAGGGCAAGAGAGAAATTGAACGGCTCAATTGTTGAGGGGCGCAAAATTGAGGTGCATGTTGTTTCGTAAGATTTATCCTCTTTAGAAAGTTGTTAAAAAACACACACTCGAGTGTACTCTTTTTTTTTTGTTTTCAATTTTTTTCTTTTTACGAAGGCTGGTCTTGTACGGCTGATGTTATTATCTCTAGCAGTATGAATGATGAGGTGTTTGGTTGGTGTGATGTATTTTGCATGGACCTACTCTCATGAAGTGCTTCTTGTGAAAATATGTCACGCTAACCACAGCCACACAGCCGTGTATTATATATATCTATATATCTATATCACCATGACGACTATGATGGCCATTGTGGTGAGGGAAGCCAAGTATTGAAGTCTGTCGTGTAACACCAGTTCTGATTGGCCGAGAGTATACTCTCAGTAGAAAGCAGTACCCAGTCAGGAGTCGCGTAAATGTGCACCCTTACGTTGATAAACCTTTGTTAAATTTCACCACTTTTTTTCCTCACATTGAGTTCAATGTCTCCTCTATTTAAAACTCACAGCAGTCTATGTCACTTACTGTCAAGCATAACAATCTTTTTGAACAGTTTTCCAAACTTTCTCCAATATTTTTAAACTCAAAATGGCAGTTGGTTGATTAATTAATCTGCGTGTACATTAAACCAGACTATCAATTCACACATCACATTAACAAGTTGCAGCGTTGTGTACCATCGACAGACTTCACTACTTCATTTTCCACCACAGTGATTTTTTTTTGTCTCCTTTTCCCGTCACCTCTCTACTGCCAGTCCCCCCTGAGAGAAATGAGACCAAGCTTGTTGTACTTTCCACCACCGTTATTTGCCTTTGTGTTCTGTTCCTACCAGAGGTCCTATAATTGAGGTCATTTGAAAGAGCCACACGCTCAAAATTGTGCCAATCGGTCTTGCAGCCCGATTGATCGAGCTAACGTAAACGGTTGGCCCCTCAGTAGGTGTGGGTAAGTGGACCGAAGACTTCGTCCCATTCAATCAGTGCCATGCATCCAGTGCCATAGGTCGCCTTTTTTATTTTCTAGTACCAGAACCAAAGTTAAGAACAGTAATCTAACTTGGCATAGAGCCTTCATAACAATACAAAATCCTGTCTGATTTTCCCTGTTTTGTCTTTCTGTAATCCCAGATCCCGAATGAATCATTGCCAAAATAAAAAAAGGCTGTTAGAAAGTCATCTAGGTTGGTGTGTGCACAGAAAAAAATTAGTGGTTTCCATCTTTACTGGCTTTTGTCGGTTGTTGACACAGAAGTGAATGGATTGGGCTATGATTCCAATCACGTGAATGTGCATCATATAGTGAACTAGGATTTGGGTTGCATTGTGGTCGATTTACACTGCCTGGTGTGCTACATGTCTGTTCCATTAAGACACAATATTTTTTGGTCTGTTGACATTTTCCACCATGTATTTGTGGCGATAATTGCATATGACGGATAAGTGTGACATAACATCAAGATATGGTGTTTTCTTACGTTCAGAGGAGATAGAATTGCATGCAGTATGTTAATTTCAAACACAGGGTGACCTCAGATGTTGCTGTTACAAGTTTGAAGGGTTTTAAACGAAGCAAAGGTTTTGCAATGCCTGATGGGATATGTCGTGGTTATGTCTGAGTTTTTTGTCCAGTGAATGCTTGCCTGCGGATTTGTGAATTTTTTTCCAATGATCGGTGTATGGTTATTTCTTATTGGGGTGAGCACATAGACTAGTGAGGATTGGTTTGAAATGTTTTTCAAATTTGATACACTTTTGTATCAAGGTAATTGGTGTTGTCAACCCACGTTTCAGTAGTTTCATAAATATCATTAAATTAATGCATTTGATATATCAAAATACCTCATCTCTATATTATCACAAGCATCCTGATAAAATAGCGACTACTAGTGCCGGTAGGATGTAAACCTCAGCCAAGAACTGAACCCGAAGAAAAACACTCATGTTTCTTTACTATTAAGTTCTCAAGGGTGCTTGATGCAGGTTTTTTTTTTTATATTTCATCTCTTTCCGTTTGTACACATAATATAAACAAAATTAAAAGCATATTTTTGGGTAATACATTAGCATTATACATAAAACCATTTAGGCACAGATGTCGATGTGCTTACTGAAATAAGGTCTCAGGTCTTAATGCCTACATCATAAACCTGTTTACTCCTTTTTAGCTAAAATCCTGGTAGTCTTTGTAAACATTTCTCATCCGAACCTGATCCACGGGGATAGCTTATAGACACTAAATGGTACACACAGCGTGATGTTCAGCATTTGAGAGACACGTTTGCTGCCCTCTACGGATTCCAAAGAATGCAAAGCATGGACATTTACAAGTACATGGCTATGTATCTCCACCATCAATTCCATTTGCCGCTGCACTGTCATTTGATGCATGCCAACGTCAAGACAACCTACTGTCCGATTCCTGCATGATAATGTTTACTGCCGTTAAAAAAAAATGCATGAGCTTTGAATAGATTACTGAGAACTGAAGTCGAGTGTAAAGGGTATGAAATATCGAACAAGCGGAACACTAAGACAGCCATTTTGCTGTTCAACTCGTAGTAGAACTAGAAATTCATCATTTCTTTTGAATTAGTTTTTTTCAGTGTTTGGTATATGCCAACACACAGATATTGTATTAGCTTCTAAGGTCAGATCCTCGTTTGCTGCATGCAAGGCAGTATTTTCATCATTTGTCCAAAGAAAAAAAAAAAGTTCCTTTTTTCATGAGTGAATAGATAGGGAAGCATTTGGTACACCATATGTTTCAGGTTGGCATTGGGAATGCATTAATAATGAGATTTGAGGAATTGCCTCATGCGGAATGGCCCCTCTTAGCAACCAAAACTTGACAGGAATTTTTTGCCCGGAGAGACATGTGATTGACTTTGAGAAGGACAGTATTGAAAGCACTCAGTCCTTCCTGACTTATCGTATGCGTGTTGCAACCATATAGAGGCCCAAGTTTTTTATCATTTACAGAGCGGAATGCGTCAGTGTGACATGAATGATGAAAAACTGGTGCCCTGCACTCCAGATGGCCCTTTAATACAAGCACTGGAAAATAACTACCGGTACCGTGCATTTTGGCCAGGAGAGCTTGCCCATTAGTTGATTAAAGATTAACCCATTCAAGGTAGCCCTCAGCAGGATGCATGCATCTTTAATTGAAAGAGTTTTTCATTCTTTGGTGTCACGGTTTGTGTCGGTCTTCCGTGCCCGCACATTACTGTCAAAGGAACAGTCAGCCCGTGTCGACAGTTTGCATAATTAATTTCTGTATGCAGTGAGATTCTTTAGTGCGGACTTGCGTGTTGTAAACAATCTCTAATATTGGCCATGCTGAATCTGAAATTTGAGGCGAAAAAATCCTGACTGCCAGTTCAGAGAAGATGATTTCAACAATATGTACATTAGTGATTTGCATACAATGGTAAATTGAAGGCACTCAAAGAGTTTTTCACAAGCCTTTACATCTGCAATCTACGCATGTTATCCGATAGTCTGACTAACATTCATATTTTACATTTTGAATGAGAGTCATCATGGCTACTCTGCTGTTACAGCATTGTATCCCAGTTTACGATAAAATTCCAATTTTGGGGGGGGGGAAAAGCAAACCTTTGACACGGTCTAGGACAGGCTTGCATTTATGGCGCCAGATGCTGCACGCACCATATTCAATTTTGCCTCCCCACTCCAAGCAAGTAGCATGCACATTGCCTTCTTATGCGCAACAACTTTAATCTGTTTGTTTTCCTCAAAACGGCGCAGACAAGATAGAGGAAGCAGATTGGACAAAGGAGAGGGTCGCCAAGGGGTTTGATGAGAGTCGTCATGTGACCTTTGATAGCAGGTGCCTGGATTAGTCAATTTACTCTTGTCAGAGCATTCACACTTTTGAAATGGCAAGATACAGAATACCTATGTATTTGTAGTGGCATCGGTTCATTGTTTATTCATGTATACCTACAAATCTCACTTACGGATTAACTCCTTGATTTATAATTTATTTATTGTATTTGTTAGTCTAGCCGTGAGTCGGAAATAAGCATTTTGCTTGAGTGTAACAGACATGTACCACACACCGACAGCAAAACCCCCAACTGTGTCATTGAAATTTTAGTCTCGGAAATACACAACCACCACCAGCCTACATGTTAGGGAGAGACGAATGCTTGTTAAGCAAATGTTGCAAAGCAACCCGTGTTCCAAAGTTGTCCTAGCAATATCCTGACACTGGATTTTTGACAGAGGTGACGGCTCGCCGTCGAAATATTGACAAGGTCCCGGAAAGTTGCAGAAATTGTAGGAACTGTGGAATGCAGTTAAAATGCAGAGCCACCGGGTAACTTTTGACAGACTCGTCACAAAACAAATTGCAATGATATTTTTCAAAATAAATTTCCCTCTGACTTGAAAGAAGAAATGAACAGCTACACTGCAGGTATTTCTCTCTAACAGTGGGTACATTTTTTTTTTCTTTTATCAATGCGATGATGTGAATTGTGTTTCTCTCTTCCAGCTAAACATTTAAGATGAGACGGTTGTTCCAGTTGCCTTGTATCTAAGAATAGATCCTTTGAGGGGGGAATATGGGGAAACAGTTGAGAAGTTATTATAGAGCATCCCTGTAACCTTCCCTGAGTGGTATTGTCCAGCATGTTAGGAAAGCAATAATTTATGCATTGCCCACACCTCAAGGGACTGTACCATTTTAATAATGGGGGCCTGCCTGATGCCAGGAATCCAGCAGAGGGAATTGATAGAGACACTTTTTTACTCCCCCAAAATGACAAAAGATAAACAAAGAAATTTAGCCTGCTATATAATTATAAGGAAGAGGAGAATTGACCCATTTTAAATTTAGAAAGGAGTTTGGGTCCTCATCATTCTGTAAAGGGCAACTGAGCATTGAAACCCCCACAAAGACTGGCTTTTGTATTGTTCTGTTTGATGACAAGTTTAAATGTTTACAAGTTAGGATAAGACAAGAGAATGTATTGGCATATGCCCTTTAATAATCACCGTGGCTGAACACAGATTTGACATTTTTGTCAAGTTGGCAGTGTCCTTTATCCTAGCTCCAAAGGACATCAAAAAAAGAAAACAAACTCTTTGACAAGGAAAAACTTGCAAATGCATTTTTTATTCAAAATGATTAATAATGCAAGTTGAAATTGATTTTAAAAATGCTTACAATTGATTTGGTTGATTTTGAACCAGAGTGGCTGTAAAATACATTCTCTCTTTTTGGCTACATTTTTTCACTTTTTCAAATGGCCAGAAGTCAAGTTGTTTTGAAAATTAAATTTCACAAGTTTCCTTTTGAAATTTTATGAAAGATAAAAGCTATTCCTAAATTGGAAATTTTCATTTGAAAAGGCAGTTTTGAAGAAAGCCTTCATTTGAAGAATTGTTCATTTTGCACACACGCTTTGGAGAAAAATTTTAAACCCTTGACCATCTGGCCAGCCCATATTTGAAATTATTGTAAACTTTTGTGTAGGTATATTTTTTAACAGTATTTCACGACTCCTCCAATATTTGAGAATCTATCTGCCATGCACTTCTTTCGAGTATCCTAAACCTGTTTAAATCAAAGAGTAAATCTTTCAAAACTGAAAAGCCAAAAATCCTTTTTCCACTCAGCGGTCTTTCAGAAAATTTTATCTGTTCTGGCAGAGTATTTGAGAACATTGCCCTTTTCCAAGCACAAGTTTTTTTTCAACTCCCATTTTACGAAATCTCTGGAGAGTCTTGAAATATTGGAAGAATCTCTATCCGTATTTCTTTCTTTGACTTGTCTTCATGGCACAAGCTTATTTTTTACATTTTAAAATGCTGAAAAAGCAAACTATTTAGAATTTTTAAAAGCATTGTTTCTGTTCTTTCCCGCAATTTGTTTGGGAATTTTGCTTGAAGGCACTTGTGATTGAAAGTTAAAAATCCTCCTCACAATACAGGAAAGGGTATCATCCCAGAAAAAGAAATGTGAAAAATCAAACTGATTCATATCTTGTGCCATGAAGATTTCTCTTTCTGACTTGAACATTTCCTTCCTTCTTCTCTGTTTGTTATTGAATTCCAAGCAGGGGGCAGAGTTCAAAACTACCACACTACACATTCCTTCCGATCAAAACTCCCCTTGTTTACTCATGTTGAAATTCCCCGCAGCGTCAGTGGACATAAATAGAAAAACCAGACGGACTGAAAAGTGTTGATAGCTTTGGCAAATCCCTCCCTGTCCTGATGCCCGAGATGAGGCAGTGGCTATTTTGGAAACAGAGAGAGAGTTGCAGACAGCCTCCCCTGCATACTTGACCATATAAAGTCAGGCTTCCCCCGCTGGCAGATAGCCTCAAATTTGTCAGGGGAGGTCAGAGAAAACATAGGAATGTTGATGATATGCGAGGCCAGCTGGGAACAATTCACTTCAGTGGAAATGATAACTTGCATCTTTATCCCGTTAAAGGGCTAGTTGCCTCCCTTCCAATCATCTTGGGATCCATGAGAATCACAACTTAAAGGCAACAGTTGATTCTGAACTTCTTATTCCTGGTGAAATACCACCAACTAGTTTTCACAAACCGTCCTTATTCTTTGCTATCAGGAAGTGAGTAGGGCTGAAAGCTTTGGAGAAAACCTTCATGTTCAGGTTTAGTAAATATTTAGAAACACTGACAATGATTGATGAATTGAAATTATCCAACGTCCTCCCCTTCAGATGAGAAAAACATCTTACTGAATTCCCAAGAAGACTAAGAATAACTCAGAGCGTCATGCTGGTAGGGCGTCAGCAATTCGACAGACATCTTTAGTTACTCGAACTCTGCCCCCTGATTCTCACGTGTGATAAATTAATTAATAGCTTGGCGACACTGACTGACCAATCAGAGCCCATTCACATTCCTCAAAGATTACATTGTCTAAACTACCAATCAAATTCAAGCTTGATTGACAAAGATATCTGATTATGCAACCCGTATTTTTCCTAAAATTTGGTGCAAGTGAAGTGTTTGGACATTGATTGGTCATCCTGAAAGAAATCGGTTTCAGATAAACAGCGTTTTTTGATGATCTGGTGATGGCAAGTAAGCTTTGTGACTATTGGGAGTTGAGTGAATGAGAAATTTAAAATAGTCTGGAAAAAGAAGAGAAAAATGTAAATTTCAGATGTATTCAAAATGCTACATTTTTCAAAGATTTGGTCTTTTCAAATATGTTCATTCTACTAAATAATTTTATCTTCCATAAAGGGAAGATGAAATACATAGCCATGTCTGTCAGTGGATTTTTCTCAGTTACTAGATCAAATCTTGCTCACACGAAAGAAATACATGTATTCTGTTTTTCCTGTCCCTTTTTCCTAAAAAATTGACTGCATTTTGCAAAACAAACTTTGTCCTCATGAAGCCATCAGATCAACAGAAGGCGCTGTTATCTAAAATCCCACCACTTCTGGACTCTATTAACGCTTTTCCCTCGGTTTTTTGCCTCCCAATTTAGGTGAACAATGCAACAGCGCGGGTCATGACGAACAAGACACCAAAGTCGATTGCCGGTACCGAGCTTCTTAGCACTGGTGAGCGCAAAGAACGGCCATGTCCAAGTTCAAATGATCTGGCTATGGCTTAAATAATACATGCACTTACAGATGCCATTAAGTAGTACATATAGCTTTAGCCACCTTCCAGAGGTGCATGTATTATTTCTAGCTGCAGCCATTTCATTCAAACATGGTTAGATTACGTGGAGTAGCAAAGCAGAAATTACTCCTGTTAATTCTTTGCTGAGCCCCTAAAACTAGCTGGGAACCAGTGACGAGATATACACGCTGTGCGACATTTTGGATGGTACCCTGTTTGGGCTAAGCATTGTAGGCAAATATTTTGTGTGAAATGTCTGTGCATAGTAATTGCATGTAATATCACCCAGTAAATGTGCTTCGTAATCATTGCTATGACAAGAAAATAAACAATGGCTGGAAGACACACTGCCAAAAAACAAGTTGAGCCAAAAAGTATACCATTGAAATTATTGAAATCCTAAATCTTACCATCTCTCTCTCATTTATGGAGTAGCTTGCGGTCACACCATACAGGGTTTATCGCCAGAACAATTTTATGAAAACAAGTACTCCACATTGCGCCATCATGTAACCCTTCAAGTCTCTTCCCTTGGGTTTGTCAATAAATGATTGCATAACAGCATTTCTGGCCGTGACTTTCGTTAGCCAGTGTGTGAAAGGGGATGGGCCGTGCTGGGAAGATTTCTTGTAAAACATGCATCAGCAAATAAAACAAAACAAGAAAATACATTTGCATAATTTCATAATGCGCGGAAATCACTCCTTTCTCTGAGCAAAAGCTAAACAGCCGCCGTCGGGTACAGAAAGTTGTCTGAAGAAATTTCCAAGAATTGTGACATCATAGGACGGAGGCCTTTATTCGGCGACTGTTTACTGTTATGCAACTACACATCGACATGTACATGTACGTAATGTAGTAGCGTTTGCATTAGCACATGCCATCATGTCAGACTCAAGCGACGATAATTCCAGCATTGATGCTTTTTCCGATCACAGCGATCAGTTGTCATGTTTATCTTATTCATTTGACAAAGACAGTGACATTGAAGGAGCTGATGAGGCACAAGAAATATTGCGTTGTCAGTTCGAACCACTCAGGAAGAGATTTTGCATTCGAGGCTGTTAGCCACGGGCATGGCGGCGACCCGGATGATTGACAACAAAACACTGACTGGTCATGATTTTTTGCCACAGCATTATAAAATTTGTCTTTCTGAAAAGACGTTATTGTCCTACCATTGGCTCTTCGAAAGCTGTATAGTACAAGTAGTTTTTGTCCATGGTTATAGGCTAGCCTACTTGGTCAAAGTTGGTGTTCCATTCCAACAATTTTTTTTCAACGTGCACAGCGAGTCACTTGCTTGGTATCATCACAAAATAAAAATAGTCCACGTGCACCGGTGCAATATAGTCCCATTTTACATGGTAGGCGTAGCACATGTATGGGTGTACATCAGTACCGGTACGTGTACATAAACAAGCACGTATACATATATTTTGGAATTTTGAGTCCTTGTAAAAATCTCATTGTGTGTTATCCACAAATCTAACCCACAAACGCTGGTGTGAAAAGTCGCTTGGGAATCTACAAAAACTGCTCTCCAAGGAATTGTTTTGATTGCAATAACAGCCACCGACAACAGAGTTTATCGCCATTCTTTTGAAATTCACAATTCACAATAGAAATTATTGCATGTGTACGGCGCGATGCAAAACAAAATGAACGTGAAGCGTCTAGTTAGTTGTCCAATAGCTGTGCCCCTGTGTTAAGAGAAGGGCATAGGAAACAAGACCAAATGTGTGTGACTTGACATGTACGAGTTAAATACCCGACTACGCGCCAGAGCAGAGAACATTATTCTTGCGCAGACCAATCAACTTTCTTGCCGGAACGTTTCTTGTCTGGAAAGTCGAGTCCATCCAATGACATCACATTTTTGCCTAGATTTGTCTGCTGCCCTCATTGATCAATTTCGATAAGTTTTTGCAGAGAGCCCAGGCGGAGACTGAAAAAAGCACACAGAAAACGCCAATTTTGCTAATTTAATGGCATAAAGGGGTTAATCCAAATTATTGTATATAAGATGGTTGAAAAGTATCATATAACACCGATTTAACCCTACATGGCCCATCCCCTTTAAAGCAGAGAAAATAATCATTTGTACAAATTGAGCCTGGGACACATTGACTTTCTTGAAAGTGTTACAAGTCACAAAGCTCATGTGGATCTTGTATTGACTGCCAAAAGAGAAGATTTTTTGGTATTTCAAAGAGCACCTCTAAGGAAAACATGTTTTCTCTGATTTTATCTATTCAAATAAATATGGAAGCATCCAAATCGAACACAGTGTCACTGGTCTTCAGAGCTCATCTATAACAAACTTAAAAGGGCTCTTTTCTGTTCATGCCAAGATGCGAATTCTGAATGTAGATTGCGTCATTCGGACAAAATAGAGAAAACACCTGTATTCATAGTGGATAAACCCTTGTGCATGCCAAGCAAAATTTGAACAGATAAATCAGAGAAAACATGCTGTCCTTAGAGGTGCTCCTTAATGAGTCATGATAAATACAAGACACAAGAGTGAAGGTAGACGATGTCAGATATAAATCCCCACAGGTGCTTTTATGCATACTTTTACCTTTTACGATGCCTCCTTAACACAGTGGAACTACCGATTTTGCCAGCGGGTGCCCTGAGGGCACCAGTGATAGGCAGAGGCCGGGCCACCAGGGGTGCTTACACCGCCTACCGAATCGCTGCCCCGCCCCCGGTGGCTGGCTACACCACGGCTACAGCTATCTACCCAGAGGCGTTCTATCCAGAACGATACCAGGTAACACTGTCACTCACACCTTTGTTCGGGTTGAAGACACTATCGCCCAAGTTTCCAAGTTATGACAAGCACCTGTGACCTTTCACAAGATCACAGAATCTTCCACATGTAACATCGCTTGAGTTAGACGTGCTTACCTACTTATGTGCTCGTGTTGAGTACCTTCTTTGTACTCTTTCCACTACTCATCAACAGGTGTCAAACTTTAACTCACGAGATTATAGAACGTACATGTGCGCATTCAAGTGAAATTGTCATTGCTCCACATTATCGTCACAGTTATTTACAAAATTGCAAGTTGTGGGTCATGTAAGAAAAATGCTTATTGTTGTGCCTGTCGGTAACCTACAAGTAGGACATCCTAGGTGACATGGTCCATATTTTGCATTTGAGCACTTGGCTGCGACATTTTGTGGAGTTCTTTGGTTGTGTACGGTTGAAGGTCCGTGTTTCTTGCATAGGAAAATAATTTAGAGATTTCTGTAGTCGTGACCTGGTCACATGTTTTCGTTTGCATGTCGTGTGTATCTTTGTTACTAGCTAAACAAAAATTTAGGGAACAATTGCCCTAAGAACTTCCTCCTTGTTTAGCCTTGGTACATGTATTTCACCTATTAATGGACAGGTTTTACCCATTGTTCCTGGGATGTCCCTGATCATGTCACATGCTCCTTATTCCCTTGAAATGATGCAGATACATGTACAGTGTATTGTGCATTTTAATAATGGATATAGTGAAAGAATTTTATAGCCAAAATACCCACCATCTGTCTAAAAACATTTTTATATTGTGGAAGGCATGCTTATGTACAAAAATCGTAAGGGAGTGCACTTGAAAGTCAAAACCCTACTCCAAAACAGGCCTCCAAAATGCCCAAAACAATAAGTCCATGGACACTCTCAAATGCATATGCGTTGGGGAGTGCTGAGATTGTTGCTTTTGTATTTCAAACACGAAACCTCACCATGGCATTTCAAACTTTGTTGTGACTTCATTTGATGGGCATACCAGATGACTGGTTCAGAACAGTTTAGCTTTAAAGAGTTTGAAACCAGACCATATTTCAGTGCAGGCCAATTATCACCCAAGGCACTTCATTTAGTCTCTCCCTGGACCCCAGTCTGGCTTCGACACCAAAGCCCCAAGCACTTTCCGTAATGAAATATCTCAAATTTGCTCTTAGGCCTAGTCGCATTTCACCTCTCCAGCATTTACTGATGACTATGTGCATAATTGATTGGGGATCCCTTGAGAAAATTTCATATGAATTTCTTGTTGGGCATAGAAAGATTTTTTTCACACCTGAAGTACTTTAACTTTTCCAACGCAAGACTGCAGAAATTGCATGATTTAGATTTTTTTTTTTCCTTTCTTGTTTTGTTCTTTGTTTTGTTTCTGTTTTGTCGTTAAGTTCATTAACACCACATACGAGTATGCATGCTTCGTGAAGCACTTATATTTTGTTTGTGGATGCTTATTGCTGTATTGTTTAAGATAACGTCACCTAAAAGCAAAAAATAAATATTAAGTCTTTGTTTCATTAAAAATGTAACATCAGATTAAGAAAACACACCAGATTAAGAAAATACCAAAGTTGATTCATCAAGATAATAGAACTTTGGTTTTATTTGAAACCGGGGAACATCTCTGTAAACATGCATGTACATGTTCAAGAGACAGACAGGTGGATGAAAAATTAAGATAAAATTATCGTATTTCTGGTACAACAACCTTTGTAGTGTTACGAGTTTGAGTGATGCAGTGAACTCTATGTGATTAGTACTCTTGTGTAGAACCTGGTATTTGTGAGTTGGAATGAAGGGAAGGAAACAAAGTGGGGAAAAAAATGGTGAATAAATTAATGTTTAGAGCATTAAAAACAGTTAACAAAAGCAGGGTTTGGACCTCCGCCTACCTGAATCTTGTCACACCTGCTCTGCAAATCAGCTTGCCCTGATTTGGCAGTTTTTTTCAATCAACGTGCCAGCCATTTTGAGAAGCAGATCGATCTGTTGGTGGAGCACTGGTATTGTTTTCCGTTGGTCGCAGGTTCAAATCCTCTTGTTGCAAAGTTTGGTATGGTTCTGTTAACAACAGTGGTGTTAATACAGATTCACCTAGGGCAGAGATCAGTGGCAAGACTGTTATCGACAAGGCATCAACATTGCTATTTATCCATAATGCCTCACACAAAGAAAATTTGGGATCACTGCATGCATGCACAAACAAGAAATGACCTTTTCTAAGATACCCTTCCTGATAAACTTTGGTTCAAACAGTACCACAAATACTGTCCAAAGCAACTCAAAGCCATCAATGAACTCCCGTATTGGAAGCCCTGTGTGCTTTTTTGCATGAGAAATTTTAGTCATAAGTTCTAACCATCAACTGGGCACAGGCCCAATTGGTACTGGGTCAAGTACACCCATTTATCCAAGGGACAACAACACCCACTACATCCCCTTTCCCCTCTCCTCCTTCCCATCTGCCACTGATCTCCAGGTAAGTCAATAAAAAACTGACATGTTTGCATGCAAGATTTTTCGGTTGGTTTGCTGTGCATTTTGATACTAACTCCGTTCTTCCCACACCTTTCTTTCCCTTTCTTTCACCCTCCATCAACTTCCCCCAAATCCTTTACCCCTATCTGCTGTTCTTCCCATCATCCTTTGTCTTACGTCCTGCACCTTTCCTGCTCCCCTGTGGCCCCTCCACTGTCCACCCCCCCACCGGACGTGTCCATCTCTCTGTCCTATTTCTCCTTCATAGACTGATCTTCTTTTACAGAGTGCAGCGGCTGGTTACGGAGGTTACATCAGTCGGTACGCTGCCACGCCCACAGCCTACGCCATCCCTTATGGCAGGGAATACACAGCCGACCCCTACCACCCAACAATCGGTCCCACGGCGACGGCGTATGGGGTAAGATACCCCTCCCTGACGACAAGGGTAAATGCCATGGGATTATCATCCATTCTTGGTGGTTGTGTGGAAATTTGTTCCTTTTTTTTTTTTATCCCTTTTTGGTGTGGTTGGTTCTCACTTTTGTTCACTGGTGGTGTTTATTTCGTAATATCTGTCGAAAAGTATTTGCTGCTAGATTGTTGTATTTCCTGTGTGTGGGGCCTTTCAGAATTTGGCAGTGGCAGTTTTCTTTTGGCTATTCTTCTGAGAGCATGTTCCAAGTAACTGAAAAGCTTAGACCATGTCTGATATGCACGCTTCTTTTTTATGGCTATGTCTTTAGACTGTAGTACACCAATGGCATAAATTAAGTCATTGCCACAAACTACCCCATTTAGACATGGCCTAAGACAAGCAACAAGCAACAGCTGCCAATGTTTAAATTCTGAGAGGTCTTATGTCATGTGACCAGCTACAACGGAATGTAAAAACAATCAAGATCTCTGGTTGTTTTTAGCTGAAATAAATAGAGGAGACTAAACCAAATTTACAAGGTTTACCGCCCTCAAGACCTAGAAAAACCGTAACTGTGTTTTAAACCAATCCTTTTCCCGACAACTGAAAAATTAATGTTGGCAACTAGCCAGTGACCCTTGAAAGTAGATTGAGTCACTGTACTACATTGGAGCTAACCATCTCTGGGGAAAAGGCACTGATTTAGACTTCCAGCAAAAACCCCAGAGAGTTGCAGGGAGAGGGGGAATGTGATCCAAGCAAGGACTTGAGATCCAATTCATTGGCTGCAGATTGGAGCAGAACATCGGTAAAACGGTGGTCACCAGAGGTTGAAGGCAAGAAAAGTGCACATATCGATGTATTAATGTCAATGATCGGAATATGTGTCACTATGAGGTATAAATTTGGGAAGCCCACAATTTAAAAAAAAATCTCAACTCCTAGGGAAAAGTCAGGATAATGGGGGGTGGGGAACTCAATCAGGATTCCTTTGTCAAATTTCAAACACATCGGGCTTGGATTGATCATATAGGATTTATTTTTGTTGTTGCTGGTCCCATTGATCAATGGTTAAATGTACAGTGGTAGCTTTCAATCATTTTGTGTTTTTGAAGTTTTGGTACTTGTTAATGTTTGTGTAGCTCATTAAAGGGCCTCATCAGTGGATTTGTGAATTTACCATGACACTGAAATTGTTACTGCTTCTGTAGATTATAACATCAAACCAACAAACTTAGAATTGACAAGCTGCAGTCAAGTCCTGCTGTTGTGTCTGTTTTGTAATCTCAATGCTACTGAATTCAGGTTATGATTCAGATTCTGTTTGGATTTCTTGTATTGGAATTTCACCGTCAAAAAAACTTGCACTGCACTCGGGAATGTGACTTGATTTCTACACATATTCATGCACTGTCTCAAAAGTAAAGAACATTTCAGAGAGCTTTTAAAGAAAAGCGGGATGTGGTTTACTTCTGCAGATTTGATTGCCAGAGAAAACATTAAAAGAAATGTAAAGAGGGGATAGTTGCATAGAAGAAGAGAAATTTCAAAGATTTTTGAACATTGTTTGGAAAACAAAGGAAAAACTTTGCCCAAAGCAACAATGGTCTGAATTGATGTTTTATATGGGGTAGTTACAAGATGGATACTCAAGTCATCTCATAAACCATTCATGTCACACGAAGCATGAGAGCAAGTCACATCATCAGCGGCATGTCTTCACTGATGCCCCTGAAGTCAAAGGGCTTCCAGTATTGGTTCATTTTTACTTCAACTGCTAAGCACAAGTCTGTCACACACTGATATGGTCCTTTAATGTTTGATTTTTCCTTGCACATTTTTTCAATTTTGGTTTTCAATTTGGTGCAAGACAGTGACTGTGTGGTGTTACCAAAGCATTCCCTGGTATCTGTTATGTAAAATGCTTAATGATATGCCTTGCCAAAATCGTACATTTCTGCTGAGTGTTCTAGCATGCTTGCAAGTTGTTCATTTTTAACACATTTTCTAGTTTTCATCGTCAAAAAATGGATTTAAATTAACATTTCATTTTTAGAATTTGAGGTAATTCCTAATGCTAGCATGAAAAGTTTGGACTTTTCCTTGGTGTTAACAAAACGTTTGAAAAAATTCTAATTTGAATTAATTTGTGTGTGTAATAATTACAAAACAAAAACTGTTTAAAATGAGTACCTTAGGGACCAGAACTATTTATCATTTCACAACAGAGAAGACAATAACATCACTTAATCCCTCCCGAAACTGTTATATCTTCACTATGCCATTGACGGTCACCCATAAGTAAAGATTAAGCAACACGATTAACATTGTTTCAGTAGTGACCAGCTTTCCACAATGTTAGTTTTATCTTGATATAATTTGTCTCAGTTAAGATACAACTCATTTTAATATGTAATATATTTGTATCATTTCAGTTGCTTAGTTTTGTGATATTTTTATATTAAAAGAAAGAAATAATTTTCATTTGTTTGCCACATCCACCAAAACTCCACACCAATTTAAGATATCCACAGGCCACCAAGTTTCAATATAATCTCATGGTATATACCCTTTTCTGTACGCAAATACACACAAATATCTTTATTGAAACACGGTTTTCTTAACAAAACAGGCCATGAGTGTTTACTTTTTCTTGACATACAATTCTTTTTCCGTATCAAAAGGAGTATCAGGGAAAAGACTTATAGAATGACTTTGGGGAAACCTTGCATTTTCTCCACCTTGACGTGAACTTCTAAAATATTGTCTGATTTCAAACAGTCTCTTTTTCGGTATGTTCTGCATGATATTTCATTTGAATTACGCTGTCTTTCCAAGGTTCTGTTTTTGAAATGTATCAAAATATCTTTATAATATCTGATTTTCATTGAATGTATTTGTATTTCCTTTCATTTCAGCAGACTGGTATCTACAGAGGAGGCTATGCCCGCTATACGCCATACTAAACAAAACCAAACAATAACAAGAACTGTGCTGCCAATAAATTATACAGAACAACTCTTCTTATTAATTTTAAGAATGTTTAAACTGCCTGTTATGTAACAATTGGACACCTTAACTGCGTGCTGCACCTTTGTCAGGAAATGCTGAGACAATCAGACAGGATGGCTACTCAAACTGACTGTCGTACTGATTTCGCTGGATGCCAACTCTTCTGAGTACCAGCTGACTCAGTGAGATTGCGTGTTTGAGCATAAAGTGCTAAGGGCACTAGCGCTGCTTGGGCCTGACCGGTCCCTTCACTTTTTTCATACGCATTCTGCTGGAGAATTGTCAGAGTACCAACCATGTTTCACTGGCAATATGACATTGTATAGTGCGCTGCTCGTGAGTAGCCAGAGCACCAGCTATTTCACCAGTTACCTGTGATGCAGGACTAATCAGAATCACATGTAGGCAATTGAAGGATCAGATTTCAGAAGTGGACTTTATAGGGATTGTAACATCTGGAATCGTGGGTTAAGTCACCTGTCAAAGATCATTGGAAGGACCAATATATAAACAGGATCGTCTTTAAGATTGTAGATTTGTTAAAAGTATCAGTGTATTGTATCGACAGATTTTTCTGTTAGGTCTGTATTTGATGTTAGAATTACTGAATGGAAAGTGAATTGAAAAGAGTGTGGGGAAAAGAATGCCAACTCAAGAAGTTTTAAAATGCCCAATATTCACTTAAAAAGAAATGGCCAACTTTTGCAAAATGCAAAAAAAAAGTCAGATAAGAAACTCGTCTGGAGAGCAGAAACAAATCAGATTTTGACTGTTGTCTGAATCTCAGTTATTATTGAATTAAGTTTCAACTCGGTCTCTATATTACTAACAAGTATTACCAAGACAACTCGTTTTCCTACAGGGTAACTCAGAAAATTACTCAAAATTTTATTTCCTCTGCAACTTTACAAAAATATTACTCCAAGTGTGACCACAGTTTTGCACAAGCAGCTAAAGAAATCCAAACAGGGTTTACTGACTTTAAGTGAGAACTGGCAGGTATTCTCTTTCAAATTCAAATTGCTCAACTATCAAAGGAACTTTTTCCTAATGTGCATTTTTTTAGCAGATGCCAGCCACTTTATCCAAGAGTTTGTTGGTGACATAGCCCCAAACTGATGGCTGTTGGTAATTTGTGAAGAAAACGACTGGCCCAATTATCAGCAAAATTCAAGCTGCGCTAAAAATCCTGGGACTCGGTTTGTGCTGTTAAATTCTAATTAATTGAGCGGATACACTTGTCCAATTTAGCATATGCATCCGATTACCTGTCACTGTTTAGAATATCTGTCACCATAAAAAAAATTGCTGGATACCTCGATTATCAAAACTAGTGTCTTAAAGTTTGAATGACAGTGCCATCACCAGACATTGTTTAGTCCATGATGTGCTTCAAATGACCAACTCAAGAAAAGAAACAATATTTTAGGATAGAAAGTACAAGTGTCTTTTGAACAGTGTCCTACCTGACTTGAACAATGTGAGCAGTGTGGTATTCTTCCATGCACGCACGTAAAGCACAGGCTTTTAATGCCTCGGCTTTTTTTTGTATATAGACTTTAAAGGGTAAAAAAAAAGTAGTGCTCGAGAGTATTAGATAACTTTCAAGTTTTAGTGGCAATATTTTGCTAATTGCTAGTTTTTAATCAGTATTTCTCTGTCGTTTTATTTGCTAGCAGTGAAGGACAGTTGTACAACCTTCATGGCCCAATTTGACCTTTTGTCCACGTTTTCTTCACAAATTCATGCATGTAGCTGTTTTGTTCCTTCTTGGTAGACCTTTGTTATTTATTCAGACATATTGTTACCTGTGCTAAATGTGGTGCTATTATTTCAGGGTCATATATGAAAAAATGTTCGAAAATTGAGTGTGCCACTGAGATTGAGAGGTTTGTTGTTTGTTTAGTTTACCAGTCAGATTTGGTATGAATATTCAGTGCCTCGTACTACTACATGATTGGATGAGCATTTAATCTCTGGATGACCTACAACCAATCAAAATTCAGGAGTCGTTTTACCAGGAATCAAAACTGCGTGTCTGATTTCTAGGGTCACTGGTTGAGCATGCTGACATTGCATGGTCTGTTCACAAGAACCTGCGGCCCTGGGTTCTGTTCACAATAATGACCCTAGAAGCAATTTTTTTGTTTCACGAACACCAAAGTGTGCCCCTCAGTGACAAGAAGGAAAAAACAGCTTGTCCTGAAATTCCAGTCTGCCTAAACTAGTCAGATATGTACCAAATTACTGCCATAGACATTATCACCAGAGGCCAGCGTCTCATTATTTGAATTTGTTTGTTTGTTTGTTTCTTGGTTTTGTTTTATTTTTCAAGTAGATGCTTTTGTTATTTAACAGATGAAAATTGTTCATCTTTAACACCCTTGGCTAAAACGCTTGCCCATGAATATTAAACTCTTGTGTGGAAGTGACAGTAGACACTGATGTGCATTGCACTTCTTCCAGTTTATCGTTGCATATAACCTATTTATTTATTTCTGTAAACAAGTCCATTGCCGTCTGTAACATTTGTACAGTCTTAACTTTGGGGTTTTTCGTCGTTTTGTTGTCTTTTGCTGTGAAGTCTTAAAAATAACACAGTATTAAATTGAAAAAAAAATGAGAAAAGCAAAAGTAAAAAAAATAGACACCAGAGACCCTTGTTTAACAATACATTTATATTTATTGTTCAGTATATTGAATTATTGAAATGTGTCTATAGTAGCCTGTATAGATTAAAACCCAAACAAAAACAGTGAGTGCAATGGTTTGCCTTGTGGTAATCCACTGTTCTAAGTATTGTTAGATGTTGGTGTTCTATCAAATGGTGTAGAAAAACCATTGTATGGTGTGCTATTTTTGCCCCCTCCATAAATAATATGGGCATGTATCATAAGTTAACCATTTTAATGCCTAATCGTTTCTCCTGTTATAGTGTTGCATTTTAAGACTTTTTGCTGTAGCTATATTTTGGTTCTCTTTGAGGCATGGGCTGCTGCTACAGAATTTGAAGATATGTGTATCTGAGGAGCACTGTTTACCTTTTGGTTTTTGTGACTTTTACTTTAGAACTGTGTACATTTGTTCCGTGCCACATAACACAGGTTTGAAGACTGGAGTACTCTCTTAGAACATAGCTACATAACTCTTTTTTTACATGTAGTTCTATCATTTTTGCTTTATGTTCTGTCTTATATTTTCCTTTACACTTGAGTTTTTCGAATATGTTTATTTATTCAACTCTTCATGTTGCATTTTTCTTATTTGGGTTTTTGTTTATGTAAGTATGTACATGTACTGTAGTTTCACAGTTCATAAGTTCATATATCTTGCTCTTGATAGCAGATGCATAGATGCACTCACAATCAGTTCCCAATTTTTAGTGCAAATTTTAAATGCTTCAATTAAATAACACATACAGCTGATATCCAATCAGAGGGGTTGTATCAAGCTACATACGCTTGGCCAATCCCATGGAGTGTTCAGTGGGTCCCTGCAGTTTGATTTGCAGTCTGTATGTAATTTGGATTTCCTTGATAATGTAAAAAAAAAAACAATTCTCTGAAATTGAACTTGCATGTATCTTTGCTAGTTTCAAGTTTTTGTTCCTTCGTTGTTCCCCTCTCTTAGATATCATATATTTAGTCTCTGAAATTGTAATCTTTTTTCCCCAAAAATATGTGTGCTATTTGACAGTTTAGAGGTTAAGTGTCAACTTGAAAAATACCTGTGGTATGATCTTCAAGGAAAATTGTGGCTAGATTTAATTTGAATTTTGGTCAGGGCCTTTTGCCTTGTATTTGTGAAATAAGAGTTTTGTGGGTATGGTTCAAAATGCTGCCTGCTTCTGTGCAGACCAACACCATTAACAATATACACTGTGACAAGTTAATTCAGTCTACGCATACATGTAGTTGTTTTGTCCTCCACTTTAGTATAGTTAGCATGAGTTACATCTAAAAACAATGGGGTTTGTTTGGGGGCGTGGCAGCGTTTTTTTAGAGGTACTAAGGCATGAAAGTGAGATATTTTTCTGAAACAAAGCCTTGACCGTTTTAGATGACTCCTTTTTGAATAGTGTCAATTGTAGCCTTCCTCAGTTTTGGTTTTTTTGGGGGGGGTTGTTTGTTTTGGGTTTTTGTCTTTTGGGGGAGGTTGGGAAAATAACACCTGTGCTGTTTCAGTTCTGTGCTGTTTTTCTATATGCCACGGTGATCAAAATGTTAAGATTTAAACATATTTGTTATTACCATCTCTTGAAATATGGCTTGATAGCCATTTCATTCAGACTTTGTATTTTAGGAGCACATTTTGTTCTGAGAACCGCCAAATCAAATGACATTTTAAGAAATCAGAATTCAAAATCTGGTTCGACATAAGTTTTCCCGTCGTGAATTTTTGTGACAATTTAATTCACTCATTTATAATGCATTGATATCCACATTTGTCTCAATTACTCCCCTCCCTTATAGAGAAAAAGTGGAATGAAATTTATAGTTGACAAGCTTTTAAACAGAAATAAGTCGCAAAGGTCTGCAGTTGAGTTTGTCACTATATTTTACAGTGCTCAGTGACATTCGTCCAAGGTGCACCCTGACACAAATTACTTCAATCTCGTTGCTGTACAATGTACATGGTAGGTCTATGTCCCAGACTGAAGTGACGTGAAACAGTTCTGTAGTGTCTGGAGGTAGCTGTTTTATTCCTGCCTATATAGAA
The DNA here is from genome assembly GCF_054643075.1 of Acanthaster planci. Classification (NCBI taxonomy): domain Eukaryota; kingdom Metazoa; phylum Echinodermata; class Asteroidea; order Valvatida; family Acanthasteridae; genus Acanthaster; species Acanthaster planci. The sequence goes on along the minus strand of NC_141783.1, from coordinate 20,388,282 downwards.
TCTAAAAGGCCTGGTTTGTTTCTTTTCATGGCTTGAGTGAAATTGCACATGGTGTTCATTTTAACTCATCTTGTTACTCGAACAAGACTGTTACAGCCAGTGCAAATGGTAATTCAAATTATTACTCCCTGTTGATCACGTGTAGAATTTGAGGCGAACCCGTAACATTAAGGTTTCGTTTTGTAAATGGTTCTCTGGGACTTAATGTGTATACCATGAGGCATCAAATGCATTGAATAAAAAAACACCGAGTCTGAAAAAAAAATTATGTCCTTTCATCGTTATTATTTTTGTAATACGAGCTTTTCACAGTAGTGCGCCTCCAAGAGTTTTCAACGCGTTGGCCAATCACGATGCGAGAAATCTGTCGACCAAATGCGCGTTTGGAAAGTGTCGACGGATTTCGCACGTCGTGATTAGCCAACACGTTGCAGACTCTTTGAGGCGCACGTATTCGACAACCAGAATTAGAAGACTTTACTGCGCTAGCACCAACGCTCGTGGACGAGTGGTACGCGCACGTTATATGCCTCTTCGACCAATAGGGTGTCATGATTTGCCAAATGCACGCGCGCATCAAGCGGAAGAATGTCCCTTTAAAATCGCCCTGCGCTGAAGTGCACCCTCACCGACGAAAGAAAGATAGTTGCTACTAGGTTTTACAACCTGGTTTTTACACGCATTCAGCGTACTCGTACAGACCATATAAATGATTTATTCTTCCGTTATCAATGACTATTCCATACTAAATTTGATGTGCGTACTCGGCGTTCTCCACGTCAAATGCGCATAAACTGGCACTTTAGTTTGACTTTATGCTTATTCAAAAGTTTGCTAGAAAATCACACTCAGAGACTAATCTGAAATGCATAAAATAAACCAAGACAAAAGTCATATTTGCTTGGCGGGTTACGATTTTACTCACAAGCTCTTAAGTAAGCACCGGGGTACGCCCCCTAGACGAAATAGTGAGGCAACTACCATGCCCCGCCCACACTGACAAGTTGCCGATTCACATTGGTCATTAGTTGTCTGCGTGGATTGATTCGGCGACGTGGCGAGTTCTCATTGGCTAGCTTGTCTGCACTACCTCTTGCACGTGTCAGAGGGGCCGTGCCTCTTGGAATCAGCAGACTGATTATACAAAACCATTTACGTGGTGGTAATAAGAAGACTGAGTACCAGTCTTCCGTCCTACTGAGTCTGTCGTCTGCGTGTCTTTCTTTGAATCCTTTAGAGTGAATTACATTTGTTTCGAGTTCCTCAATAGCGTACAAGTAAATCTACCCTTGTGGATCGTAGAAAGATAAACTGAATTGCGTTGTACTCTCGTTCTTACCAAACCAATATTGAAATCATTTGTAGCTAACTTGGAAGGCTAGTCTACTATGCCAGGCATCAAAGTTCAAAGGGTAGGTCTACGAAGTGTTTGGCTGTCGCGCACCGTATGTACATATGTACACGTGTAGGTCAACAATTACAAATCCATACGCTTAGCATTTCAGTCTGAACCTTCCTCCGTGATCTGAATGTCTTGCTTCTTCCTCGTGGAACCTGTTCTTTGTTGAATTTTAAAGTGAGTATGAAAATTGTTGAGTATGGAGATCTGATTCTGTGCATACTTCTGGAAAAGATGATGATAATGACGAACAAATGAAACAGGCAATTTTCGTTGCTTTTTTTGACTTGAGGGCCAACCGGTAGGCCTACATCATGATTTAGATGCGGATGAAACAGGCAAAAATTGAGCCGACGTTTAAGTTACAGTAGCCTGAGCCAATGAGATTTGATTTATTGTTTCTCGTCATGGGTTTTTCAAATTTAGATGCATTTTTTCATTGATTATTATTCGTTATTTTCTGTCATGGAAAAAGAACACCCTCTTCACATGCATGATTGATACACGTATTTGGCATCCAAATCATATTCAATTTGGTATTGTGCAGTAAAACTTAAAGGGAGGCATTTGCCATTTGGCAGAAAAGAAGCAAAAAATTTCATTAGTAAAAGATACCCTCCACCCATAGAGCAAGGACTTTCCTTGCTCTATGGGTGGAGGGCATCTTTTAATAATGAAAATTTAGGACTGTGTTCTTGCTCTGTGCTCCACCGTGACCATCCATTTGAATGAACATGTTTCTTTAATATATTCCCACATCTACTATCTAATTCCACTTCACTCCCAACCTTCCCATGTGAGTCACTACCAATGTAAAGTTCATTTTTCATTATATCAGTACTTGAACATGACAATCCACGAATGGTGGCCAGATGCGGAAGAGAATCGCAGTACATGCACACACTCTGGGTAGCAGGCAAGAAACAGACCAACACCTGTTGTGCATTTTCAATTTCATCACATGTTTATTTATGATGACAAAAGTAGGTCTAATATCAGGGATTTTTCTCTCTATATTTCCTGGTCAAAGCAATAATTTGTATTTAATTGCAAGCAAAAACTACGAGTATTACTAGGATATTACTGGCCCTGATTGTCTGGCTAAGATGCAGGCAGTAATCAGGCATTTTTGGAATGTTGTCTACTATTCGTCAGACTCGGCAGCAACCATCATTGAACACTTTGAAGTGCCTGAGTTGCAACTCCTTCTATGTCCTTCTATGGTCTGATTCTGTTTGACCTTTGCATTGCAGTCCGTGTGGTTGTTGATGCTGCTAAGGTAAAGTCTTGGTGTAAGAATTTTTGCTCCTGATTTTTTGTGTTTTGATGACTGGGATTGCCAGAAGGTAACTTTCAATGTTTGGAGTTGAATTTTCTGACAAATGTCACCTTTTTTTTTTTTTTTTTCAAATAATAATGAAATTATTTGATGCAGGGCCAAAATCTCCTGCGGGCACTGACGAGAAACAATAAGTCCAATTTTATTAGCCTTAGCTAGGGTTAGGCCCAGTGGAGTAGTGTTGTGTTACCATGGTATCTGTCCTGAAACGGAGTTGTTACTAAATAGCTATGTTATTTTCTGTTCATTTGCAGGAAGTGGACTTTGTTAGAGACCCAGGATATCATCATGCAATACCAATATCTGTTGACTGTCATTTTCTTTGCATTAACAATAATTTATGCATCGGCGTACAAGCCAACAAAGTTTGCGAAAGGTAAGACCACTTGGAACCAACGTTTGGTACATGATGTGTGCCCATATAGAAAGGGGCCACTTCCCCATAAATTCACGGGCCTGTTTGTTTTATACTGATCTCACTCAGTCAATCCCGTCCGCTCCATCCGTTGTGCGGGTTCTGGTGTTAACCAATGACAGATTACTGACCAAGATTCAAATCTCTGTGAAACAGACAGGCCACAGATGATGAAGACGTGGTTTTTAGTTGGGCAAGATTGCAACCCCTGGAGAACTCAGGACTCCCCATGCATTTCTGCCTCTCTGAGAGACAGAGCAAGGGGCCCCGACAGGGTGTATGATAGCCCCTGTTCTGTATCTGGTGCCAAGATACTGGGCTCCTTTATTGGCCCCAGAACAATGTCCTACATGTAAACAACGTGTTCGTCATTGGAACGGCCTTTTCTTTGAAGCTACAGAGTTTCAAACAACTAAAATTAACACATATATGTAAAACCTCAAATATGATTGATTTCCTGAATAATAAAGATCAATACAGAAAAAAATTTCTGGTGCTAAAAATTAAAACAAAAATCTTTACACTATTTTGAGTCGGTGTAATTGTTTCGTTGAGACAGGTTGTGAAATGGCTCTCTCTCAGAAAACTGGAGAGTGTCTCTTACGACCCATATCTACATAACCATTCCGAATACAAAGGTACCTGTATGTTATGAAATAGCAATCAATTCAAATACAAGAAAAGTTAATAACAGTGACTCATAAAGTTGTCAAATTTTTCTCCGTTTTTCAGGAAAAGAAGGTCCTGTAAAACTGACCCAAAGCTCTACCTTTACAATCAAGTATAAGTTTCATGGTCTTAAACTATTCACTTCCAGAGATTGGGCTTTCCGTCGCTTGAGATTGGGCTTTCCATTGCTTTTGATGTTTTGAAGATATAGGTTTGAGAGCAAGGATACAGGAGCACAGTGTCTTAGCACCAAGACAGGGCTTATTGTGTTTCCTTAGGCTGTAAACGCAGTTGGGATGTAACAATTCTGAGATGTGGCATGGATGTACCCTTGTAGAGGAGCCTTCTTCCCAAATCAATATGACTTCTGAGATTTATATTTTGTTTCATTCTTGACTCAAATTGTCTCCCCATTTCTAAAAACAAAGCTCGTGTTAACCAGTTAATGTTAGGTTTTCTTCCCTGAAAAAAAATGCTGGGGCCTTTTTGTTTGTTTTTCCCCACAGATTCTTCAACCTTACAATTTATTTCTGGCGCCCATAAAATATATCAGGAGGCACAACTCTTGAGTCCAGGCATCAGTGTTGTCAAACCTAGCCCCCTTAGTTCTTCTTTTAAGCTATGTTTCAACTGCCCTTGTAGAAATTGTGGCACATGTCCAGACATGAAGCTGTTCACGTACAAAAGGTCCACAGCATGGCCATGCGTGTTTTGGGGGCCAGTTGTTTTGTTACGAAGGATTTGCTAGTTGTAACTTTATCCCTCTTGTAAGTGTGATTTCGCTCCTTAGCAAATCAGTTTACCCAAATAAAGGAGGTCTTTGATCCCCTTAACTCTTTTGTGTACGGTGTGAGCTCCCCAATGCCATTCTAATTACTTAAGAAAAGCATTTCTATATTATTGTTAGTAGCAGCATCCATGTGTTGGTTCGTCTTCCGTGCTTTGGCCCACCCAAGCACAAGGTGTTAATATGTGAACCGTAGCAATGGAAAAAGAATTTATAAGTGAGTGTCCACGTCCTCTGTGGAATAAATAAGGAAAACTGTGTGTTTATGCGTCATCCGGCGTCAAGTGGTGAAGGCATCTTGGTATTTTTATGCCATGGACCATGAGGCAACTAACTGTAATTTGATTCAGTCTTGCTGCAGCCTGATGACAAGCCTCACCACTGAAATCTCACCCTTTTCCCATGGTCCCACACCCCAGAAAAGTTGGCAAAATGTTGACACATTGTACAATGAAATCCATGCCCCCCCGTCCTCCCCGTAGCCCCATAAATGTGGCCCATGCTGCCAAATGCACTTCAATGACTTGAATGAGCATGAGTGTTAGATAAAAACAGTTGTCAGCGTAATGCATATTGCAAGCCCAACATCTGGGTGTCATTCATTCACTATAATAGCAATGTTAGGTATTTGAACAAGGTGTGTACTTGTGAAATATCTATCCACCGTTACTGGCGCTTCAAGGTACTGCAGTGACTCCATCATTATTACCCCTGCTCACTGGGCCAACACAATATATTCTTAAATCCCTAGTGTCAGCTAATTTGGGAGTTTACAGCTCAATGCTACCATTGTTGATGGAAAAAGCTAACTAAAGAACTGTCTGCCTTCATGGTTAACCATTTATACGCCTTGGCGTAAAGGGACAAACGGGAGTTATGTGACTTGCCCAAGTAACAATGTAATGTAACAGCTGCTGGATTTGAACCCTAGACCCTGTGTTTGAGAGTTACAAACATTGGCAATGGCACTTCACACCTATAAAGACAAAAAGGTAGACACTATGTCTACAGTTCATTGAGCTGGTTTAATTCTTAACTGATCAATTATAAGGCTATGTACATCCGGTGACACTTCTAATCAAAATACAAATATCCTCCAGATTTTTAACTGCGAAGGAATAAACTATTTTGACAAATATAAGTGTAGGCATTAAAATGTGAAATTTTCTTTCCATTTACAGAGGTGGTCTGTGAGGGATGTCATGCATTTGTCACAGGTAACGTCAAATTTATGTATTTACGTCACCATTTGCATTTTATTTTACTAAAGAAATCATTTCAGAGATACAGTTTGACATCAAAATATAACGAGAATATTTGTAGGAATTTGCCAAGAATTTCAAGGCGGTGAAAATCAAAAGAGAAAAAATGCTTTCTGAAGTGCATTTTCAGTTGAGTATATTGATTTTTCTTACATTTGCTGTGGATGGACTGTTTCCTTTGCTCAGAAGCTACAAAGCTGATGAACAGAAAACACACAGCTAAAGACAAGATCGACACTCGGATCAGAGATGCGCTGAGGAGGACATGCGATACAGAAAATCTACGTGCGTATGAGTTCAGCCCTCCTAACTTGAAGAAAGTCTGTGACTACTGGACAAGTAAGTCTGCCCAGAAGTGATTTAACTGTTTTGTTTTGTTTTTTTGTTTTTTTATACTGATGATGGTAATGCTGTCTGTGCTGGTGTGCCCTGCTTGTTGGAAGTCTGTTGCAACTCGTTGCAAAATTGGGGTTTGGAAATTGAAGAATTAATAACCAGGATTAACTCTAGAAAAGTGGATTGCAGACTCTACTGCCTTGGTAATGGTTTTCCCCATGCTTAGCCTTCAGGAATTCTTCAAATAATGTCATTATAATCATGTTGGCACCAGTCTTATGGAGATTGGACCTGTTGTTTCCTTTAAATGTCCATGTTGGCGAATAGAGTCGGCCACAAATACCAACTGTTCACATGGACATTTTCGTAGGTTGTGCAGGCCAACATCATGTCAGAGGGTGAGCACAAATTTATCATAACAACCAAACCCTCTGTCGGTTTGATTTGAAACCTCACAGATATACCTAAAGTGAATTTCTTTACCTGTTGACAAGCCAAATTAAAAGAAATCAGTCACTTGGCAACCAAGATCTTGGGTGGGGACAGATTCTGCCTTGTCCTCCCTAGTCCCCCTTGGATGGGGGACAGATTCTGCCTTGTCCTCCCTTCCCCCTAGGATGGGGGGCAGATTCTGCCTTGTCCTCCCTTCCCCCTAGGATGGGGAGCAGATTCTGCCTTGACCTCCCTTCCCCCTAGGATGGGGGGCAGATTCTGCCTTGTCCTCCCTTCCCCCTAGGATGGGGAGCAGATTCTGCCTTGTCCTCCCTTCCCCCTAGGATGGGGAGCAGATTCTGCCTTGTCCTCCCTTCCCCCTAGGATGGGGGCAGATTCTGCCTTGTCCTCCCTTTCTCCCTAGGATGGGGAGCAGATTCTGCCTTGTCCTCCCTTCCCCCTAGGATGGGGGGCAAATTCTGCCTTGTCCTCCCTTCCCCCTAGGATGGGGGGGGGGCAGATTCTGCCTTGACCTCCCTTCCCCCTAGGATGGGGGGCAGATTCTGCCTTGTCCTCCCTTCCCCCTAGGATGGGGGCAGATTCTGCCTTGTCCTCCCTTCCCCCTAGGATGGGGGCAGATTCTGCCTTGTCCTCCCTTCTTCCTAGGATGGGGGGCAGATTCTGCCTTGTCCTCCCTTCCCCCTAGGATGGGGGGCAGATTCTGCCTTGTCCTCCCTTCCCCCTAGGATGGGGACAGATTCTGCCTTGTCCTCCCTTCCCCCTAGGATGGGGACAGATTCTGCCTTGTCCTCCCTTCCCCCTAGGATGGGGGGCAGATTCTGCCTTGTCCTCCCTTCCCCCTAGGATGGGGGGCAGATTCTGCCTTGTCCTCCCTTCCCCCTAGGATGGGGGGCAGATTCTGCCTTGTCCTCCCTTCCCCCTAGGATGGGGAGCAGATTCTGCCTTGACCTCCCTTCCCCCTAGGATGGGGGGCAGATTCTGCCTTGTCCTCCCTTCCCCCTAGGATGGGGGCAGATTCTGCCTTGACCTCCCTTCCCCCTAGGATGGGGGGCAGATTCTGCCTTGTCCTCCCTTCCCCCTAGGATGGGGGCAGATTCTGCCTTGTCCTCCCTTCCCCTCCCCCCTGAGGTTGTATGTAAAGAAAAAAACAACTCTTTTAGAATGATCAATTTTTATGATAAATTTAAAAAGCGAGCTGAATGAACTAAGTCACACATATGCCCTTCATCGATTGCAAAGGGTAAGGCTTTTCCACACTTGCATGATATGGCTGTCATGTGCCTTGTGCCAACTTCAAGACCTTTTAGTTCACTCACTGCAGTGAACGTACCATTCTAGTCGTTCAGGTCTCCAGCCTGCTAACCAACATCAATTGAGGAGACATATCTGTTCATATTGCTGCCCCACATCTGTAGAATAGTCTCCCTTCGAACATCCGGTCCAGCACCATCACTCAAGTCTTTCAAAACATACTGTTATAATCTTGCTTTTACCAAATTGATACCAATACCAAGTATTTTAGTGGTTATGTGTATTTGTTTCATACTCCTTCTTGGTTTTTGTTTGTTTTGGGTTTTGGGTTTTTTTTAGCACCATGAGTGCCTGGAATCAATTGGAATTGTGCTTTTTATAAAAGTTCGTCATTATTATTATTATCGTTATTATTTTCAGACAAATTTCGCAAATATGCTCACCAATATGCATGCTGAAGCAGTGTGTTGGCTGCAGGGGTTGTTGCTAGGTTACAGAGAGATTGCTCTTAAACCATATGGAGCCTATTAGCTGTTGGCAAGGAATCTTGAACAGTTGAAGTGAGCTGTGCATTTACTGCCAGAACCACATACCCCACAAAATAGGCTTATGATCATAGCTTCCGGCAAAGCGTCTGCGAACTATAACGTTGATTGCTCCATTTTTTATCAGCCGAGTACAAGGACGAGATCACCAAGGTCTTTAAGGAGTATTCTGAGCCCGAGGAGAGAGAAATTGCCTTGTGCTTTGACGTCACTGATGCGTGCATTGGCGTTGATCGGTCGACTTTCCGCATCAATAAGTACAAGGGGCCGGTGAGTATGTTGCAAACAAACATAGAGGCTACTCTGTCAAGTAGGCCTCAAATTATACTTCAACCTGGTAAATATCTTGCTTCCAGAAAAAGGTTACAGAAGTTGAAGTGTGCAGAAGACCTGATTCACATGCTAACCATGGCATCTTTTAGTCACCCATTCATTACACGTCCCTGCTAGTCTCTTATATGTTCATCACAAATCGTTCAATTTAAAGTCAAGTCACAGGCTTTCCAGATGAACTGCGATAAATGCGTCCCTTTGTCATTAATCCTCCTGTTACCTTTGACTTGCCTTGTGACTGGATTAATTCCAGAACTTGTTCAAGAGTTTATGAAAGGACTTGCAGTGGACTCAACCATAACAGGGCATTATGTCATTGCCGACCACTGTGACAAAAAATAACTTTTTCCAGAAACGGAAAACTGTATTGAGGTCCTTTAACTTTGGCCAAGAGGCTATGCTATTGGTTCTGGTATTTGGCAAAACAAACAGACTGGTTAAAATAAAATGCTTCTTTCAACAGAAGTTGTTTGATGCTTCCCAAAGTAACATTGCAGGCACATACAAGTAACAATATTCTGAATCTAAATGTAATTTTTGCCTTCAGTGGTTTGCCATGTATACAGAATTTTCAATCCTCAACCACTGCCTCCATAGTCGTCCATCAAACATCATTTATCTTTCCAGAAAGTGAAACATCAAAACAGAACATCTGCACTCTTGTTTGAATTCTTAATTGGATTGAGTTAGAAATATTCAAACACTTTGTTAGACTGCCATTTTTGTCATTCCCAGACTTGCCTGCATCATTTTGGCCCTTTTTTATGTCAGCCATCTCAGAATTTATCATGTCATTTAGGTATGAGCTTCCATTTTTGCTTTGAGTTTGCTTTCAAGTTCCATTTTCATAGTATTCCTCAAGGGTAAGCAGTAATAAAAGAGTCTTAATTTTAACCAATTAATCTTATCCTCGAGTTTGAAGCAGTTTCGACAAAGTCGAAATCTGTGTAGGTTTTAGGTAACGTGGCACTTTTACGATAGGAATCGGCCTGCTAGTTCTTTACATTTACACCTGCCATTGTAAACATGTCTACCTCACTTGTCTGAATCATGCCCTTAAAACTCTCACACCAAGGCTGTTTCTCATTCACAGGGGCGCTACAGTTTGGGTTGAATTGATTTGGAGTGTTAGCCTTTTGACAAAGACATTGTGGATTGAACAAAGTAGCAAAGTGTCTACATAACAAAGATCTCAAAACCTTTTATGACTACATTTGGCAAGGCCATTCTTCAATATATTCAAAGTCAAATTCCTGCATTATTTGCATTTATTATGCAAGTACGATGCCCACAGGAAATAGTACAGAAGAGAACTCAGTGCTGCTGTCATTACTTGGCGGTGAAAACAGCTTGGCAGTGAAAACGGCTGCTTGACACAAAAATCATATGTGATCCACTGTGCAAAAATAAGTCTCGAGTCACCGGAGCCACTTTTGAGTTTGATTTTGTATTAGATTGAGAATTTTTTTTTGATGTGTCACTCAGTTTGGTATGATGAAAATGGATGTTGTATAGATGTTTAAATGTTGAGGATTTTTGCCGAGCAAGCCACATATTGTCACAAGGAGTCAAAGCTTGAAACCAATCATAACACATGAACTCAAAGTATGGCAAGGTTATTACCTATTTGGCCAGAAGAATAGATGCTTCATTTTCATTTGTGTAGTTAGTGATCTGCCTTTCAGGGAAAATTGGGGAAAGCGGTTATAGAAATGTAAAATTCAAAGACTGCTGCCAACTAGCTGTTAACTACCGTGACCTGAAATATACAGATCAAAAACCTTTACACGACTGATTTTCAATCCTAGGAGCATCTTGCTCATAAGAAAGTTTCTGTTAGGATTGTAATGTCAGGTCCTTCAATTTTGGGTATTCACATTTGTATGCTTGTATTACTACTTCAATCTACTACTTTCATTGAGTCCCCATTTGCATCAAATCCAATCCGCTACTTTTCCCTTTGACTATGGATCTATGCTTTGATCCATTGTCTGTCTTTCAGTTCTATTCAGTTCCATTCTTGAATGTACACTTTCTGCCTTCCTGTTTCATCTTATCTTTTCTTCTGTGTTTAAAACTTTAGTCCCGAAAGGCTGTGCGAGAGCAGACAGGCAAAAGCAAGATGACAGGAAAGAAAAAGGAAAGTGCCAAGGCTGAAACCAAACAAAAAGACAAAAAAGAAGAGCTGTAGGCCTAACGGTAAGGAGAGTAGCACATCAAGGTTCTCTGAAAAAAAAACTGAAGCTGAATTTCATTTTCTCATCAAAGGTCAGATTCAGATATTGCCATCAAATGAGGTCCTGCATTGGCACCGACTGATTACATTGTATGAAGTTTACAAATACACTGTACCCAGAATTCTTTGAATGCTTGGCAAAAATATACATCATTTAGCCTACAACATGTCAAGAAAACATGTTCAGGTTATGTCCATGGTGGGTAATGCCTTTCCAAATATCCAATTAATATGTGACTATGGACCTTTTTCCTGTGATGTCACGATTGTGCTGGACCTGTGACGTGTTGTGATGGTAATGAGTGCATTGTGTTGTGATGGTAATCTACCTATTCAAGATAAACTAGTCAAACATGCAGGGTTCGCATGTGCGCTTGCACGTGGTTGAAGCTGCCCGTAGGAATATATATGCGATTACCGTAGCCAAGGCGGTCCTCACGTGGTGGCATTGTTTACAATTAGTCACGCGGGCGAAACAGGTCTATATACATATAAGGCAAAATACCAGTGTATAACATTCCAGATTAACCCTCCTATGCTAAGATGCATTCTTGACACAGTTGTCATATCAATCAAAATCAGTCAAATTTCCCATAATTGTCTGTGTACTGGGGGAAATCAATTGGAAGGCATTTTTTGCTGTTTTTGACGGTTAGAGCAGAAGGAGGGTTAATTCTAATTAATGAAGCAGATTTTCCTCTTTGGAACTTTTTTACAAAGTTTTTCCAATTTTTTTCCCCCTAAATGTAGACAAAATCTCTGAATTTTCCTGAGAGTCAGATCTTCTTCATTCGTATATTTAATATCATTTGTATCCATTGTTATTGAAATACATTGAAATTCGTTGTGATCTTAAACAGTGAACAAGTCCATCCATCTTCCTAAACAAAACAACAAACAAACAAAACAAAACATGCCCATGTTGTTACTGGAAACCAAAAAGAGGAACCGTCTGACTTGACTTGGTTTGAATTCCTTGTGGGAGTGGGAGATGCCTTCCCCCCAAAACAGGTTCCTCCTGGTAGGAACAATACATGCATTGAGAGTGGCAAGTTCCCATTTGGGAATGGGCTTTGGGCCATGGCACAGTATGGCCCAGATACTGCCAGATGTGATTCCATTCTCTTCAGCAATGGACTCCTCACATTTCTAGACCTGATAAAAACTGGGATCCAGTTTTGAGACAGAACAATTCTTTCCAGAATTCTGAGGGGGGGAGCCAATACGGGGCATGGATTACATTGATGAAGCATTTCTCATGAGCATAAGAAAACGTGTTCCGTAGTATATTAATGACTGCATTAAAATGTTAGTCTTCCAGAATTTTGGCATCAAGTAAAAACGTACCTGATGTTTCAGCACTTGTCATAGAACTAGACGTCCAAAACCGTCATGTTTTTCAATATGTCCCATTCACTAACACACACACACACATTCTGACACCACCCGATCTACGTATGAAGTACTGCGTTCTGAATGGAAGGATAAGATTTTGGCCAGCCAGGAGCAGTTTTGGTGACACACCTCCTAGTCTGTGACTCAGTCTTGAATGTGATCATCCTTCCCATGAAATCACTTGTCAGTGACATTCTTGGCATTGATCATCAACCACAAAGAGTGCCATGGAAGTCATCAATGTAGTTACTTTCAGTGAAAGGCAGAATGTAGGCCAATGTATTCCCCCAACTCAAATTGTTATACTTCAGAGTAAAGAAAGCAGCACATGAGAAGGATCCTGTGTCAATTGTTTATGTGGCATTATAAAGTTCTTAGTGTTGTAGGATGAAGATGGTTTGCTGCATTTTTCCTGATGGTCAAGCTCTAGACTCTCTGAAGTGGGGAGGTGGTCATACCGGCAGAGACAAAAGAAATAATTAATCAAAGCTGTGGCCGGATGCCCTCTGCCCACTGCATCTTAAGCTTTTGAAAAAGCTTGGCTTAAGATGTTTGAATCGTCAATCAAATTCCGCAGGCAACTTTTGTAACTGTTTAAGTATCCATCTCCAGAAGTAGAAACAACCCTCAGGTCTGTGACTCGCATTCCTTGTTCACTTGTGTCTTTCTCATTTCTTGTGCTCTTAATTATGTTATTTCTTCCGCGCTGTGTTTGTAACCTTCCTATTTATAAGGTCTTTGTAAACTGGCATTTTCATTTTGAATGTAATGTGAGACTCATCTTCATTATTACACATGTAGAGATTTCACCTGCACTGCATCATGGGTAGATATCATTTCATGCTTGATTTCTTTAACTCCAGAACCTCTTGCTTTTTTTTTTTTTCTAGAGATTTCTGTTAAGAATTTTTTGTTCTTCTTACCAGAAGTCTAAATTTCCTTTCTTTTTTTCCCAAGTCTTTCGAGGCTATGAAGAGAAAGGTCATTTCCAAGACTGAACGAGAAATTGGTGACGAATTGTGATCAGCAATCAAAACGCAAGCATTCCTGATGATGTCAAAGAATACAGCAGCAGATTCACTGGGAAACATTTTGTCAATAGGTGGCGGCAGACACACTGGTTATAGTTGACACATTTACCAGGATGATAGGGGTTTTCCTATTCCTGGTTTCAGTTCAGCTTCTGATCTTAGACAAGCACCCCTCCCCCCTTTTCACAGTTATGGGGACCCAGCTTAACACAAGTCCATTTTCTGCTTCAAAAACATCAGATCCTGTGACACAACAAAGTTTAGAGTATTGCCCATGGTTTGAGTATGTGACGCTTGCAATAATTCTAGAGCTGATGTTCTTAAATGACCAAGGATTTGTTCTGGCCAAGCAGCGACAAATTTGTGTCATAAAAACACATCCAAGATCTTATACATGACTGAGACCGTTTTCGAAATTGTGCCTTCATCTCCAGGTTTGGCTTTAAGTCAGATGCTAGAATCACTCAAACCAAATTAATGGACATATACTGACAAATTGATGCTTCTGCTGCAGAGAATGGAGCTGTTTTAGGCTGCAGGATTTCAACTCGTGGGCTGATTCATGAACTTGAAGACCAAAGCTTAACAAAAATGCAGACTGACATTCTGAAAAACCTGCTAGAACTCTACCGATCAACCATCGCATTTGATAGAGATTAGATTGCTTATTCAAAATTGTGCTAGGAACTCTAAAATGAACATTATTGGGCAGTTGTTATTAAGCTGTGATCTTACTGGCCTTCTCTCTGCATTTTTTTGGGGGGGGGAGGAATCTTGTGTGTTTTAAATTTTTTTTGACTCAATTTTGTGTTGAATTTTGACTCCTCTTGATGACACAATCCTTTTTTCTTCTCAAAACATTTTTTAACATTATACAGTTACTTAGACTAGCCCACATTGGAACAAAATGGCAAGTGGCAGATCACTGGCTGTCATTTACTACTAAAATTTATATATCACCCCACTCTTATATGTGTATCATGGTTACAAGAAACCTTGTATTTTTTTGGAAAGAGCCATTCAGCATTATCATCGTCTTTAACCCTAACCCCCTAGGGTGTCTGTAAATCATATTGAAATTGGAGGATTTGGGACTGTTAGGGTTAAATGGTGACCTTTTTCAAAATTTGTGGACCCATCTATCCATCCACACTTTTTCGATCGAAAGAATTGACTTAGCGTTATACACAATTATTATTGTGCATAAGAACCCTCGTTCATTCACGTGGGTATGCCTATGCATCCAGCATGCCCATGAGGTTCGTGGCACTGTTGATCCAAGTTTCCAAATGTTTAAAGATAAACAAGTTCACCGTACTTTATTATGGCACTCGAAAACTATGATGGTCGGATTCATAGTTCAATAGGGGGTCTGAAAGCTGTATCGTATGCGTAGGTAGGCACGTCGTTGTCAAACTAGAGACCAAATTTAAAAATGGTCTCTAGTAGTAATGAATAACAAAACAGCAGTGGTATCGACCACGGACGAATGCTCATAAAACCTGCTATAAAATGTAAAATCCGTAGGGTCTAAAATATACGAAGTGCATTTTAAATGTAACCCCTTCCGTTTATTGGGTCGCCAAACAAATCCACCCTTCCTCTTTGTACACTTGAAATTCCAAAGCAGCGCATTATGTGTATGAACCCGCCATGTGAGTTCAAACCGTGACAGATTTACGGAGTTGTGGTAGGCTACATGCATGTGGGAAATTATTATATACATAATGTAATCGTTCCTGTCGATCTTGCAAGGGCTGTCATAAAACGCTGTACAGTCTTTCCTGGATGTTTGTACATTGCGGAATTGCAAGAGGGACTTCGTGTGAACATGATACATTTGTAGTCGTGTGGTATTTTGCTATGACTTACTTCATATACATGTGCGTATCCCAGTTTGAAAAATTACCCGCATGGAAACGCGAACGTGAACATCAGACCCAGAGGTCAAAGTTCCTGCAGATGCTAGGTGCATTGCGATAAGCCTGTCTAACGGAACTCCGGATTTATAAAAAAGTAAAGGAAATAAAAAGCTGCCAAAAATAACCTGTCCTTGTTCGAGGAAGTATGTCCCAAAACGATCGGGTGATGGCCTCAATTTTTGAATAAGAATAAGTATACTCGGGACCTCGCCTTTGTAAAACACATTTGTAGAATGTGTAATCGTGCTGAAATTGATGGGTCAAAATGTGATGAAAGTTAAATTTGGCAGTCGGGGCTGTAAATAAGCTGTGTTCATTCATTTATTCCAAATCCTGTTTCCACTGATATTAAAATACATGCACGTTTTTATACATGTAAATGTTAAGTTTGGAACATTTTGGTTGATCCCTCCTTAACATTTGGTGGAGTATCGGTCTTCTTAAGAGTTTCAATATTCTGTTCCCTGCGTTAAGTTATTGTTTTTGTTCTTACGAATTTTTTTTTTAGAATGAAACCATCCGACACCCATCACTGAAATCCAAAATATACAATGCACATTATCCCTACATGTGTTCATGTACATCGCTGGTAATGTTGGTACCCGTATGTACTGAAACTAAGTCAAACCTTGTAGGAAAAAGAACACGTGGTCAAGATTTCATGCAGAAACAGTTTACCGAACAAGAATTTATACTGATGTGTGCCTTGCTTCCAGTGTGCTGTTTTAATGTTCACAGTCCTCAGATGCTTGGAAATATTCATATAAATGATCAACCTTGGCAAATCAGTTTTCTTCTCTTTTTTTTAATTCAAAACATTCCAATTATCTAATTGATGATTGATGCCTTTATAATGGTTACAGTATTTATCAGATTCAAATTACAATGTACATGTATATTTTTATAAATTTGAAAACTGCCATATTGGTACTACTGATTCTTACCGACAGTATATAAACCGGACAGCAAAAGAGACTTGCCACTTCTGTCCAAGGCCACACATAAAACTTCACTCCTTAAAAATAAACAATTTTTGTACACGGATACAAATGGGGTGAATTTTTATGTGTGGCCTTTGACAGAAGTGGCAAGTTTCTTTTGCTGTCTACTGTAGAGAAATGTAATATCTTTATCTGATTTGCTCAGATTAGTATGCAAGTGCATTAATTCAATTACTAGCTTTATTGTTAATTACAATTTTTAGTACATTTCAATAAAGGGAGTGATTTTAATCAAATGTGTCTCCTTCAACGCCCAACCTTAATTCGATTACAAAAAATCCTGACATTAACGAGAACTTTTTGCTCCAAGATCGCCAGTCGAACTGATCTTGTAGTTGTTCAGCAACTTCATAATTTACAGCTGTATGAAAACATTAACATGTCCCCCTTTGTAAATGCAGCAAAAAATGAAAAGGCCCATGTTTCTGGTCAAATTCTGCTGGAAACCAGTCGTCCCTGCATTGAGTTTGAAAACCTTTTGTCTACGAAGAACGTTCCACCGTTACGTCAGGTTGGCGTAGTGGTTCTTTCCTCGCCTTTCACCTCTGCAGTCCGGGTTCGAATCCCAGCTCGGTCCGCATGTGGATAGGGTTTTCAATCCCTACTTGCTTCTGTCGGTTTTACCCAGAATATTCCTTTGGGGTTTTCTTCCTTCGTCTACAACTGTAACTGCTTGTCTCCCCCCTTCCAGACTCGGTTTCGCATTTCATTGTTCGTGTACTTCATAAAATATGTGTCAAGGCGTTCGATATATTGAATTGTTGAATGCGGGTTGGAAAAAGGTTCGATTAATGCAGACGTCATGTTAAACGCGAAGTTTAAAATCCGCTTCTCTGTCGTAATTCGTGTCATACCGTACAAAACAAGTGTCATTTACGAATGACGACAATTATAATGGGCTTAGTTTTACCTTGGGCTGTACCTCTGTGAATCTCATCATGCTGTAAGTTTCACAATAGAAAGGGGAAACCGTACACGAAACTAGAGTCAATGACGTGATGGAATATTCCCTAGATATGATAAAGTATTTCCATCTTGAATATTTAGCCTGCATCGCTGAGCACAGCAGGCACTAGGTCCAGGGTTGGACACGTCAGCACTGTAGGCCAGCTCAATTACAGCTTCAGACGGCGGTGTTAATGAGGTATGCCATACAACATGGCCGTGTATAATGTCGCATATTGCATTTTCAAAAAAAAAAAAAAAATCCCCTGTGCGTTCATAATGACCATCATTATTATAATGCGGGTAATATTCCCCACCCACAAGAAGTAGTTTTTATCCTTTGTCTTAAAAGACAATAGCTCAGTGTTACTTGTTGCCAGTACAAAAACCAATCCGGATAATTGCACGAAGCTCGATTTGTTTCTGATACTGCGAAGTAGTGAGTTTACTTGGTGCTGTTAGCACAATTCTAAACACCTCCCTGAAAATGTACTGTATCCACATTCAATTCTAAAGGCTCCTTGCAACAGATGTACTGTCCATGTTGAATTGTACCCTTAAACACAGGACGACTAAGCCTTGGAGTGTTCTACCCTTTTTTTAAAGCGTTGTGGTCAGTGTGTTTCAATTTTGACTAAAAATTCAACTGATAGTGGTAAGTGTTGGTCCCTCCATCCAAGTTTAAGACACATCCTTTAAGAACGAACAAAACACGAGAAGAATCGGCTCAGTTTAAATACAATATGCTATTCAAATACTTGTATGACTTTACTGAAATGACCGAGTTGCAGTGAGGTAACAATTTCTCAACGTGGGTGTAATCCCCAATCTAATTTTACGGCGTAAACCTTTTACATGACATCGAGAAGAAATACAGAGATGAGTTGAGTAATTATTGCGTATTTGTCCAATAACTACTAGTACAGGCGGGTCATTCTATAAATTAGGGGTCCAAGTTTTTTCGTTGTCCCCGTCTAACATACAATTTTGTAAGTTCAAAATACCTTCTCTAGTTTCAAGGGGTGATGAATTAATGCAATTACCTTTCAAACAAATACAAATAGTTTTAAATCAATTTCAGTGATATTTCCATGTCAAATTACTCAGGTCAGATGTAACGGAAACAAAAATGTCATGTTTGGACAGGACCCTGATTTTACAGATTGATCGATACGTGACTGGGATCGGTGGGTCTGAAATTAATCAATTTTAGCCTCGTAAAAAAAAGTTGATCATCGCGGTAACAACCAATGGTTGGGTACAAAAAATGGAGGAGATCGAAGAGTTTCAGATGCGTTTGTTACATCCGATACACGTACCGGTAATTTTGCTGGAATTTTTCGATGCAACACGAAGGGCAAATGCCTTCAGCGCAACTTTGCGTAGCAGAGTGAGCAGCAACCTTAGAAACTACATCATGGGCGTAAATCCCGGGGGATGGGGTCAATATCCCCTCACTTTTGGAGGGGGGTGGGGGATGGGCTATTGAATCCCCCCCTTTGACTTCATGTGGATTGTGAAGCATTTGTCCAACTTCCAACGACTAAAATGCATTCAATATCACTTAGACTGGGGAAAACAATTTCAACAAGCCATGAATATGCCATTCTGAATACAATGTACGTATTACAGATTTGCACATGTATTAATAACATCGACCTCTATGTAGAGTCACATTGTGTTCCCCCCCCCCCCATTCCAGGGACAAACTTACGCCACTGAACTACATGTATATTTGTCACTGCCTAGCTGAATGTGTAGGCCTACCTCAGTAAATATACGCAGCGTGCAGGTCAATAAAAAAGGGCTCTTTTTCAATAAAGGGAAAAAGTCGTTTCAAAACCTCTTAAGGTTGAGAAAATGGAAATGAAAATAAAAGTTTACCGGTACAGTTTTGAGTGTGGCACATTACACTAGTAATTTGCATTTACATGTTGTGCATAGTAGCTATCTCTCCGGTAACTGTCTTTTGAGAGAGAGCACAAAAAGTCTACTGGTGTGTTTTTCGGTGGAACAACAGCTCTTACTGCAACATGGTCGTCATGCACAACCTCTATTAATTTGCCCTTGCTTGGTTGACGTTTTCCAGCGGACAACTTGATTTGGGGGACAGCAAGATCCCGTTACGCGTGTACACAGAATAATCCCGACGCTCCGGTATCATATCTTTTTTTTTACCTCGGAGGGCGTGCATAGATCTGAAAGCAATAAGGACCAAATGTTAAATGCCAGAATCCTAATAACAGAGAGCCCTCAGATTAGGGATTTGTTTTAACTCAAGTCCTCTCAACGATTCATACATTCATGTACTTTTGTACCTTTTAAACGAGATCAAAGCACACCATCCAGAAAACTCCGAGGTTCTCAGTTCCCCAAATAAATATTTTTCAGAAATTTCATCCACTTTATATCTAATATACCGAAGCAATACCCTGCTGTTGCTTAATGTTTTAGAATAAAAAAATAAACGAATAACGATTACCATATTGTTTACGTACATGTACACTATCAATGACCTGTATCGTACGCTGTTTCACAGCTGGCCTTCCTTTTCACTTTTCTTTTTTCTCTTTACGTGTGAGATGTTTAGGGTACAAAGAAATAAAGAAAATGGCTATATGACCCAATCTCTTTTTTAATTTAATATTTTGGGTTTAAATAGAGTCCAAGAGTTGAATCACACCCATAGGCAATCGCACTGGAATTTATTGAGAGGCAAAAATGGTTATGGGTGAATGGGCGGTGTCAGAAGCTTGAAGGAATCCAGGACTCGATGCATTTTACTCAGATAGTCCCACACACTTATCACTTTGCTATCCAGGCCTTTTCGGTGATGCCCAATACCCGTGGCTATTCCCCCCGAAAAAGCTTTCAAATAATCTCTAGTTCTCCTCAGCCTCTTGAATTGCTCGAAAGAATTGTGAGCTGTGGGGGTTACCCCGAGTCGTTTCAAGACGATGCCGACGAAGACATCGTCCCAGGGAAGAAATCGAACGTGTAGGGAGGCCTCAAAAATCCGCCGAGCCACGTCGTTGGACATAACGTAGCATGCTCCATTAAGGAACGGCGGATAAGTGGCCTCTGGGTACATTTCTGGCGGTGTGTACCATTTGATGTTAACCTTGTCTTCAGGGTTCCTCATCGGCTTGTCTGTAGGCTTTAGGTGTCCCTGGGCAAGGTTAGTGCTACTCGAGTTCTCGAGGTGCTCGATCAAGTTGTGCAAGTTCAGGTGCATGTCAGCATCAATGCTGGCAACATAGCCAGCGTCTGGGCAGTGAGTGGCGATCCACCTCCATCCCATCATGTTCTTGACGGTCAGGTTGCGGTAAGTGTCCAGAAAGTTCTCCTGGATGAGATCATGGTGGATGGCATCCTCCATCTGGAGCTTGTCTTGCTCAAGAATCGTCGCCGGCTGCCCAACCAGGAACATGGTCACAACATGCCGGCCCCTCAGTTGGCGGACTCCGCCCCAGGTCCGGCGAATCTGCATCCGATCCAGGCTTTCGTCCGTGGCACACTTGACCAGTAAGACAAGGAAGACATCGGCGCTGGAGTTACTCCTTCCGACCCGGCAGGCGTCAGAGTTAGTGATGGTGAAATCGTAGGGGTGCGGGTTAATCACATCGTCACTGAATAAAGGTATCGTATTGGCTGGAACAGTCGGTCCTACTGCCACCTTGGTTGCCTTCTTATCGTCCTCTTTCCCAGTCTTAGTATCCTCCTCAACCTTGTCGACATTTCCTTGTGGTTTCCCTTTATTAGACTCGGTCTCCGTTTTGGAGAACAACCGGACAACACTAGACCCACCATGTTGTTGTCTCAACACAAGGCTGTTTTTGCAGTCCATATTCAGAAATATCAGTACGCGAGCAAGGCTGATAAAACAGAACCCGATGGTGCACAGGACAAAAAGCCGTTTCAGCTGCCATTTTAACATGCGTCTCATGGCTGTGGCATACAATAATTATGACATCCAAATCTTATCCACCCTAATGCTGTCGGTGTCAGACACAGTCACGCAAACCTCGTGAACGCGACATGATTGATCCACCACGTGTACACATACATTGTCCCGGTGTTAATTCCTCGGCCATCAGTCTATCGTTAATACAATAATAGTCCTGGCTTCTATTGTTGAACTTCTACAATTTCAATCTGAAGAAGAAACAGAAAATGGTCAGTCATCAGTCCACCTTATCAACACATAGGCAGGGCAGTGGTCAAATAAATAGAAAAGGTACCCGCATTTTGTAACAATGTAGCACAGCAGTACTATGCATGTACACGTATATCTACATGTACATCTATATGTACCTACCATAGGCGTTTGTTGTAATAACCGCACGACCAAACTGGCACTGCCTTCCATCATACGCAGGAGTTCTTTTTCCGTTACGGCAGGGTATCATGATGATCCGTCGACAAGCACACTACCCCGATATCCTTTCCACTGCACGCCGCCATGTCTGTGGCGGAGAGAAGGTCACTACCATTATCCCCGCTCAC
Organism: Acanthaster planci; assembly: GCF_054643075.1. Lineage (NCBI taxonomy): Eukaryota > Metazoa > Echinodermata > Asteroidea > Valvatida > Acanthasteridae > Acanthaster > Acanthaster planci. The sequence continues at coordinate 20,366,457 of NC_141783.1, read as the reverse complement.
AGAAATTTACAACGGTTGTGGGAAACCGCACCTGCTGTGACCGTTTAACCACGTCCCAGCCTACAATTGTTGGGCATGCTGTGGACTATGCGCGAAGTTCCGCTTCGAGCAATGTGGACGTGCAACGTGCAGTTAGTGCACAGGGATTAGCATTCCACGAACTACCTCAAACCCCGTGTTCACACATTCGCGTATGGCATGTACATGTACATGTACACATGTACATGTACACTGTCAGCGTACGTCAGTGTGCATAATAATGCATCGTGCATAGAAGGCATCTTATATGGTATGCGTAACCCACTGACGGTATGGCATTTGTAACAATTGACTCTATCGCCAAGGTTATCGGACAATTCCTACAATTGCATAACACCATAGGTTGATTATTATCTCCACTGGAAGAATAGTGCGTCGACCTATGTACATGTATTTGGCGTTTCATCAATGACCTATAGGCCTAGACCCAGGTCTACGGTGGCTGATCTCCGTCAGGAATACACTTTTTATTTTACGGCATTATAATGCCATAAACCAGGGCGTTATAACACCGTATTAGGGCGCTATAACGCCGTAGAACAAAAAGTGTATTCCTGGCGGAGATCAGCCACCGTACAAGTCAGATAGTACATCATGACCAAACATGTCGCCTATAGTAACAAGAAATACTATTGTAAGGCTAATTGAAATAAACAACGGGCAATACACATAACGAACAGGAAAATTTTAATTTCAGATTTAAAAATCAGGTTTTACTTTGGTAGGCCCACTGAAATTTCTGTACTCGAAGACTGCTTTCATCTTTAAATGATTATTGTTGGACAACTGACGACTGTATCCTTTCGTGCATGGAGATCAGTGATTGGCAGATCAGAAGGTGGATTAGGGCTAATTTGCTTTTGTTATTGAATTGAGAACACTGACAGCCTAAAAGGTAGTTTGGGAACCCATGTCCCTTCTAAAAACGTGTGAAGCCCCCAAATTTAGCGTAACCTCTAAGACAGAGCATGAAATTAAAAGGTTATTTGAAAAAATCTGCCCTCCCAGAAATGCTCCCCAAAAGTTAGGCCTCATCACCTCTGGTTTAATGAAGATATGCTCAGATAACATAATTTTTATGATATTGCTGAGTAACGAATGAATACTAACTAAGCTGCCGTAATCATGCAGTGATGTGTACATGTGCGTCACGTGAATATTTTGCGGCCGTGAGCATGATCGTCGTGTCTCTCATCATGTGTAATCTCATCATCTCATCATGTGTAAGAATTAAAGCAGCTCTGCAGATTGGCCTTTTCATCTTAGAAAAATCGCGCGAAATGTTTTAGTTACCAATTTGACTGTATTCACAAATCGGCCATGTTGAATTGAAAGCGATATTAACCTTTTATTTTGAGACCCTAAGATTAGAAAATGAGGGCAATAGTCATGTACATTACAGATTAATTTCATAACTATAATTAATAACTTTACATTTGTGATTACTCATATCAAAATGTTTTAAGTAACTTTAAAAAGAAAGGGCAAGTGAGGCATGAAACCCGAAATAACCTGGCACCACCCTACGTGACAGATTACATTATAAACTAAGACGGATTCGAGCCAGGGAACACGATCCAAAATGGCTTCCTTGTGATGAAGGCTCATTGTCCAAACACATTTTCTGAAATGGGACGGATGTATCCATTCATGGCTGCACAGATATGGGTACCAATTACTCTTCTACTTAAAACATTTTCCATGCTTCGTTGCATTAATGCAGATGGGAAGATAATTATATTTATTCTAGGTCTTGGGTTTGGGGCAATTTTTTTATTTGCTTTCAATGGCGCTTTCAATTCGTAACATATTTAACAATTGGTAACATGTCTCCAGGGAGCAAATCCCCCTTAATTTACCACAGCCAGTCTCCACTTTTTTCCCACTTTGTAAATACCCCACACTACGTTGCCGTTTTCAAGTTTCTTGAAATCGCCAGCATTTTAGAAACTGTACCACCACTTTTCTTTCGGGTCGGGAGTATTATTGGACCGGCGTTTTTCAGTGCAAATTCCCATAAGTGCTCCGTGAACCCAAGATTTCGATACATCACTGACCTTCGCTCTGTCATTCGTTTTATTACATTTTCCACTGGCCAACTGAACAAAACATACAGCATCAACAATCATTCTTAAAATCACAGCATACAAAATAAAGCAATAAAAGTAAAGAATCCAAATCCAGAATAAAAGCAAAATAAGCTACACTCAGGGTCATCCTTCAGAACACACGGGTCGAAAAAGTCACGTAAATAAACAACCAAAGCAAACAGTACCTTTTAAGAGCACCATGATATAGTTTTAAGACTTGCAAAGATGACAGACAACCCAAACCCACTTTATAGCTATCATGAAGCACAAGACAGACGGCAGCCTTGTGAAAACAAGCACAACTTGTGGAGCATACTGCCGGTGACGAGATTACAGTTTCGTTGGGGGAATATCAGACTGTACAGTCAGACTGTTTCTTTCAAACTAAAAATGAGTTATAGCTTGCATGAATTATTTGCCACCTGCGAGGAACCACAGTGGATGGATAAATATAACATGCTTTATAATTCCGATGAATAATACATGTAGAGAATGCTTCCTTTAGAACCCTCAGTAAATTACACACGGGCGCCTATTGTAAATGATCGATGCCGTGTATGGAAACATATTCGACACTCATATCAATCCTATTAGCTGGTTCTATAAAAAGGCACCTGCTCACCATACAGCTACAGCCTTTTCTGTGGGGGGGTGTCAGTTGCCAATTCTGTGAAACTGGCAAGCTCTAGCCATAGAAAATATTTAATGCATGTCATCACGGAAACACGCATTTCACTAATCGGACTTTAAGCCCAATAGCCATGGCGGCAAAAACTCATGCATCTGTTCTTCCGGGGAGTGGTGGGTGTGCAGATAAATTCGTTCCCGTTGTTTCTTTCTGTAAATGTGTGAGGACATTTGCTGCAGTGTGGAGTTCGTTCTTCAAAATCCATTGAGCGCCCTTGAAAAAAATAAAATGTGCAAAGTAATTACATGGAGAGCCTGCATCGCGCACGCAGCCTTTAGCCATGCACGATCGCAGCACGGACTGATCATGGCGAGTTTTAATTAATGAGAGCTGTGTTATACTTATTTATAGCTGCTTGGAGCACGATGAAAGGAACATGGAAGGTTGACAATATAAAACATACAACCTGCAGCCACACAATGGAAGGGAAAATAAAATGAGGTCAGAGGATCTCTGCCAATATTGCGGCTTTTATGGTGCGGATATGGGTTTGAAAACCCGTGTGTCACACCACACAATGGTTCAGGCAACGAATGGGAAAATGTTCGAGGCAACGTCTCGGCTGCTCAACCGTGATTCGATTTGCGTCTACGCATGCGCGGGCCATTCATAATGATTGTTGTTTTATTCCGATTTCTCCATTTCTTTACCAAAAACCTTCTCATCCACTCACCGATCAATCCTAATTTCCAATCTTTAAAATGCCTATAACAATTATGTAGGATACCTGTGCTGGCTCCCTTCAGGTCGCAGTACGTTTGTTTATTACCCAGATGTGTAAATGGGCCTAGAATTTTTTGCATTGCATGGAGGTATAGGAAACATTGTATCATTACTACGTAATGATTTAGAGATAGTTTGTTGAATTCCCATCCGAAGGACCATTGCTTCGATCTGGTTTAAAGAGTGAGGTACATTCTAACTTGCGACACCGCGCCACATCAAGATGAAACCAGGGCGGAACCAAAACTGTCGTGGGGGTGAGAATTGTTGAATGTTACCTTTCTGGGGGCGAGGCTGAATTTAGCGGTTTTTTATATGTATTAGGAAGGAAAAATCCCATCTTCTTATTTTTCAAAAACTTAAACAAAAACAATTTGCTCCTTGAGAAATGCGGCTCCCCCCTCTCACTTGACCCCTCCTCGATCCACCATTGAATTCACATGTAGTGGAAAATCTTATTAATTAAGCATTAGGCGAAAGGTTTTCCACATGTGTTTGCCAATTAAGTTTTGTCTCTAGTTAATAATATTGTGTTGTTGTTGTTGTTGTTGTTTTTTTTTTTTTTTCCAGAACGAAAGACTTGGAGAACGTTATACCCTTACGCTAAAAACTACGGTCTAGAATGATGTTAAACTTTTGGTTAAAGTCTACAATAAACTTGTATTATGCTGGAAATCAAGCCATTTCCAGACAGCCACCTGGCGAGCTCTATCCCACGCAATGATCTACAGAGTGCTTGCGTTTCAGGAGTCGGAGTGATTGGGAAGGGTGTGGGAGACGAGAAAAAAAAACGCTCATTGTGCCTCTTGCCCAATCAATGACCCAAATACAGCTTCGTAGAAAATAATCAAAACACACTTGTACACTATAATGAGTTCGTCTGGAGCGCACAACATTTAATGGTTGTGGTTTATGAAAGAACCTTCCAAAAATTGGCACGAAGAAAAACGTAGGCCTACTTCAGGCGGGTATTGTTGGGTATACATAAGACCGGTTCACGCTTCAGGGGAGGGAGAAAGTGAAGCAAATTTAATGTCAAAGAAAAATTTGCAGCGGAATTTGCTGAACAACTTTTGTAAATTCGCAGCAGGAGTCATGATCCAATTTCGTCACAATTTCGCGGTCGCCCTCACAAACAAAACCTTTCAGAATACTCCCAGAAAAATCTATCCTGATCCTGAAGGATAAATCTTGTAGGATTTCTACAGAACTGTTTGCATAAGGGCGTATTATGTATGAAGCAGAAAAGCAGAATCCGGAAAGCAGTTCCGGTTTTACATCGTGAGGGAGACAAATAGCAAATGCTATATGGGGCTGGAAGATCATTCTAATCATTTCATTTTTGTTTATGCTGCCTGTTTGTTAATCAAAGATAATTCGTGATAAATGGAATGTTCTGTGCTATGCCTACGCATTCCAAATCAACTCTATTCGTAACGCTACCACGCTTTTATCCGCTAATTACAGTTCTGGGAAACAAGCTTTGTTTCATAATTTCAAAGGGGCCGTCACATCCATAGCTAAAGATGTGTTGGTACCGATCCCCAGTACAACCACCCTCTCTTAATTTACTTTATTCTCAACTTAGTGAAGCAAATACAACCACAGCCTCTTACACGTATGAAACTCGCCCTTGTCATGGATTATGAACGGCCCCATCCCTATTTTATAAGGATTTTGAACATTGTTATGCAATAACCCTTTTTACTCTTCTCGGTAAATTTGTAATTGTTGGTTTTCTTATGTTTTTAGTTTTTATTTATTGCATATTTCTTAATTTCTATTTTACTATTGTCAGAGCCTTTTAATTCACAGAATTGGATATCTCTGTTATTCAGCGTCTGGCCAAAGATCGTATAACGCCGCGTAGCGGCGCAAGATGGGGAACTTCACCATGGATACGCGTAAAACGCTGTTATCACATGGGCGCCATTCTGGTTGGACTACGCCTGCGCAGTGCATGTTAATGCGCAAGCGCAGGCGCCGCGACATGCGCGCACACACACACGTACACGCACTAACTTTCACACTCGAATGGCGCCCATGGTGGTAACACCTTTATGGCAGAATTACCCATCTTGCGCGGCGCGGCGCGGCGCTATTTATATAACCTTTGCGTCTGGCTAGGCTGCGAACGGGATTTTAATATTACCATAATAATAAAAAACTAACGCTAAAACATGCGCGACACCACAAACGTCATGCGTATGTTTATTCCAAACGCGCAGTAAAACATTCCTTTTGGCATCCCCTCATACCATTTAAAGAAACATTCTTAAAAGCCTTCAGCCCTGCCAATTTGCTTGCTAATTTCTCTATAGGCCAGGTTGTGTCATCCGTTTTATGACGGTTGAAGTCACATGCGTCATATGGTCATCGTATCGTCGACCAGTCAGGATAAAATGTTATAATTTGTTCCCGTGATCCCAAATTTGTGGACAGAAAACAGGTATGCAGGCCTAGGCCTATCTTATCTTTTGTGTGTAGGTCTACACCGTAGGCTATGGAATTCCATCAAGTCATCCATTCAGAGCTCAAGCAGCACCAATATTTTCAAAACCAAGTATAAAGACTTCCTTATCTCTGTATACCAAATACTTTAGCTATACCTGTTTCCGATCATGTGTCTCCTTATTACATGTATCTCTTATGCTTCGTAGCTGAGTTATCGTATTTTGTTTTTATTATTCCACTCTTCATTCCAGTCCTCACTCATAAATTCAGTGATCTTTCAGTTTCTATATTCATCGTAATTTTATTGGTCTCGATCTATATCTAAATTTGATTCACTTTTAATTCTTTACAGCCAGTTTATATGCTTTTCCTTCGTTCGGTGTTCTTTTTGTTATATTACCAGTAAAACCACTGCATTTTGTATATTACAAGGGGTCCCATACTTAAGTCTCGCTTCTTATGAGATCCCTCCACGTTCTGTAGTCATCATTAATCATTATACACCTGTATATGAACTATTCATTTTCCCTTGACTTCTGAAGTGGAAACAAAAGTAAATTAAAGTAAAAGTAAAGTTAAAAGGAAAGTATGCCAAGGTCATATTCTTGCTCCAAATCAATAGGAAAATGTTAAACGCAGTCCCATGTTTGGTTAAAAACCTTCCAAACCTTACGTTTACGAACTTATTGCCATAAAATGTATGTGTCTTTAACGGCCCAAAGTGGTGAGAAATTCATCAAATTACCCTTCAATCGTTCAACCGTGTCAGGACTAGCCTCCTCGAGGCTGCAAAGGTAACTTTGGCAGATACAGTCCGTGTTAGAATTAAGCTATGAGTAGAGCAACAATAGAGCCTGGGTGTTTCATAAGTAAGAACTGCAGAACCGTCCTCATTTTGTTTAATCTCATCCAAGGCAAAACATCCTATGTCCATCAACCTGACAGAGCTACATTGAATAAGCATAACTCTATTAATCACTGACCCTCCACACCCTCAAAACATTTTTGACTGATTGATTTTTACATTTTTCTGTTCAAGGTTTCAGTTTTCCATTCTAAATGACTGACATTGTATGCTGTGCGTGAGTGATGGCAATGCAGGCTGTTGACGTGTTTGCTCCTGGCTGGATTTCCAACCCAGGTGATCGATATCTATATTACATGTAGTAATTGCCTCTTAACTATTTTTGTTCTAATTAACCTAATTACATGTATTGCCTGAGTAACATTATTCAAGCTTTAATTGCCTGTTTATTTTAATACCAACAAGTGAGCGGCATTACGGAAATGAATAAATATTAGAAACATCTAGGGGAGCCTAATTGTCAGTGTATCGTATCGTAATTGGAAAAGATCGTTCTGGAGAAAAGCGATGCATTGTAGGCCTACATTTCTCGTTTTCAAAACTGTTCGTACACAAGTAAAATGTCTTAAGCTGGCCAAACTTTTGGTTTGTGATCGTCATTAATTAAGGAATGGAAGCTATATTCTCAAATGCTTTGGATGGGAACAAAAATAAAAGTTTAATAACAGTTAGTTTAATTCTTCTCTGTGTGCAAGATGTATTTTGCACAAAAAGCATCGTAGTCACTGATTGTCATAATCTCAATTCCTCATCTCTCTGGTCTTTAAAGTATACCCTTCATTTCGGTTGAATTCCCACACTCACTTGGGATTTGTTGTCTGCTTCTAAAATAGTGTCTATCCCAAAATCCTCATCTACCTCATACGCCGGGCGCCTCGTGCAACAGTTTGAGGGAAGTACGAACAACAACGCGCAAACTGCCCAACAAAGAGACCAGCAACTACTCAAGAAAACTTCACTCAAGTGTGCGCGAACCGCCGCTACAAAAGCCCATCCGTATTGTAAAGGTATACGTGGTAGCTGTAGAGATTCATTCGCGTTTACAGTGTTATGGTCAAAAGTTTACACGTCAGCTGAATTGCAATTTTTAATATTCATACTGTTTATTTGCCTGGCAACCATTCCAAATCTGATCGATCGTCATATCTTTACATTTATTTAACAGGTTCGTGTTAATGGAGTGAATGTACTGGCTGTCAACTACACAAAAGGAATTGTTATCAAGAATCGGCATACTCTTAAAAGTTATTTTTTGGAAAGTGTATGTAAACTTTGGACCACAACTGTGTGTCTACATAGTTGTCAAAATGAACATGGTGTATTCATGCAGAGTGACTTATTTATTCGTGCAAAGTTCAAATAAGAACACCCAGCGATACACGAGATTCGAGTTGGCTTTGTTCGCAAGCTGCAAACCGGTTGATCGGTTTACATGTATTACGCGCACTCAGCAGACGGACAATGGGGCTATGCGCTAATCATTCAACACGACTTTGACTTGGAAAAAGATTCATAGGAAATAGACCTACCAATAAGCCACTTTCCAGGAAACAATAAAACATTCCTACAGCGAAGCGACCCGCTTCTGCAGCGGGAAGTCAAGGGACATGGAATCGAAGTTGTGTCGTTCTCGTAGCAAACCCCGCTAAAAATGAGCAGAGAGAACATGCGTAGCTTGCTACTCATTAAACCACATTATACACATAATTATTAAAATAATGTTTGTAATCAATGTTTGTCGTGGGCACTGAATCCAGCAGACCTTATCAAGGAAGAGACAGCTGTGTGTACAGCAGTCGAGTGTGGAGCAAATAATCGGCTCTCCAACTGGGATGTAGTGAGTTGCCATGACGACCATGACGAAATTCATCCCAGACGGGAGATTATGTCGTCTTGTGAGGCATTTCAGCCGACTTGGACGAGACAAGGGGAGCCACCAGATTGTGACAACGGTCAAGGTTGGTTTATTACAGCTAAGGACGAGGTTTTATTTTCCGTTGCAAAATAAAATCATGTCCCATTTAGGTTGATTACAAGATCAGCCAATGAAGCGACTAGTGAGAATATTTAATTAATGCAGTTTCAATATTCTCACCGTCCCAGTTTTGTATTTATGTAGAATTTCTCGCCGTTCCCGATTGTGCATTGATCCATCTGCAGTCCTGATATTTACGTCCCTATCTTGTATTCTCCAACTCTGACCCCTAGGCTTCGTTAGTTTCTTATTGAATCCGTGTGTTTTTTTCTGGGCGAATTTTTATTCGCAGATTTGTTATTCGTTTTTGCTTACAATAATTACTTTCAAAGATAAAGCTTTCGAAGTTGGGAAAGAAAAACCTAGATCAAGTATGCACCTGCCGCCAGTTTAACTTTGTTCCATCAACTCTGGATTAAACCTTAAAACTGGCTGGGTAAAAACCGTATCAACTTCCCCTTTTTTAGAACCAAGGGACGATGGCAGTAAGATAGAGACGTCTGAGGAGAAGAAAGGACAGAAATCCAAGGCAGTTAAAGCCTGGAAGAGGCAATTGAATGGCCTCAAAGATAAAGATGTGGACACTTCGGAGACATTTGTGCCAACCTGGATGAAGAAGACAGCGCCATCATGTGAGCTTTCTTTACTACTGCCACTCCCAGCTTGCACTCTTTATTTAAGACAGGGAATGTGTATCAACTCTGTTGCTTACAAATTATGAGCATCAAGGAAGTAGGCATGAGTTTGTTAGGATTCGAACGAGAACGAATTTAACAGTCTCAGTGACTTATGTAGTTCAAAGACGATGCTGAAATCAATGGTAAATCGGGATTAATGTTCGACTTCGCCGAATTACATGTGAGCTCAATACATACATTTGGAGAATGCGATATGGTTTCGAGAGCCAAGCTTTTAACTTCACCAATTGAGACCACTTTTGAAATCCTTCGAGTATAAAGTCAAACTACTGATTATGAGAAAGGAACAACACACCAGTCCATATACTCATGACGTGAGATATTTTTTTGTAGATAGATTCATTGCAAATTGCTTTTTTCCCCCCAAATAGCCCATGATGAGAATGACGGAGAAAAACACGTGCCCAAGGTCTTATGTGCCACTGGTACAAGCAATGTCGCCAGGACTACAGATGCATCCGCCTTTAACAGGAGATCAAACATGTTGGACACCGTTTTATCAGACGAAGAATCCCAGCACAGATTGCCCAAGTCATATACTGAAGTGCAAGATATGGGAAGATCTAATATATATACCGAGGCAAAAACACTGAAAATTGATGCACAATGCAAGAAGGCGAACACGTGCGCCTTAGGCAGTTGCCCAAGCAATGGTATCCACAGTGGGAAAGAGATCAGTTCCCTGGACGAGATGACAGAACAACAGGATGAACGTCTACAGTCGGATTTTCATGGTCATTTTCGGGTTCACGTCACAGGTGATGCACTTTCCAAATCCTTCTCTGACTGCGCCAACGTGTCATCTGAGAGCCAGCTGAACAGGTTAATTCTACAAGTTCTGCTGACTGCTGCCGTTTCGGTATTTGTGAGGGACATCATCGAGGAAAGCCTCATAGAACTCGAGAATGAAATGCTGATGGCTTCCGCATTCGAGACTCTAGCTAACTTGGATCTTTCAAACCAACCATCTGATGATGGGAACTCCTTACAGAGCGACAGTTTGAGTGACGGTTGTCAGGACCAGAGTTGGTTGGGCTATGACGTGGAGTGGTCGCCAGCCGGCTCCACTGGATCTGTGGAGGACCTGATATCGAATGAGACACCCCCTTGGGACTTGGTAGAAGCTGTCCTAGGTGAGGAGCAGCTTATTCATGCTTGTCTCCAGAACGATGCTCAGGAGCACGGCTATGCGGCGTCTGTAGCCGTCATGGACGGTGGGAAGGAAGATGGACTCATGGTGGATATGATATTGCTCTGTACTCCGGAAGGGGACAGCTTTACCGTGTCTGGGGACTCTAGCCTGTCCCCAACGACAGGGCTTGACGATGGCGTCCTCATCAACGACAACGATTGTGGTGACAGGGAACGTACAGATGACAAAGACGTGGAGCTGTGAGGAGTCTTCAGTGATGTACCTGGAAGCCTGAGACCTGAAAATCACAAGAGGGTCACACATAATTATTTAGAATGCAAGCAGAATTATCATCGGCCTAAAATGTTTGGTTGTGTAATTAAATGACTTTGACCGGATAATTTTGCAATGCAATAGCTAGGCCACTTTCAAATGTGCCGGCAATTAATAAGGAAGCTGAAGAAACAGCTAAACCCATATGAATGTATGATTCCCGTCAGTTTCATGAAATAGACCAATGTTGGAGGCTGTATGCACTAATGTTGGCCGGTTCCACAGTTGATAGCTTTACGACTGACGAAGTTATCAACAAAATACCAACATGAATGTAATCGCTGGCAGGAACCCAGAGAGGGCGCTATAGCTGTTTTGTAAAATGTTCTTTTATAGATTCAGACTAATACACCCAGGCATTAATTTTTGTGTTGCGATTAATTAAACCTTAATAATGATCGAGCTCCGTTTGTCGTGCATATTCGGTTCAGTTGTGTCCCGTCTGGTACGTGTAATGTAATTCTGTTGATTTTATTAATATCACTGTGATTTTTGGTTTTGATTCAAGCTTAGTTTGGTTTTCCAGTCCAATTTGATTGGCAAAAAATTGTTCAGTTTAACGCAAGGCCCATTTATTTTCGTTTTAATTGCTCACAATTTAATATCAGCATTCGAACATCAAAAAGTATCATTTTGTTTAGTTACATTAGTTTTTGTTTGTTAAATAAATTTAGCTAAATTAATAATAGTCGTGTCGTTGATTCAATTCGTCGGAAGCCTTGGGAAGACATTGATCAAAAACTTATTTATATCAACAGTTTCAACGTGGTACATTTAAATTTCGTTTCGTTGGCATAGTGTGCTTCATGACTGTTATATCATAGCGACCCCCCCAACAAAAACAAAATAGAAGGTATTTGTGAATACATAGACTGGGAAAAGAAAAAACAAACAAACAAAAACTAAATGCAGTTTTGTTTTGTCATCTTTGGCATATCCTTCTTGACTCGTATTGCATAGATTTTCCTGGAAAGAAAAAAATAGAATAAATGCACAGGGAAACCAAATGAAATTTGTTTTCGTGTTAAAAGTCAGCCCTGCTTTTATTTCTACTCTTGTTACCTCTTCATTGGGAATGGTCAGAATTATAGGCAAATAAAGAAAACTGAACCTCAGAATCTCTGTTTCACACAAACAACAACATCAAAAAGGAATTGTTAAAATCAAGACGATAGTGAAGCGTGCATATTTCAAGAGAGAATATTTAAAAGGAAGATTCGCGACACCATTCTCAAACAAGCCGTTTCACATCAAACTTGAACTTTGAAATAGCTTGACTGTTGTACAACAGGGGGCGCTATCTTGCGATTGTTGTCGTTCCATTTTCAGTCTAGTTCCTGCAATCAGTTGACCTTTAGCTGTATGATAAACATTGTATTTGAGGTACCTGACCTTCCACCCCAAATTTACATGCGTAAAATTTACTAAAATTAAAGCCTTACTCTGTTATGCCTCTACACTGTGCTGCTTTTTGGTGACTTTTATGGGGGTATTTTCAATAAAAGTATGAGGCACTGACGTTCATTGCCGTTTCAAATGCACTGATGAAAGACTGCCTACAGAGATACTGTGGAGTAGTAAGTATGGTTGACTTTTGCACGCACGCTTAAGATGTCGATTGTAAGTCCATCCAATGGTACGTGTTACTCACTGTTACCATTGTCATGATTGTGGAGCCAAGGTATAGGCCCCTAGGTACATGTACTGCCACTGGACTAACATGTGTGACCAGAGTCACCAGGTCCCTGATTTCGCCACCTATTGTCAGGTCTGATTGGTTTTCATAGTTGGCCTATAGTAAGCTGGTAAGTGGTGAAATAAGGAACCTGGCAGTGGTAACTAAACCATCACGCATGTTACTGCCTCTGTACTTCCTGAACAGTAAGGTACTACTCCTTAGACCTTACTGCACTCCACCTTATTGATGCCACGTTCTGCATGCTATATTGCATTTTGAAAACTGCCAAGTAGTCGTACCAGATGAAACCTCCGTTTGTGCTTTCTGAAGCAAATCTTCCTCTAAAGACCCTATGGGACAGCACGGACATCCGGGACTCTTGCAAAATGGCCACGTCGACATACGTGCCTACCAGCCTGTCCAAGGATCAGGTTACACAATCTTTTCCTTGATCAGTACGTACACGCGCTCGTTGCAGTTGTTTTCACCGGTGCAGTGTGGTTGCTAGCCACTATTACCGGTATGTGAATTTCCAGACGTTGCGCTGCCCCATTATAATATCTAACGTATAATATGGAACTACTGGTCGTAATTGTATTTTGTTGCGTTTAACTTGCATTATTGAAAAAGGTCTTTTTCTACCATCTTTACCTCTCATCCCTCGACCATTCCCACACATCTGCATTCTTCTGTGGCCGTACGTCATGTGACAAAAACTGGCAAAGCATATTCGCTTAGGCCTGATGAATGTTTATATTGCTTTGGATACCAGTCCCCATAATTCCGACTACTCCCGCTAAGATTTTGTGTAGAGACCTCTTGGAAATCTGTGGTCAGGGAACAACACTAATCACATATCGGCTCGGCCATTTTGAAAGAAGTACATGTAAATTCCCGAATGGCATGGAAAACAGAAATGTTATTAGTCTCACAACTCCACAACCATAGTTTTGCAAAATACATGTATTATCACTCCCTGAAGTACATATCTCAAACATTTTAAATGTGTGTTAGCAGCTAGCTTGACAATGCAGCGTGTATCGCACGCTCTGACATCGCCGCTGCCCTGCCCTCCCACTTGGTCAAGCTGATATGTGATTAGTGCGGTTCCCTGACCACAGATTTCCCAGACGTCTCCAAGGTCTGCAAACATACAGTATGTTGCTCATATTATTAATTTACTCACAGTGGCAGCAAAGAATTTACATTAACTCGCCACACAAGATAAATGTTAATCCAACTTCCTTCCTCATTCTGCATGAGGTTTATGGTGCATATTTTGACTAAATTTCCAGGTCAGGAAGCACATATGCACTAATAAGCAGGTAATCTAAACCCCTGTTTCTAGTAGTCTGTTGGGACAAATGTTCAATATTTCACCTGTACAACTCCGTTTAAAATTTCAAAAAACAAATTGGCCTATCAAAGCAGTGGCAGCCTGCCCACACAAATAATGGCACCTCTGATGTAACCGTACCATCGAGCAAGCCTAAAACCTGGCACACTATAGATCAAATATAGAATAAGTTGTTTGTGTGGTAAACTTGTACCGGCATCTTTCTTGCTTTTGTGTATTGCTGGTTAATGCTTGGCACTTTTGTCAATTTTTCGCAGCTGACATGGCTGTTGTCCCATTGGGGAATTTTTAAAAGACGTGCTACTATGAACTTACATTTTGCACCAATGGGAAGTACTGTAAGATGTTGTTGATTCACTTCCCTCTTTACATGTGACTCCACAGAAGACGTGGGCATGCAAAGCGCATACCTGTAGGCCCCTGTTTCCACTGCATGCATGACTACATGTTCTGGTAAAGAGAACACCCCCAGTGGGGTCAAGGAAGGGAGTGTCGGGTCTGGAGGAGAGGGGCGGAGCCATGGAGGAGGGGGTAAGACCCAGCTGCTTAAGCTGAGGTTCCTCTGCCCAGATGATGTCACTGAGGTCAAGAGATTGTGTGGCGAATGGTTCCCTGTGGAGTGAGTATGCCCAGACTCAATCTATTGAGTAGGAGAGTCTCAATACTCAACGCGAACCCTTAAGGCATTTTGTCATTTACTGTTGACATTTTAAGTCCATCGTGGTATGAGTGATGACTAACTCACTTTGGAATAAAACTGGAATTATTCCATACATGGACATCACTATTTTTCAATGTAGTAACTTTAAGCCATCGTAAAGCAATAATGCCATAAACAGTTATATTTACCGGGGAAAATACTGAAGCCTTAAATTAGGAAACGGTCTCATCGGGTTTGTGTACAGTGTATCATGTGATGTCCAGCTATGGAACTCTGTCAGAATTGAGCAGTTTGCATTTTTCCCCAGTGAGACTCATCGTCATATTACCACAGTAATGCTGTGTCATTCCCCAGTGCATCTGACAAGATCTGTCTTGATGCAAGTTATTCCTTTGAGGATTCTTTGACCTGAAATTTCATTTTATAAATGAAGCTTAGCACCATCCGTCAGATGCTCAGACTGAGGAAATTTAACTTCATTTTCAAACTAGCAAATCCCCAATTTTGTAGGAAAAATTAGGGACCTAGCGGTACCGGTGTTCTAGCTGTGAAGGTGACATTTTCGAGTTTAAGTTTATATCAAAAAGCTTTGTATTGACGGAGAACTCAGTTTTGAATCCCAGAGAAAATGCACACAAATTTGTTGGTAAAAGTGTTGAATATTCCTATTAATTCACCTTATGAAAGATTCTTTTACTAGCAGGGAACACTTACTACAAATTGGCCCTAGCAACTTCTGTCTCATTTTCACAGAGTGGGTCACATTTATGGATCCCTTGGGGTTTTGAGTAGACCCCTCATCATTTCAATGAGCAAACATTCATACTTTAATTCTGAATTCCTTGCAGATGTGACATGTATGTTGTATGAGTTTACCACATGTGTCATTGTTGTACTTTGCCAATGTAGGTACCCAGACTCTTGGTATCGTGACATCACCAGTGATCAAAAGTTTTACTCGCTTGCGGCAGAGTCGTCGGGCAAGATCGTGGGTCTGATTGTTGCTGAGGTCAAGACAAGGTCTCGATGTCACAGGGAGGTAAGTTTGTAGCTACGTGGCTGCTCCTCACCCTCAAGGAATACTCACATACATGTACATGTATCGGTAAATATGGATATTTTAGGTGGTGATTTTGGTTGAGTGTTGGACTTTAGATGTTGGGCCCGAGAATGTACTACATGTACATGTATCGGTAAATATGGATATTTTAGGTGGTGATTTTGGTTGAGTGTTGGACTTTAGATGTTGGGCCCGAGAATGTACTACATGTACATGTATCGGTAAATATGGATATTTTAGGTGGTGATTTTGGTTGAGTGTTGGACTTTAGATGTTGGGCCCGAGAATGTACTACATGTACATGTATCGGTAAATATGGATATTTTAGGTGGTGATTTTGGTTGAGTGTTGGACTTTAGATGTTGGGCCCGAGAATGTACTACATGTACATGTATCGGTAAATATGGATATTTTAGGTGGTGATTTTGGTTGAGTGTTGGACTTTAGATGTTGGGCCCGAGAATGTACTACATGTACATGTACTGGTAAATATGGATATTTTAGGTGGTGATTTTGGTTGAGTGTTGGACTTTAGATGTTGGGCCCGAGAATGTACTACATGTACATGTATCGGTAAATATGGATATTTTAGGTGGTGATTTTGGTTGAGTGTTGGACTTTAGATGTTGGGCCCGAGAATGTACTACATGTACATGTATTTGGAGGTTTTTATAATGCTACAGAAAACGCTGAGATCTTTGCAGACTTGTTTGTACATGTGCTTACTCCAGTGTTTCACTGCAAGGCATTGATAACAACTGGAAAAAGCAATAGTCTTAAGCCAAGGCTTTTTTAAGTGCATGCTCTTGAAGCCAGTGGTTAACATAATGCATAACACCCAGTATTGCATCAGTCACAACTTGAATAGAGACTACTGAAATCAGAAAGTCAGTACTTCACATGACTCTGAGATAAAATATGCTTACATGTACATCAGTGCACGGTTGATAAAGTGCGTGCCTAAATTCCGGCTGTGAATTCAACGTGGACAAAACATCTGTCACATTTGCATTCAAAATCTTTTGGATTTGCTTAATTAATTATACATGTATTTGATAGCTTTTGCATTATTTGTACACGTATTCAGTCGGTTGTTAAATGACTTTTGAAAATGTATGTGCACAGTGCATCTTGTATCATTAACCCTAACTCCCTAGGGTGTGTGCAAAATCATATTAATAGTGGAGGATTTAGGACTGTTAGGGTTAACGCATGTGTGTCATAGCATGTAAGGTCAGGGGATTTGTTGCTTCCATCCGTAACGTCAAACCTTCTCATGAATACACTTCAAAAATACCAGAAGGTTTGGAATGATTTTGTAGGATTGAGGAAGCATGCAGGGCCTAGCCACTGTTATTTTATAGGACATCAGTCTTCTTTTGAACTTCTGTGACTGTCCTAAAACAGCCAAAATCCAACATTGCCTCTGCAGCGTTTTGATGGCTGCAGAACTCAGCATTATGCAAAGAAATGCTCTTAGGCTCTTGCACAACATCGGATTTTGTTGGGTGTGGCTTTCTGGAAGTTGCACAGAATTTGAATGTGATTTTTTTTCAAAATTGAATTCCATAAATTTATTTTGGCTTGATGTTATTGTATTGTCTTCATGTGACATGCATTAGTGTACCAATTTGTCCAGTTACAGTACATGTACATGAAGAAACCTTACTCGAGCGAAACACGTGTTGAACACTCAGGCCCAAAGGAAAAACACTTGAACATGGGCTGCGAAACTTGAGACCTGCATACATTTGGTAATCAAAGCATGCATACCGCACCACGTGTTTGGTGAAACCACACTATTGCCTTCTAATTCTGGTCACTGTGCTGTTCTGTTGCTTGGGGTATTTGTGTACCTGTATACTGTACATGTACATGGAGGACCTACATTGAAGACTGTGTCCACCGCAATTCCCCCACAGCAGACCATTCCATTAAACCCTCCCCAGAGTATTCTGATGCATCACAGCCGTTTTTATGTCTGACACACAGTGTTCAAAACTCTAACATTGCAAGTAAGCACGTAGGACATGCACAGCTGGAACACAGGTGTACCCTTGGAGATTAAAGCTTGTTAATTGCCCAGTGAGCGGGCCTTACTGGGTTGCTTACCAGGAGTTGTAACTAAATGTACGAACTATCCAGTCATCAGTGTGTTGAGAGCTATACATGAATGGGAGCCTTGCTCTTTTTTTCTGACAGACTTGGGATGTGTGACCTAGTGAATTGGGTTTGTAATGTGTGAATATAGGGGCAGGGGTTGGAATCCAGCACCAGGGGCCCACTTTCTGACCTTGGGCTAGTCACTTCACCCCCACTTACTTGTACCTTTCTTCACCCAAATGGGTACATGGTGAGAGGGCAGAGAAAGTCATGTTAGCACTTGAAACGGCTGTGCAGAGCCATGGTGTACACCCCAGGGAGTTTGATGATGGATGTTTGTGGGCCAAGTGAGCAGGGTTATAGTTCATTTGTAGTATGTAATGCTATGGTACTTTGTAATGTTTGTGGAAGGTTTGAAGATCTCAGAGAGTATTCTTACTGTGTGCAACAAAGCAGATCTTTTTGAATGCTTTGATATCCAGGCTGTTCAGCAACAAAATGAAATTAGCTTGGCCTTGCCCAAATGGCTTTCCCCTGCATTTACAACTGTGGATGGAAGGCTGAGTGTCATGGAGGGTGACAGTGGCAGGACATGGGTTACACAAAAAAAGGGGAAAAACCCTGTCATGCACTTAAAATTGTTACTTATCAGTACATATGCCGAATACATACAGATGTATGGGATGGCTACATGTGGTGAATTAATGTTTCCTGCATGTTCATTGTTAGGGTAGTTTACTTCTTTCATTTTTTGGTGTATATCTCAATTTGATTAATTGTTGTGACTGATGCAGCGTATCTATTTGTACATTGTGGAGAGTACAACGACCAGGTGTTGGTTTGATCTAGAGCAAATGCAGATTTCAATGATTTTGTTCCATAAATGTTGAACCTTGTTTAAATTAAAAGAGGTTCAATATTTATGGGTCACAATATCTATTGTGACATTATGAACACTATTTTGTTTGATTTGTTTAAAATTGGAAGTCTGGTATTTAAGCGACGGGGAATAGAATCTATCATAACCAACTGTTTGTTCTAGAAAACTGGGACAGTGTCCAACCCAAACAGTACTGGTTGCAAAACCATTATTAGAACATCGGTCACCTACATTGTGAGGGTACCAGCATCATTTACTCACCATCAGTCTTCAGACGGATTGGGTTTGAAAGTGGAATTGAAATCTGACAAGAAAATACCAGCAGGTACATGTAGAATTACATGGAATGATTTGACATCTTTGAGAGGTTTGAAATTGTTCCCCCCCCCAATTTTTTTTTCTAGTAGGAGTCTGAATGCATCAGTTTGTGCCTTTCAGTTCTATATCAATTGGATTCAAACTGATACCGGTAGATGAATCCCAACAGGGGACAATAGTAACACATGCACCAGGAAGTAAATGACGCTGGGTTTCAATCCCTAAAACATTTGTGCACAACCCTTGAAATACTGTGGAGCACATCAGAGACAGGTATTACATGTACGTGTACACAGGCCTACGTTTTGTACATTGAAAGTGTAATCACAAACTCAGCTCTGTACTTAAAACTCCCTATGGTGTATGTAAAATCATATTGAAATCAGAGAATCTGGGACTGCTAGGGATCTACATGTATAGTTCATTCAGTTTATAGTTCATTGGAAGTGTACATGTATGTACCAGTATGGTAAAGCTTGAAAGAGGAACTGCTATAGTTTTGAGTTATCTTTCCCGACCACTCGACCATTACAATGTACATGTATATGTACATGTACATGTATGGTCAGGTGTATGTACTGTGCAGGTGTACATGTGTGGTCAGTTGTACTGGACAGGTGTACCGGTACATGTACATGTGTGGTCAGTTGTACTGGACAGGTGTACTGGTACATGTACATGTGTGATCAGCTGTACTGGACAGGTGTACCTGTACATGTTCATGTGTGGTCAGCTGTACTGGACAGGTGTACTGGTACATGTACATGTGTGGTCAGCTGTACTGGACAGGTGTACCGGTACATGTACATGTGTGGTCAGCTGTACTGGACAGGTGTACTGGTACATGTACATGTGTGGTCAGTTGTACTAGATAGGTGTACTGGTACATGTACATGTGTGGTCAGTTGTACTGGACAGGTGTACTGGTACATGTGTGGTCAGCTACAGTGTATACTGGACAAGTGTACCGGTACATGCACTGTACATGTACAGCAGTCATCTGTGGTGTACTTAAATTAATGCATGTACATTGTACATGTAGTGTCAATCTCCTCCGTGTTAGGAGCCACCACAGTGTTGTATGTGTCTTTTACACAACATACTTTCCCATAAAGCTAGTTGAAGAAGTCAGGCAAAGTTTGGATTTTTTTTTTAATACAATAACAGCACCTGAACATATACATATGTTCAAACAAGTTTCCATGCCGTCTGATTTTGTACATGTACAGTACCAGTACATGTACATACATGTACATGTAGGCCCTTTCAAAGCAGAGACTGTTGATTTCATGGAGTGACTCTGACTTGGAGGAATCTGTATTGAAAAGATATGCCTCTGTCAGTCTGTACATTACTCATATTTTGTGTTTTTAATGCATACTACTGGTTGTTTGATTTTTTTTTACTGTCCCTTGTCAAACAAGGTTGGCTAAATGCATCTTTATTCGGGATTAGAAACGGGTTTAAAAATAAATCAGTTAAGAGAGATGTTAAAAAGTGTGCCCTTCTGTGGATGGTTTAATTGATAAATGATATTGCCTGCGAGAGGCTCACAATAGACCCCTTGCAGTTGGTACTTGGCGACCATGCCTGTCACATTGCATGGAACCATGGAGAAACTGTGAAGTGCAATCCCTTTACTGAGATGCTGACTTCTATATCAATTTATGTTCTTTGTCTCCCCTCAGGACTTCAACATCTTGTCATCCACATTCCCAAACTCAACCCAAGTGGCCTACATTCTCAGTCTGGGGGTCGTGAAGGAATACAGGAGAAGAGGCATTGGTAAGTCAGGGTCCTATACATCCTCTCGTAGAAGAAGATATCCAGTGTCAATGTTTACCAAAACCTGGTTGTGTTTATTATTATTTATTCAACCAAAACAAAATAACAGTTTAGCAGCATGCATAAAAGCAAAACAATGAAAACTAAATTACAAAGCTGAACAAAGAGTACAAAGCTTGCTTCCACAAGCTTGATTTCAGGCTCTAGATTTGTAATTTTTGGCCTCTGACTTCGGGATCTGGTTACCTAGTTTATCAGTAACATTAAGGTCCTGTACTATGAACCTAAAGTTCAGAATGTTTCCATTTAATGCGAAATTGAAGCTTTCTTCATGATTCATGACCCAGAGATTCACACCGAATCTGGATACAGCTCTAGGCAAGGTTTGGTAACCATCCAACTTCATGTTCACAAGATTTGATCTGAAATTTGACTCTATAGTACTTTAAACTACAGTAGTTTTTCCGTAACGTTAAGCCTTACATATTTCACTCAAGGACATACTTTTTGGGGTGTGCATTATGGGTATTTTTGGAACCGGGTACCCATTTATGTCAGTACCGGGTACCTGGGTACCCTTAATATTTAGGAACACTTAAATGGCATTGCGCAATTCCGGTAGACCATTTTCCCCAAACAGGGCTCCTTTTTCATACATAGGAAGCAGCACATTGTTCTGAATGTTTCAGGGAATCTCCCCCACCTTTCTATTAAATGAAGAGCTCCCTTGAATTTTTGACAAAGTAGCGCCATCAGTCTCTGAACCGCAGTTACTGGTATGACTGTGGGACTAGGTTTGCAGCGCTGGGATGATTTTGCAGCGAGTCTGCCCTTTGTATATGTGGAGATTTTTCTGGATACCCAGCCCGAAAAACTGGAACTGGGTTTTGATTTCGATGGGTGGGTGCCTGGATACCTGGGTACCTGGCACAGGCCTACAGTGACAGTTGCAATTAAACCAACTATTCATGTCATTCTTGGAAGAGCAGTATGGTATGCATGTGATTAAAGTTTGGTGTTACATTGTGCATGATACCGGTAAATGGTTCTCTAATTTTCTGGCATTGCATAAGTTTTGAGTTATCCTGTGAAAATACTGAATGGAAAGAACTGGCCTCAAATTTTGTGTATTGTATGTGTCTAGCATTTATCTGCGAGCATTAAGAAAAATCTTACATAAAATTTGCATCATGAGGTCAACACAGCAGAATAAAAAAAACCATTTCAGGTGGATTGAACCAGAGATTTCCTGTATGGCCTTTTGGTGGTAGTGAATTCAGATCCACTAAGGTCCTTGAGCCTTACACAGAGTGTAATAAAAGTTCTTAACAAAGAGCATTCACATAGGGAACTACAGTGTACCAGTAAGAGTACCCCTTTAAGAGCCAATGTGCAACAGGGACCAAACTGCTGCTACAGTGAATCATGCATTTCAATATCTGTCCTGCATTACAATTTGCAAATGACCCCGAAGCTATGAACAGTAATGGAATAGATGGGGTATCCCTAAGGATGCACTGTTCTCCCCAACAAGGAGAATAAGAAAGAATGCTCCCAGCCACCTTTTCAGTTAGCTATCTAATTACTCATTTTGAAGTGTAGACTTTTTCCACCTGCTACTGGTAGTACACAATACAATGTACATGTACACACTGTATGTACATGTACATACAGTTGTGTGTTCTGTGGGCTTATGTGTGAAAGCATGTGTTCATAACCTGTGTCAGCAAACACTAATTCTCCTGTTTATCTACTTGCACCATGAAATAAACTGAATAGTAGTTTTAGTACTTTGACATTCAAGGAAAGTTCACTGTAATATCCACATTAGCCACATCAAGCCCCAAATCCGTAACTGCCAGCTTTAGAGGAAACCAATCTCCCCAAGATTACCTGCCTTCAAATCAACTATTTCCTTGTAATGCTGCATGTCCAAGTAAAGGAACCATCTGCTCTGACCTGGGTGACTTTTTTTTGTCCAGGGACCCTGACTGAAATCAGAATCCTGCAAACTCCTGCTCTGACAGGCAAAAGTACTCCAAACTTTCCAGGCACACTCTCTGTGCTTGTGGAGACCAATGTGTGTAAAGGTCATAACATTCTGGGCTCTGCCGTGCACACTATTCATGTGGGATTTGGGGGACACAGTACAGTTAGGACTAGGGTTTTTGTTGTGTTGTGTTGAGATAAAAGGGGATTTCTGGTCAGTGAAAAATACACCATGATGAACAGAGAGTGATAGCTGAAATCTTCTGCAAGGTAATGTACATGGTTGTACATCTGTATACTAGTACATACACATATGTACATGTACATATTACAGCTCAACACAGTACAAGCCATTTTGTCAATCCAATCCTTACTCTACACATTCATGTATATGATGAATTGGGGAGTCAGGTTGGCGTAGTGTTTCTTTCCTCGCCTTTCACCTCTTGGGGCCTGGGTTCGAATCTGACTCAGTCCACGTGTGGCTTGGGTTTTCATTCCCTAAGGTACCAGAGTCCCGAGGGTTTTCCCCAAAACATTTATCTGGGGTTATCCTCCCGCCTCTAAAACTGAATATTTCTTTCTTGTCTTCTTCACTCATTTTCATCTTGTAATTGGTGTTAAATGTGCTGTTGGATGAACAAGATCCAATGCAAAGCAAAATATTAACGGCTCTAGGAAGAGGTGCACACCTCATGCCCCCCTCCCTATATTTCAGGTATCCTTTCCTGTATCCTTGGGTTTTTTTTGCTCTCAACTGCTTATAAATATACCGGTAACAGCTTTTCAAGACAGATCTAATTACAACTTACATGCCACCCAGCTTCCCTTTTTTGTAAATGCCAATTCCAATGCTAAAACGGTGATACATTTTTTTAAAAGCACTTTCAATACTTTTTGTATTCATTGTTTTGTCTAAAATTACTGGAAACAAAAAATGCAACATTTCAGATTTCTGCAAGCTGTTTTCCAATTCATCTTCTGTCCACACTTTCCTCAAGTATGATATTCATTTTCACAGCCTCCAGCAAAGACTAGATTCAATCTTGAATCAGCATTCTTTGCTTCTTTTTTTTTGGATACCCTGCTTCAGAGCAAAGGAGTTGACCCAAACCTCCCTCGGTGTAAAGTTACACTACACACTTTGTTCTGGGATGTGCACTGTTGTCGTGGCAACCCAGGTGCTAGCCGAGCAACAAAGCCACTGACCGTAGGATTGATGACGATGGAAGGGGAAAAAATTAAGATGTCAAATTTCATGGTCTTTTCAACACAAGAACAAATGAAATAACCAACTATAAATCTAGTACATATTTTAACTAGTTTGCTGATCACTTGCCTTACTTTCCAAAATTTTCATTTTGATTTTATGCTTTGTATGCTGATATTACAAACCCTGACTTTTATTTCTCTTCTACATTTATATCCTGTCAAATTTGTTAATTTGTTTTTACAATTATTGTTGAACCGAGAGGTATATACATGTACCTTTGAGCACCTAGAAGAAACAGAAACAAAAGAACAAAAAAAATATCAAAATAATTTTCAATATGCATGTCTATTCGACCTTCATCTACAAACACAAATCTGGGCTACATGACTTGACCTTGTCGCTTCAATTCCTGCAGAACTTGTCTCTGCATCTCAGAGAAGCCACCTCTCTCGTTCTACAGCCACTTCTAGCCTACATATATTAGAATCTTCCAATAAGGTCTGCTCTTTTGACATCACAGCTGTATTTTCTGTATTTTTCGTTCAAGCGGCTGCTAAAAGTATGGCTGGCTATTAGAACAAAAATTAATTCACAGAGTTAAATAACACTCATATTATACTGCTACATACTTCCAGCACATGTGAATGAAAATACAACCGTACTGTATTTAAAATCACTGAGACAGTCTCCATTTTGAACAAAATGGAGGTAAAATAAAAAATCAACCTTAATGTTTTCTACAAAATTTGGCTGCCTATACAAGCCATAGGCAAAATAAGAGAGGTCATGGAGGTCCAAATCAACCAGGACTACATCAGACCAGACCTCCATGCATCTCTTCCCAAGAGTATCCCCAAATTAGGCTTGCCTGGATATTTTGGCTATTTGTTAGATACCGACACTATGCAATTTGTACTTCCAAGAATTAAGAAAGGGATTTTTTTTTGGAAGCATGTACATGTATGTATACATACGTTTTAATGAAATCTTTGAAGACAGTGTCCAATTTAACCTTATTTTCATTTTATTTTTGTTTTGAAGGGCACGTTGTCTTTTGGAGCCTTTTAAGTTTTCATATTTTTTGAATGTCCATAATCCTTTACAAATCTATAATGTCATTCTAGCATGAAATCTCCGTGCTTAATCTACATGAATTTCTGCACAAACAGTTGCTGGAAATTCTGTTGGTGTTGAAAATTCCTTTTCCGGGGTGATTTAATGTTGAGTAAACACATGACCCGACTTGTACATGTAAGCCCAGACTATCAATCAGCAAATCTTCAGTTCACGATGTGAAACAGAAATCTTGACACTGGACAGTGTCTTCCCTGAATTACATCACAGAAAAAGTGCCCTCAGTTGTCCAGAAAGAATGTAAGATTTCACGTTTAAAGAAGTGACCTATTCAACAAGATCACAAAGAGGAGATATCAAGCAGTTATCATGCTTATTCAAATTAAGAAGAAACTGCCCTAAATGTGCATGTACAGAAATTCAGAAATATTCACTGCAAAAGGCCCTCGTTGCTAAAAATAAAATCAAATTCTACATGTTAACATACTAGCACATGTCCATGCACACATGTACATGTGATCCTAATATTATCCCAAATCTGAAATGTTACCAATTTCTATTCTATGTACATGTAGCAAGCAGAATAGAAATCCCAGTGTAATCGTTTAAAAAAATTCCAAAATATACATGTACCGGTACATGCTTACAAAACGATAAACACAACTTTGCAAAATACTGCATAAAATATGAAGTATCTAATCTAATGA
The DNA here is from genome assembly GCF_054643075.1 of Acanthaster planci. Taxonomy (NCBI): domain Eukaryota; kingdom Metazoa; phylum Echinodermata; class Asteroidea; order Valvatida; family Acanthasteridae; genus Acanthaster; species Acanthaster planci. The sequence continues at coordinate 20,340,635 of NC_141783.1, read as the reverse complement.
AGTCATAAGAAGCAAGTAAGAATGATCATAGAGGAAGGACACAGAAGGAGTTTGAACTGCCCGGGCTGTAACATCTGGCCAATTACCGCTTTCTGGCATGTCTGGTATGTCCATAGCCAGAGCGCAGCGAATGCTTGCTACGCACCATCTGTTTCACAACCACAAGACCCCTTTGTACCCTATGATCACTGCCGCAATTTGTCGATGGTAATCTGCATCCTTAAAACTTTGTGTACTGAGGTATAGAAAACTGAATATTCATGCCTTTGTTGGTACTTGGTATAATCTCATGACAAGTTGACAACATCATATTTAATGCTTGTGCAGTTGCTTGCATTACGCTGTGTTCCCTTAATCTGTAAGTGCAGTCATTGCCCTTAATGAGCTCTTTCTTCTGGGAATATATAGCCCGGTTGTTTACAAGATTTTGTGTTTTGTTTGAATCATTTTTATTACGGCATTTGTACATATGTGATGAAATAGTGCATTTTGTTCCTAATGAACTAAGCTTTCCAGTAGTAGTGAACATTTTGTTGGCCAGTCTTAGCCAAATTCGCACTAAGTCTTTGAACACTGATGTATTGAATGGAGGATAATAAAATTCCAAACTTTGCATGGATAATGGAACAGTGTATCAAAATTTTAAAAGTTTATCTATGATGGCAAAAGTAGGTCTAATATCAGGAATTTTTCTCTCTCTATTTCCTGGTCACATCGATAATTTGTATTTAATTGCAAGCAAAAATCTACTAGTATTACTAGGGTATTACTGGCCCTGATTGTCTGGTCAAGATGCAGGCAGTAATCAGGCATTTTTGGAATGTTTTCCATTATTCGTCTGACGGGGGGGGCAACCATCCTTGAACACTTTGAAGTGCCTGAGTTGCAACTCCTTCTGTGTCCTTCCTCTATGGTAGGCTTAATACCATGCGCAGTGTCATGCACAACGTCATTCAATTATCAGAGGGTTAGAGACTTCTCTTAAGATTAATGAACACAGACAGGCAAGCAAGACAAAAACTGTCATGCGCCTGCATCTTTTCTTTTTCAGACTGCTCTTCCAAATTGTCCTTTCCCACAACTTTCTGAAAATGGTCGGTACTTTGGATGCATTGTTACCTGTTCTTGAGTTTCTTTTTAGTGTTTGGCTTTGGCATGTACCGGTACGTACCGGTATTCTCCTTTTTTTGTCAAGTCTAACATTTTGGGAGGAATATTTGTGTATATGCATTCCAGCATCTCTATCTTTGTGTTAGCGGCAGTGTTATTGTTTAACAAAATGTTTCATTTTGGTTTTTCACTGTCATAGTGTTCATCTGATATTCAGGTTGGCTTGCTCTGTGTCCTTGTAAAATGTTGTTACATTTGAACCTGTTTTTTTTTTTTTTTTGGGTGTTCATATTGTAGTTCTCCATTTTTTGTTATTAATTCACATTTTCCTACTGGAGCACCCGAATAAAAACCAGCTTCAGTTGTTCGGCCTTACCTAGGATTGTACCAGCAGCAACTGTACACACTACTGTAAAGTGAAATATAACCTCTAACCCTACCCTCCCACCAGGCCTTTTTACTGGGAAGTAGGAACCATCTCAAAGTCCTCCAAAGTCCTCCGATTTTCAACATGAAAAATTGCATTTAGCCTCAATCCTCCAAAATTTCTCTAAAATGTTTTTTAGAGGTGTGCCCACTGCCTCAATCCTTCAAAATCCTCTGGCAGTTCCTGTCATTATGTTGAGGCTGTACTAACGGCATTCTTAAGCATTGAGCAGTGCAGTTGATTCAAAAGAAATATCGGGCTGAACTCTGCACTTGACTAAGCAAAAACAACACAAGGTCCAATCGATGACCTTCATGCATGGCATCCTTCGCAATCAGCCATGCACTTTTGCCATTCACCCTCAATCCTCCAAAATCTTGAAGCGGGTTTAAGGAAATATCAGCTCCATTTTATGGCCAATTTGGGCACAAGAATAGAGAATTGGTAGATGAAACTCACCAGAGCCATGTGATGTAAATGGCCTTTTGATGAATCATACACAACTGACACCACGATTGATATCAACAAGATAGGTACTGCCTTCACTTAACATAATGTGTCAATCAGGATGTCACACTGATTGAATAGATACAGAGTCAATGTGTTCATTCAGGTGCAGATGAAGCAACAATCACAAAGGAAAAACTGCACCATATGGGATCCAGCTCCATAATTTTCAAAAGCTTGCCTAACTATACTTGCTAATTAGAGTCCAGGTGTGAATATACCGGGAAATGTGTAATGACAATGTAAACAGGCTCACTAAAAATAGAAACTTTTACTCTACTACCCAGGCACAAACAACGACCAATCAAAAGTGCCTGACGACCATTTACCACCTATGTGCATATACACGTACCTTGCTGCCAATGAAGTGCACAGACTGTGTACACATTTTTTTGAGCATAGCACATGTACACTCCTTAAAGTAGACCTGTAACAATTGTGCATGTGATTGGGCCATGGTGAGGTAACAGTACCATAGATGTATGCAATATGACCCTAGCGGTACCAGACTACTCTCCAATGTGCATATAGCATGTTCTTCATAAAATGGACCAAAATGCAACTCCGCATGTCATTTTTCAAAACTTCTAAAGAGTGACTTTGATCATGTAAAATACAAATTGGCATCTTCAGATTTAAAAAATGATTATTTGGGGATAATTAGGCATACTGTGTGCATTTGGTTAGCTACCAGTGCAAATGAAATGGATTTGAATTCATTTAAAGTTTTACGTCAAAGTATTTGCACTAGTGGACTTGATGTCGAAACCTCTCTCAACAGTAAGGAGAATTCAGTATATTTTTCAACTGATGTATTTTAAAGCACCTAAGAAATAACTTTTAAAAAAAGCCATAAAAAAGCACAAAATTGATGGAAAATGATGAGAAAAAGTTTGACTCTCTTCATTTTCTTACTGTTTACGAGCATTCTCACTATATATACTTGGGGGGGGTCAGGTTGGCGTAGTGGTTCTTTCCTTGCCTTCCACCTCTGCGGCCCAGGTTGGAATGACCGCGGATTATCACTCCTCGGTAAATTTTATTGGCTAGGATTTCAGCAGGTTGTTCATGTCCGTCAAAAATGCTGACGTTCAAGACTTTAATTAATTCATTTCAATTGAGTTGAAAGATGGACATGATCATTGTTCCAGATATCAGCCATGACTTCCCTCATTTCACAGACATCAGGAATTAATTCACTGCTGTTCACTTCAGGAAAAATGAACCTTCAAAGTTGAAGATTATCTAATGGTCCATATTTTGAGGAACCTGCCATAAGTAAACAACATGCATGTAAAGGCTAGAACTCAAACAACTTTAAACCCTCTAGTTTTTTGCAAAATAGCCCAGTAAAATATGCAAATTACATGTACTGTACGTATGCAGCAAGGTATGCCAAAAATTATACCTCAAACTTGCAACAAATATTTGCAGATACAAAATTTGGGACATCGCAAATACTTGCAAAGATAGTTGTGATGAAATTTGTAACATGGCAAATATTTTCACAAATATTTACAAACAGACATTTATTTGCAAAGTATGGTGTCCCTTTGGGGCTACCGTAACTGTGACTACCGGTATAATCGATATCCCGTTCGTAAGTGTGACGTCACTTCAGTTGAAATCACTCCCACTGCACACGTACCATACTGCAATAGAGTTACATGCATTGATCGCTGTTTACATGGAACTTGAAGTTAACGGGAAACTTCAGTGACCGTCCGATGGGAGCCTGCAAATCGTGGCGCGTCTGCCTTTGTGATGAAGTCACTTACGAACCGAATAATAACAAGATTTTATGTGCACTGAATGTTTTGAGCCCCAAATGTCAGAGAGATCCATTAAAACAAGGCAGAATCTTTACAGTGTCACGTATACCCCTTAGAAAATAAAGATGGCATACCTACATCTACAGACATTGTAGACATTTGTATGGCATTGTGGAAATGCTACACTTTCCAAGTTTTAAAATAAAACAAAGCTCAAGGACATGTAATTCTAATTTGCACAACATAATGACATTTTATATATATGTCCTTGTACATATACCATAGTTGTTGGCCTTTACAGTGCATGTACATGTTTGTATGTTGAATATTGTTCTTGTACATGTATTGATGCATGTACATGTATATGTACAATATGCATACATAAACACATGTATGTGCCTTGCTCTGTGAAAAAGAGTCATAACACTATTTTTTCAGTAATTTTGTTTCACTTTGCACTAGAAAGGGCTACTCAAACTTAAAGTACACGTAACGGTACATATACATGTACATGTACATATATATATGTACATGTACATCCACATGTATGTACGTGTACCAGTACATGGGTGAACATTTCCAAGTTTAACCCTAACCCCACATAATATTACAAATTACTACTTGTTGTAAAATGTAGTGATCAGTGCTGCCGCTTGTAAGAGGACATGACCGTGTTGTTCTCTGAAGCCATAAAATACAATAGAAAAGACAATGTACCATACAGTGCTGTGGCACGATGAATGCATGGCTTTATTGTTCTCTGTACAAGTAACAATGGAAGTAACCTAGCCAAAAGTAGTTATCTGTAATGCTAGGTCCTTCAGGCTCAGGCTACTACTTAGTATTTTGTGGTACTGTGTAGTGTAAGCCAAACAATATGCTTGGCGGTTAGGGTTAATGTTGCTTCACATTGTACGAGATTCTTCCAAAGGTTTTTATTCTCCAAAGTGACTGCAGCGACTTGGGGCTCATGTTAATAGAGTGGGCCACACATGTACTTGTATGTAAGAGAGTAGTGGCTTTTTACATGTATTGGTATAGTCCAGTACATGTACGGAGAAAAACTGTTCAGTGCATTCAAAGTGGTCTGCACTGTTTCCAATGTTCCATGTTAATTTAACAAGGAGTTAAGTACATACAAATAAAAGGTCTTATGTAACCCTACATGTACCACGGGTGCTTAATGGAACGGTTGATTCATTATCATAGATATTAAAAAAAGGTCTGCAAATTAACACTAAAAAATCAGTGCTGCAAGAAAACAACATTAACCCAGTGGATGGTTATTTAATTGCAAACTTTGAATTGAATTCTATTTTTAGAACAAATTTAAACCTAAAATGCAGCATAATGCGAACATGTACGGTCATCACACCAAAGCTACAAATAACACGCATACTGTACATGATACATGTAATTTACGAACATTTCTGGTAGAAAGATAATTAGATAATTAGATAAAAGATAGTTAGAATTACAGGTATCAAACAAAAATTGTACTGATACAGTGCTATTTCCGAGGAAAATTTGAAGCTGAATGGTTATGTGGTTGATTGACTAAATGAGAAGCCTATTTGGTAAGCAGCAGGTTGTGAAGATGTGAGTTCAAATCACCAAATCCATGCTATCCTCGGGCCCCCACAGCTCACAGCAAAGAGCATTCATAGTAATACAAACATCTACCGGTACATATGTACGTCACAGCAGGCTGAACTGCTCTAATTACACATTAACGAGGCAGTCTTCAGCCTGTACGTACGAGTGTGAACAATGTAAATATCTGCATCTGGTAATTAATTAATGCCTGACTTAGCCATCATGGCGTCTTGTCCCGGTGCCTCTGCTTGACCAACATACAAACTAATCCAATGATCAGAATTAGATTCGAGGTGGTACTGATAAGTGCAGGTTACATGCCTCTTTGGCCAATATGGTGCTATGACTTGCCACGATATAAACACCTCATGAGTGCGCGCTGTGCCTTAGTAGTAATAACAATTCCTCCGAGATTTGTATTATAAAGCTCTGCAGGAGAATTTAATACAGGCTCACTCGCAAGAAGGCAGCTTTAATACTAAACCAATTACAACAACATGCTACCGGGTATTCTACAGAAGATATTAGCAATTCTTGAAATTGAACAGACAAACGAGGTTACGGTGTCAAAAACCCCATGCTACTCACATGTCATGCTAAATATCGGATGAGTACGATTCATAGAAGCCAAGGTAAATGAATAGAACTTTAAATTGTAAGGGGCCAAACAGGACACGTAGGCCTTTTTAACCCTAACCAACCCAAATCCTCAAAAATCCTCACAGCCAACTAGAGGAATATGGAAGATTGAGGGCACTCGAGAATTGATGCATCAGAGGATTGAGGGCATAAGGAATGTTACTCTCTGGAGGAATATGGAAGATCCAGGTAACTAAGCTCAATGGACCACAGGAGGATCCAGGAGGATCCAGGTTGCTAGGGACCTGTGCTAAAGGATGATTTTGGAAGATTCAGGTTATTTGTTACGTGTACTTTAACCCTTACTACTTATTTTTGTGGAGACAATGACCTTATTGTTCTCTGTAGTCATAAAATACAGTAGATAAGACAATGTACATGTACCATACAAAGTACAGTGCTGTGGCACTGTGACTTTATTGTTCTTTGTACATGTACATGTAACAATGGAAATGCCCCAGCCAGAAGTAGTAATCTGTGGCACACTGGAGGATTATGGTGGATTCAGGCAGCTGTGCCCAGTAACTTTTATTGGAGGATTTTACACATTATTTACTAGAAACGTTGGATAGGGAGTTACAGTAGGGTTAGTCGTTGTGACTGACAGAACCGAAATATTTTCCTTTCAGTCACTGTTACCAATATTACAATTAAATTCTGAGGAATGCCACATATTAAAGTCAAAGAACTGACCTCATGGCATCTGAAAAGGGGTACGACGCCACGACGGAAATCCTGTATTTGTTGAAGAGGGATTTTTCACCAGCCTGCAAGTACTTTTCACCTAAAAATTCAGTAGTCTTTGAGTATAAAATAGCCACGCAATGTAAGTGCAACAAAGTTCACTGAACATCCCTGTATGAGAAAATAAATGCCCTGGTTTTATCCATTTTTTTAGCATAAAGGATACATGTACATGTACTTAGGTAGTGTACATGTACACCATTGGTAAAATCCCCTAAATCGGACTACCCTATGATCCTGAAATATCCTACTTGAAAGAAAGTGCACAACTGCCTCAGTCAGTCTGTAAAATCTTTCCATCCAGAAAATGCTGTAGTTTTTGAGAAAGCAGAAGTTTTGTTCTCTTGTTTCACGATGGTTGGCCAACCTTTGTATAAAAGTTCATTTCACTTCACGATCACATTCTTTAACAGGCACCAATTTCCTTGTGTGTAGTTTTTGCAGATGTCGTGGGAGTCTCCATCAATGAACAGATAAACGTAAAAACAGCTAAAAAAATATTTACAGAAATTCACCAAACGCATTGTAAACTGAGATTATAGGAAACTGAGCACAAGGTGTAAAGTAGGAAATAAACTGGACCAGTGTTTAGTGAAAATTTTATTTAAGGAAAGGGTTCTCTTAACACGAAAACTTTACTAATTCAAATCACCCCTAGAGCTTAATGGTATGGTCCAAATATTACGGAGTATGAAATATTACGCTTACTATGAACACCCCCCCTTGTACAAGTCACAGACTTTAAATTAATTAAGATAAATTACAGAATCTTCAATTTAATTGTTGAAAATGCTGCCCTGTTTTTCTCGATTTTTCACAAAGAAGCTGACTCAAACATAAAACAAGTCAGTGGAATGTTAGTTGCAGTGAATATTGTACACTGTAATCTGCCAATTTTGTAAATTATTTCAAAAAACTAATAGTTTACACTACCTTTAAATCCAATGTATCTTTTTCACAGACATTTCTTGTTTTTTTTACTGCAAAGAAAAAAAAGAAAAATTTTCATTGTTGTTTTCACTCTACCAAATCGTAAACCAAGGGGTCCTCCCGATATATCTCATCATCACCTGTCACCTTTACAGGGTTTACTCCAGAGAAATCCTGCAAAACCAAACACTGGTTTGTGAGATTTGAGGGATGGTGTACTGAAATGCCAAGCCTGCTGTCCCATCTTGAAAAACATGCACAGTGTTTGTAGCAAATGTTTGCAATCTGCACAGGCAAAAATTTCAGACTATCCCCAATACAGCTTACAAGGTCCTAGTGGATCTGCATTTGAACATGTACATGTGTCAAATTTCCATGTACATGTATTCCAAGAGAATCTATTCCAAAATTACAGGATCCTTCCTGGCCTACATGTAACTGTTCAACAACCACTTTTTTTTCTACCATCAACTTTCTTCAGTCTGTAAGGTTACAAAATTATATGAGGCCCTGAGGTCTGTGTACAGATGTGCATATGGATGACAGGACAATATAATACATGATATCCAGAGATTCAAGTACCAGTATCTTCAGTGTACAAGTGTACATTGTTCTGGTATTTGATTTTTATTGCCCTCTAAAGACTTATGAATCAGGGCATTTGGTTTTTCTGTATGTACTTCTTGAAAGTCAATTTCGTATTTGGATAATCCCAAGACTTCTTGAAAATTATAAAAGTTCGAAACAAACTCTATTCCTTTTTGGTCTGTGTCATGTATGACAGCCACATGTACATGTTCATCTAAGTACATTTGTACCAGGGTTCTGATTTCACACTGGACTAGTGTGCCTTATCCATCGTATTTGATGTCAGTCTTGTGCAGCCTACAACCACACCCCTCTGATGGTCAAGTATTCTTGGGTCAGTGTTACTGTACTGCCACACCCCCCAAAAGTACAAAGTGAAGTGTTTAAGCAATGCCAATGAATAGCCAGCGTTGGTGTTGCATGTAGTTGTTCATCTTGTATGAGGATGCATTAGAACGGATCATCATTCTTGCATTAATTCGATTCAATAGGAGACAAACTGGCAAAGTGCGAAGCTGGAGTTCACATAAGAGCTTAGACAAAATACATGTACTTTTTAAATGAAATTCAAACTCTGCGTGCTTCCAATAATAGAAGGTTTGTGTGAATGCCATCTTGCAGGCCAGTGCTTTTGTTCCAAAAGGTATGTGCTATGGAGGTTTCCCTGTGGAAGAAAAACAACTGCCCTGCAAGATGGCTACCACGTAAAGCCTCCATGGGAGACTTATGTTTAGTGGTTGTATGCCACCAGTCTTTTTCTGCTGTTTGTGCCATTTTGAGCATGTGAACATTAGCTTTTAAGACACAATGCAAAACAAAGTAAAGGACTGACTTCTTTGACATCAACAAGTGTCTCAAAAGTTGCCATTAACCTCTAACCATGGCTGATGCAATGAGATTGCAAGTGATTATTCTGAACGACTACTGGAGGGCTAGAATTTAGTACATGTAGTTGATGTCAACTGAAAACAGATGCCCAATTAACTGTGAGTATTTCTGGCACATCTTGTAATCCTACCGGTGCACACTTCGGGTTTTCGTCAAAACACTAACCGGAGTTCAAGAAAAAAAATCCACACATTCTGAAAGGAGTAGGGAGCTGAAAGGCTTGCATAAACAATCTGGCTTAAAGAGTTTCAGCTGAATGCAGGATGCCTCGCTGAATGGCTGAACTGCGCAACAGGAAACGGGCGGACACACTATGAGAAGGTCTTGTTGTCAAGAGCAATATCACTCCACGTCCTGGGGTGGACTCAAGAACTTGCCGGGAAAAAAAAAAATCTCACTTCATGAGACACGTGTCCTCCCACGCAACTTCTCAAGTGACAAAAAATTCAAATGGCACTTCTAGTCATGACTTGTTCAGGATTGGAGAGCGCTCAATACTTTTTGTGAGCAGCTAGTTCCCTGCTTCATTGCAATAAATCCCTTCTTGTATACGATTACAGCCATAAAATTTTTTTTTTCAATTTTTGTTGAGAAGACGATTTTTTTTATCCCTGTCCCTAGTTACTGCAGACCCGTACCTACAAAAAATGAGTGACTAAGCTCTACAGAATACTGAGAAAATTTGGCACTTTCCCAAATTTGTATTTTTCTAGGGATTGCACACGAGCACTTTTGCTCATGGGAAATGTCCGCTGTCGCTGAAATTGGAAAGGTACTGTCTGAAAAGCCAGTGTCTATCTCGACTCTTTCGGGAAATCGACAGTTGGGTGTTGATTTGTTTTCAATGCAAATGTTCTTTTGATATAAACATCCTGTGATCCCCTCCAGCCAAACATCCAGGGCACTTCTCAGGTGCTTTGCATTTGCTGAAATTAGCTTTGCATCTCCCTTACAACCACCGATCACTTGTTGGAAGAGAAACTTTTCAGCAAAGTGTAAACTTTTCATTGTAGTGTCAACTGTACTTGTAAATCTTCAGCAAAAAACTATGAGCTGGATTTGTATACACACATACATGTACATGTACCGGTACAGTGACACTGTTGCATCTGGTTATTGAAGTCCAAGAAAAGATCCACTTTTTATCCCATACAAAATGGCATGCTTTCTTTAATTAGCGGCTCATGTACACAACTATCACAAAGACAAGTCCTGTGAAAATTCTTATGGGTGTTCTCCATCTAGTTGCCCAACAGCTAAGTGAAAAACACTGAAATCCGCAATGGTCTTTGAGGGTAAAACTTCTGCTACATACATTATACTTGTAAAGCTTGCAACTTGGCCTTCGACCCCAAAAAATTACAAATTCCAATTTGGACAAGATTTTGTACAGTGTTTTTCATTTTGTCAGTGACATGAACAGGAAGTGGAAAACGAGGCAATCAGCTGATCCAAGAAAGAGTTGCATGACTACATTTAAACGTACATGTACCAGTACAGGGGATATTTTTGAGTTTATTTTTAAGTTACATGTAACAGGTTTCCATGGGTATGCCGGGCCCCTGCAGTTATCATGCACATTCCCTACATGTATGCATGCATGCATACAAATATGCATAACAAACCATGTTGCATAACAGGTACATGTACACATAGTGTACAGGACACATGTACGTGTACATGTACATTGACAAGTGCCAGGAGATACAGGAGCATATTTGACTGTCCAAAGTAAATGTTTAAGCTTCTGGCAGTAACTTTTACAACAGCAAATTTCAGTACTTAAATGTACAACAGATATGCCCTACAGTAGTCCTGTTTCACAGATGTACTTTATTGATGGCACGTACAAGGTGTCAATCTTGTCAATCTGTGGTTATTTTTTTCCCACAGCAATTACAGGGACTGAATTGGTCACACCTTCAGGCTGAACAGAGTCAGAAGGGTTACTTGGAGATCAAATGACATCAACCACAATGGCAATAACAGTGTCAGGGGGAGACAAAAATAGACGAAGTGCAGGATACATGTACAATGTACTTGTGCTTGGTTTCAAGACATATTAGTGGACTGTCTCAGCAGAGGAAGTATACAGAACAATGTCCTAATGGAAACCATTGCATGTATGCTGTGCACTCTGTATAACGTGTTGTTTACATGTACTTGATTGAACTGAAATTCAAATTAAAACCCTAACCGCCCAAGGGCTGCTGGACCTAACCTTCCCCAATCACACTAACTTCAACACCTTGGAAAAACACTCTGACCTAACACTAGTAACAGAACCCAATCTCACAAACTTCAACAGGTCTTCACCTGTGTGATTTTGTTTGATTGGGTACGGTAGACCCATTGCACATCACAAAGAGTATGGATCCACTGCACTTAATCACACAATTTTACACAATATCACTGTGTTTAAATTGTATCTGTGACACCTAAGTATGATAAGATGAATGACCCAACTGCTGGGCTCATGGTGAGCTGCTTATGTGTTGCCTACCCCTGATTCCCTTGGGTCTCTTCTCAGGTGAGGGTTGGTGCAAGGTAAGGCTACACTCCCACCTGAGGCAATTAATTAGTATGCTACAATATGCCAGGTTTTTGGCCAGGGTCTTTTAACCACAGCTGATGGTTCAAAGAAACATCACAGTTTCCCCTTTTTTTTGTGTTTTTCTTTTTATCAAAAATTCTTGTTGTCTTTCTCTCCTTTACTTTATTCATATTTTCTCCTTTTTTCTTTCTTATCTTCTTTTCTCTTTTCAACTTTCTTTGACATTTCTTGTGAGGAGGATGGGATGGAGAACAGGCAGCTACTCTGTGGTAGTGGTGGTGACCTCGGTTTCGATGGCTTCACGGAATTTCTTGAAACGTAGGCCAGGACTGAGGTTTACTCCACATAGTGGCAACATCCAGTGGCAACATCCAGAGTGAACTTGGCATGGGTCTGTGGCTGGTGATCATGCTCCATCTCCTCTGCATCAGTGTCCCTGTTGCTGCTGGCCTCATCGGTGGTGGGATGGTGATGCCTATAGGAAATCCAGGCATTGACGCTGGCAACATCAAGCAGCAAATACGGGATGGCACGCCATCAGTGCTGCGTCTTGCGGGAATGCGGGTACAGGTGTGGTATGCCTGATCTCTTTTGTCAATGCCAGCCATGCACTGGGTGTAGGAGACAGCTTGAGGAGGGGCTGGGATGGTCACCGGCCTGGTCTCCTGATCCTCGCACTTTCTCTTCAAGGTGTGGACAGCAGGATCTCTCCAGCCCTGATGTGCACTGGACAGCATCGTCATCACCCGGGTGTCTTTCTAGACGGTTGCCATCAGCTGGCCATTCTGCCTTGGGTAGACGGTACCTCTGGGTGCTCTGCTCAGCTGTTTCATTTTGAGCTGGGCGGGACTGGACTTCTTGGTGTTAGAAAAATCCCGAGGTAGACCCTTCCTCCCACACTTCAATACTTCCGTAAAATAGGTACAGCTGGAGAGAAGGGACCGTGCAAGGCCTACTGAAGTGTACAGCCTACCCGGAAAGATGTGGTGGTAGACACTCAGGTGGGCTTGGCAACAGACAGGGCGATATCATTCATCTTCGATGGCTTGTCACTGTAGGGATGCACCGTGACGTTGAGAAGGAAGCCTTTGGCTGACTTGGCGATGGCATAGACTTTAAATCCAGTGCGGAGAGGCTTGGATGGCATGAAGAACTTTTTCATGTTGACTTTAAATCCCCGTTACTTGATCATTACCTCATCAATGGTAAGCTCATAGCCAGGGTTGTAGCACTTCAGGCAGCAACGACCCACTTTGTCCCACACAGGCTGGAGGGGATAGAGTGGGTGCTTGTGCTTGATGCAGTAGTGATGGGCCTTGTCCTTGATGAGGTTGGGGTCAGTGGCTGGGTCGCTGCAGGCCAAGTGCTGGTTGAAGACATTGAATCTGTGTCTCTTCATGGTGTTAGAGATGAGGATGTTCCTCAGTCCTGGATTAGATGACCAGTAGTCCTTGTAGTTTTGGATCCGAACAAGGCCCATCAGTAGATGTATCTCAAATCACGCCCTTACTTCCTTCAGAGAGGTCAGTGGCAGATTGCTTGCTGATAACTTCTTGTTCCTCCACTTGGCGATGGATTTAAGCAGCACCAGGGGGTGTCTCCTCTCCTACAAACTCTTCCCAGTCTTCTGCCTTCTCTCTCCTTTCCTCCTCTCCTGTCTCCTCTGCTGTCTTCTCCCTGTCTCCCCTCCTGTCTTCTCTCCCTCCATCATGGCTGCCGTAGAGGGAGACATCGCCATTGCATTGGCAACAGCCTGGTCGAGGAACTCCTCTTCATCACTAGATGATGTCTCTGCCACCGCTGTGTATGCTTTGCCCGTACTGATGGCAACTCGCATCTTCAACTTGTCATCCACATACAGGCATGCAGTGTCCCTGGATTGGTCCACAGGAGCCTTTCCTTTCTTCTTTCCTTTCCCCTTCCCTCCTTTCTCTCCCCTTGTCCTCCTTTCTCCACTCCTCTAGCCATCGACACTCCTGTCTTCTCCTGCCCTGTTGGGCTTTTCTCCTTGGCCATCGCTAGTAATGTTTTACTCTCTTGTCTAGCTGTGTGATAAACTTTGAACCTCACAAGAACTCTTGATTATCACAGTCAGGGATCTGCCGCTGCCGGTCGGCGCCGGTCGGGCCCAACCGGCACGCAGCTTTGCCGACCACCACAATCTGCCAAATCAACTTTTCCGACCGGCAAGTATTCCCGAGGGATCGATCGTGAAGATATGAATATCGTAAAGAAACCGTAAAATTTCTTCGTAAATTTCACTTTGCACTGCCATGCATATCGTCTGCGCACCCATGTACGTGCATATGCAACATATCTGGACCAAATACTAACATAAACCAATAGGAGGCTTTGTTACGCGCAATGCACGTGTACATAGTGCGTAACGAATCTTTCTATTGGTTGGAAGGCCACACATAGGCTTACACATGCAACGCTCTCAGTGCGCGAAGATCGGAAAACCCCCTCTTCATGATGTACAGCGTTGTTTGTCCAGTTCTGCATTTTACCCAGTTCCACAACTTGAAAAGAAAATTTGGCTTAACTTTCAGAAAGACAAAATTGCAAATGACCCCATTCACACTTCGTTTAAACACTTAAAAATCTGGCAGAAAAACAATTTTACATGTACTTGCAAAACTGACAATCGACCGTGACTGTTTTTCGCCGCGCCGACCACGGTTAGCAACATTCGGTGCATGTATTTTCTGCTCGATGTTGCATAAAACGATCACTGCGATCGTTTTTTAAACCAACGATGGCACCGCATCCGTTAATTGTTGTTTATCCCACGGTGAAAATATTAACTCCGCAATTTTTTTATTCAAAAGTAACAGCATGATTTTGCCTTTTCCGTAAACGAGTTCCATATGGCAAGATACACGCGCTCATTATGCACGTGACACATGGCCAGATGTGTCAGAAAAGTAAATGGCCAATCTACATTATGTTCATGTAGACTTTAAAATGACTGTTCAGAAAATCCCTGCACACATTTATGAATGTCATTATCCCATATGCATACTGTACGAACTTTCGTACAAAGAAAATAAGGAAAATATTCCGCCAAGATTTTGCATGTTTCGCCTTATTTTCAACACACAAAAAAAAATGAAAAATGATTTGAATAGCAATGAAAAATTATGGGCATCATAGAGATAGAAATTAATTCAATATTTAAGGGATTTACAGACTAAAATCAATATTTATTTCTATTCTTTTTTTTCTAATTCAATTGCCCGTCTAAAATTATCACCTCATCCTAGTTGACCAAAATTACAAATTTTCAATTTTTTTATTAAATTTCAGAAATTTCAGACATGAGATCCCTAATTCTAGGCTGTGTATACACAGCTGAAAACACCCAGAAAGTGCTGTTTCCGGCCATCTGGGGGCTTTTAGATTCCAAAAATTTTCTGGTACGCTCCGCGCCAACCGATGGTGGCGCTCTGCTTAGATAGTCCTGCCGGCACTAAAACCATCCTGGGCAGAACCCTGCACAGTGATAGTCAGTGTGTGACTGGCGATGAGCCCCAGAAAGCAACAACTTGTTATAATTATTGCAGAATATTTCATAATCTTTATTGCATAATTTTATGTAGCGTGATGTAATCTTTAGAAATACAGTAATAAATGTGATTTGTGCCCATGCAATTCAACAAAATAACCTGTACAAAAATGGTATTGTCCACTCTAGTACTTGTAGAACAATGCACAAACCTACTTAATACCTTTCAGGGTCAAGCATGTGTCAAACTGGTCATGGGGGTATGATTTATCACTGACTGTAGTTGGCTAAAAAATTTGATGCCCAAAAACAAGGCAAGCAGAGTACCCCCTCCATTGTGTCCTTCATTGTGTTGAATTTGAAACACACAATCATAAAAAGTGGACACTACTGAGTCTACGGGTAAACCCCAGCAGCTTGAGAAAAAGTAAAAAGGCTACAGTACCCATTCAATCAAAAGTCAACAGTGTATGTGCAGGCCTCCAGTTCACATTCACACAAAAACACCAGATAGTAAGCTACCAGTACCCAATGCCACAAACTCACACACTTTACTGGTGTTGAAAGCTACATGGTTAGGGAAGGTTAGGGTTAATTAATTAAAGTTTAGACAAACTGACATTTGTTTCGGTTACAGTCACTGAGAAGTGCACTGCTTAATTCTTTTAATATTCAAAGTGGGCTGACGTGCGCCGAAACCGGTACTGAACAGCCCACGAGCAAGGGCAGAATCGGTGTGGCATGCTGGATGGATCGCGGGCATCCGTGAATGGGCTCCGCACTAATCGTAAAATGACACAGCGTATGCGCCGACCGACTAACGACTTGATGTCAAGTCTAGGGTTTAAACTGTAAACCCAAAATTTGGTCATTGAAAATACCTGTAAGGAAACTTTGCTCACTCGCCTACTGTCAAGAACTCGAGTACCGGTATAATAGATCGCTATTAAAGTAAACAAAGTTTACTGTAGCAGAAATTCCCAAATTTTAGCAAAATTCAGTAAAGAACTGGCTGTTGACACTTACTGGTAGGTTTCTTATTTGGATGACATCACAACTTTGCTCTTAAATATGCAAATTGGTTTTAAGTCAGAAAAAATAAAAACAGGCACCACACTGAAATGGTCATAAAATGGCACAACTAAAATTGAACATGAGGCTAAATGGGACTCAAATGACTAAAATTGAACATTGGGCTAAATGGGACTCAAATGACTAAAATTGAACATTAGGCTAAATGGGACTCAAATGACTAAAATTGAACATTGGGCTAAATGGGACTCAAATGACTAAAATTGAACATTGAGCTAAATGGGACTCAAATGACTAAAATTGAACATTAGGGTAAATGGGACTCAAATGACTAAAATTGAACATCAGGCTAAATGGGACTCAAATGACTAAAATTGAACATCAGGCTAAATGGGACTCAAATGACTAAAATTGAACATTAGGCTAAATGGGACTCAAATGACTAAAATTGAACATTAGGCTAAATGGGACTCAAATGACTAAAATTGAACATCAGGCTAAATGGGACTCAAATGACTAAAATTGAACATTAGGCTAAATGGGACTCAAATGACTAAAATTGAACATTAGGCTAAATGGGACTCAAATGACTAAAATTGAACATTAGGCTAAATGGGACTCAAATGACTAAAATTGAACATTAGGCTAAATGGGACTCAAATGACTAAAATTGAACATTAGGCTAAATGGGACTCAAATGACTAAAATTGAACATTAGGCTTAATGAGACTCAAACAACCATTTATTAACATAATTACATGTACATGTACACTGTATGGGCCCTTATAATATGATTTGTTCCTATTTACTTCCCATTTGGGGATGATTGATTCTCTCCTTGTTTAAACATACTTATGGCAGTCTAAATTGGTTGGTGTTTACAAAGGATTACTATGCAATGGGAGTGTGAGCTCAATAATGCACGTTGGATTGTGTCTAATCAATTGTATTTATCAATCTCAGTCTACCTGGAAATCAAGCAAAACATGGAAAATGAGTTTTCCTCTTTCCAGTTGGAAAATATTGAAATTTGATAAAAATGCCTCAAATCAAAGAAAATTTGGGGACTTGTTAGGCCCGAAAGAGGAAGTGACCAGTCTGTTTGGTTTTGTTTTTCCTTTTTTGTTGACATCTGACAAATCTCCTCAACATTTTGAAGATGGGTCTAACTGGAAATAGATCTTACTGTGGAGTTTGAAAATTCATTGAGGAAACTCTGGATTTTATTTGTATGGAATGCTGGGAACCCTGACATGTAATCAGTTTATGATAAGTTTACATGTAAATGTAAATAAAAAGTCTTCTTTTGTTTGACATCTCATCCTGCTTTTATTGTTGTTATTATTAATAATTTCTGGTAATGACACCAAGGATTCCTCCAAAGCACCTTAGACACTGTTGCTCACAAGCCTGAAGAAACCTGTAGAGAGGAGACAGTGAGAAGCAGTTACAGTTTTAGAGGTGGGAGGAAAACCCCAGAGGAATATTCTGGGTAAAACCCACGGAATCAGGTAGGGACTAAAACCAGATCCATACATGGACCGGGCTGGGAATCAAACCACGACCGCAGAGGTGGAAGGCGAGGATAGAACCACTATGCCAACCTGACTCCCCCAGCCTGATGGAGTGTTAAGTTCTATGTAATGTTTGGATACAATTATTTTCTAGCTGTCGGTCACCATTGTTGCTAAATTGGAAATATTTATGAATTTGGATGAAACAGTGTAGGAGACACAAAATTTACCAGCACTGCAGACAGAAAGAACAAAAAGCACTGACTGCATGCATTTAGTGCACTTACATGTAGCAAACCCAAATTGGTGTTTATTTAATATTAGCTTGTAGGAGTTGTGCATCGCTGTCATCCTTCATGTTGGTCATTCTGTCAGCTCCAAACGCTTGGCCTTTAAGTTGGAAGTTGACTCCTGCTGTATTTAACGTCCATTTAGAATCATCTCCTAGTGATATTTGTGTTCATTTGGATTAATAGCCATACTGTGTGTCTTGCAGTGCACTTAGGAATTGCTCTCATACCAGAATATGTACGTACAGAAACAAAGATATAGATCTCATATTGAACATTTTCCAATAAACAGTACCATAGCTTGTTTGTACGTGTCATTTCATAAGCATTGGTTATGTGTAGTTATTTTCAAGTTTGCCATTTTGTGGGCCTGAGTTTTTCATTGATCTTTTTGGAGGGATAGGGCACCTGCTCCATGTACAGTAGATAAGCAGTCTGTATGTGACATTACTACACACATACATGTACAATGTACATGTATGGTATGTGTGATTGAGAAGTAACATTTTCAAGAATAAAAACTACATGTACCGGTGTGTATCAGATACAAAGTTGTTACGGATTTGATTGTAAGGGATACGTAAGTTTTCTTTGGAAAAATCAAACCGGTCAGTGTTGATATTTAGTGTACATTATAAGTTAGAACCTGAACCCTCTGTGCATTTTCAATGAAAACACTACCGGTACCTTCCTGAATTCTTCCAAATCCTCTTTTGTGCTTGAACCCGATGGCCAAGTCTTTTAATTTTGAAGGTGCATCAAACTTTAAAGGTACGGGTAATAGCGTTCCTTTCCTTTCCCAATTACACAAGTCCTTGAAAATCTCCTTGTTGAGTTTGACGGACATTGGAAGGTATAGGGTTATTGTGGATTTGATACAACTTGGGGAAATTACCTTCTGGCTGTTTTGCTTGACAGTAATCAAGGAAAAAATCTCTCAAGTAACAGTGAGGCAGTGTTGACTCTGAAAACAGCCAATAATGTGAAGTCTTGTTGTTTTGGACAGCATGCTCTGTTTGCCTTTAGGAGACTGTATGTCTTTCCTCCTACCATGAAAAGCTAGTTTTGAAGCATACTCAACCTTTGGTGGGAGGTGCCATTTTTTCTGGCAAAAAGCTTTGCTTTCAAGAAAGGCAAGATGTAGCAACAAACTTTTCAAACACAGACAAATATTTACAAATACTAACTTGTGAGGGTCATTACAACCAATACGGTATTTGTGTGATATTTTGCTCCGACATCTCACATTTTTGTGGCACATCAACAAGTCTCCAAGGTGCGGCAATGGAGTGCTGCAACACACAAACACACTGACACTGTACATGTAACACATAGTCCACTTCCAATGACTTCTCAGATGTTATGTGTAAAAAAACAAACGGATTGGACTTGTACACGCAATCTGCCACCACAAACTCAGGGAATGCTGGCCGTTAGACCAGTCAGCCCTTCCTGCAAAATGCAAGTCCAGATTGTCTGATAACGTGACCACATCCCCTGGCACAAACTGGTAATGAAGTAGGACACAAGTTACATCATCTGGCTAGTCTGCTAAGATTTGTACTCAACTGTACCCCGGGGTACCATCTCTCTGACAATGTCACATGTTGTGTTTCTCTCACCTGCTCTGCAGCTACTGCTCTCCTGGACCGTCTCCTCTCCTATCTCACCACCAGCGAGCGCTCCAACTGCAAGGCCGTCTACCTCCATGTCTTGGCCACCAATACCACTGCCATTAAATTCTACGAGAAGCATAACTTTAGGAAGCATGAGTACCTGCCGTATTACTACGCCATCCGTGGCCAGCCCAAAGATGGCCTGTCATATGTGTTATACATCAACGGTGGCCAGGCACCATGGACGCTGATATATCCTTTGTTTGAATACATTCTAACCTTTTTACTAATCAAAGTCTGTGCTTGTATGTGTACTTTTCATGATATCAACTAATTTTGACCTCAAAGGCTTGGCATTAAGGAAAAGGTTGATGTTTGAATTCAGCTGTAGTCCCTTCACAGCCTTGCCATTTGACCTTGACCTTGACCTTTGACACAGATTCCAAATTTAGACCTTTGAATATCAGTATCAGGAGCATTCCCCAGTGTAAACTTCCATCTTGACTCTCATATTGAAGCTCTGCTTTTGACCTTGAGATTGTTTTTTTTTTACTTCTTCACCAGGCAGTGTTCAATTGTGCAATACACAGACCTAACCACTGCAGCATACATGTACCTCCAGTGGTGACAGTATTCAAGAGGCATAGCCCTTGATCATGTGAGATACCAATATTTTGTCTTTGTGTCAGGTGTCAATGGGTGACTGTTGCTTGTCATTGTTCTTCACTTAGTTATCACTTGGTTTAAAGTTGTTGACTCCTGTGTTGAAATGTTAAACCAGTCAACTAATTTGTAGTATTTTAAACTGGTTTGTTTTCTAGCCAGTAATTTTAATTTCATATGTACACCTTTGAATTTTGTAAGTGGACCATTTTTTTCATTATTTTTGTTGTCCTTAATGGAAAGTGTGATTACGGACTATATGAAGCAGTTTGGCTTGTATCTATCCAAGATTCAGCCCTGTAAGCTACCCAGCGCCATGGCCAGCCACACCAGGAACTGGTTTGCTGGCCGTCGCAACTGGCTGCCCAGTGTCAACATGAACATTGTCTCCCGCATTCGCGGCCAGATGTCCAATGACCCTGAATCAGGCTCAGGGACGGACAGCGCAGAAGAATCAGGAGAAGAGACAGTGGGGACCCCGCAGCCGTCGCAGCAAGTGCCCGCCGCGCCATCGGATGAGGCAGCCGCAGCCAGTGCTATGAACGTGGAGACGGCATCCATGGCTGAGTCCATCACTGACCTGGGCTGTGTGGGGCGCGGCCGCGGCTGGCTACCAGGCATGCCAAGACTCCCCGGCGTGCCCAAGTTGCCCAACGTGCCCAAGATGCCCAACGTCAACATGCCTAACTTGTTCTCCAGGTTCCGAGGCCAGTGTGCGGAAGGGACGTCAGATGACCATGAGAAGGACGAACGGCCACACAAGCGGGATCATGTCTTATAAAGCTACGACAACTCATCTCAGTGCTCAAAATTATGCAATATGGGGTACTATTTAAAAAGGATAAGAATTTCCTGTGTTCATGTAGGATCACACAGGTACGTACTTCCACAAGGAGCTACATTTAATGTGTGACAAAACTTTTTTTATCACAGTAATGATTCTCATGCATCAAGATCTCGTGTTTGTCTAAAGATCTATGTACCACTCTCTCTTTAGTGGTTTTGTGTTGTGCACCACATGTGAATCGTGGGGAGAATGGTCTGGTACCTGAGCTTCTCAGGCAACCAAGACTGCAAACGGTGTGGAACTTTGGGTTTATGGCAGTTCCAAGTTCAGTCAGGTCCCAATGTGTCATCAGCTGTGAGCAGTCATTCTTTAGAGAGTACATGTGTGGAACCCAGACTTAATTTCAACTCATTTGATGCATTTGCTGGCTGTCAGTCTCAAATTTCATGATTCTAGCAATCAGATTCATGGCCAGTTTGTACATACCGGCAGTGCATGTTGAAGGCGTAATCATGATTGTGTGAGGATGTGAATATGGTAACAGAAGATAACAGAATTTGATATTCTCTCAGCATTAGAGCAGTACATACAGTGTGCAAACACCAGTGGATCAACCTATTTGTAAAAAAAAAAAGACAAAACTTAAGTGGGATTCAAAGGTGACAGTGCAGTAAAGATACCGGTAGTTGATACCGTCATTTAAGAGAAAACTTTTTTTGGGGAGGGCTGGAGAAAGATGTGTGCTAACAGGAGGTTATACAGTGGATGGTTAACCCTAACCCTCCTCAATCCTTCACCTGTTGGAGGACTGAGGAGTGTTAGGGTTAATTAATGAGATATTACGTGCACATTGAATATGCGACACGATCCTACAAAATGTCCCCAGGCCATTTTTTGGTTTAGTCATTTATTATAGTGTCGATCATAAAGTGCTAACTGAGCTTTTTTTTTCTCTGATGTTTCACTCAGCCTGACCACATGTGGGTGAAATATGGGAAGGGTTTCTATTGACTCTCATCGGGTAAAATTCTTCTCAATACCTTTAAACCCAGAAGTGACTCTGGATTAGCTAAGCTGGGTGACATAAGGCATTGGATTCCTTGTAAGTATTTAATTAGATTGTAAATAAAGTTATTTTTTAATTGCATCAAAGTATATAAGTACATACATCATTTGGTATGGACAAAAACGTGTGACAGAAGTCGGAATTGAATTTACGTGTATTCTTTTTTTCATCAATTGGGCAACTGTCCTTGAAATGTTGAATTTAAGAAGTTGCTGGTGGGGGATTTGAGCTTGTAACTTTCTTTTTTTCAGTCATTCTTAGTCTAAATATACTTAGAAGTCTGATGGAAAGTTCATACAAAGTTTGGGTAGCAATTGTCTACAGATTTTTCAAATTCCATTTTGTTTGCATTTCAAATTGAATTTTTTTGGCTTCCATCATTTCAAGGTTGTAAACATGTAGTAATGGTACATTTGATTAAATTCTTGCTTAGGATTTCTTGTCTAAGAGCCAATTTAGTGTGGACAGTAAATTAAAATTGAAATTTTATATGGTAGTGGACATGTAGTTGAGTGATTACCTATGTTCAGAGACACTGTGGTATTGTTTAATGGCAAAATATTCCAATGCTTCTATGCATTTCAAGCTACACTGTACATTCATATTTACCTACAGTTTTGTTGATGACAATTTCAAACCAGTTCTCTGTTGTAAGTATTTCTGGTCATGATACTGAGAATTCGTCAAAAGCAGCCCAGGCACTGTAGCTCACAAGCCTGAAGAAACCTGTAGAGAGGAGACAGTAAGAAGAAGTTACAGTTTTAGAGGTGGGAGGAAAACCCCAGAGGAATATTCTGGGTAAAACCCACGGAATCAGGTAGGGACTGAAAACCAGATCCACGTGTGGACGGAGTTGGGAATCGAACCCAGACTGCAGAGGTGGAAGGTGAGGAAAGAACCACTTTGCCTACATATGCGGTACCTGACTCCCCTGTCTGAATTTGGCACCCATGTTTTATGTGATGTGCTTGTAATAGGGTCTCGGTGAAGTGCATTGAGGCTCTGGTCAGCAAAATTTCACATACTTCGCCTTGCTCGGAAATTACACGTGGCTTAGGGCTGCTAAAAATTGCCTTGGTTTTGAGTGGCATTAGGGCTTAGCCAAAGGTACAGTATGATACATTCATAACTTCTGTGTTGCCAGTATTTCATGTGTACATGTACATGTGGTTGATCTCTAGTTATTAATGAGTTCCTGTGTGGAAATTGGACTAAACATAGATGTTGCAGTGACTCAAACTGTTTGACTGGTGGGTTGTTGTACTGGTGTAAATGAAATGAGGATGAACAGTTGGCATTAATAGGGTTTCTCAAACCTTGGAAGAGAACTTCTTCATTTGGCTGTGACTGGAAACCCATGCTTAGCCAATTTCCGTGTGAGAAAGGTTGGAAATATCAGTATATTTAACCCGACATTACATTAAGGTTTGGGTGCAGATTTAGGAAGGCTAGTTTATTCATGGTTTAAATTTGTGTGTTTAAGTATTAGTACAGGACTCCGGTTTTCACAGTTGCAGTACTCAAGGCTTTCTTTCCCAAGTGTAAAGTTTGAGCCATTTTAGGTTTAAAGTCAATATAAAAGTGCTGTCCATGTTGCTTTGCTTCATGCAAGTGGTCTTATTGTTTAGAATTAGGGAAGATGGTTCAGTAGCTTTTAAAATTACAGGAAAGTTAGAAGAAAAATTAACTTAGGGCTAGCAGACCATGTGAGGGTACATGCATGATGCTTTTATAGTGCTCTCCTTTAAAATCAAATCTAGCGATAAATGTGTTGGAATTTTGCGAGCAAAGGTGGCCATAAGTTCCAGGTTTCTAGATTTGATGACGAGAATGATGTGATCAAATCTTCCATTCCCAGTGTATTTCTGAGTGATTTCAAAAAAGAAGGGAGTAAAGCTGTTGATTACCTTGTCTACCTGTTGCTTTGTAAAACTGGAATTTTGCATAAAAATGGGAAATCGAATGAGAAGGGAAGTCATCATAGACTTTGACATGTTTTCGTAATACCTGTGATAGTTACAGCCACTGGACCAATTTAATCTGTACCTTCTACACAGATAAGTCATCAGTTCCCAGTTGTGGAAGGTCAGTGTGTCCTTTGTTATGTAACAGATTGCTATGAGCACAAGAGAAATACAACAGTTTAATAATATTGTCACCTGACCTTTCCAACTGGACCCACACATGTGACAACCTGCATGAATATAGGAAGCCAGTTGAGAGAAAAAAGTTCACGCTTATCCATATTCCTGGAGTAAAATTGTGAAGAGATCTGTTTTATTTCATTGAAAAAAGGTCATTTCTTTTCTTTTCAAAACCTGCTCACAAGCAGGTTGAGGTCAGTGGATGGACTTTCACAGTTATGACTTAGAGAAAGGTTGGGGCAATTTTTCTGTGAGATTAATTGATTTTTTCACACAACATTTTTTGGGAGGGTAATTGCAAAAAAATTTACCTAATTTTTTTTTTTCACGCATTATTTTAGTATACCAAACTTTATTTTTTACTGGACAGAATTATACCATGAGCCATATTTGGTGTATAATTCAGAACTGCCTTCATTTTGTTCCTAGCCTTGCTGGCTATTGTGCTGTTCAGGAGAAGCACGTTTTTGAGGTCCTTTGTCAATGGTCTCTTGTTTGTCCTAAGTTGAGCTGATTTAAAGGCTGAGAATGTGTTATTCCCATTTAGGAAACTTGAACACAGCTACACAAAATAGCCAGGCACAAGGAGAGGTCAAACGGAATAAGTTACCAAGCTTCAATAATACAGCTACTTGGAATTTTAGTAGTTCCATTGTGCGTATCTGTTGGGTTCAATGCCTATCTCTTACAAATCTCTTTTTTGCTTTACTTCTCTCAACAATTTTTATTTTTTGGTGGCCTCTGTAGAAAATCGTGGCTGTCATGTAGCTAGGGTTATTCATATATGACTTTTAGCATCAGCATAGAATCATGGACTGTTCTGTTTACTGGCTTAATGCAATGGCATAAATTTTGATGGGATTGTATCTTTAAAGAAATGCTTCGTTTTGTGAAATTACTGTGCCATGATGATGCACAAACAAATCACACAAAATGAATGTGGAAAACAATATGCAGTTTAGCCTCGGTGAGGAGTTGTTCTTTGGGCAAAATAGAGAAACTGTCCTTATTTTGTGTATGCTAGATTTGAGCTTAACCATACTTTATTAAAAGTTTTTAAGGGACAGTCACTTTTTACCCAAGATTACCAAAATTCATGACTTTGTTTTGTAGTTTGTGCAGTCTGTTTAATACTAAACATGTAGGGCTTAGTTACCAAGATGTGGTGAATTAGGAGAATTTAGGAACCACCCAAACTCATATCAGTGGCCATTTATACCACAGACTTCATTTTGCAAACTGAGGTACTATCCCATACCTTCTCATCAACACCCACAGGCTTCTCTGTTACTCAGAGCACAATCTTCGTTGGCTGAGTAAACAAACATGTACCGTGTGAGTGTACAGTCGTGCCGTTTGTAATTTCCTGCGAAGGTACCGTGTGATTGAGGGCATTGTTTTGTCTAATAAGACTGTCTGTCCTCATTGTGGTTTGGCATCAGTGATAGTCATGTACTTGCAGATGGTCGTGGTCCAAATTAATTTTGATGAGTTTAAAATTGACAATAGCTCATTCCAAAATGGCCAACCTCTAAACCCTGTGAATTTTACAGTAACCACAACGATTTACACTCCATATCCTTTGCCCTTAAATTGGACGTACAAAGAATGTGTCATTTGGTCCATCACAGTGGAAGATTTTTGGGGAGTTCTTAGCATATATGCCAAGAGAATCAGGAATAATACAACACAAGCATACTTGTTACTGTCTCCTATTACATTGCAGATTTTTTGTTTGATAGTGTTGTGGTGTGCACTGTTAAAACCCTGTATTTAAAAAGACTTGGTCTGTGAAACTCTGGAAGTCTAACGAACTGAAAAATTGTTCATGGTTAAATTCCAAAGTTGATCTAGTTCACCCCTGAAGCTGTAGAAATATACCTGTGAAGTTTGTACAATATTTTGGGCATTAGCAGAATGGCACGCATACATGAAGGGAAGTTAAATTTGTAGAGCTTATTTACTGATAGGTTTGAGGAAGAATGTCACGGTTACAGTAGGAAGATTCTGCTAACATGTATTTCCTTTTGCATAGTTGGGGCAGATTTCACACTCAGAACTGCAAAGATCGGCTCAGCAGAATCAGGATACCAGCATGCGTAAGCACAGCCTTGCCAGGCAATACCATGAAACTGTGCTTACAGTAAGCAAAATTGGTTACAGTAAGCACGACTTTTCTGCTGTTAAGCAGTGCTGTGAATTGAACCATGCTCTTTACTGTGCCTACATCTTTACAAAATTCTGTTGGCAGTACTGTACGTGTTGTGAAATGGGCCTAATTTCGAGGCTATACTAACCACCGAATGTTACACTTAAGAATTCTGTGCTTACCATGCTAGCACAGACATTTGACGCTGGTTTAGTAAGTTCAGAATCCTTAGTTATGGAATTTATGCTTGGTTTTTACATTGCTAACCTGTGAAACACGCTAATCGTTGGTGCTGAATTTTCTGGTATCGTTACCAACGGTTTTGGGCTGAATATGGAAACAGTGGCACGAAAGGATATCCTGTTTGTCAAACATATACATGACTGCTTGTAAGATGGCCTCTACAAAGGACAGGTTCCGGTAGTTGGGGGGGGAGTCCTCATTTTCAGGAAATAGGCATGATTTGACCCAATCGTGACCTGGCATGACAATGAGCGTAAAGCTATTTCCAGTTTTGAGGGTTTAAAGTCAAATATTGAAGTGGAGGTCAATTTTGGCATTTTGTAATATTTTGTAAGAGTAACGCCTCTAATTAATTCTAATTTTGTTAGCAGGATCAGATATTTAAAATGTCATTTTCCCAGTAATTTTGATGAAAGCATTATTCGTGCCCGGTCAGAAATGTAGAAACAATGTCAGAAATAAAGGTGCAAAGCTGCCAGAATAATGCCACACTGTCACCTCATACTTTTACCCTATTAAGTGTGCCATGTACATACCATTGAAAAGCTCTCTTTCTGCTGCTTTAAAAATACCAATATCTCAATTTGTGAAAATTCTGACTTCCAGCTGATTTTGTGGTGACAGGTCACAGTTGTGGTACAATTGTGTCAAGACTTTTCATCCCCCATTTATATTGAACAGAAATATTTATCAGTATCTATTGCCAAATACATTTGGTTACCCAGTTTATTCTTCAGAGCCTCAGGGAGAATAGTACATTGATAACTGACTTGGTAAGCCCCTTATTTCATCAAATAATTTGAAAGTTGAATCCCAACATTGTGACTATATTGGGGTTTTTTTTACTACAAAGGTAAATTAGCATAATTGTATTGCTCCCAAGAAAACCAATCAGTTTGTCTCTTGCATGACCATGACACACAGCTGAGTGGTTTCATCACTGGGATGCTCGAAGTCCAGCTTTGTTTATACAACTTGATCGATGGACTTCATTTTGTGGGTGGTTGTAGTTATGGCTCAAGTGTCCTTGAACAAATTCAACAAACCCAATTACTTTTGTGGGTTGGAGGTAGCATCGTTGAGTTTACCGTATGGGCACACTCTAGTTATTATTGCTGTGCTAGTATTGGAAGATGTATTAATGTAGAGAGAATGTATGTGGACAATTTACCGAGTGTTGACACAACCATTTTCACCCAGAATTGGCATAAAATGTATCATTCTTATTCTGTAGAAATTGCTTTATTTAATAGCTATTTTACAAACCCTTCCTATCCTAACCCTTCAATAAATTGTGTTCAGAAACAAATCTTAATATGTATAAAGGATATTCAGATTGAAGTTAGGTTTTATACTGAAAAGGTAACGAGTTGTAGTGCAGAAATTAGACAAAATGTTTGTTGGAGAAGGAAGCATTTCAGTGTTTGGAGCACTCATTTGTGCAACCGTACATATTGGGCATTTATGTAGTGTTGGTCAGTGACAGCAGGGTTTCGGTCATCACTTACAATATCATGTCCCTTCTTTGACCATCAAGTTCATAATAACTTGGGTTTGGTTGAGAGAGGACCCTTTTTAGGAACAGTCCAAAGTCATTCCTTGCTTAGGAGGCTTTCCTCATTCATTAAAAAGTTAGGACACGTGATAATATGAAACAAAGATGCCTGGCAGACCATTTTGCTTGAAACAACAGGCATTATGCCCCAGGCAAGGTGCACTTGTACCGTACATCTTCACAAGCGGACATAGTTTCAAGACCTCTTCATTCTCCCGAATTCTTTCAGCCTCATTCAGAATATCAAAGTTCCTTCACAGCCAAAGAACAAATGCACACATTGTATTAGCCGACATTGTAAATGGCCTATTAGGTATGCATTTTGTTTACTGCAGTACCAAAGTGTGTGTTTGGGGAGGATTAGCAATGTACTATGCTCTTTAATATTGTGAAAATATTGATGAACTTTTATAGATAGGAATCCATTGATAACCCATCGTGTACTCTTTGGTTAACCTTGATAAACCTGCTTTTGAAGTGTGAAACACAAAGTGCGATTAACCATTAACTTTCAGAAAGACGCCAGTATTGCTGTAGTCACAAAAAGGCTGGATCAATCTTTATTCAGAGTTTGGCACCTTGGCATTTCAGACACATGTACATGCGAGTAGGCCTCTCTGGCACTTGCTTCATCTTGGTAATACCTAGCCTAAATAAGCGGTGTCCAACGTTGAGGCTGTGACCTATAATACATGTGCACCTATGGAAGCCATTAGTTAGTGGCTGCGGCTGCTTCCCATTGATGTGTGTGTATCACTCAGCTGCAGTCAGTTGATCTAGACAGAGGCCAACACCATGCAGAAATTAGGCTGGTACCCAACTTTACGTGGCCAACTTACAGGAACTCTGTCTGTGAGCTTTGGTAACCATGCAAAGACGGCAGCTCAGCGTAAAACAAACCATAACCATGTACAGAGAACTACTGAAAAGGCTCTTTCATACGAGCATCAGTCCGTTCCAGATTTTGTGTCCTGATGACAAATATTCTTGCTATGAAATTGCCAATGATGATTGCACGTAACAGTGAATTCTGGTGTGGAAGTCTTGCGATGTCTTCAGTCTGCATAGTTTGTACAAAGTATAAACAGAAAAAAGGGGGCCAGTGTGTAGTATGATTACACTTAAAATTCAACACAACTTGTATACCCTAAACTACCTGTGTAATTCACCAAGATATTCAGTAACATTTCCCAACGGTCAGGCCTTAAACTTCTTGTTATTCTTAGCAGCCATTGAAGCAGGTTGAAAGCAGTGTGTTTAATCTTTTTCCCCATGCATCATATCTGAAAATGCAGTTTTTAATTCTTTTACAATCAGGATGCAAACTGGTAATGTTGCATTTTAAAACAATACGCTCCTGTGAATGTGTGTTCCTTACCCTAGCCAACTGGACGTGTATGGTACACGGACACATGAATATTCATCAAGTTGCTTGCTGTTGTCTTTATTGACATTGAAATACAGCAAACTGAACCATTAAAAAAATATCTGTCTCTTGTAACATCAACTTGAACATTATTGTAAACAAATTTGAATATGAATACATGTATATTGTCTGCAGAACCATAGCTACATGTACATCTGTTTTTTTGTTAGGCAAAAAAATGGAATAACCAAAAATCCTGAATGGCAAATTTTGGACATACAGACCTTTTGTTTCAGTGCTCTATCCATTTTTGTGTATAACTTCATATAATCTACAAAACTTTTGTTCATCTTTTTAAGTTTTAGCAATAATTAATAAAAGCACCATTCAAATTCAAACAAATGAAATAGTTCTCCTTTCAACTCGCAATGTAGATTGTACAGTAATTTTTGAACTCAAGGCTTTCGTATGTAATGCGGTAATCAGTTTTATATCACTCATTTAAAAGATGGAGAGTTTAGACTGCATTCATGATTGGTGAGATTCTACAGAGGGTGTACTGTTTTTATTACTAATAAAGAATTGAACAGTAATAGAATCAAACTTGTGTCCTGCTTTTCCTCTTGAAACTTTAAAGGTTTTCAAGTCTCAATGATAATCACTTTAATGTTGTTGCAAGGAAATATGATCCTTTGCTACCTTTCTGTATTCACAAAAGTTGGACAATTTGAGAAATGCTCGAAGCATAAAGGCCAAATTTTTAGTTTACGGATTAATTTTAGGCTGAATTATTACTTGGCTTTGGCTTGAAATTACACACGACTCTGTGAGAACTGGCAACTTTTGGCCACTACTATTGACTACTTTCAGGCCACAGCCAAGTAATTCAAACACAGCCTTAATCTTCAAGAAGCCTTTGACACAAGGGCAGAAAAGTCAAAGGTCACAGTCTAAAAAGTTAGTTTACAAAATACTGGTCCATGAGACTTTCATTGTAACTGCCATGCTGCATGCAGGATGAAAAGCTTGACCCCGGACTGGCTGCGAGGACTGACCTTGGGTCATTTGACTGGTAGTACATGCATTTCAGCTATTCAATATCATGGAGGGTTACCACTTCAGGTACGAGGGTTTAAAGCAATAAAGGCTTGCAAAACAACCAATTATGAAACTGATTATAAAGATGAACAAAGAAATTGACTGGAGGTGGATTTCAATCTGCAACACTGTACCAGTGCTCTCTCCACAATTATCGCTTACAATGTACCAGCCAAACACAAGCCCCTCCACCTTCCCTCATCAACATCACTTGCCAGTTGTGAAAGTACTGTCATCATAACTGATGGAATCTCTAAGCCTTCATTTCTTGACCTGTAATTTTCCAAATACTGAATACTGCCTCGCCTTCCCAATGCATGGAGTCACAGGTGGAAATGGCATGTCAAAACAGTTTTCAGCACTGGTGAACTCTGACCTGGCACTTCAGCAATGACACTTGCATACATGTCAGCTAGGCTGTTCAGGGACTCACCATAAGATCTCACGTGCTGAGAGGTTGCCACATGAAGACGGGCATCCAGTCTACCTCAGTGGTAGTACACAGTTTCACTGTGTCCATCCACCACTGAATATCTGCCATTTGGACTTTGGTAACACAAAGTTGATTGGATATCAACCTGAGTCCAAATGGTTAATATTTGACCTTTATCCCTGTGAAGAAACGTCCATTAGTAACCTGGTCATTGACACTATTGCTTCTATTTCCTGAGCTGTTTGGATCCGTTGCCATGACGACAAGGAAAAAACTATTAAAAGGTAGTGCCTTGTAGATCTTCTTGATTCTTTGATCCAGTTGCTTTAATGTTTCCTATAAAAAAGAAGAGATAAATCCAAACTGGTCTGTTATTTTTCAAACACTCAATTTATTTTTAAGTGCTCTCTGCCGTGCTCACATGAGCAAACTCAGCAACTGTCAAAGACTTTCCTCAGCTCAAAATACACGATTGAAATTCAAAATAGAAGTAATAAAAAGATAGATACTTTTGAAGTAAATCTAGCACTAAGAAATGATTCACTGTTTCTTGAAGGCCAAAAATGTAAAACAATTATTGACATGTAGGAACATGAACAGATGTGTGAAATAACCAGTCCAACACTAACAAGTGTCACATGCATCAAGCTTATCACAATCAAAACTAAAAGTGTGTCAATAAATTGATGAGGACGAATCCACAATGTCATCTGAGCCTACAATCTTCTTGTCAAAATAGAGCTGAACTTGGAATGGGTCATTTCTCAGCTGCGTTGGTCACATACAGAGACATCGGAGATGAAGAAATTGCCAAATCTGGAGCAAAAGTCCTTGCTTCCTTTCTAGTCTCAAAATACCAATTTAAAATACCAGGGTCTATGTTGGACAAGACTCTGGTCTATTTAGTTGCAAATTACCTGGACAACGGTTTCCTCGAGCGAAATCCCTTGGGCCAGCTTGGCGAAATTGTAAAACTGCACGCAGATGAAATCTGAATGCGGCACTGCCTGGACAGCTTTCTTTAACGCCTACGTAAGGATTGAATGAAGGAGAAGTATCTCATTTCTAATGAGTGGACAAAGTCTTTTCAACATTTCTAAACACTGACCTCAACTCGAGTGATGTTTGTAACCAGTAGGAATTGTAAATTTTTAAAAGAAGTAAAGAGAATTACAAATGCACAGATTCCAATACAATTTTGCCAGTAGAGTTGCACTATTGTTGATCAACTAAATACTGACATACGTATTTTTATGCAAAGGTGTTTAGTAGTGTGATCTAACTTTAAAAACAAAGATTTTAAAAAATTGTATGGATGAAAAACAATTGTTAACATAAGCCGAGTCAGAAAGATGATGCCATTTCCATCATAATCCTACTCAAATTAACACATTCTACTAATGCTCCTAATAACATGATGTAAGGCCACATGGCAACACGTTGCAAATAACATGATGTAAGGCCACCATGGCAACACGTTGCAAATATCATGATGTAAGGCCACATGGCAACACGTTGCAAATAACATGATGTCAGGCCACATGGCAACACGTTGCAAATAACATGATGTAAGGCCACCATGGCAACACGTTGCAAATAACATGATGTAAGGCCACATGGCATCACGTTGCAAATAACATGATGTAAGGCCACATGGCATCACGTTGCAAATAACATGATGTAAGGCCACATGGCAACACGTTGCAAATAACATGATGCAAGGCCACATGGCAACACGTTGCATTACTGTTATGTAGTTTTGTTTTTATGCAATTAGTAAACAATTTTTGGGTTTTTTAATGCACAATACAGACAAACCAATATAACCATGTGAACTCGTCCCACTACTGTACGACTTTACGAGTTGTAGGAACAACAAACATTGTTGGGACACACACACAAAAAGCCTTCTCAAACCGTCCATTGTTCTCATAAATGCATATTTCAGAGAAACCACAGCTAATTTGTCACCATGGAAGAAAACACAGACAAGCTAACAACAGACTTTTCCTGTTCTTTCCAACTACGCTGAAACAATGCTATTTGCCAAGCGCAAACTTCTTCGCTCATACGAATCTTCCTCACACAGGAAGGTCATTTAAGTCTATGTCTTTGTCCCATTCAATTGAGCGACAAGTGCTCTGAGGTAGCTTACAGACTGGATGGATTTAAAGTTTGCAGTGAAAGAATGAGTGAAAGAACAAAAACAATTCAGACTGATATGCAAATTGGTTTTGAAATTTCCTCCATTTCAGAGCAATTTTTCATGTAAAGAGAGCGTATGCACTGTACCTCGGAATCGGTCTGACAAGGGATGGCTCCGACCGGATCTTTCATGAACTGTCTCGCCACAGACAGGCTGTCTATCAACATGCTGACTTTACTCTGTGACTGGGCGCATCGGAACATGCTGGTATTGGAAGAAATGATAACTATCAGATGATCAATATCTGATTGAAGTATTTACCATAAGCATTATGAAAATCACAGGCTACAAAAAGAACACATTTGCCCAAATTCCAGAAAATGCTGCCTGGCACCAAATCAACAGAAGAGAATTTACCTAATGGATACCAAATGTTCAGGAAATGTTTATGAATCAAACCGTACAGCTGTCAATCGCAAGTCAATCATAGGTATAGAGTTTCTAGCGATAAGTAACGGAATTAACTACAAAGAAATGTTCACACTTCATTCCGACAACTGGAGATGTGGCTTAAGATTGGATGACTCGTGAGATTTTCCGAGGGCTTGATGAAAACACAGGTGTCTGCTATGATGACATCACTGTTCCACATGAATATGTATCTTTCCATGAAGTCGACTGGGTAATGGGGTCAGTCAAGTACACTGAAATCTTATTTTTGCAACTCTTTCACTCAGTTCTCCAAGAAATATCTCTCAGGGCATTTTGATGTTACTCAGCATATCTTTCAGAAAAAAAAATTGCTCCGAAAGTAACGGGAATATTGAATCATTTTCAACAACTTCGGTTAAAAGTTAGATGTGTTGGGACCAGTTTAATAAACGTGTAACCCGAGAATTTAATTAAGTCTCAGTGGTATTCCAAGACACTTGCAATGGACACCAAATTTCAAATGTGTAGCACTTAGGCCACGAAACAGATTTACAACCAAGGCGATAAATAACTATTCAGTTACTCAGAGGAACTCCTCACACTATGCCCATTGAGGAGTTCAAATGTCATAAATTTGTTATCCGGCTTCATGGAATAACCCATAAGTAAATCACATCAAAAGAAGAGCCAGACAGGCCCACACACATTTAGAAATAGCGAAACAAAGACCAAAACTGGTGGCGATTTGGACATTTAACTTCAACTCAAAGATTCCAAAAGGTTTCAATGCAAGTGCATGTATCAAGCAGTCCGGATATCAGTCACAAAGGTTAAAATGGTCACTGTAGCTACACCATAAATGTTCTAACCTTTCTGTTGGAATAATCTCTGGGGCCTGCTTTCTGGATCCATTGCTGGTGTACTTTTCTAAGTCGCTGCCTTTCTCTATCTTGAGTTGCAGGAGTTTCATGGCTACTCTGGCATCTTCTATCGAGTCATGACCTGACTCTTTGGCTTGGATCGTTACACTAGAATGAGGATGGAATATACCTGTAAGAGATGCAACTTGGCCAATCCCATCAAACCATGAATCAGGTTGTGACAGTTGACGATCTCTGTCAAAGGACACCTTTGTCATTGTTATTTACACAGCTTGTCACTTGACGAGCCATTGGACGACTTGTGCTGGATCCGCAATGACTTGAAGACTTGTATTGTGAGGAAATATAAACATTAAACTAAAGGAATGTACTAGCAATGTAGGACAGGATAAAAGGTTGTAATAATGAAAGTTGGGTGAGGACCAGTATTTGTGGTCTCAAGAAAGGAACATTCAGTTGCCACATAGGTAGGTAGCAAGTGGGGCTAAAATAGGGGGAAAAAAGGGCTGTTAATAACAGTTTGGTAAGTTGGTAACAGTTGGTAAGTATCTTAAAAAATAACGTCCGTCTAAATCTTACTTAGTCATTTTACAACTTTTGTAAATTTAAGCGATTTGAACTAGGCCTCTCAAAATTATTTCCATTTCAAATCGATTAATAGTTGATGCTTCTCTGTCTTACCCCAAGTATTTCCAAGCCAGTTTACGAAGTGCTACTCGGTAGGTACCAGTGAAGAGATTACTTGTGTCTGCTACATGAGGATGGAATAACTGAAAAACAAAGGTACAAAGATATGAAATGTAAACCATGCTTATCTGCCCGGAGTGAAACCAGGAGAGGGCGCTATTCTCCTAGCAACAAAGGCTCCTTTGGTGGTTGGAGATGGATTTTGCTGGTTCATGAATGACTATGAAATGCATGCACTACTGTTGTGTTTTTCAACCAATGAGGGGGTGCTTTATGATAACAATAATTTATCTTTATATAGCGCTTTTCATAACAGAAGTTATATCAAAACGCTTTACAAAACAAAATACTATTACTACAAGAAAAACCAACAAAAGATACTTAACCAATGAAGAAAACTCCTGCTGGAAAGAAATCCATTCCATTAAATCAATCATAGTAGAAAGGAATATAAACAAACCAAAGTAGAAAATATCAAAATAATTTTTCAAAAAAGGAAGCTTTAAGTTGTCTTTTAAAGGTATCAAAACAGGGTTCAGAACACAAGGAGACCGGAAGAAAATTCCAAAAGAGTTGAGCATGACTAGAAAAGGCTTTGTCACCATAAGCCTTCGTTTTGCCTCTCTTATCTTGCAGGTTTTGTGAGGCAGAGAGGAGGGGTCTGGTACATACCTAAGGAGAAATAAGGTCAGACAAGTATTTGGGAGCGTAATCTTGGAGGGATTTGTAGCTTAACAGGATGATTTTGTACTGAATGGGGAATTTAACAGGTAGCCAATGTAACTGCCTCAAGATTGCAGTAATGTGCTCATGTTTATGGAACCAGGTAATGAGACGGGCAGCAGAGTTCTGTATCTGTTGAAGCTTCAACATCCTTCTACTCAAGATGTTTATGGTCTAAGTTGGTAATTGGTTATTCAAGATTTTTTGTTTTTAAAAATGGCAATTTCACAATAGAAATTCACCAAATGGGACATAGCAATCACTTTAAATATAAAAAAGAAGTTCCACTTATTACTAGAAGGGAGAAAAAAAGTATTCTTTTTCCTCACCCTTAATGCCCTGAGGTCATTTTCTAATGACTGTCCCACCAATATGACATCTTTGGGCAGCAGAGCTATGATATCCTTCTGTACATCTTCAAGTCTCACTGTCACTGGGTCTAGGAGTTCCTTTGTAATACCGCTATACCTGAGGACATCAACCAAATGCCGAGGTTAAATGAAAATTGCTCGGTTGACATGAAAAGGAACCGTGGCCTGGCCAAGAGCAAACTAGTTAGCATATCCAGGCGTTAACAATTTTTTAATGTAATTTGTTAATTTTTGTAACGTCCTCTGAAACACCAGAAAACAAGCAGATGTATCTGAGCTTCAAATTTCAGTGCAGTTTATTTTAGAATACTTTAAAGACCCTGAATTTTTATACAACTCTCCTTATCTATTGAAAATTTTCCTTTATTAGTTTGTAGCCCCCATCATGCTTTTTTTAAAATCCTACGTTTGATGCGACAACCTCTAAAGGCACACAAATTTCCAATGCACTTACATCCTCTGGTAACATTGTTATGCAGCTATGAGTTACATGTAAGTAAAACTTCCTAGAAGGTGCTTTTCACATTTCAGTTAACTGTTGAACACAACGATATGGAAAAGACTGACTGCAGTGAATAAACACAACTTAACTCTCCAACTTTGGAATCAGATGCAAGGGTTATGTCAAAAACATTCCTGTCATGTTAATAGTCACAGCACATGTTGTTCTAACCCACCCTCTGTTTTTCATTTATGGAAATTACAGGTGGTTAGCCTGAACTATAACCTCCGGAGTTAAATTTACCTCGTGACGTAGTCAATGATGGGGTTATGAGGCTTGACCAGGCTGTTGTATAACACAGTGTACTGCTCATCAACCAGAGAGACTCGCGTCAGCTCATTTCCTTTTTTCGTTACACACTGTAAAATGGCAAGGAGGTGAAAACATGATTTCGTCACAAAGAACACAGAGTGTGATTATAAGTGTTAGCTATTGTAGTCGTTGAAATCATTCACAAGACCAGTCATAAAACCAGACGCAAGACCAGTCATAAAACCAGACGCAAGACCAGTTACAAGTAACAAGATGAACAATGACAAAGGAATGCTTTTGTTACAGTTCATCCCAATAGCTTGTGACTTAAATTTAGACTGGAGATATCGTGATGGTCTTGTGATGGTCTAACAGACCTTATTCATGGAGAAGCCATCTTAGAAACAATCTTATTCCCTGAATCTATCATATTCAATGTAATCTGTCAAATGGAGTGGTGCCAGACTATATTGGGTACCAAACCTCACTTTCAGTTATTTTAAATCTGTAATTTGTTACAAATTTTAAATTGTTCTAAACTATTTTATTTGGTTCCTGTTATTTTTACCGTCAGGTACCCAAAATGAAAGGCTTTGCCTCACTTTCAATTCAAGATGGCCAATACATGAATACAGTCTACTGAAGTATGACGTTTACTGAGATTTGTCACGAGAGTGCAACGCTGATAACATGATAACTTAAAGAGAAAGGGTCCAACTTTCAGGCCCTGAAGCTGTCAGTGTTTACGATCATTAAACATTGCTGTCAAACTGTCTGCAATCGGTGTCTCATTGCTCACCATTTCACAATCCACACTGACGATGGGGCTCTTGTCACTGACTGTGTCACTGTGTTCGGTGTGGGTATACTCTGGGTCATCTGCCTGAGGGTACCTCCACTTGGCCTTCTCCTCGTCATTCAGTAGATAGTGGGTGCGGCCGTGCGCGGTCGAGGGTGTGGTTCTGGCTGGCAATGCCACGGCACTGGGTGTGACAACTGCTGCGGAAGTTTTTAAACACAGCGGCTTTGCTTTCCATTCAAAAACAATGTTTTTTGTCAGATGTTGCTGTAAGCAAAGCCAAACTTGCAAGCAACTCCATGACTGTAAACCTGATCTGTGCCCGCATTTTGGTAAGTCCCAGCACCATATACAGGTATGTTTGTGTGTATGACCGGCATGAAGCCTGGTCCCTTCCACAGTCATGACTTCTTACATGAACATTGCCAGGTTAGCCCACTGGCCCTGGGCTGCACCTTCACTGACAAAGAAGGCCCAGTACCATGCTGTCATAACAACATGAAGGGTCCACAAGAACATTCAGTGCACCGATCCTTCGGTTAGGGGACATTCGGTGTTGTGATTTTGGGTAATTGATACAACTGGCCCATATGTACGGCGGCCTGCCTCACGAATGTATCTGCATGTGGAGTTGTTGCCAACACTCTCAACTTACAGGCAAAAATCAAGTTCAAAACAAGTCACACTGAATTCTGTGCATTTTGTTGAATAAAATTGTTTTCCTTCCAAATTTCACCTTTTGGGTTGTCAAACCACCCAGTAAAATTAAGGTTTCATCAAAGCTATCGCAGAAAATCAAATGCAAGTGACATCTTACCAGTCTGGCCTCCTTTAGATGTCTGGCCTTCAATTTTAGCATGATAAGCTCTCTTCTTCAGCTGTTTATTGCTGATTGCAACTTGTAGGAGTTGATTCAGAATTGACTGCTGTGGCTGCGATGGTGGATGGAGAATCTGTCCCATCTGAAGACAGGAGAAAACAAAAGGTACCGTAGGACAGTCAGTATCACCGCAAAATCCAAGTACTTTTAAGATTTTCCTGGGAGAACCCATCATTGACAAGAAAGTGGATCCATTGTGGAGTAGCTTGCAGTAACACTATGGTGGAAATATCTCTTTTGTGAGTGGGTGACGTTCTGAAAAGAGGCGCATGCAACGTTTTGGGATATTTCCAACACGGAGTTACAGCTAGCTACTCCACGTTACTTCCTCCACAATACGAATCTCCAAATCTCAAAATAACTTCTGTCAGGTGTTATTAGGAGGCCCTCTCTCATGCATCAGTGAATATCCAGAACGGATGCATCTACAAATGCATCAGAACACTGCAGGCCTTACAAATATTCCATTGGCACATTCGGCAGCAAAAGATATTGGTGAAAAGGAATACTTGTGAAATTTCATACAAAGTAGAAAAATCCAGTGACCCTCACTGTTGGCTGGGATGTTATATTTCTGCCTCACAGTGGAAGCTCAAAAAAGGAGGAAACAATTGTTCAGGCCTGGAACAATATGTACTTGAAAAGTGAAAAAAATTATGAACACGACAGAAAGATATGAAGGCAATTTCAGACCATTTTTGGACTCAAGTATGAAGTGAATTTGTCAGGGAAATGGGAAAATTATAAAAAAAAATCTGTTCACAATCTTTCTGACTAAGAGTACACCCTCAGAGACAGTCTGGTGGGAAAAATGTCAACTTTGCGCTTGGTGCACATGCTCAGTACCTCTTGCACCAAGCGCGCATGAACCTGCACGATAACGATGTTCATTAGTTTGTGTGTAAAGCGTTCACAGACCCTAGTAGGCAGGAGGTTGTGGGTTCAAGTTCCACCCAAGTAACCTTGTGAATTTTTGGGCACAATCTGTTATGAACGGAATAACTACGTGCTTGGCCGTTTAAGACAGGCTTAGGAGAATGGATGCTACTCATGTCCAACCTGCAGGCAAGGACACTATGAGCATTCAGTCTCCTGGCCGGTAAAGCATATATTTATTCCCATTCATAAATTCCTTTTTTAGTCAGGGAGTCAAAAGAAGTCAATACATGACGGATTTCCAATGATTTTATGATTTCGAATGATTTTTATAATTTCCAATGATTTTGTTGTAGAATTTTATTTTCATTTTCCCAAACACCCTCTCCATTTTATTTTATAGTTGTCCAAAAGAATCTCCTTATATGAACACAGGCTCTTGACCAATTCAAATCAATTACACTGTCTTGTGTCCAGGCGCCAGGGCGTAATGTATACAGTGGGCATTATCGCTTCTTAGCGAGCAGTACCAAATGTTAATACACGGTCAAGTGGCATGTTATTGAATAGGAAACTCTCTGAGGTATTTATGAATAAAAATCGACATCTCCACGACACAAAGTACATCTTTTATTTTGTCTTACCAGGTCATATTTTCCATTGAGATGGGGGAAACATTCTCTATTCTCCAGGTAGCAAGCATCTGTAACTCCATTTAGGACGACAACCATGACTTTGGATACCAGCAATGGCCTCACCAACTTGCAGAATCTACCAAAGAAAAGACCAAAATCTGTCAACGTCCACAGAGTGGATGTGAACAATGCGTCCAACTTAACGCCTGATGTCAGACAAGCAGCCCGAGGAATATGAAAGCTTTCATGTCAAGTAAGCTTTCTCCACATCCTCAAAATCTTTCAGAGAGAAAAAACTTCCAAAAGTCTGCATTAAAATGTGCAATGATTATTTGTGGCTCGATCTGGAAAAATACAAGGGTTGCAAACATGAAAAAATGAGTTTTTGCATGGCTGGGAAAAACCCACAGTGTAAACTTTCGTTTTGCAGACGGTAGACACCCACTGCCTTTTCTGTTCTGGAAATGAATTTTTTCCCATACATTTATACTTCTATGGAGTCCAACTTAATACAACTGAAAAAAAGGTTTTGAAAACAGTTGAGTCTTAACTTATGCAGACTTAGGCTTTGAAGAATATTATCTTAATCTTCCTTGCAATCAACAAGATCCTTTCAAACATTTTTGTTCATAAAACCTGAAACTGTAGAGATCGAAGATGTTATTTCTGAAAAATACCTTATCATTGAACTTCCATGAGAAAATTTACCCTCTTGACATGAGTGGACTATTTTAAGGAAAGGAATAATTCGACTTTATATCACATTTCCCTGGACAAGGTCATATTTGGTCTCACAAGAATCAATAAGTTTCCAAACTGTATCACATGGGAAACAGGACCAAATGTTTAGCAGCATTTTCCAACCTGATTTTGTTGACGTTGGCAGCATTGCCCATCACGGAATACTGAAGGAAATCTTGAAGGTCTTTCATTTCAACTGGTTTGAAAGTCATCCTTGGATCTTCGTCATTAGTGAAATTGTCAATGAGGAACATCTTGGGTTGTTGCTAGGTGGGAAAAAAATAAAACAAAATTGCTATGGCAACTCATAAAAAAACCCCAAGTGTGAATTCAAAATTTCAGGAATTTCTAAACTGTGTTGGTCCATGGCTCCTTGAGGGCAACTTTCATACCTGTATTCAGATGTAGCAAGGGTTACTGTTAAAGACAATATCAGAAGTCCAATTTTGGGGAATGGGAGAAGAACCCCTAAATACCTGTATTACTTTGTGACACATACAGTGCTGCGATGCAGGAACAAAAAATATGTACCAAGGAAATTGATTTCCAACAATGACTAGACTTGCAAACCCAATCACCAGTCCTCGGTGTATCAGGTAGGGTTTGTTGTTGGAATAGTTAGAGGTGGAAGGTGCAGAAAACATTCTTTGCTTTGCATAGGAAGAAGAGGGGGCATATTTTTGCACAGAAACTCACTGGTGGCATACATACATGTAGGTTCACAAGGGCTTGGTGCTGGCTACATCAACACACGTGACTAATTTCTGTGAGAGGGTACAATCTTTGTGTAGGCGTGGGGCATGTGCTTGAGCCTGGTTGAAACATTTCCCTTCTCTGGTGATGAGGAAGTGCTTGTCAGAATTTGTACCGTTCATCAGTGACAAATGCTGATGTGGGATATAACAAACGCCACGTCGCTGTCTAGTCAGACGTATCCCCATACTGTGGTTTGGGTTTTAGCACAGTGACATTCATTCATCTTTTCATTTCTTAAATCAATTATTTTTACGTCAACTTGTACTGCGCCGTTGATCATTTTTATGGAAACGACGCAGTGTAAATGTTCAATTATTATTAGTACATTAGAGCCTCTGTGGATTTGAACAAATTCAGACTATGCATACACTGCACTATAGAAATGTGAACAAAGCGTGCATGTTGCCAGTCAAACCCACAGGACTGTTCATGCTCAGACTCTGTACCACTCCACCAGCCCTGGAGGCATAATTTGTTTTCCTAGGAGAATTAAGGGTAATTATAACAAAATGGGCGTATATCTGAAGCATTGTGCATGCGTTTTCGTAGGAAGGCTGGGGGCAATTATCACAACATATGAGGTGGGCAAACTTTTAAGCGAAACATACACGAAAATTGCTCTTTCAGCCAATTGCAAAGTAGCTCATTAGAAGAGCACTTGACTTGTAAGCGGCAAGGCAAGGGTTCCAGTCTACATGCTTGCAAAGTTGTATTTTTTCTTGGGGGATTAGTTGGTAAGAGGATATTTTTGTAATACGAAAATAACGCCCGAAATTGACCTTCTAACTTAGGTTTCTAAGTGTCTACTAATTTGATCAAGCTTGCAGTTAACCACACCCATACATGATAACTGCCCCTGACCCTCCCACTATGGACATCATCCTTTACCATTCGCAGTTTCTTCAGTGACGTCCTGTCTTGCCACTCTTGTTTCAGCTTCTGTTTAGTTTCTTCATCTGTGTCGCTGCTGTCACCAGCTTTGCATCCATCTCCAGGTCTCTCGGCAGAATTGTTTTCTCTCGCA
This sequence comes from Acanthaster planci, assembly GCF_054643075.1. Classification (NCBI taxonomy): domain Eukaryota; kingdom Metazoa; phylum Echinodermata; class Asteroidea; order Valvatida; family Acanthasteridae; genus Acanthaster; species Acanthaster planci. The sequence goes on along the minus strand of NC_141783.1, from coordinate 20,297,711 downwards.
GATTTCTCCTTTTCTCCATTTTCATTTTTCTCTTCCAATATTTCACTTTCCTCATCTACCAGCACTTCTCCCTGCAATAACAAATCAAGTGGTGTAATCTGGAGGCTGTACCTCTTTTTAATTAATGCGAGCATCACAAGCAGGCTTTTCCATTTTGTGTCCAGGAAACTTCATCATCATTGCATGTAAGCAATGACTATTCATGAGTATTGTTGTTTATCAAGATTAAGAGCAAAGGATACTGTTCTTACAAGGTCATCTGAGCTTTTTCAAAAAAAATTTCCATGCAAAACATGCAAGAATGACAGAAGTGGAATTTTAAGAGGAAACCAAACTTTATAAAAAGCGTACAAGATAAAAGTAGCCAAGAAGAAAAACTGCGCATACCCCCCTGGTTGGAATTTCCAACACAAATACCAACTGTTTTGGTATGAGGTCCAAAAATGTGGACCAGGAATGCCAAGCGTTGATACATTAAAAAGTCACTTGAAACACTTTGATTCTCCAGAGGAAAAATTATCATAACCTTCTCACCTTATCGTGTTTCCGTTTCTTTTTCTTCTTAGGGACGACCACTGTTTCTTCACCTTGAACTTCATTAACATCTTCACTGACAGTTGTTTCTTCAGTCTGTAGATACAAAAAATTAATACAAACTAGAAAATGTGCTGCGAACTGCTAACTGGCCGAATGACCTGAAATATACAAAACTCAGAGATTTGAGGGCCGAATGTTTTGTCCTATAGATAAAATATGGTGCAAAGTTTAAAAAGCTCTCAAGCACATAAATCTGCCACTCAAGGGTAACATCTGCTTAACAAAAGCAGGTTACCAACCAAACGATTATACATCCTACATCTCTTGACTGGTTCACGGCTAGCTCCCAAATAGCTCATCAATTTCCCAAACGATATGTATTTACACAGAAGGTCAATGAAGCTGGGCCCGACTCATTTAAATCAAGTCATGAAGCGAAGTGACTCCTCAATTTCTTTAAGATGCTTCTAAGGACGAGAGATGCATGGGGGGCAGTTTTGAGTTTAAACTGTATGACCTTCTCTTTCTCTTTCCGTTTCCTCTTTTTGAAAGTTTGGACATCTTCTGAGATCACTTCAGGTGTTTCATCGACAGCTTCCACTAGTTCTAACTGAAAGAATAGCAAAATATTATTTGCATCACTGAATGCCTTTTGAGAAATAGGAATAACATTAAAATGTCACTAATATGCGCAGAATTCCAAACAGGAAAATGAAGCTGGTGGCTGAAATTCACAACGTACCTCCTTCTTGTGTTTGTGCTTTTTCCTTTTCTCTTGGTGATGTTGATTCTCGGCAGCTTCTTGTTCTATTTCAGGATTTGATGTAGACATTTCAATCTAGAAAAGAAATTTAAAACTACTAATTTATTGAAATTGAAGCAGATCCACACACTAAGGTAAATTTTACAATGACGCTTCTCATTAACTACGTACAAATTTTAACAGAAATGTTGAATATGCCATTTTTTCCCAATAACATTTCTTATAACACAGCCTTTATTTTGTCATGCTTATCCCGTAACCTCCCAGATCCTTCAAAATCTACCAGGAAGCTTTAGAGGTTGGAAATGTGTCCTACAATTTGTAACAGGTTCCTGGCACCATTGCATAGCCCTTGTTCTTTCTATTTAAAATGATGACCAGAAACCCAGAGCCGTGTAACAGTCGCTGGGCTACAGGTTCAAGAGTCCATCAAAATACTACAATCCTGTTGTTAGATATTCGCTGATATGAGACAGTGATGCTATTAAAATATTACCTCTTCTGTGACCCCTCACCTTTTCTTTTTGTTTGTGAGATTTCTTTTTGGTATGTTTTTCTCCTTCATTATCAACATCTTGGGTTTCGCTTCTGCTATTTCTTGAGAACTGAAAACAGGACAAAGGTCAAGAATTACATTCCAATCAGCTGCATTTATTACAAGCAAAGTTAGATGAAACAAACAATGGAAAAAGTAAGAAAATAATAACCAACCAAGGCAACCCAAAACTTTCAATTACCTCTTTCTTTTTCTTGTGCTTCTTCCTCTTCTCTTTGTGATGATGTTCTTGGGGTTCCTCACTTTCTACAAAGCGATCGTTATTTTGGATTGTTGACTCTTGTGTGTCAACTTTCTTATAGGGAAATAAAAAGTACAAACACTGTGTTTGAGATGTTTAAGCATTTAAGTTACTGGATAAGCCTATGGAACAACACCTCAGATTTAACAACACAGTGGAATAGCGTTTGAATACACATGGACTTCAGAGAAAGGAATTTCAACAAGGTCAAAGTTTAAGAATATACAGGATGGCCAATTACAACAAAATTACAAATTACAACAAAATTACAACTGACAAGTGCAGAGCTGTGGCCAATTGTATTTCTTTCTTTCTTCTTTACCCTGGGGAGACCTGTCAGTGTCAAATCACTGTTTTCCATAGGTGCCCAGCAATTACAATCATTAACAAATTCATTGATCAAATTTATCAATCCAATCAATTCATCATGACCAGACAGATTAAAGGAATTCCCTTTTAAAGTTGTTTTGAAGAACACATTTAGAAACTGCCAAAATCAACCTATTGACACACAGATTCAGGCGTAAGACAGTTGGAGGTTTGCTGCTGAAGGTCACAGTGCCGTGAGACAGCCTGTATGACCAATCATCTTAGACCAGGTTTTGCCCTTACACCCTTGTACTCTCATTACAGTCTGAGAGCAGTGGTATGAGGATTTGAAACCACGACTTTCTGCTCCCTGAAGTAGACGTCTTAAGCACTTGCTGCCGGGTGGAGTTTTCTTGAGCAAGACAAGATGCCGGGTCCCTTTTAAGATTTTCTGTTTTCAAAATTCTTCAAAAATTCATCATTTCACTAAATGGCTGTTTATACCCACATGAAGGATTCTTTGGGCACTACTCTAAACCTGACAGGTATCCTTCATTAACTCCTGAATATTTCAGCCAGGTCTGCAGCCTTGGAAAAAAGGCCCATAATTGTGCGGTGTTACGTAAGATTCTTTTGTTCCCGAAACCGACCCAGCGCACTGCTGACCTCTTTTCAATAGGGGCCAGATTAGTGTGTAGCAGTGCTGTGTGGCTCATCACTGCGGTGGTGGAGAGCTTTTGTCCCCGGTGGTAATCCGCTCGCTCTAAATGCCTCAAACCATGGTCAAGTAGTTACTGGTCCCCCAGTCTGCACTGGCAAGCAAAAGTCATAGGTTCGAAGCCCAACCAAGCATGCTCATTATTTTCTTCAACTCTAAGGCCACGCAAAGAATATAGGGTTACTATATACCTCATTGTAACAGCAAACCTGGTATAAAATTTACATCTTTGGCCCAAAGCTAAAATTAATATTACTGGCATATTTGTTTGTCAGAATATTACTTTTATTTGCTAACTTCTGAGGTGAACCCTTACCTTGTTTTTGTGTTGGTGAGATTTCTTTTTGTGACATATTGCTCCTTCATTATCAATTTCTTGGGTTTTGCTGGTGATATTTTCTGAGGACTGAAAACAGAGCCAATAACAATTACATTCTCTTTCAAATACGTCTCATGAACAATAACAGCCTATTGCTATTGTAGAGTTTTCATCTAGAAGGTTAAATCAAGAAGGACAAGGTGACCAGCTGTGGCAAAGCACAGGTGATAGTCTGTCTTTTTTTGCATATCTTTCAGTAAAAGAAAACTGCTGTGAAGCACACAGCAGCAAAAAATTTGCCCCAAGTTGAACACTGGAATAGAAACAAAGACAACTAAAGGTCACAGTCCAAACTACCTCTGTCTTATGTTTGTGCTTCTTTCTTTTCTCCTTGCGATGGTCTTCAAGTTCTAAGGAGTGGTCATCGTATTGGGTAGTTGACTCCGAGGTTTCTGCTTCCTGGAAGACATTGAGTAAGTAACAACCATGAAGTATTGGGGATAGGATAACGAAGTCTTGGACATCAGATAAAACCTGGACACACCTGAGAACAAATCTAGCAATAGCTACAAACATATCCTGACAAATCCCATACCAGAATAAATTACTGCATCTCAATGCAGAAAGACTTCAGAATTTGAATGACAATGCGGATAAGAATATTCACTTTACCAGCGATTAAACTTCTTATTTTCACCATGTAGCAGGGGCATTCTATAAATTCAGGGTCCCTGTTACACCTGACCTGTGTAATTTGACATGGAAATATCACTGAAATTGACTTCAAAGTATTTGTATTTGGCAGTAAATTTACATTGATTCACCACTCTTAGAAATTAGAGAATGTGTTCTGAACTTACAAATCACATGTCAGATGTGACGGGGACACGAAAAAAATTGGACCCCAATTTATAGAATCACCCAGCTAGACTGTGCCTTGGGGGAAGCATGGCAGAAATTTGCTCAGATGCCGAATGAATCAACTATCTTATTTAAATTAGCCAATTCATGGTGATCAGTGTACCAAAATATGACTATCAATATGACCTTCTCACCTTTTCTTTGTGTCTGTGAGATTTCTGTTCAGTAAGATTTTCTCCTTCACTATCAACACTTTGGGTTTTGCTGGGGATATTTTCTGAGGGCTGAAAAACAGAACCAATGCTTTTAATTACATTCAAGATCAGATGCATCTAATTAGCAAGAAATAATAGCTTCTTGTTATCGGTCAGTTTTTAGCCAGACACTGACTTTCTGAAGCACAGGCTGACTGTGTTGGCAAGGCAGAAGTGATTTTAAATCAGGTTTTTTTTTGCACACACCTTTCAGCACAAGGAAACCTACGTCAAATATAAAGCTAAAATATAACCCTCAAAGTGAACAATGAGAAACATTTTCAAATTACCTTTTTTTTATGTTTGTGCCTTTTCTTTTTCTCCTTGGGATGATCTTCAAGTTCCAAGGGGCAGTCATCATATTGAGAAATCGACTCTGACCTTGCTGTATCCTTTAAAACAGAAAGTGAAAAAGTAAAAACCAAAAGGCATTGACAATGAAGCAATTTAAATTAGATTTCTGTTTAGAATACAATTTCCCCAAACAGCTCTGTAGAAAAATGGTCTATAATTTCCAAACACAGAGGTCCAACTAAACCAATCACCCCCGTCACTCCAGTTCAAGGTGGATGAATCTTACACCCATGCACAATCAGCCATCTCAGTCAGTTTTCTTGACCCCGTCCTGTCTGTCTACTCATTTTATTGTCTCCTTACCTTCCTTTTGTGTTTGTGCTTTTTCCTCTTCATTTTGTGATTTTCTGTAGGCACAGTGGGCTGATCAAGAAAACCCCTGGATGATTCTAAGTCCGGAGTCTAGACAGAGAGGATGTTTTTCTTTATCAGTATCATTGATTGGAAAATGTGTAATTCTGGCACCTGAAAATTCCAACAGCAAATACATTTGGACACAACATGCTACAAACGCGACTGTTGGAAATAACAATGGTTGATCTTCAATATGACTACCAAGTAGTAATTGTAGTCTGAAAACCCAACAAAACACAGAAACATGTCAACACTAAAACATGTTTCAAGTTAGAATTTCTTTAAACAATATACATTCACAAAAAGTCCTGCACAAATGACCCTGGTCAAATCATTTTTGTAAAATTTTCACCCACATTTCTGTTGTCATAGTTACTACCATTGACCATACCTAATTCTTCTGTTTGCTTTGTGGATAGTTATGACACGGCATTATCAATTAAAAGACAATGCAATCATACCCTGTGGGCCTGCTCCAAAGCATCGACCAAAACAGTCCAGTATTGCAGTATACATGCATTTTATACTTGAACTAAGATAGCCTGTTCGATTTGAGGAGTTTACACAAAGTGGGATTTGTTTCAACTGCTGAAGTTTCACTCTGAGTTGCCAGTGAATTACTGATTATACAAGTATAAAATCTCCAGTTCCTCATCCTTGGCAAGGGTTTTGTGTTTTGGTCTGACCTTATCTCTGTGCTTTCGTTTCTTCTTCTTGGTATTTGGTGTATCTTCAGCGATAACTTGGTCTTCAGGAGTTTGTCCATTAACTTCCATTTCCACATGCTGAAATTGAAATCATATTTACAGCTTAGGAAAAGCACTCAAGAAGTTTTGTTTTTCTTTATTTGATGATACTGTATTTTGGCCTTACGAAATCCAAAATTAAGAATTCAAGTAAAGACAGTTGAAAATGGTACATCATTTAATCTGTATAAAAGTTTGTCACAACTCAAGACCTCAATACGAACACAGAAAGCTGAAGTTTAGAGTTTAATTAGATAATTTGGATTTTTTTCTCTTTTACAAATCCAGCTAAACGGTAAAAGAAGATGTACAAAATAAATGCTACAAAAATCTGACCTGAAAATAAAACACTCTGAATGGAAGCAACTTTCCAAGTTCAAAATACAGCATAAACTCACTGAAAGAAATTTAAAAAGATGAAAAGGGAAACCTTTTTATGAGACTTCTTTTTCTTCCAAGGGCTTTCAGCAGTTTGTTGGGGACTGTCTGTCCTTTCCTTGTGTTGAATGACGGCCTCTTCATCAATCTGGTACAATGCAAGATATCGTTTTCAGTTACATCTCATTGAAAACCATGGTGAGAAATTACATTCTGATGATTAAAATTTGAACCAATTTTACTTCACAAAGTGCTTTTGCTTGCTTGACTTATCACACTATTTGTGTATTCCTCAATCTAGGAAGAAAAATATCAAAATTATTACCAGATAAGGAATACTGAGTGGACTTCTCAGCAGTATAACTACAGTTAATGTGGATTTAATATTTAATTAGAATTTAAGAACAATGTTTAACATGATTTTTTACAAATAACATTTCGACTGCTAATTGGTGATATTGTTACTACTGCCAACAAGTTACTGTGAATTACTTTGGTTATTTGCTGATATAATAAATTTTTTGCCAAATTTAGGGAACTGCTTAAATGTGCATTATTAAGTCTTTTACTGTGGGACTGGGGTAAAATTTGTACTGGTACGTTTCATCAGAGTTTTTTTTCAGAGAAGAGAGATGGGATCTTGTTTTCACTGTGTGACCATCCTTGTTGTATGACTTGTAAGTTGATACTGTCGGGATGTGCTTCATGTGCTGCGTTGTGTAGCTGTGACCGAAAATAGTCAATCCAAAATGTGGAGCAAGCTTGGCCATTGGCTCGATGCATATGCAGTGTGGATAAGTACAAATGGCGTGATCGTCATCGGGTGGAAATGAGAGAGATTGGTGAGTGAAACTCACAGATTTTTCAAAAACTACTCTGTCTCATGGTTAAAATCTTCATGACACCTTTTTCAAAAGCTGCATGTATACAGTACCAAAGTGGTGTGTCATGGAGAATCAATAAATGCTGTAAAAGTGAATGGAGTATGCTCGAGCATGGTCCACACGCTGGTTGCCATGCTAATGCCTTTTACACACATACCTGCACATGTGACATATTCACTTCGATACTCTACATGTACATGTACCTCACAGTTACTTTCATGGGAAAATTTGAGTGAAAAATGGAGTTTGCGTTACTGGATCAAAAGCTCGATTAAAAAACACATGGTGTTACAACCCCACGTAAACAACTGTCTCACCAAGTCACACGGAGTAACGACTTGAAGTTCTTCAAGTAAGGAACAACCAGACTATGTTGTACTCTGACACTTTCCTCAGTCCAACCCATTCATGTGTCATATCAACCTTTTCTTTCTTTTAGGGAAAGAGAGTACCTTGCACCATGTAGTTGTAACCTCCAAATGGTCCTCTAGGGACAATTAGAAGTACAGGGAATAATAAGAGCGCCCTCTCATGCCCATATGTGCATCCACCGCCTGAAAGCTACCGGTACTTTGGATATCCCCCATTCTGCATGTTCTGCATAGCCAACGCCTGAGATATACATGTACCTTCTTTGACTGCGTAGCCATTGACTTCTAAGCCTTTGAGGGGTAGGCCCACGGCGCTGTTTTCAAAGTTGTGAGATATTCTGTTTCGGTAGTAGACCATGAGAATAGAAGTTGTAGATTTGCGTCCACCACCCACGTCCCGACGCTACTGCCCCCAAGAATCACTATTTCCAAAAATTTCATTGTTTGTAAAAGAAAGACACAAATTACAAAAATCTGAGTTCCGGATCTTCTAGCAGCTGTATGAAACTACATTCATGCATTTCATCCATACTTCGCTCAGTGTAGATGGCTTTTGTATGTCCAGGTGTTAAGCTCACAATGCACGAATGCGAGGATTGCCCTGAGCTATTGATTCCAAAAAGAAAATAGAGTTGGACACTGATAGTTCAGATCCCCATTTGACTTGATCCATGAACTGATGACGGGCCTACATGTAGCTCATCCTTCATCAAGGCTTCTGGCTGTAGTTTGGCAGTCACGGCAGTATTATACTTGAAAAGTGTCTCTAGCATGTCTTGGCCCACTTGGAGGTTGAAATAAAATAATAATGAAAAGTTACGACAAAATTTACGACTTCTATTCTCATGGCCTTAGTCTAAGATTAGTCCAAGTTCAGTTCAACTTGTGGTAGAGGCCTTGGCCCTAATGATCACACATTACACATGTTACATGTACAAACACGCCAAAGGTGACAAAAGCACTAGTTGCTGATGAAAATTGACTACACAGCTTTGACAATTGGGTATAACAGTGTCATTGTTATGTCACAACTATACCATCATAGTTGGGACCGTCCCAACAATCATGACTATAGTGCTGTAGTCATGATAGTTGGTCCGGCCCAACTACAGGGCAGACATGACAGAGGTCCAGTGTGCATGTGCCCTGCATGTGCCAAAGTTACCCCCAGAACTGTTGGGTCCAATGTCTGCCCTGCTCCCACGAACAGGAGCAGGCATGGCGGGGCGGACGTCAGACTCCACAGTTCTGGGGGTTGGTCTATGCCAAAGTCATATTGTTTACAATGTCCTGTGATAGCTGAAGTGCTGTAATTTAGATGAATTGTGTCAAGTGTGAGATGCATTAACTTGGATAAGGTTGAGAAATTTTCTATAGAACTTGGTCAACATAGTTGGGCCAGCCCAACTGAATCCTAGAGGGCCTGCGTGGAGCGTACTCCCAGAACTGTGGGGTCCAACATCCGCCCCGCTCCCACGAACCCCACAGAGACACAGGATGCGGACAGGCAGTGATCTTTGTCCGCATCTACGTGCTCACGTGCACTGGCACCCAATGGCTGTTGCCTGTCGTTCCTGCAATTCGGACTTAAATTATGAGGAGCCCTGTGATTGGTCACCTTCAGCGTGCCGCAACCAACTGCCATTTCAACCAGCGCGGCTAAGAATTACACACACACCTATGGAAAGTGGCTGCAGCCAGTTTCCATGTCTTGTGTATCAATCACAGCTGTAGTCAACCATTCAGTTGCGGCTCGTCACATGACTCTCGGACACTGATTGGGAAAAACTGGCACCCTTTTTTGTAAAACGGCATGGTTTTGGCCCTTTTTTTCTTGGTACTGTACTCAGAATAAATGTATGTAAGCTGTCTTTACATAGAACTCTTGGTGGAAATGGAGCAGTATTTCTAAGGGTACACAATTAGAATAAAATCCCTGTTCGTGCCCTGTTAAATGTCAAGCTGAACCTACGGCGAAAAAGGCTCATTTTCCGTGGGGTTCATGGGGGCGGGGTGGATGTAGGACCCCACACTTCTGGGGGTCGTGGAGCGCCCTCACGGAGGACAGGTCTTTGTTCCTAAGTATGTGATATGCTTGAGTAGACACTACATTACTTCATTGTCATCTAAATAACAAAACACGTCTTCTGTGCTGTGAGGGCGCTCCATGCAGGCATGGCAGGCCCAGACTAGTATGGGCCTAGTTGGGACTGTCCTAGCCCAGGTTGGACGTTGTCTTCCCTCCGTAACGTACTAGTACGGTCAGGGTGAGCATGCCTGGGCTAGGACTGTCCCAAGAACCTGTCTAGGACCATATCGTCTGTGAGACAGTATAACGTTAGTTGGGGTGTAACATCATCATTACCTTCTGCACTCGAATAGCGTCGTTTTCGTCCGCATTGTCTCGCTTTCTTTTCCCCATATTTTACACCATGCAACTACTACGTCGAACTGGTAACTCGATTGCCTCAATCTGTCAATGTGTAAAACTTTCGCAACCACGTGCGCAGTAAATACATATGTCTGGCACCCCGCCTTCTCTTCAATTTTTGTATTGAAACCAGTGGTTATTTTTGACGCCTTGAAAGCAATATGTTACGGCACCGACTTGAGCTGGGTAACCTCTTTCTCAGTTGAATAGCAGCAAATATAGTGAGCTTGAAAACTGGATGTGCTGAGTACGAGGTTGTAAATGCAGAGGGTTTTTTAAACTGACTCTTCAGTCTCGAATTCTTTTGTAGCTTTGCGATCGAAAATGTGTCATCAACGTTTCTGCAAAAGGCAGATTTAATTGTCGGAAGCCGAAAAGAGGTCTAGAGGTACAGAGTTAATGAAATGAAACCCGATGAAATCCACAAAAGAACTTGCAAGGTGAGCTTTATATAATTTCGAACTGTTGACAACTGTCTAAACTCAACTGTGACTCATCACACTCACGAGTCACAGTCATAAGTTCCAGAACTGTAAAAGTGTAAGGTTTATAGATAGCTATGTACAAACTCGCATAAACTCATTTTGGCTGTTTTGATTGTGCCAACTTACTCTGCCATCACAGCTATTTCAATAGTATTTGTGCAACACGATTTCACCCATGCCTAGCCTTCTTGGTGAGCATGGTGAAGTTAGACGTCTGACCATGCTGATGGGGAGGTTTATTCACTTTATCTGCTTATATCCTCATTAAAATTGTGAAAGTCTTGAGCATTTTGCTCAATCACTGTCAGCTGCATGACAGCTTGACCAATCACAACACAGCTCCTACACCTATCTTTTCCTTGTTTTCCTGACCACATCAAAAAGAAAGCAGAGCTGTGATTGGTCATTAGAATGGAAGCAAATTGGGCCAGTCACAGTGTGACTTTCATATGTGGGTAACAGGAAAACATTTGAAGGAGGATATAAGGTGAATAAACTTCCCCTTCAGACATCTAACTTCACCAAGAAGGCATGTATAAAATTTTGTTGCACAAATAGCTGAGTAAATTGGCACAATCAAAACAGCCAAAATGTGTAAATTGCAAGTTTGTACATAGCTATCTTGAAGGCGGGTTTGTATAAACCTTACGGTTGTGGAAGTACACAGTCATGACAGACAGTATGGAGCTAGTCTTAAACATGTTAAACACAACTGACAACCCAGTGTGTTGTGCCTTACAGTTTCTGCAGATATCTACTACCATACCAATATGCTTGGCTGACATACATGTATATGTATTCTTAATTCAACATTTTCAGGCAGCTGGGCCTACTGAGACGACATTCAACCTCATTAAACCAACAATCTCGAGATGTTAGGAGAGTCGGGAAAACGAGTGAGTTAATTCAACTGTCATGACTTCACAATCTCAAAAGTCTGATTCTTAGAGATTTGAAATATAAGAAGTGTGTCAAACATCCGGCACAAATTCTCTCACATTCCAAAAGTGAAATAAATGTCAGCCTAGTCTTGAGTTTCAAGCATCAAATTGTCTAGTTTGTTTTGTAGTCCTAGTTCATAAAGTCTTACTTACTGAGGCTGTTTGTGTTGTGAGCAAAAGAGTAGGAAAACCTCAAAGTTCGTAGGAGAATTACTCAACTTCTTCCTCGGCTTACGCAAATTTTGGTGAATATTTTGATAAATAAAGGGTGACTATACTGTACATGTAGACCATATGATGTAGAATTTTTTCTGTACTCAATCTCTTAGCATTAGCAGATCTAAGTGTGACATACATTCCCCAAGTGAGAGTGTTCGTTTTTTTCTGTTTGATTTATGAAATGAAAGGCAGTTTTTGAGCCTCACCCCTGAGGAAGGCCATCAAAGGGAAAGTTTCATGAAGAAACTCCAGAAATCCGTCCTAAAATATAATTCTCCCTCAAAACACCTTCACCCACCCAAACATTTGGATTTACCTTTGTGCTTGCAATCTGTTACACGTACAGTACATAATGGCACTGTTGATTTCACTTAATGCAAACTCCTCACTTTCAACACATGTATTTTTGCACAAGGGTCATCTGGCTTTCGTATAAAATCAAAATCTTCCCCAGCAAATCAAAGCAAATGTCTTATTTTAAGAAAAATTTGTTCATTTTTTTTTTTTTCACACAGACCAGATTTTCTTTTACTTGATTGTTATTGATTTTGAGTCAACTTGCTGGAAGGACAAGAAAAATGTTGGCCAGGAAGTCAGTGAGTACAGTGACACAGTATTTGTTGTGATGTCATTGCCTGATTTCATTCTAATTCATAAATAGGCAGGTAATAAATAACAGCAACATCAGCTTATACAGCGGAAACATTGACAGCGGTGGCAGCCAATAAAAGCCACAAATGTAGAAGAAAACGACAGCTGTAATAGTCACAGAGCAGTTGCAGCTCTGCCAGACATACAATAAATGCAAGAACAGCAAAGACTTTGGGGGGAGTTCTGGTTAGATCATGGGTCCAAAGTTTGTTTGCAGGGGGTATGTTAGGGTAGGATCACCTGGCAAACTTGAATTTCTGTTTGTTTTGTCCGAGTATAGGATTTGTATTTTTGTTGTTTTAATTTGTAGGTTTTGTTGAATTAATTAAGATTGTTGTTGTTGTTGTTGTTGTGAGACATGGATTGCCCTGATAAATCAAACACTGGTTCACTGACATTTGCCCATGTGCAAATCACAGCTAGTCATTAGCCATATTTGTTTGCCAATCTGAACTGGAAAAATGGCGTCTCTGTGGTAACCTCTTGTTGGTGCACTGTATCATGAATCACTCGCATTCAACAAGACAATAACAGCAGCGGTAATGGCACAGATAACTTCAGTAACAGCAGTAGCAACTACAGCTACAACGGCAGAACAAAAGAACACTGCCGGTGTAGCTGTAAAAGTGGTAACCATGGCAGCAACATCAATGTTGACTTGTAGAATTCGGAATCCAGGCTCTCAGTCCTTTTGCTATAATTTTTTTTATTTTGACCGTTTATGTCACCTTTTGACAGTTGAGTTCCCTGCTGTTCTACTTAATACTTCTACTGGCTCCATTGAGTCTGAGTTCCACACCTATGTGCTCCCTGAAGAGAACCCACAGCTCAGTGCATTCTGTACTGAGCTGACTGGAATTACTCAGGTAAGCATTTTAGAGGAACAAAGCAAACTCATAGCCAATGACTGAGCTTCACACTTGGCAATGACTGAGATTCACGCTTGGCAATGACTGAGCTTCACGCTTGGCAATGACTAAGATTCACGCTTGGCAATGACTGAGATTCACGCTTGGCAATGACTGAGCTTCACGCTTGGCAATGACTGAGCTTCATGCTTGGCAATGACTGAGATTCACGCTTGGCAATGACTGAGATTCACGCTTGGCAATGACTGAGCTTCATGCTTGGCAATGACTGAGCTTCATGCTTGGCAATGACTGAGATTCACGCTTGGCAATGACTGAGCTTCATGCTTGGCAATTTTCAAATGTCATTTTACTGTTTCTGGGGCTTAAGCCTGTCCTGTTGGAACTTGTATCAAAGAACAGAGTTTTCCTGTCTAAGACAAAGAGTGCCGACTATCAATGTTGTTTATTGGCAAAATTAGACCTGTGATCTGTGGGACATGGAAAATTTAATATACAACTAAGCAGACAAGTGATGTGAGCACACGAGCATGTGGGCAATCATGCATGGAAGTAAGTGACAGGCATGCAAGTTGTAACCTTGTATTGGTGCGCACTCTTGTGAAACAGAATTTCTGTGTTATCGGATTTGTGCACATTCAGTTCAAAACATTTCCGTTATTTGCATTCATAAACTAGTGTGCAGGCTCAATGGGTCCTCTCTTGGGCCATGTCAGAAACCGGCTTCTGGAACTAAGGTGAAGTCTTTTGTCGGCAAGCATCCATGCATTTACAAGTGGATGAAGACCTAGACTCAGCTCTAGTCACTAGATTTGGATGCAGCCTTCAGGGGCAGATCCATTTTTTTCCAAGGGGCGGCATGAGCTGAAGCAGCAATGGTATAAATACCCATGAGTGCCAGCGTGAAGCCCTTACAGCGTGGGGTTCAGGGCCCACTATAGGAAGTTTTGGCACCCTGTGGTGCAGTTTCAGGCAGTATGAATCCTTCTTTTTTCTTCTCTCTCCGTTTTTCTTCTTTATTTATTCATTTTTTTGGTGATAAAAGGGAGGGTGTGTGCCCCCATGCACCCCCTGGCTCCGCCCCTGGCCTTAGGTCTTGTTGGTCATATTTGCGTACACATCTAGTACATGTACATCCAGCATGTGTCTCCTTTTTCGTCCTTTGTAGGATCAAGTTGAGTCAGGAGTCCCACTAAGGGTGTGCCTCAGCAAGTTCTCTCGGTGGTTGACAAAGCAAGAAAGTGAGAAGAACATTGCTTATAACACAGGAGACGATGGCAAGAAACTTTGCACATTCGTCACCTGGTCAGGTAGGTCACACTTACATTTCTTGCCGGCTCCTCTTCAGCATTGTATCTGGATTTCAAGCATTAGATATAATAGCACTTCTATTGTAGTTGGACTGTTCATTAACCCTAACCCTCCTCAATCCTTCACCTGTTGGAGGATTGAGGAGGGTTAGGGTTAATCAAATTTAGTCATACATGTATCACTATAAATCTGAAGTTGATATTGTAAAAAGCATCCATGTTTGAGAAGTTTTTATTAGATCCTAACTTGTTAAGAAAGGAATATTTTATATAGTCACAAGTATGTATGTTTGACCCAATTTGTTACAATTAATGGATGTAAAAACATATCTGTCAGATTAAAAGCCTTTAAATAAGAAAAATACAAAAAATTCTGCAAAGTGAACTTTTTTCTCTGTCTTCAATTGTAGAGCAGAAGCTCTGATCACCTCATGTCAGCAAATCAAAATCAAAGGTGTAGAAATCAAGTTTGATGATTCAGATGCCATTGGGCATGTATGTAATACAGCCAGTGTCATTTGGTTTTCAGCAAGTGTTAGACAAGATATTTTGATTGCAAGACTTGCTTCATAGCAAACATAAATCTTTGACTTTCTCAGACTTGTTTCATATATGCGTCTCATTTTTGATGCTGGCTTTCCTCATTTGAACGTCCACCCTTTTCTCCACTGATTCAGATTGGGATTTGAGTGTTTGTCTTCATTATGAATGTCGTCGCAAACAGCTCCTCAAGCCCCCAGCTCTTAATAGCTGGATCGATCTCCGGGCAACCTACAAGGTATGTGTCACCTTCATGGACAAACTACTGAGGACATTAGCTGCGTTGCTGTGCTTGGACTCTCTCTCTGTTTACAAATCTTTAGAGAACTGCAACATGTCACGAATAGAAAGTCATAATGCTTGTATGTTAGACTGTTAGATGTTGTGTGATCAGTTCACAGGGATTATCCATTTTTATTGATCATTTTCTTGGCCATACAAAATATTCTTAACCTCTGACCCCTGTCCTGAGCAAAGACAATGACGATTACCAGTCATTATTTTTCGGCAGGTTATGAGAAATGTACACAGGCTGTTAACCTTTGCCCCTGCGTGTGTTTTGTATCGTTGTTTGCTTGTGAAACTGAATGGAAAATGGATTATTCCTTAAGTCTTAGAAAAAAGAAAATCTTTGTTGGTAATGTGATGTTCTAACGTGGTTATGTTCACTTTGTTCCAATCTTTTTGCCAGAATTTCTACAAGCGCAAACCTAATGGATTGCACGGTGCCCTACAGGACGTTGGCATAGAGTTCCATGGCAGACAGCACTCAGGTAACCAGAAACATAGCCATCCACATTTCTCAACTTCCCAACAGATTGATGGGATATATTTTCCAGGACTAAAACAAAACAGGGGCACATCCCACCGATCTGTCAAGTACAGGAATTGTCTTAAGTTCAAGGATAACATGCTCAGCAAATGAACTGAAAGGTCGAAAAGCCTCGGTTATGAGTGATTCTCAGAGGCAGCTACCATAAGTCAGCTATCTTATTTGGATCCAAAATGTCACTCTTTACCAGAAATAAAAGTATGATGGCACATAATTGAAGCTTTCCAACTCTAGGCTGTTCCGGAATTAGGCACCATGACTGCTTTAGGTGGTAAGCCTGCATTCAATACCTCTTTGATCAGTGAACGTTGTGACTAGCCAATGCATGCGAGAGTACGTTGCCACCGTGTGTTACCCCATTTCTCACCTGTTTCGTCTGCAAATTTTGCTTTTGGTCAGGCATTGATGATGCTCGGAACACAGCCCAGTTAGCCTGGCGCATGATGTGTGATGGATGCGTCATGTCAGTTACCCGTACCATGCCTGGGGTAGGTCACCAGACGATTCAAAGCAGACCGTAGCATCAAGCAATCTGACAAACTTAGATCCTTGTGGATTTTACGGATAATTGTTCATTTTCATGATGTAAGAAATTGTTAGTCCAATCACACTCTGTAGTGATCTTCACTAACTTTGATACCGCAAGTGTAGACTTTGCATATTAGACTGTTATCAATATGGAACTTGATTGTAAAAGCCATTGTGAAATTATCAAGGATAAAAATTGCCTGTTTTGATCCAGAGAATAATTATGCTGTTTGTCGCCTGTTGTATTGTTATTGTGCTGTAATGTGTTGTTTTGTGATCATCTGAGAAGCAACATTTTCCTGTTTTTTACAGTTTAATGTAGCCTTTTTATTTTCTGTTCAATAAATTCAATTAATAAATTCATTTTCTGATTTATGTTACAGATAAACCTGTATTTTGGTTTGTGGTACTTTACTCTGTTTTAACTTGTCAGAGTTGTCTGTCTGTTACACTGTTTGTGTGTCTGTCTACGCTGCTCACCATCTGTGTCAAGGCAGCCAAGGCCAATTAGTTGCACTTTCTTCTTCCATAGGCACAGCCACCGAAACGAAAACAGACAACCCAACCATCAGACCAACCGACAAAAATACAAGTGAAGCCAAGCGCAAACAAAGAGAAGCAGAGGCCAGACAGTTTGTGTTTGAATACACACAGGCATGCAGAGCCCGAGGACAGACTGATTAGTCACACACAGGGTATCAACAACGATCTCAGCAACACAATCGAGCCTCAGTCGTCATCTATTCATTTCAGAATTTGGAAAGATGACACACAGCCAGCAAACGTTCACAGCATTATCAGACTAGAGACTTCTGTACCCAGCACGGTCAAACATGACCGAGGAGATGATGAAATCGTCACCAAATCTAGCAGAGATGTGGCAATAGAAGTTACTTCTGTACAAACAAGTCTGGGAGCTCAAGTTCAGAATGTAAGCAAAGTCAGCGAGAAACGTTTGGACCGAGGAAAGCAGACTTCAGTTTTGAGGAGCACCTTGGATATTGGAAACAATCAAAACAACCACAGTAAAATCTGTGGCCGTAAACAAGTGTGCAGTGAAACCAGTGTTACATCAAGTGATGCTGGACTTCGGCAAAGGATTGTAACTGATGCCATGAATAAAATTTCAAAGGAGGTTGTTAGTTCGTCAGAAAATACCGGCAGTGCTGTTCAAAACAGCAGAAACCATCTGAAGTTGGTAGACTCGGCAAAAACAAGCCCACAGTCGGAGAACTTGTCAAGATCCCATCTACCCGGACCATCGTCTCGGAAGTCAGTCCACTATCAAGCACCAGTCATCCTCAAAACACCATCGAATACACCTGTGCATAGGCGACCGAGGGAGCCTTCCCCAATGAATGGATTCAGAACCCCCTACGCACCAGGATTTCACCACACTCCTGGGTCATCAACGTTCAGAACACCTACTTATTCAAGCAAAAAGCTCTCAACACCACCGCTCATTGGTGGAAAAATCACCCCTCCCATGTGCCAGTGTGGGCGGAGGGCAAAAAGGTGCACTGTCCAGTCACCTGGACCAAACATGAACCGAGCTTTCTACTCCTGCACTTCTAGGCGCAAGAGCAGCGAAGCAGGACTGCGAGATGTCACCAATGCTGGGAAGGGGTGCGGCTATTTCAAGTGGGAATCCGTGGTGCTGGCTGAGAAATCACAATCCTTTATAACCACACCGGTCAAGCAAGAGAGTTGCTGGTCAGCACAGAAACAGCCAGGGGTACCGTTAGATCCTGCTGCTTCAGTAGAGAGGAAATGCCCAACTCCTTCCTGTTCATCTGCAAAGATAGTGACTCCAATTACTGGATTCAGTGGGAAGAGACTTGGTATAGCGATGAGAGCTGTGTGGAGACATCAAACCAAGTGAAGCTTTAGATCGTGATGTGTGAATAGCAAAGGTCACCATTGGTCATTCAGTTAGGTCCCTCCATTTCGTCCAATTATAGAAACAAGTCAAGTGAAACCATACTGCATGAAATGGACTGTTTGCGTACCCGACAGCATCAAGGGTGAGCAAAAAAGCACTTGCTTTATGTGGATCATGTGCAATGTTTATCTTCCTACAATAAAGGCCAAATGTTAGCGTACTTCCTCAGTTTCGGCATTTTGGGGATAAAGTATTTGATATTTGAATTTATAACTGATTCAGCAGTTTTCAGTGCTCACTCCAGACTGTCTACAAAAAGGAAAACACAGACTATTAAATGACAAAATTTTTATGATTTTAACACCTTACATTTCAAACAGCTTTCTAAATACTAGTTTTTATTTACAAAACAAACATGTCCAGTACATGTGAATGACCATCACTACTTTACATCGAGAGGAAGAAACTATGGATACATTATATTCCTTCTTTTCTGCTGTTTCTTCTTTTGCTAGCTCCCTACATGTAAATTGACACCATTTCCACAAAATTTGCTGAGGCCCACTTAAGTGATTCGTAGCAGTTTTGGACCACTTATTCTTCACTCTGTATACAAGGCAATCGTCATGTGTCATTACCAATTTCCAGCTCTGGGCACAAGTAATTAGTCATTTCATTCGATGAGCTGCATCCTGATATGACCGAATCTGAGACTGATTCAGAGATAACTGCAGAAATGACAATCGATTGATTTGGGTAGGTTCAAAAGTATGCAAAGGCAAAACTGTAGAATCCTTCATTCCACTTTAATCACTTGCCAATGGTGGTAATTTGGGCAGAAAAAAAAACAAGTGACCGGTTAGATCTCCAGATGGCCTCTTCAAACACAGCCCAACGTGGCAGAGACTGACTCTTGAAAATTGTACGCACAATACATGTAATTGTATGATACTTCTCACTGCAACCTGGGCCTAACAGTCTGCAACACTCCAAGGCTTGTGGATATTAGCTGAATTGAAGAAATATCACGGGACAGGATACTAAAAAGAAAACACTGTAGAAGGATTTGGAAATAAAGAAAGCAGGAAAAAAGCCACATCTATTTGGGGAAAAAAAAAGATAAACACAAATGGCATCAGGATAAATGTACCTTCTTTCCTCATTTTAGTATCGATGTGTATTTGACATGGATATAAAACGTTACCTCATGCAAAGCCACATATAGAAATAAATTTAATGTTCATGCATTTGAGTCAATGGGTAACCATGGTATAAATAGTTTGGTTTCTTACTGACAAGAATGTACATGTCTAGTACCACAGAATAAGCCAGTTAGATGCCAGCACTAATAAGACAGACTACTGAGTGCGTTTGCTGCTGTTCAATGATTGGCCTCGGATGCACCTCAGTTTGGGAATGCACTCTTGGAATACCGAGCTAGCTCATTATGAATACATGAATATGTATGGCACTTAGTTTATACCGCAACAATTGTTTTCTTCATGTGCCAACTTGCCAGATAAAGGCATCTGATTATGGGATCATTGATTTATGATGCTGTCTGTTATCAAACATAGGCTTTCAATATCCATCACAGTTTTACCAGTTTTTAATTTTGATCTTTTTTGCACATGAAAACTGAGAACTCTTTTTGATGCTACAGTACTAAGTCATAAACGAGCCTTCTGTACATTAGATTTGGATACCTAGTGGCTGCTGAGTATCTTGATGGGATTTGCCGCCTCAAATGTTTCTGCCAAGTCCTTGTGGTAGCTGTCAATCTGAACGTGGAAAAAATACATGTAAATGGAATTTTACTTGATGCCCTAGCAATCCCTAGCACAGGAAAAGTATGAGGTCACTGTGCCAATCCAGTGAGTGAGTTGATATAGTGAATATTCTAACTCACCAAGGGCATAGGTCAATGGTTAAGGCTTCTTGGAGCAGATAAGGCCTTGTCTGATAACTACACACATATGGCTATGGCTGCAAATTAACATGTGTCCCTAAGGAAGCCAGTGGTGATATGCTGCAGTCATTTCCCATAGATATGTGTGATAACCCTAGCCACAGCCAGTCGATTGGAACATGGAGTTATGACCATACTTACACTGTGCAGCAATGTTGAGTAACTCCCTCTGGCAGTGTTCATCTTGTCTGCATGACCACTCTTGGCTTCAGCAAACTGTTGGTTGTTGACAAAAAGATTAGATACATGTATGTACTCAATGCTGATTTCTTATTCCATACTGCCATTGTGATTCTTATGGGAGGGGCTTACATCAGTCACTCTAGGGGAGTATTAGAAGACTGTAGCATTCCCTGTTTAAAACTTCTGGAAATCTTTTGCCAAATTTTACCAAAATTTGAAATATCCATTCAGTGATACGTGTTTCAGTGAACAAAATAACAGCCAGGGCTCTTGCAAATTTTGATGGTGAAATGCATGGACCAACATGTCCTTGCTATTCCTTGAATGATGTGGTGCTAAGAACCAAACTTTCAATTCAAAATATGTCAAGCTTGTTACTAGCAGTTTGAAGGAAAATCTACAGGTAAATAAAAAAAAGGACAAAATTGGTTCAAATTGCCGGGTTTCCTGCTGAATATGCTTAGCTGCGTCCAACTTTGACACTTCCATCAGTAAAGAAATAGCCGTAAATGCGACACGGTGAGGAACTGAAATGCGACACGGTGAGGAACTGAAATGCGACACGGTGAGGAACTGAAATGCGACACGGTGAGGAACTGAAATGCGACACGGTGAGGAACTGAAATGCGACATGGTGAGGAACTGAAATGCGACACGGTGAGGAACTGAAATGCGACATGGTGAGGAACTGAAATGCGACACGGTGAGGAACTGAAATGCGACATGGTGAGGAACTGAAATGCGACATGGTGAGGAACTGAAATGCGACATGGTGAGGAACTGAAATGCGACACGGTGAGGAACTGAAATGCGACACGGTGAGGAACTGAAATGCAACTAGAATCGGAATAATTTACCTGTTGTCGGACTTGGGCTTTCTTCTCTTCGATGGCAGCAATATGGTCCATTTTCTTCTGTTGCTTCTGTGAACAACTTGCAAGGTTACTGCATGAAGGAAAGGGTTCATGTGAAAACACACAAACTTTAATTTTATTCATTAAATAAAGAACACTAACCAGTTGTGACGTACCGTCTCGGCAAATTATGCGCATGGGAGCATTTAAAGCATTAGACTTAGGAACCCCTTCACTCCAGGAACCGTTGACAGCCGCGGCTTTGTGTGAGGATTAGTGCATACCACACATATTTTCTATTCATCATGCACCTGCGGTTTCAATGTGGGCCTGCTGCTGAACACTGCTTTGCATATGCATATGGCAGCCCAGCAGTCGCAGTCAAAAGAATCCCAGGGTTAAGGGGTTAAATGTCCTTCATATAAGCACAGTTTTCAAGGCTTCCGACAGCAAAGACAAATTGGCAGACAGCTAACACTAAGCTCACATTTTGGAGGGAGTAGGTTCAAATCCCTCTCCGGGCACATTTTTTGCTCTCTCTGATTCTCATAGAAGTGAATCTTTATGAATATCATTGAAGGTTAGGATTAAGGTCATAGCCATGGGTCACATTTTGGAGGGAGTAGGTTCAAATCCCTCTCCAATCTTTATGAATATCATTGAAGGTTAGGATTAAGGTCATAGCCATGGGTCACATTTTGGAGGGAGTAGGTTCAAATCCCTCTCCGGGCACATTTTTCGCTCTCTCTGATATTCATAGAAGTGAATCTTTATGAATATCATTTGAAGGTTAGGATTAAGGTCATAGCCATGGGTCACATTTTGGAGGGAGTAGGTTCAAATCCCTCTCCAATCTTTATGAATATCATTGAAGGTTAGGATTAAGGTCATAGCCATGGGTCACATTTTGCTGTAACCCTAGTAATCCCTTCTTGGAGCGAGTGGAGCTCTGAACCAGTGTGATTTACTGTTCAGTTTTCCCTTGGGGTTGAGTTTGACCAACAATGTAGAAGCACTGTAAGGATCGGTAGTGTTACCTTTCCATGGTGGTGATGGCTTCCCTGATGTCCTCCTTGCTACGTTGGTGTTGTAGCTGTACCTTGGCCAGCTTGTCTTGCTTGGTCTCTAGCTGTCTGTTCAGCTGAGCCTCCTTAGCAGTGAGGTCTCGTAAAGCATCCTTCTGACCCAGGATGTGATCCCTGACCTTCTCTACTTCACCCTTGGCATCCCTAGTAGCAAAACAGCTGAGATTTCTTAGTTTTTATTTCTGATTTAAGGATTTCTTGCCCAAAGTACTAGGTTTCAATCATTCAGGTTCTGCTGCATTTTTGCACAACAAAATGCCCAAAGCAGAGTGTTGAATTTAAACAATCATGTCTTGTTAGCCACGTGTATTAAGAGCCCGACAAAGTCAAAGTATACTGATCTATGTAACAACCCCTGTGCTAGACTTTATGAGGGAAAAACCCTCAGGTCAGCTTGGAATGAAAGTCAGATGTTTGCAGTAGTAAGGCAGTTTTGGAATCTTGTGTCTAGAGCTAAGGTGTAGACACTGTTACCGACAGCAAGCTTGTGGTTACATGCCCAGAACAGCTCTGCAAGCTGTAGGTTTGTGAGGGTGGACAATAAAATAATGCCGTCCATTTTGGCTACTGTCTATACGTGTAGACAGTCCTTGTGTACTGTGCTGTAAAGGGGAAGGGTACAGTTTCAGTTCAGGGAATGCAGTTTCCATTAGGGTATCCTAAAGTGCATGTAACTACAAAAATAGAATTCTGTGAAAGTTAACAATGAACTTTTTTAAAATACACATTTGTGTAACTTTCTACCTGTCTTAAACGTACGACAATTATTTGCCATCCTTTTTAATTACCCTAATTGAAAAATGCACCTGTTTTTAAAATTTCAGATGTTTCATGTCAACTGATGGTGCTGTTGGAGTGATATCATCTCAGGAAGACTTTGTTTATGTTGGGGAGTTTTTGTTCAAGCCTACTTTTCATGCACTGAAACACTGACGGATCACACAAAAAAAGACTTTAAATGGAAGACAGCCAAGTATCCACATACATAGCTGCAACATTATGGTTTTTTCCCAAGATGACATCACACTTTTGCACGTAGATACGCAAATTAACATAATCATAAAAATAAACACGGCACGAAAATGCCCTTAAATTGTCAAATAAAATTTGAAAATACGCTTAAATGGGACGCTAAGATGAACTCATTAGTGCATAATAAAAATCACACTGTACATGAATGGACCCTGTGCTATAGTCTCCAAACATGATTACATTATAAAAATTACACTGCATGGACCCTTTAAAATCAAACTGTTTCAGTGGAACTCAGCCTGAGTCTCAAGAATGTGAAATCTTCCTACTTTTGTTTGTCCAGTTCAGCGTTGATGGCTGTCAGTAGCTTGACCCCTGTCTCAGCCGCCTCACACCACTTCAACATGTTCTCCTTCTGACTGCTCAGTTCCTGTAACCTCTGACCTTTCTCTTCCGTGGCCTTCTTGCCTGCGGTGATGGCGTTGTGCATGCGCGCCATGTCCGTCTTGATACGCTCCGGTGACTGGATGATCTGGGGGCGGAGCTTGTCGCAAGCCTCACGGGCCTTGAGGGTGTTGACCTTCAGTTGCTCCTGCAGAAGAGAAAGTCTTCTGTTCACTGAGTGTCACTGTGGCTGCAGCTTTGAGGCAAGGCCAGGATTTCAGAAATAGCCAGGTACCTGGCTGTTCAATTCACATATGCCACCATCACCCATGTATGTTGAGTCAAGAGGCCAGTTGTATTAAGTTAACTCTTTAACTTGATAGTTAGCTGAACCCTGTCAGAAGAGGCTGTTTTGCAGCAGAAGCTTAGTTTTTACGTAGGTCCACGAGAGTAACATTCCATAGCCTGAGACAAAAAGTGCATGATTTGGGGACAGTCAAAGCATTGAAATTGGCCTATCTATCGGAAAGTTGCATCACTGGTTGCTAATGTGACATGCAATGCTACGCGCCTGGGAGCTAGGTATCACAGGGAGGTTTGAAAACTTTTTGGACAGTGATTCAAATAAATTACCATAATCTCAAGACAGGAAAAAAAAAGGAACAGAAACGCATTCATGCTTGGATTTTTTGAGCAGAAAAGACCTAAATAGTATTAATGAAAATCATACTGACTACCGTACTGCAGTGCACAAAGAGTCCACACACAACAGCTGAAAATTGATTCTGCTGCACCATTTTTAGTCCAAGCAATTTTAGCACCCCATTCTTTTACAGTGCTAATGAACTGTCTGAGTAATCCATGGATCTCACCAGTTTAGCTGCTTTTTCGGAGCAGCCAGTCTTGACTTGGTGGATACCCTGCTGCAGTGATGCCTGCTCCTGCTTGTAACCATTCATTGTGCTTCCTAGCTCATCAACCTTGGCTGACATCTACATCATATCAAAAAAAGGGTCAATGTTAAAATTCAAATAAACCGAATCAGGGTTTGGGTAAAGCCACAAAAAGATTCCTTTCCTGACCCACATGAAATGCTGTGCTTTTTTCAGTAACACAATGTAACAAAAAGTCGATGTAGATGCCCAACAGTGGAATGGAAACCATTTATGTTTTAGGCCTTTGTGGTTTTTCACTTTGTGGTTTTTCATTTTTCACATACAGTGAGTATGCATTAAAGGACAAAAGACATCTTGCCACCACTTATCCACAAAATACCTCAAATAAATGATCCGGTAAATGAATGGATGACATTAATGAATGCTTCCAATAACTGAGGATTGGGGCTAACCGTAACAGTCCCAAATCCTCGAATTTTGATATGGTTTTTACATACACCCTAGGAGGTTAGGGCTATGAAAAGCTGTGCTTTAATTTGCAAAGGATTGTTTTTGGAATTTGCAAAGAAAGTCTCAGATACCAAACAAAGCTTATTACCACTTTTATTTAGGTATTTGGTTATTTGTCAAAGTTCTTAAGCAGCATCTAGATTACTGCAGGCTAGGGTTATGTGCAAGTTTGGAGAACTGGCCCACTTGGTCGGCGATTGCAGACTCTGTATTTATTTATTTTTCTGAATGGCCAATACCTCTTTGATGAGGACCTCTTTCTCAGCCCGGTTTGCCTTGATGGTGTTTATCTGAGTCTTAAGTTCATCAATTCGTCGCAAATAATGGTTATGTTGCTCCTTCACACTGTCCTGTAAATGATCAACGAGAGGCTTCAATCAATGTAGCTTTAAACAAATCATGTGCCGGGAACCAGTTACAAGCATTCCACACTGCATGACATTTTGACTGGTAACCAGTTACTTTTTCATTCAACACTTTACCATTACACCGACGTTTGTATTCACCGTTTTGACTTTATGCTTGAGATATTTTCACAACTATTGGACCACACTGATGTCAGTGTTAGGATAAAACCCATTATAAATTTGACACTTCCCCCAACCAAGTTAAAAATAAAATCAGTAATCTGTTTCTTTGCCAATTTTCTGCACTCAACAAAATGCTCTTTAGCATCTCAATAACATTGGCCAAAGGTGAAAAACCAGAACTTGCTCACAGATAATTCTATGATTTAAAACTTCTATGGTTTCTAAAACTGTCCTCCATGTTTTGTGCAACACCCCTTGTGGCGACCACCAACGTACCACGTCAGCTTGGATTCTCTCGTATGTCTCCATGCGTGCTATCTTGAAGCGGCAAAAGTTGATGATGGCACTGATCATGCGCACAGTTCGTTTTGGCTCTGGGTACAAAACAGATTATAGAAAAAGGACTTCATTCAAATTATTTTTAAACATCTCTCCATAGACAACAAATTCAAAATAAAAAAACAGCTGAAGAGCTCATCTTGCTGAATACACAGCTTGAAAACTTGTTTGGTGGGAAGAGTTCCAGCCCTAGGATTCAGATACTGCCAACAAATTAATGGATATTTGAAAAAAAAGAAGAAAAGGACTAATCTAAAATTACTACATGTAGAATTTTAAAAATTGAATAGAGTGCAGGCCCAAATCAGTGCCAAGTCAGTTACGTCTCTACAAGTCCATGTGAAGTCATCCAGTCACAAGTCACAACGCCACGCGCTATGCAAATGAACTTTGACAAATAACATACCTTTGTCATTATTCATACTGTTACTTGTGACTCGTCTCATGAAATCATCTATGCATGAAATCTAAAAGGATTTGTGATTATTTGGACTCCAATAATGTTTGGAATAATGACAAATTTTAAGGAACTGCTTTAAGTGAAACTCACTTGGGCTACTGAGGTCCTTCAGCTTAAAGTCATTCACATCGCAGGCCGCCATGAAGCGTGTCCTATGAGGATAAGAAGAACAGAATCAACAACAGAACTTACTTAGTAAATCTGCCACGAGCCTTTATGACCCATCAGGCCAGTGTTTATCTCTGCTTTCCTTGGCTAGCCTTGGCCCACAACTGGATTTGCATCATTTTGACTTTGTACACCATAGCACATGAGAGTGTGTGCTGACGAAATGTTCTGGATTTCGGGAACAGTTTGTCTCTTATGGATTGGCGCCCTCTACCGTTACCGCAACTTGGCTGTGCTTGCCAGAAATTCACCTGCATGGTGTACAGAGACAAAACAATGCCAATCCAGGCTTGGGCTGAGATTATTCCTTGACATGGAAAATGAGAACATATATCTATTCCCCTGTGGATGGGATGCCAGACGGTGGCACACTGCTCCCCAGCTCATGCTAACACCCATTACTACCCCTGGGTATAGAGGGGCAAGTTGGGGGTGAAGTGGCCTGCCCAAGGCTACAATCTCCAACCAATGGCTGCATTGGAACCAAAGATTTTCTTATCAAGAATCAGGAACCTTAAACCTCTAGCCCACCCCCCTCAAAAGAGAGAAATACAAAACTGAATTCCCACGGTCTGTCCAACTGACACTCACTTAAGACCAATGAAATTTAACTGGTCTCCTTCATTTCTCTACCCACTTGGAGAAACTGCAACACTTATGCAATTGCAAATGAGAAAAATGAAGCAGGGCTTTGATTTTACCAGGAGGAATATTTCAAAGGCAAACTGACCTTTAGAGCTAAAAATTGTTTATATATTCAAATCATTAAAACTGTTTCTTCCAATCTGATGTGTCGAAATGACAAATTTCTGAATTTAAAATTAACTGGTACGAATTGACTGTTAGGTGTGGACAGGGACTTAAAATCAACTAGAAAAATATCCTGTGCTTACATGCCCATGGCTAAGTTGACTAGTGAGATATTCTCCTCAAAGAATTCCGGGTATGAAAGCTGTTGCACCGCCTCAAAGTGAGGCTGGATGATTTTCTCCTGTCGAATTCCCATCACCGTCTCCAGGATCATGCGGTAGATCATTTGCACACGATGCGGCTGAGAAAAAGGATTGAAGTCATCCGCTTGAAACACTTACTTCAATTTACACTTACAATTAAAATTACTTTATTTCTCAGGAATCATAACAACAAATATGAAAATTTGAAAAATAGTAAAAACATCTGAGACAAATATCAACATCCTGGAAGATGGCATAGAAATACAAGGAAAACCAAATAGCTTCCAAAGAATCGCCCACAAGAAACAAGTTTCTCTCTAGGGGCTCTCCTAATGAATAGGCTTGCCATAACTTAAACTAACTTTGTTATATGTACATACACAAATATAAAACACTCAACAACTAACCAAACAATGACATTGAAACAAAACAAAGTAAAATTAAAAAAAAGACAAAGCAATTTGACGAGAACGGCAAAACATGCAAACAATAGTTGTTATACCTCTGTCTTGAATACTTTATTTCCATTGGCCCATGCACAATCACATGACCCATCAATCAGAACGCATGAATACCTTAATGTTTGTGTATATCACATTGTGATATTATACATATAGTATATGGACTGGCAATGAGGTCACTAGTGTATGACTATGTGCCTGGATGGCCTGTGGGTAATCTATTTACTTGTACAATAGTTCAAACATAGGCAGTTTCATGGTATCTTGTTTCATGGTGCAAAACGAACACGCGCGGCTGAGTACGCATGTCAATCAAAAAACTTCTGAGTCATCATGCATTCATTCAAATATGCGCTTGGGTCTAGAAACCTGCGTTCTTTCTGTCCTGTGGACAAGATGGCACTTACATGTACATCTGTCACCACAAAACAGATTAGTCTACCATGTACAATAAATCAACTGCACATTTTTTGCAGCCTACTTTCAATGTGGACATCAAGTTAATGAATGCTTCAAAATCTTATCAGGCATGTCAAATAGTATTGTCATGATTGTATGCTTGAAACTAGTCCAGAGTGGTGTAGCATCATTTTTGGAAAGAGTGTCTGTGAGGCCCTGTGAAGAAACCTATGAGACTTGTCTGAGAAAACCTAGCGTTTTCTAAGTAGGAATTTTTGTGGCTAAATTTCACTTTTTAGGACATGTTACCACTTTCTGATGGCTGTTGTAACATTTTAAAGGAAAATTAGTGTTGTCCATATATGGAACTCTATCCCATTTTTGTCATGAACATTTAGGCCTACTGCATGTACAGACTACAGAGGGAACCAGCACTTAGAGAGTGGCCCATACACAAAGCAAGCAAACTCCAATGACTTCCAATGTTTCCTCAATGCACTGAACTCCCATGACTACTGCATAGGTTTTTTTTTCCCTACCTGCGGGTTCTTGAAGTCCTCTTCGGTGATGTTGAGGTCATCAAGCTGTAACTCCACTCTTAACCAATTTATTAACTCATCAATAGGAAGAATCGGGAAGCGAAAGGTTGAAGTCATCTTCAATCTGCACTGCCTGTGTTTTTGTAAACTGATGAATATGAAGGTCACAATGGTACAATTAAACATCAACATTTATACAAAAATAAATTATGAAAACCTTGCTGTATACCGCTGGTGTCAATGTGCAGTGCAGACCAATAGGCCTACATGCATGACATGGCACGATTGTCTACAACAACATAGAATGAACCAGACAACTTAAAACATGTGCATTATGCATAGCCTACGTGTACATCACAGACATATAACCGTCAGTCTTGCGCACTAGTTACATTGCCAGCATTTGTTTACATGTGCTCCCAAAATACGTTCACTTTTTTTCTCTTCAGCACTGCTATATCTTGTTTTCGAATTTTGGAAACGCATCGTTTTGAATCTACATCATGGGCCAGATTGAGTAAACAACGTTAGGGCCCTACAGCCTACAGGGTTTTTTCACAATCTCAAAACGGCTTCATCATGTTCATGGAATTTTTGGGCTAGAATTCTTTAACTGTGCAGTGTGCACAAATATAAGTCCCTATGCTGAGGGGTGAATTTTCCTATAGTTTTGAGTTTAGTTTAGCAGATCACAAAATACTCCTGTAGTTTTTAATAGGATCTGGTGGTCTATGCAAATTGCGATTATGTCTGTGTGGTGTACATGTGGCTAGGCCTAACATGATGAAAATACGACGAGATTCCATTTGCTCGTGCGGAGGCATTTTCATGACTTTTTTCGTAAAACTGACCAGGACCTAATATCTATTTATCAAAATGGCTCGGAGGGGTAAAGAGACAAATAAATTAGTTGAACTCGTTTCTGTCACGAGACAAAATAGTGGCCCTTTTGTGTTTTTTAAAAGGGGTTAACTCACCGATTTCCTCGTCACTTTTTCGTATTTACCGGTCATTAATAGTCCTGGCGCTTGAGGGCGCACTTCCTTTATTTCCATCCGACAACCTGGCGCAGTCGTTATTATATTGCGCAGGTCTTACCATGGAGGTGGTCTTAGGACGTAAAAGCCACAAGGGAACGGTTCAGTGTTTTACTGATGCAGGAAGCTATTCTAGTTAAGTATAAAATTTGGTGTTTTTGCTGGAGGTAGGGTCCAGTCGATATGTTTCTTTCAAGTGAGAGATCAAAATTTTAAGTAAAAGAGAACAAAAGGTGGGAAAATTAGAAAGTAAGAGGTGGGGGTGGAATTTATATATATATAATGGATGGAGGAATCGAGAAAAGGCTCAGAGAATATTGTGAAAACGCGAGACAGGCTGAGGAAGATGGGCCATCCTTTTTAAAAGTCCAAATGCAGTGAAATGGCTAACTTAAACGGGGGTATTTATGGATGGATACGTAACAGGGTGTGTAGGGAAGCAGTTGAACAGCAGATACTGTCATCGATCGACAGAGACGTTGGTCGCATAGTAGGGGCGGATCTAGCCTTCGGGAAAATGAGGGGGTTGATATTATCGGGGACGAAAGTAAAACATGCCGATGGCAAGCCCATGTACCCTGGGGAGGGGACAGAAGTTTCAGCGGCTCAGCCCCTCTACCCAGCTCCCGGAAAATACTTCAACTCATACTCTAACAAAAAATAATGATGCAGTGTAGGCAGATTTTTTTCCTATGGGCTGCAGGGTGCGTTAGCCCAAGTAATAATGTTACTAAAAATTACTAAAAATGATTGAGATTTGGAGTTTTTCGTGGGAGAAGGTAGCAAGTTAAGTGGTACGTTTGCGGTAGCACCATGTGAAATGCTACCGTGAGAATTCCCTCCAGATATTTCATATAAAACAGTTTATAAAAGTTTAACAATTTAATTGGAGATTGCATATTGTAATTGTTGGACATCAAAGGTCCTTCTAATCGTTAAAAATAGCCTTTCTACCCCCGGTAACAAACTGCGCTTCCCTGTAATGGTGGGTTATGGCCCTGGAGTACTTTCTCACTAATGCTAATGGTCGGGGCTTTTGCCTTCCAGTTATTAAATGTCCCATTTACAGAGTCAAGGTTGCATCACAGTACATTTTGTGCATCCATTATGTTTGATAAAAATGAGATTTTAAGAGAGCGGCAACGTCCAAATCGCTCAGAGAGGACTTAATGGGGAGAAATAAAGCAGCTCATTAAACAATGTACCCATT
The DNA here is from genome assembly GCF_054643075.1 of Acanthaster planci. Taxonomy (NCBI): domain Eukaryota; kingdom Metazoa; phylum Echinodermata; class Asteroidea; order Valvatida; family Acanthasteridae; genus Acanthaster; species Acanthaster planci. Next base: position 20,266,429 of record NC_141783.1, on the reverse strand, counting down.
TAGCATTGAAAACAATTTAAAGTTTCTTTACATGTACAGTAGTCTGCCAGCGCAGGCCCCAGTTACATACTGCAAAGTGTAAAGTTTTGACTATAAATGACTGTCATTAATGTTAAGGAGAAATGACGGAAAAACGGAGATTCTTTGATTCGAATGGACGAGGACGCGAAGCTAATCTAGCCCCAATTATCACTGCATATTTCGTGATTATTGTTGAATAAATCATCACCACATTTGCTGTGCCGACAATCCTGTTGTCAAGGTGTATTCCTTGCATGTTCAATTGTGTTCATAGAGAGTAATCCATCGGCGGTACATTTCCTCCAACACGGACCTGCTCCCTTGCCTATAGCTTGGCTCTGGGAACATCAGCTACACTCCAACGGGTTTTAGACTAGTTCCAACAAACTTAAAGTTTTGGCCTGGGAAGATCCCCGCCACCGACTCCCAGCAACAGAAAAAAGGAGGGCAGGGTTTTACGGAGGTGACAAAACCTAAGTAAGTGTGAATATTTCGTTTCGGTATTGAGGTGTTACAAATGGTTCAATATTTTTACGAGGACCAATTTCAGCGCATAATCTTAGTTACGGTGGACCAAGTTTTGTGTTTTTAAGTAAAGTTAAAAAAAAGATGGCCTCTAAGTTCAGGCGTAGGTGCCATTCGAAGAAAGGGGGTACTGGACGACATTAGGGGGACAGGTTCGCAATAGTGGTTACCATTAGCTGATTTCCGTTGTAAGCATAAAAAGTTTGCCCTTTAAAATAAATCTACGAGATGTCATTGACCATGAGTTGCAACCAACGGTAATATGTGATATTTCAAAAACAGTTTAACCAGGGTCATTCGAATGTAAATGGTACCCCCGGTACTGCACGTACGCATGATGAAAAAAATATTAAAAAAATAAAAGTGGAAAACTTTTCTATGGCTGCAATCGGCAGTAAATTGTCACGAATGGCAACGGTAGATTTCTTGACTTCAAAACAATAAAGAAAAATTCATCTTGAGGATCGGCTACTCCGTCAAAGCAGCGTCTCAAGAAATTATGGTGTGTGGTGGATGGGAGGCAGCGAGAAGCACTTTCAGAGATGGGATAAAAACCCCAGGGTAAAACTCAACGGAATCAAGTACGGGCTAAAAACCCAATCTATATGCACTTAGACGGGCCGGGAATCGAACTTACTCCGCAGGGGTGAAAGGCGAAGAAAAAGAGTCACTGTCTTGAAACGTCTTTGAGACATACACGCAATTCGTTCAGTTCTGCTGTGTAGTTTTTAAGTGGAGAAATTTGTTTCCGAAGATGATATCACAATGTAAGTAGAACCAAAATCCACGCTTATGGCAAAAATCATCTCGGAAAGCGTTTTGAAGACCCGTTTTCATCCATTCATTTCACAGAAATACAAGCTCACAATCTTACATGCAATCTAATTACTTCCTGCAATGAGAATAAAAGCTAAAGGGTAAAAGCGTAATAATGATCAGACCTGCAGCCACACATGCACACACTGTTTCTTTTAGCTGATAATGATTTCTAAAAAGGCATTCAAGTTATATTTTATCACTCTTTTTTAGTATTAACCAGTACCGGCGAGTGACAGTCACAAAACATGTCAAAGATGTTCTCATCTACGTCCCATCATCGTGGGAACTTCGCAGGTTTTCAAACTGCCAAAGTCCTTTGACAATTGAGGTGACAGTACAATGACTCTGTGTGACTATAACTTTGATTTTAATAAAAGTATTGAAGCACAAAATACACGATGGTTAATATATATATTTCAATAAAAGTCACTGTGTCATTCAGAGGCAATCCACGACTATCGTGACGTTAAAACGTTGCGATTTGCTCATACATTATTATAAGGCCAAGGCCATGACCTTTAACCTCGTCTGGTTGATTGTTTCTTGAGATCGAGTAAAATGGGTACCGGTAACGCCGCAGAAGGTCGAATTAAAAAAAAATCCTGACGAAAAGGCGGCTGTGCTGGATGTTTCCAATAGAAGCAAAACACAAGACGAAGAGAATTAAAGAATAAAGTAAACAGTTTGTGCCAAATCTCGCACGCTACACAAAATACAAATTTGTAAAAATAATTGTAAACGAAATAGGAGATACAATGGATAACATCGGTAAAGGCTGATAACTTAAGACCAACTTAGACATGAGCATTAATTTTGCATCTAGGGAAATACTTTACAGCAGTGAAATACAGAAGGGCTGCGTAGCCAATCCCATATTTCAGAGCACTGATTGGATATTATATTCTTGTCGATATTTCACAGCAGTATCCGGTTCGTGAGTGACTTCGTCACAAAGGCAGACGCGTCACGATTTGCAAGCTCCCATTGGACGATCGCTGAAATTGAGCGTTAACTTCCGGTTCCATGGTCCTATGTAAACGGCGATCAATACTGCATGTAACTCTAGGTGCAGTGCATGTGCAGTGGGCGCCGTTTCAACTGAAGTGACGTCACACTTACGAACCGGATAGATAACACTGAACTTTTACTCTTTGATCAAATCATTAATTACGGCTACAAAACAAGTGTTGTCGTGCAGTGCATAAATTTGAACCATTTGTACCGGATGTTGGAGGAGAACGAGGAAAGGTGGGGCAGTGTGTGTGTGTGTGTGGGGATAACTTGCCCAGTCATGAAAGTCATAACGCCAGGGGGGGGGTTTACACCACGTGACTATACAGAGGTCGATGCTCGTGATGTTGATGTGCTTTTATAACTTGTGTTCAGAATGGCGTATTGTTGACTTTTTTTAAAAATGATTTCCCTGTTTTACGTGATATTTTATGCATTTTAGTTGTTAGGAGTCTGAGAAATTCTTCACGATCCGCTTTATTTTTTTTGCTCACCCCGAAAACTGGGGGAATGATTTAATAGCCATCCCCCCTCTAAAAAGGTGTGTGTGTGTGGGGGGGGATATATATGTAACCCCCATCTGCCCGGATTCACGCCCATGTTGTGTCTCCATCAGCCAAACGCTACAGCCAATATCACCTCTAACACTTAAGCCTCAAGCTTAAGATTCCCTACTCTCCCCCTCCTGCAACGGTGGAAAAATGAGACCTACACACCAGCCGGTCTTCAAGAATTTTATCAGTGGAAGGAAAAGAACTGACTTGCACCTCCCAACAATCCGAAAGTGGATATGACCCAGTTGGTTGTATGTCTGAGCCTTCTAACCTGACGATTCTTTTTTCCTGCACGTCTTTGTAATCCAACCAAACTTGAATCCCCGGAAAGTGGGGCTGAACGGCAGGTAACGGCAACAAGCCCAACGCCGAACGAGCGGCATAACCAAGGGTAAGTCGTAACTGGCTGGCAAAGCAGTTTGCGTCGGTGGGGTTTTTATCGGGACGTCCGCCAGCAGGTCATCGGGAGCCTTCATCTCGCTCAGCTCAAAATATTGATCTTCACAACCACCTTCTACATCGTTGCCTGTTTCTTGCGCGGCTCCTTCTTCCTCATCCCTGGCGTCACCGGTGACATGTTTTCGCCAGGACCGAATTCCTCGTTCTTTGTCGGTGCCTGCATGGGTAGCAATCGGTATTAAACGAATGGCCGTCAAAATCTTTTGATCGTTGATTAAGATTTCTTTTTAATTCCTCCTCTCCCACGAATTAGGCCTAGATATCGAAAACATATCATTACCGTATCCTCGAATGGTAACTTACCCGGTATGGTATTGTCCAGAAGAATTGCTAGGAATCCGCCGACAAACATACCCGTGGTGAGCATAACCGAAATTATTTGATCTAATTCGGCAGAACCTGCAGAAGTTGAGCACAGTTACACTTTATCAAGCTCTAGAACGAACTCAAAACGATTTCTAAATTCTAGTCGGCAATAAACTTGATGAAAACTGTGGTATGTATGAAACCAAAGACCATGAAATAACTTGCATAAGGCAATACATGTATTTAACAAATGCCTCGATATACCAAGCAGTGTGGAGTGCTAAAAACGATCATCACAATTACTGTGCTCTTGTTTTGAACGTGAAAGTTGTTACCGGTCTTCAGTAGGCCTGGATTCTGCTCGAGATAGTACGGCACCACAAGGCCCATCAGGGTAGAAAAGCCCAGAACGAAGAGGTTACGGGATGAGTTGAGGTCCACAAACTGGAGGTTGGACAACCCTACTGCTGTTACCATACCTTAAAAATAAAAGTTATTTTTGTTGTTATTATACCTTAAATACAGATGTCAATCGAAATGATTGCAAAGACATTCAATCATTGCTATACTCCAAGTCTTGATCCTGTAAAACAGTTCAGTTTTATTTCGCACTTTCTGGGTGTCGTTAACTCGAAAAAAAAAAGACTTTTTGCACTAGAAAAAAGAAATCTGGAAAAGCTCACCGAAGGTGATACAAAGGACGCCACCAACGATTGGTTCTGGCATACTGGCAAACAAGGCACCAAACTTTCCAAGAAGTCCGGTAAGCATCATGATACAGCCTGCCACCTGGACAACTACTCGACTGCCGACCTGGTGATAACCACGGATTAATAATAGGTTATATGCTGAACTGGAAAATTCCAGTGATATGGTTTGAGGAGCAGTGCATGTCGTTTGCGACGTCAAAAATTGCCCTTGTAGACCTATCAAGTTCTTGAAAAGACCAAAAGAACATAAAAGAGAAAGAAACGAGGTTTTAAACACATCAACGTACTTTTGTGAGTCCTATTGCCCCGATGTTCTCACTGTGTGACGTAGTTCCGTTTCCGGATCCCCAGGCCCCGGCCAGTATGCACCCAATGCCCTCCATCAACACACCCCGATTGATAGCATGCTGGGGAGGGGGTGGGGCACCAGACAGTCTGGCGCAAGCATAGTAGTCACCAATGGACTCGACGATGGAAGCAAACACGCCGGCTGTGATGCCAAGAACACTGGACACGGTCACGGTGGGTGTGCCCCATTGACCTGTTTATAGCAACAAACACTTCCAGCTCTTAAAAATGCGTGGGATTTAATTTACCGGGCCGCATGATGGCCCTCATTTTCTGGATGAGAAACATATTAAATTTGAGTACTGTATCAAAAAGTACAAATTAAATTTCTGTTTACTATTCTGAGCCGGCTATGATAGTTTTGCATACTATTACTTTCAACATGTAGGCCTACAGGAAAAACTCTTGATACATGTAATCGATGCAGACCTGTAGATTCGGGCTGCTTGACACATTGGATCACTATTGTTCCTATCATAATTTCGACAGTTAATGTTTTGATACACGATTAGTTCTGATAGGTTAGCCATAACGTGGAGCCGATTTGTAAGGCCAGCACTCTTTTTATTTCACTGGATTACTAACATGGCGTGAAAATTTCCAGTGTCGGAGGGCGAAATAATAAATCACTCGTCAGTGCCATTACCCTCCGCAACTAACTTATCGAGGGTTGGGAAGGGAACACAGTTAAATGTACTCAATTTTTTTTAAGACTAAACAGGAAAAAATAATGTCAATTTTTTTTCTTTTTTGTCCAAAAAATTGAATTTTCGGAGACGGCGGGTTCGAAATCTAAGTAATCAAACCGTTGGCCTGACCTAAATGATATGTTTACATTAACGATCGCTCTTTTACCTGGATACGGGAAGCGAAACCAAGGCGCGCGGTCCAGCACCATGCTGTTCAGATCGGTTCGAGCGGCGTACCCGTACACACTGGGGTCGTCGGGGAACACGCCGGTGGCGGTGAATATGAAGCAAAACAGCCAGGCAAGAGCAACAGCCAGAATTATCTTTGAAAAGATGTCAACAAGCGAGTGGCTGTCACATTGAGTAGTAACAACGCTGTCTTTTGTAACTTGGAAACGGGTAAGTAAAACCATGCAGGCACAAGATAGGCTTCGTTGTTTCAAACATGTCACCGTCTTTTCGTGGGCTTTTGGCAGCTAACGAACGTTCATATCTAAGACGTGGATGGATACAGCCAAAGATGATTTTTTCCTAATTATTAAAATGTAAAGGAGAGGCCTAAAAATTGATTTGGTACACAAAGCTGGCTTGATTTAATTTTTTTCCCATTGCTCTGAAACTATCACGGTAAAATAACCCTGGTTAAGTGTACCAGTCACTTTACGTGCCACCAGAATGAAGCGTATTTCCACCCTCTTTTCGGTATTGATCGGACTACGGTGTTCGTAGGTGTTGATTTGGCCCTGTACCCAGTGAAGAGTGCAATTTCTCACCGGAAACAGTTTAAAGAGGTTGAATCTAGTCATGTGACACTTCTTCCGGGAATTGTAGCTCAAAACTGGTATGCCAATCTCGGGCAGATATTGCGAGAATAGAATGATAAACACCATGGTCCTAAAATGTAAAAAAGATAATTGGATACGGTTAAGGGTAAAAGAATAACATAGTAATGCATGTATATAACATTTTGGGAAAATATCAATAATGATAAGTGATAATCATAAAAATCGAACCGTCTAACTTTGACTGTGCTTAACACTACACCTACATGACGGCAATACCCCAGTGTTTGCCTGCCTTATCCGCGGCCGCCTGGTGAAGCGACAGACCAATCAGTGTGATGGTGGATGTGACAGCGAGGGGACCAATGAAGTTCAGCATAATACCAACGATGCCTGTCGCGCCAATTACGACTTGGATGCATGAAGCCACCATGATGGCGCCCTGGATCTGCGAAATTCAGAGCCGTACAACATACATATTAAGTGTCATCATTGTTGGAAACAAAAGTAACAGGTGTATGCGCCAGTGCATGCATCAAGCAGTAATTTGAAGTACACCCACACCGGCGAAACAAAGACAGGCTGGTGAGAAGTTTTCTAACCAGGTTCCTGCACGCATTCGGCACACGCACGAAGACCATACATTCCTGCATAATTTCGTTGCATGTACTCAGCGTGCCCCGCGCCAAACTTGCACGCCTACGAGGTGAATCCGATTTGTTAACTTCCGGTTCCATGTAAACGGTGACCAATGCACGTAACTCTATGTGCAGTGCATGTGCAGTGGGCGTGGTTTAAACAGAAGTGACGTCACACTTACGAACCGCATACCAAAGGACCGCCATTTTCATTCCAAACACTCCCTCTTTTGTTTCCACTCGGAGCAGTAATGCCACTTTCTCTATATACAACTCTGGCGAAATTCCACCCGCTCCGCGAGGAAAAAACAATGACAAAACGACAGCATAAACTTGAACTGCGTTTAGCATCATGTAGACTTTGGACCAATTAATATTGCACTATTGGCTTACAACTTTTCTGGAAACGTCAGAGAAAAAAGGTGAAAACCCCAAAGTACACACTGTTTTCCTACCTGTTGCTGTGAGAGGTTGTGTCAGAAACATGTTCCATAGTTATGGCTATGGCTGCTGTCAGCATGTGTTTGTAACCTGCATAGACATGGTCAAGCTCCAAACACAAAACATTCGCACGCGACTTCACTTTTATCAAGCACACGACGATGCCAAATTGACAAGTAATGAGAAATAATGATTTCAACCAAAAAAAACGAGAACCGATTAAGAGATTTGCCCACCGCTCACCTTTTACTGCCTCTTTTATTAATTCCTACCTCTCTGATTCTTGCTAGCCATTCGTCTTCGGCTGCTTCTGTCTCTTCCATTGTGGAATTATCTGCAGGTAGTGAAAAATCGTATTGAAGTGACGCTGAAACTGTATAGAATGCTGGAGCAAAGCCACGCAACACAGCTTGGGCTACGAGATTGCGCTGAACACAGTTTGGCATACAATCTTGTGGGAGACATCGACATACCGTATGGTATGCTATGGCGTATGGTGTGGCGTATAGTACGGCGAGGTGCGGGGCGGCGTGGCAGGCAGGCAGGCATGCATGGTACGGTACGGAATGGGATGATATGGTCTTATCTTGTCTATAGTGTCAGTGGACTGTGGGTGGGTCGGTGAATGGCAGGTTGGGTGGGTGTGTAGGTAATTAGGCAGGTGCTGGAAGTCGGGGAGACATATCCTACCTGTGGGCGCCGGGGGACACTCTCCTCGTAGGTTCAGAATGGAAAATGTCGGGACGAGGAAAGCGAAAGTTGTTCCCTGGATGATAGGGAGTCTGGTCAGTAGGAAAAGAACATTGCTTTTTTGAAAAAGTTAACACAAGGATCGACGTTTGTAATGCATGTAACTCGAAACAATAGGCCTAATATCATTGCCAACGTCTACAGTGTAAACTTTACACTTTTGCATTCAAAGGCCGGCTCTGACTTCCGGCTTGGTGGCTGCGCTGGTCAGTAGAAGAGTGACCGGGGGTTAAGTGGTTGTTTGGGGATTAAGCCTGTCTTTATAAGCCCATCTGCAACACCACTGGTATATGAATGGCAAAACGACTAAAATATAGCCCTAGGTATATCATTGGAAAAAGCTTCGGCTTTGCCACTGCCTTCAAAAATGCTTGGTTTGTAGTTCAATTACTATTTTGTAACTTCAGTGATGACAGCAGCGACGTAGCCGGGGGGGGGGGCTGGGGGAACGTGCCCCCCACAAATCCTCGATGCCCCCATGTACCCACCCCCCCACTTGAGAAAACGGACGAATGGATATTGAACAAGGCTAACAAAAACTTGCCCCTAAAAACCACACAAAGCTGGTGCCCCCCTAGGATGCTGGTGCCCCCCTAAGATGCTGGTCCCCCTTTGTGCCCCCCCCTAGGGCCGGCGACCATATAGACCCGGTTTGAAAAGGACCCCCGGTAGCCCACCCTGTATAATGCCTGCCCGGTATGCAGGCTACTCCAAGCCGGTATCAGGCCTGTCTGCACATCGGCATTTCAAAGTCCCTGATGAAAGGCCTGCCCCCACCATGCTTCCGCGGATGAACAGGGGTCTAAGCGGATTAGTGTAAACATTGTATAGAGCTAAAGGATTAAAAACCACAAGCCGCTTCCTTCTGGGATAGATTACATGTACCAGTACTTCCAAACAATAGATCCCAGGATGGAAAAATTTGACATCAACAACTAGTCCAGCGTCCCAGGCCGGTAGCCAAGCCGGTATGAAAGGTTTTTTTGCCACAGGGCGAGCTTACGGGGGGGGGGGCCTTTTCAAACCGGGTCTAAATTGTCGCCGGCCCTTAGTAAAATCTTAGCTACGCTACTGGATGACAGGATAACCATGTAAAGAACTTTGAAATGTTCTGAAGACTAAAATTCACCATCAGTGGTGTTGAATACCAGTGGCGTAGTCGGAGTCCTGGGGGCGAATACTTCTACCCTCATAAAGAACTTCCCCCAGTCGCTCCCAATGTAAAGTGTTCAAATCCTAAATTTTATTTAATAATGTCGAATAGTAACATCTAAATGTTGAATGTACTCCCTTTTAAACCGCGTCATAACTCGTACCTTACCCCAAGGGTGGTCTGCAAGATGGTCACCATACCGGTAACGAAAAACAGGGTACCAATGATCTTTGCCATGGTAACGGGATCATGAGAAACGCAGAGATATGGAGCCAGAATGAACGCTGTGGAAACGTTGCTGCCGAAATTCGTCGTGAAATGCTGCGAATTGAGAAATACTTTTAATTTAAAAGCGGTGGCAGGAAAAGGGGGCGTGGTTCTCTCGAGGGGACTTAACGGCAGTAGTCTAACAAACCATTCAAGATTTGAAGTGACATTGAAGTGGCACTAGTTTGTGGTATTTTATTGAAAAGTGGCAAGTTTATCATCCATTTTTTTCATTTCTTTTGTTTTTCCCGTTTAATTTACGCCTCTTTAATTCTTTTCGTTTACAGTGGAAATTATACACATTATTGTCCAGGGAAAATTAATTCCCAACTTCTCTCTCAAAAAAGGCAGGTCCCGCCCCCGACATATGGTGTTCTATGTCAGCCGTCTCGCATCTCGATCGCCTCACGAATCTCGCCGTCAACATTTCAAGTCATGCATCGATACAAATACAACCCCAGTAACTGAAATCTACCTTGTTGGGAAAAACCCCGACACTTGGTACACGCACTTGCCAAGTCTAAATCCCTGAACTGTTTGACTCGTTGACCCCTACGGTGGCTTGCTCACAGTCAAAGGGGAGTTCCGTACAATAATGTATTTGCTATTGTGTTATACACCACAGAGTAAACCCTCAAAGATTAAGTGTAGTCTCCGTGGTCATACCGTGTGCACTATAGGTCGGACGGGTGCATAACCACAATGGCCCTTACAAGCCACCAGGGAAAGTCACTTGCCAAATCTCTTCGTTAAGTTAAAGCTTACAGTTGACCAAGGTTTCCTTTTCAATTGTAACCCCGTTTAATTTATCCCCTTCGTGCTTTTCCCAAGGGGCAAGCGAGCCAATACTTTGCATTGCGATCTATGATAAATACCAACCGACATGAGAACATTTGAACATCAGACCCTCGTGCGTTTGTTCTAGACCTTAACTGACCGTCTAATTTATACAGTGTTATGAATGCTAATCAGTTGCTTTAATTTACAAAGCATCGTTGCTTTCATTCAAGAAAGCTTGTTGACCAGGAAATTGCAAAGATGATTGAAATCAAAACAAAGTGAATGACCCGTCACATTCACAACATATGCGACTGTGTGATTAACGTTTGCAATTTAAGGCTACTCTCTTCGTGATTTTTACCTGCAGCCCTAGCAGAATGGTAGTGTACCACGGAGGAATGTCCTCGAGAGCGTACACCAGATCACGGGCCGGCTTGGACCGGCTAGTTTTCTTCATCCCTGTCCGGCCACGCTCAGGGTTGGGAAAGGAGAGCTCCTCAGTATTGATCTCCTTGCCTTCGATGATGTCAGCCTTCAGATCATCAGTTTGCTGGGTACTACAGGTGTCGGCCATTTCAACTTCTGTTCCGTTCACGGCCATCGTGCCGTTACCAGCGTCGTGAATAAACAGGTCCAATTTCACAGAAAGCAAACCACGTCTGTTGGGCCAACGTTGCCTTGACGCATTTTATATTGGGCAATAGGGGTTATGGCTGGGTCACCTAAACGCCTTTGGCCCAGTGAGGTGTGCAGCCTAGGCGCTTGGTTGGTGACGTTACACAATTCTCCCATATAGGTGGCCCCAACGCTTAGCTTATGTGTCGATAGTGTTCAAGTTGTTCAAAATTGTTAGAGTCGTGAATAAAAAATGATAACATCGCAGATTGTGAGCACCTATTTGTCCAAAGTACATGTATATTTTTAGGCAGTGTTTGGGTCCAACGGTTTAGCGACGTTAGCCCAACAGTAGTGTCCAAATGAGTGACTTGAATACGCGCAGCGTTGACGTGCGGATGTAAATACAAGTCTTGCTGCCAAACGTTTGTATGTACATGTACACATGTACTTGGTACATGTATCTTAAACAACATTCCATGCCCGACTCATGACTGTTGATCATTTATCTCATATATATTAGACCTTTACGTGAGTATGCCTCACCATCCTGGTCATCTGCTCTCACAATTCAACAATCTGACCGAAGTGAACGTAAAAAGACGTGCATGTCGAATTATTCAAGGTTACAATATTTACTTCGAATACTCACTTGCCCTTTAAATCCTTAACATACCATCATTCAAACATCGGCGAAATTAAATATTAGAAAAAATTTGCCAGAACCTTAATGAACTCAAGACATCTTTACTCCCTCCAGTTCCTTACCAAATTTTCTGCCCTCTTACAAGCAATCGTGGTCCCTGTAACCCAATTTGCCGTACTTCCAGAAACGAAAAGTCGGTAGTCGCCCACATGGTCAAAATAATTAATGCCATTAATCTTTTTTTAGTGATTTTTATCCTTTTGGTTGACAATTAACTTGCTCCTCCTAAGTGCAATACATTTGTTTGTTGTTGGCATCGGCGTCATTGTTTTCGTGGTTGTCGTACTTGGTTCATTTGGAAATTTGTAAATTTTTGAATGAATTTTAATTATTAATAATTTAATGGTTTCATATTTGTAAATCAATCATTATGAGTCCTACGACTCACTGGATTGGTATTGTTTTTAAACCGAAAAAAAAAATAATTGGCCAACTGGGGGGGGGGGCTGGGTTGGGTTTCAGGGGCGCATATCACAGGGAATGGGGGGGGGGTATATAATCTCCCTCCATTTTGAGATGGAGGAATTGGCTATTGGATCATCAAAGGCAAATTTTCAGGTATTTTACCACCGAACCTCCTAAAAAACAAAATGTTTTAAATAGTGCTGAAAAGAGACTAAGTGCAGAAGCTTTTAGATGACGCTGTTCTGGTGTACGTTAAAGGATGCAAGATGTACATGTACATCTCTCTCAAGAACAACGCCCACTTTATCGCGGTGCCCCCATTTTTCAAATTTCCCTTGTCGGGCAATTTTTAATTTAAGTCATTCCCCAATCCTCGGAAAAAATTGGGAGGGGGGTACCACTGGTTGTGGGTACATTTATGGCTGCTTTTGTTGGCTATTTCATAACCGCGTTGCTCTGCATGAGTGTAATTTGTGGCAAGTTTGCCCGTGTAACATCCCCTCGAGGTTGGGTCAAAACGAAGCATCGTGTTGGCTACTATAATAGGCAAAAACCTCCGGTTTCTGGTCAGTGCGCGCGTCACCGTAGATCTGCGCGTTGGCAAAAGATTTTTTTATTTGGTATAGTATGATGTCCCAAAGCTGCCAAACTTGCTCGATCGTCTGGAATCGTGCTACTGCGTTTTTTTGACGTTTTTAGTTGAGGGTACGGCTGAGTCATATGTACAGTAAAGGAGTTCTTCTTTATAGGTCCCATGCATTTAGTCGGGAACTCTTTTTCAGATAAAGTCATTTATGAACTCAAGCTTACCCAGATTAGAAGCCTGTAATTTGAATGAGAAGGCTTAAACAATGCCTCAAAAATCAAGTTGTCGATGTTGTCACATTTTGTGGTCGTTTTATTGAAACAAGGTTGTTTATTCACACGTCTCCTTGTAGCAAGGCGTGTACATCATTTCTAGGGGGAAAAATGAGGGAAAGAACCCGCGTAGCACCACTTTTGGAGCCAGCCCCTGACCAGAAACCGGAGTCCTTTTTTGGCCTTATCGAAGAACATCAAATTTGTTGCCAGCACAGCGCAGTGATTGACGCTGTAATGCTGATTAATTGGCGTTCTCAACATTCTCAAAATCATCATTGGCATAACATTTTCTCAACACAAGACCTGCTTTTTTCACTAATGGTAGCATGTTAGACTGAAAAACGTGAAATCATTGTTGGCACAATATAATGGCCCGAGTTGGCCCTGTTGGCACAATATAATGATCCAAGTTGGCCCTGCAGTGGTGGAATAATTATTGGTTTTTGTAGCCTATAATAAATGCTAAAATGATAAAATGTTTGCCTTAAATGGGTACGGCATATGAAAATGAGCCAAATAAATTCAAAACGGTGCCCTGTGCTGGTTTGCCCTGACAACCAGAAACGCTAAGTTGCTGAGCCAATGCTGTAAACCTATCCGGTTCGTAAGTGACTTCGTCACAAAGGTGGACGCGCCCCGATTCGCAGGCTCCCACTGGACGATCGCAGAAGTTGCGCGTTAACTTCCGGTTCCATGGTTCCACATAAACGGCGATCAATGCATGTGAACTGAATCTGCCTGCCCTGAATAAGGTACTCAGTTACCGAAAGCTCAGCAATCACATATTTCAGAGCACTGATTTGATATTATATTCTTGTCGATATTCTGATCACGGTGCTACGCAGCCCTACCATATTCCTCTGATCAATGCATGCAACACTATGTGCAGTGCACGTGTGCAGTGGGCGTGGTTTAAACTGAAGTGACGTTACACTTACGAACCGGGTAGATTTTCTTTGAACCCAAGATGGGTCTCTGTGTGCGCCATGTTCGAGCACATTTTCTTGACAGTGAAAATCTGTCGAAAATTCCATTGATTTTTGTTTGGAAATGTAGAACCGCTCAACGTAGTAGGTACCCTTGAGTATTGGCTATTCTATATAAATTTAGGGTGGAAGTAACGGATATCGGGCATGTAATTTGGTCTTAGTGAACATCACATTTGAAATGTTGGGTCATTTGCTTCTTTTAAAAGATCATATAGTGCAGATATTTGGTGTCCATTCTTGGCTGCCTTGAAAATGCACCCAAGTTTGTATTTTAATTAACCATATTTTCAATTTGTCTTTTTTAAAAATTATTACTTTGACGTCAATATGGCTATTATGTTAATGTTTATACTAATGAAATTTTTCATATTCATGACCACATCTGTGATGTCATCTCGGGGGAAACCTTAATGTTGCCTTGTTTATATACAAAACTACTACAACTTTACTATGTCGCTTTCCAAAATTCCTTTTCTTCGGTATTTTATTGCTATGCAATTGCAATGAAATATGTCAAGAGCAACCCTTTTTCATAAATATTTTCAATGGGTTCACAATTTGAATTAAGCGTATAGATGCACACAAACTTATCGGTATCTATCTTGGTTTACATCATGGCAACAGCGCCATCAGCTGTCCAGCAGTCCAACGCTAAATGTCTCAAAACGTGTTTTTTTTTTTTCGAATACCACCAAAATATGTAAAGTGCATGTAGTTTCGTACATGCAATAAGAGCGTCTGTAAGAAAAATCAAGAACTGTTTAAAAGATACACATGTATAAGAGAGAACGTGGCATCGTAAATTCCACGCTTAAACCTAACGTGGATTATCGACAAAAAGTAATTTGGGAAGGTTAAGTGATGAATTTTAATGTACACATTGAAGTTTTAATGTAATTTTATAGAATATACACGTGAGATGAGACAAACACAACTTATGAATGGACTCAGGATTTAATTTGAACTGGACACAATTAATGTTTTGGCATTCAATCGGCTAGTTTTTATCACTTCACATTATTATAATCAAGGCTGCTTTGTGTACGTGCAGGTGGATTTTGACAATTATAAGACATTTTGGCATAGGCCTATATGTTACTTGCAGATCGATTGGGGTTGACTTCAGTACCCCTTACCACTGTAATTGGTAGGATAAAGGGTGCACTCACGAAAATAGGCCAGAAATATGTCCCCCACAAGCTTACGAATAAAAGTTACAGACTAAAAATATTCTATATCGGAGAGTCCTGGGAGCCATGGAATTGGGGAATTGACGAAATATGGAACTGAACCTCTGGCCTGTACTCAGAGCGTCTAATTCTGAGCAATTTGGATGCAATCTGGTCCAAAAGTGGCACTATTTGGCCGTTTTGAAGAGGGATGCATTTTAAAAACGGCTACTTTTCCGGGCAGTGAAATTTCCTTCATTTTAGGGGTGGTCTGCTTTGGGTGGGAATTTCTCAAACATTCATCCGTCAACCCAATAAAAATTGAAAGGAAAATGGAAGAGGATATGTTGAGGGTTGTATTTTAAGAATAATTTTGAAATAAAGGGATTTATCATTGGAGGATATGGGAATTCATTTTTTGGAGTGCACCTTAGATTTATACCTGAATTATAGAGGGCGCTCTAGCCTTTTTTTCCACACAAACCTGAGCAAAGGCTATAATCGTGGCTTTGGCGTTTTGTTTTTCAAAGCTTAATTAAATACTACTTTCCTCTCAATACTGCCAATAAAATGCTTTCCCGTAGGAAAATACATGGTGTATCTTTGGACGGTTGTGTGATTATCAAAAAGAAAAAAGGCACCCCCCTGGCGTCACATGGTGCTGGGGCACTTTCATAATATAATATCCGTCGAAATGATACTCGGACTCTTTTTATTAATTAAAAAACTGCATTGCAACTTTGCCAAGATGAGTCTTTTGAGACAGCTTCTTAGGTGTTGATCTGTGGGTGAGTTTGAGGAAAATGTCAAGACAAAAAGGCAAAGTATCCAAGTAAAATAAAGATAGTATTTAACTTACTGATTCAAAGACATTATCACTATTATTGAGGCTACGGATGATACTTCTAAATAGTGCTCATCTTCATTGCTGCTAATATTCTGAAAGCCTTTTTTGACATGTACAAACAATTTTGGTGCAAAATCTGTCACGTGAAAATTGAGAATAGCAGTCCAGAGTTGGAGTAAAACGGATGTCGTATGCAATGCATGGCAACCTGGGGTCCTCACCATATACATGTACATTATACACAATATGAAGATCACCGATAATACAAAGTCATAATGTAAAGAAACTGTTTGGTCCTAAGTCTTTGTTTTTGTTTGTTTTGTGTTTCTAATAACACAAAGTACCTGCTACAGCAGGATAGTCTGCAATGTCCTTTGACCTCGTTATGAATATGATAGTGTTCCACACTGTACGACGTGAACGTGAATTAACGCCTTCGATTACTTTTCTCACACTTGCCTGTGCTGTAGTCAAAGCTTCGGGTTGGTATGCACAATAAGAATTTACTCGAAGTGTATCAACCAGGTCAAGACGTTATAAATCGATTAAATTTGAAAGAAGGGGGGCAAAAATGAATCCGAATGGTTAAAATTAACAGACATCCAAACGGACATTTCATGTTGTTCTTTCACGGAACTTACTTGCAATACGACTTGAGCTGACTTTCCACTACCTTTGCTATTCTTCTGAATTATTTACATTGTATTCATTTGGACGGTCGCCACTAAAGACGCAGTCCCACAATAATGAAGATCAATGCCTTTGACTAAATTTGACGAACAGCAAAATTAAAAGCCATAATGCGCGGCGTTCCTGAACGTAACTGATACGTGCGCGTTACATTTGACTGGGCAGCTAGCTTTTGTGCCTGCCATCGGTCTACTGGAATGCGTTTTTGAGGACTCGTCAAATATGACTCAGCACATGCAGACGGAAGGCTTGATCAGGAAAATTAAACAAGGGTTTTCTCATATTAATATTGAACTAAATCAAAGTTCTCTAGGGTATATATGCGCAAGCATTTGATTTAAACATCTACCAGAACGAAGACGGCAAGAAAAAATACGATTTAGTTTTGGCATGGAAAGATCAGCTATTGGTCATTGTTGCCTTGAACTGGAAAGATTGCATTCTCAGCCAATCACGCTAAAACTTCAGACTACTTATCTCACGTTAGCATATGGCTCGCAGTGGTCTTGTCCCAAGACTGGTTTTACTGTTATGGCCCGTGCACCGTGCAGGCGACATGCGCAAGCGAGCAGAAGCCTGAAAGTCAAAGGTCACGCAGCGGGCTTCCAGAACCCTTGCGCGGTCTGCCTTTGGGAATTTTACATTGGCCGTCCTATCACATTCGATAATTTTTGGAAGAATAATTCCTAACTGAAACCACCCCATGAAACATTTATGTTGGAATTTTACCTTTGTCTTCCTCGAGTAATATCTTGGAAAAGTCGCATTGCACTGTTCTTCATGTATTTTAGATTTTCGGAACTGATGGGTCATTTTTTTGTAGGATATTTCTCTTTTAGATCAGGTAATTTTTAAGTTTCTATAAATTGATAAAGTAGCAAATATTTTCCAAAGCCCTTTTCCGAGTCTGATTTTTTTAAGGAAGAAACTGAACGAAAAAATGTTGCATATTCTAAAATCTTAGCACGTTTTTTTCCTATCCAAGGGTTCTGGAAGCGCGCTATCAGGGGTCAACTTTCAGGCTAGCATTGTAGTATACCAGTAGAGCGTGATATATTGCCCGCAGCAACACCTGAAGTTGAATGGCGGACACTGACTGGAGGAAAGAGGAGACTATTGGGCCTAGTTTGTTCGCCGGCTGCTGAATGTAGCATTTGCAACAAGAATAAAACGAAAGTCTTCGTGCACGTATACCTGAGCGTTCATCTTTTTGTGCACCACAGAAACGGGCATCAGTTGTGTTGACATGTCTGGTTTACTTTTTATTTAGTTGTCCGTGCTCTTCACTCATCGCCGTCTGCCCCTTCCCGTTGTCCGCCGTCCGCAACAGACCAACTTGCTGATAGCCTGCAGGTAGAGCGGGTTGGCTATGGCGTAGCAGAAAGGATTCACGGTACTGTTCATGTGAGCGATGTACACACTGGACTGAAAGAGGGAACAATAGGGGCGATTCGCAAGAGTGCGCCACCAAGAGCCTGCAACGCGTTGGCCAATCACAATGAGCGAAATCTGTCGACCCAATGCGCGTTCAGAAAGGGTCGACAAATTTCACGCGTTGTGATTGGCCAATGCGTTGCAGACTCTTGGGGTGCACTATTGTGAATCGCCCGTATTGAGAAGTGTGAAAAAAACAAACTAGTGGGTATAGGCTGGCACCAGGGAACATTTTTTTTCAACGGGGAAAATTTGAACTGTACTCAGGTGAGTCTCTACAATAACTATCGCCAGGAAGGTGTGCAGTCCCTTAACTGCATGTATGGAGCAAGTTTTTATGTTCCTTGGGATTTTCAGAACTGCAAAAACAGGAAAAATGGTATGAAAAAATGAGACGACAGATTATACACTTACAGTTTGCAATGGTGATTAGGATCTTGGAGGAACAGATGTACGATAGGTGAACAAAAAATAAAATACAGAGAACATGTGCAAAAATCAACAAGAGACTATAATAGACATTAGGATGAAGAACAAACTGGTCATTGGCCATGGGGATGTGTTGGAACACATCAATACAAAATGTTGCCTTTAGGCTATAAAGACCCCATAAAAATAGCCACGGCGGAATCCGTCCTTAAAGATTTTCTGATATCGTCGCAGTGTGTTTTTCCGTACCAAACCTTTGCAAGTTTTTCCAGTCATTTTTTGGTCATTTTGACATTACTTTTTTGAAACACCATTTTTCTCTGAGAAGGGCTATGCAATTAATGTACTTTTCCCAATGAGTGCTCCATGCAAGTGAGCTGACCCGCGTGAACTGAATTAAAACTTGATAGGATGTGCTCATCATGATTGTCTTTGCATGAAGGATTGGGCATGGGGGGCAGATTCCCTCCGTCGATGAGATGGTCTGATAAGACAGTAATTTGAGAGGGTTGAATTGTGTTGCGCGACTTTATTGTAATTTTGTACATGCCACTGCAAAAGTTAACGTCTTAAGCATAACACACAAACAAAATGCAGAGGGCGTATTCAGATGTTAATTCATTATTTGATCAGTTTTGTGCCTCGAGTCATTTTTGTACTCACTTCCTTCTATTGTGTTATTTATCCACGAACTTTCAAGCCTGGAGTGCAATTGGGTCATTCTCAGTACGTCAGCGAAAAATTCGCGATTTTCTTGTTGCATGGTTGCATGGAAAAAAGCGTCTGTTTGCCTCATAAAACAATGATGTTTTAAATGATATTCATAAATACCTCAGACAATCTCCCCATTCCACAACGTATAACTTGACCGTGTATTAACATTTGATAGTGCCCACTGAGAAGTGATCATGCCCACTA
Source organism: Acanthaster planci (assembly GCF_054643075.1). Lineage (NCBI taxonomy): Eukaryota > Metazoa > Echinodermata > Asteroidea > Valvatida > Acanthasteridae > Acanthaster > Acanthaster planci. The sequence continues at coordinate 20,247,113 of NC_141783.1, read as the reverse complement.
TGTAAATCACGCGCTAGCACCTGGATACTAGCAATGATCTCCCCCTTCATCTTGTGCACGTACGCGTTTCATCGGTGAGGGTTTGAAATCGTCACACTAAACAGGCGCGCAGGCGGGGAAATTAGTCTCTCTGAAGAACGTGCTCCTCCAATTTCTCTCTCTTTTAAAAGTGATAACTGATAAAAAATTGTTCGGACTTGCACAGCCGTTGAATGGCCTCAGTCCGGACTGTCGATAACCGCGCAGCTGGACTTGCCTTTCAGTCGTAAGTTTCATTTTTTAAAACAAAAATCATAACGACTGCAATATAGGCCTAACCAACAGTGACCAATGTCGGAAAGTGATTTTGAATACAATGTATATGTACTATACTTGGCATATAATGAAGTGGGAGTTTTGTCTAATCAAATTTTAGTAGGATCTTTTTATTGGAAACTATTCAGTTTAGGTATATGCCCTCAGTTTTTTCATTGACATCATTTGGTTTATTTGTTTATCTTTATTCATAGAATGCCAAGAAACAAACACTTGAGGACTGACGCGTATTCACTCAGCAAAGACAAATTTGTGGGAGCCATGATGCCATATTTGCTCGGAACACTGCATACAAGAGTGCGTCGATGATGAGGTCGTGTTAGGAGCAGTTCAAATAGGGTTTTATTGAATTACTTAATCTGTTTTTTAACGGGTATTATTGCTCATTTTTTATGAAACAAACTTTAAGTAAAGTTGTTTGATTTGGATTTTATGAGCAATGCTCAAAGCGTGGAGGATCAACTAAAAATCAAAGTGATCTTGCTGATGTGTAATGTCCTCAATTTTGCCCACATGTGAGATGGTTCGCTTGTTTGGTCAATTATGCCGATTAATGTGCATGCTCATTTAAGTTGTACGGAACTTGTAAGTAAAATACTGCTCTGTTTCCAGTCTCTCAGGATTCCGTTATTATTTCAGTATATTGTCAAACCTGGAAACATACATTTTATTTTGCAACAATTAGTTGGCGACGAAGCGATTTGAATATTACGAGAGAATTTCTCTAATGTATCAAATTCAAAGGTGTTTTATTTTATAGACCTGCAGTCTGTACTAAATTGAGTTGTATAAAGGGAAAGAACTCTTTGTACTTAGTGCAGTGTGCCTTTAGTTCGTCAAAGCGCTATTGACACGTATTGTTCGTTACATCTTACAGCTTTGCTTTTCGTTGCTTGTGAGAAAAAAATAATGAAAACAACGACACTCCACAATGAAATTCCTCTGTTTTCTGTCCTACTTCTGTAGTATTTTAAATTGTTTGCAAATGAGTTTATAGAAAACTATAATTGAAAAGGTCCTTGGCTCTTTCCATTATTTTGTAAACTTTAAGCCTAAATACTCAAATTGCACTTATTAACCGAGTAAATTCATTCAACTGCATTAATATAAAACATTTATCCGCAGGAAGTACATTAATTCACACATTTCCGGATTTTCAGAAATAATAGGAATCAAAACAGCTCAACGGATATTTCGACTAATACGAGCTCATTTGTGTCTGCAATTATATCTGTCGAAATTCAAATGGGAATAAATGGCAAATAATTCTTGATCGGTCTTAAAAGTACGTTTAAGACCGGCCAAGCACTCTCTCTGTCTGCCGTGAATTAAGGCAAGGTAATAGATTTCTCGTGTAGCAAAGGAAAAAACTGTATGATACGGCGGAGGTTATACTGCGAATACATACAAGTTCTACCGATTGAGCGCTTAAAACAGGTAGAAGGTACGCCAACACGATTTCTACTCATTATTTCTTCAGGTATGAGGACCTCACTTTTCAACGTGAAAGAAAGGTCGCTAATTCGAGTGTAACTTACGTTAACTAAAAACTCTCAATTCCGATGTTTTTCCTCCAAGCAAACTCGAACTTAATTTGGACTTTTTAAAAAATTAATGGCTCTGGTATTTATTTAAAAACCTGGAATTTTTCCCTTAGAGAAGTAGGGGTTTGCCCCACATTGGCATTACTTAAAAATATTAAACTGACCGACCGTCCTTGTTCATTTCACTTAAATGCATTCCTTTATCAACATGGCCATGATGGCTATCACGTTGGTTGCAGGCCTCAGGGTTTATTTCATGTCCACAATTATGTTCACAGAAGTGTATCCGTATGAGTTGTTTCATCAAAAATTGACCTTGGTTTCGCTTGTTATCCTTCAAGATAATGTCATTGTATTTTTTTTTAAAAAGTGTATCCATAATACGCGTATCGTTTCATCAATATGGCGTTAGCTTAATTTGATATCCATAAATTTACAGTAAAAAGGATATGGTGCAGCGAGAGGCGAGTTGCATGTGTATCTTTGTATCGCAAGTGCTGCGCGCTGCTTGTAATAAGTACGCCTCTTAAGTCGCTTTTAATGAGCCAGTTCGGTATTCCAACAGCACGTACATGGCCGTTTTCCAGTACTCAATTCGGCTCCGTCTCACGCTTCAACTGTTTTTAACTAGCTGACTTTGAAGCTGTAAGCGTAGTTATTAGTCTAATAGTGCCACAAAACATCAAATAAGATGCAGGAGACCCAAAAATTACAGTAATCCAATTTAATTTAAAAGCTTCAGGCCCACAGTCGTGGATTGGTTTTGGAAACGAAGCCTGAGACGGAGACGAAGTTGAGTATTGGAAAAGGGCCTTGGTTCAGTACGACTCTGGCACACCAGTCTAAACTGAGACCCATATGAGCGACAACACACACAGAGGTATTTAGACTATTGGTGTCTCTGTTTGAATTTCGATTCGAGAAAACTTCGAAGTAGTGATTGCATAATGTAGCTTGTGATAAACAATTATAACACACCTTTTCATCAACATAAAATGTAAGATTTTAATTAGACTACAGGTTTTGCCTGTACATCAAAGTAGGCCTATATGTTATAAGTACATATTGAAATGAAATGAAAGACTCTGGCGTTATAGACAGTCCTGAAACAACGACGTCACGCTATTTTGACATATGCGTTTTCCTATGGGGACTCATGGGTAGGAAAGCAAACAGGCTTACGTAAACAAGCGGTGATGTCATTATGTTATAGGGTTTTTTTGCTTACCTGATAGAGGACGAGAGGGATGCATTTGGGGCAAAGTGCATAGACGATGACGAGAATTGACCACGGCAGAGAAGATACGATGAGTACGACAAAGATCAGAGTCAATGTGCGAGTTGCCCGGTTGCTTTCATTGCGACTCTCACGACCCGTGCGCCTGATGCTCGACGATGCTGCCCGCGGTATTTTACCCTCTGCTTGTCTTTTGCCGCTCTGATGGGTCACCTGCTGGTCGATCGAGTCGAGAATCGGCAGCTGGCTTTTCCGGGTGTGCAGCTTCGGGGTGTCAGGGGCCAGGCTGGCCCGATTTTGTCCCGTAGAGTCTATCTGTGGTGCGTTCCCTGAGGTATCGCCGCTTTCTCCCTGGAAGTTGGGTTCGAACCCAGGGTTATCGTGGCCAAGCTCGGGATCTGCGATGTCTTGGTTGGTAGAGGGCGGGACTGTATTTGCCTGCTGCTTAGTTTTGCATGAGTTGCTGCTAGTTTCCAGTTCCTGCATCATGACGGGGCCTCTCTTCTGGGACGATCTCCTGCGGATGACAACATAGATGCGCCAGTACAGCACGGAGATAATTGGCGCCGGTATCCAGAAGAAACAGATCGGTGCAAGGATGGAGAAGGCCAGACTGTCCACCACGTACTGGGGGTAGCAGAAACCGTCCCTAATGCGACGGGCACCTGCGAAATACGGCCAGAGCAAACACCACGGCAGCCAGAGCGTGAAGGGGATGATGTAAAAAATAGAGATCATGAAACTAGCGTGGCGTAGCGTGCGCTTCTGGAGGTGCTTTAAGGGTTGGTAGACGGCTTGGTATCGGTCGACAGCAAGCACTAGGATGCCCAGTAAAGAGATGTGGATGAAAACATGGTTAATGTACATATAGATGTCGCAGAGAGCAGTGCTGAACGGCCAGAAACCCAATACCCAATAAACGGTGTATAGAGGCATGGTGAACGCACCGGCTACTAGGTCGGCAAACGAGAGTGCCACGATGAAATAGTTGATATAGGTGCGGAGGCGACGCTCGACGCAGAACGCAAAGAGCACGAGAAGGTTTCCCAAGACGGTAATGAATGAGAAGATACCACTGAGAACAGCAATGGTGACCTGGAAAGTGGTCAGCACGGTTTGTCCCCCGCTGTCCGTCTCGATAGCCTCAGTGACATCCATGATGCTGTACTCCGTGCCTTGGAAAGTGGAAAACCCCATTGGTATCGCTTTCGCTTAAGTTGTGGCGCCAGTTCCAATGTTCTAGTGATTTATATTAAGAGGGGGGGAACAACCTTGACGTGAAAACAAGCCTGTCGTTTTGCAGTGACGTTTCACAAAAGGACCTCTTCGGCTATTGGCTGGCTTCCAGCCTATAGGCGTTTAATAACCTACCTGCACACGTGAAAGGAAGCATTTCATTTCGTTCAATGCGCACGTAGCTCCAACGAATAAGTGCAAGCGTTGTAAGTACAAAGCATTGTAAGTAGCTTTCGGAAAGTTTGATTTTTTCCCCATATGTAAAGCCTACAGACCACATTTCTAGCATATATATATTTCGAAACAGGTGAGAGAATTTTGTATTATATTTGTCAATCCCCACCGCTGCAAAAGACTTCGTGCTTGGTTTTGGTCACGCTTTTCCAGCCTCAAGGCGACGGGGATTTTGTTCCCTCACGAACATCACAATACTAGTACCATGAAAATACCATGAAAAGGGTATCAGTGGAATTGCAAGGAAATCCCACTTTTACACACGATATTTCCCCTTTGTCGTTTTTGGCAAAAAGGTTGAAATTTGTTCCCGAGGATAGTCACGTTGAGAGGATCATGGGCGATAACATTCCCACCACCGCTAGACAGGTGCGCCCCGTCAATACATGTGGAAGTTTGTTACATAAAATTTTTACCGAGGGTGGGGATTAGCCATGCACTTAAAGAGTTCATGTAGTGTGTTCTGAAAATCGAAAGTCATCGGGTCTGGTATCCAGACGGAGTCTTGGGCCGTTTTCCAATACTCAACTTCGTGTCCGTCTCAGGCTTCGTTCCCAAAACCAATCCCCGATTGTGGGCCTGAATCGTTTACAATTAAATTGGGTTACTGTAATTCAAAGTCAGCTAGTAAACCAAAAAACAGTTGAAGCCTGCGACGGAGCCGAAGTTGAGTATTGGAAACGGCCAAGATCTTTGCCAATACGGGCAATTCACAATAGCGCGCCACCAAGAGTTTGCAATGCGTTGGCCATCAAACAAAATCCCATAAATTTTCTACCATTAAATCTTCAGGAAAAAAATGTAATCAACTTGATACGAAGGGTCTATAGTACTCTCCCTGCACAGAAAAAAACAAACAAGCAAACAAGTGTTGAGTCTGCGTGAGCGACGTACTTCATTTTGCCGGCAGAGGAGACTGACAAATTAATACAGTACCCTGCACGGCTGGTGTGTATTCATGATGAATGTGGCGCTCCCTAGTCTGACCTAAATCAGACGAATGAAGTACCAATTATATCATGTATCTTTGCGTGGTAAATGTAGGGCCTACATGACTGACTTACTAAATGAACTGATGGCAAGGAAAGAAAGAATATTAAAAAAAACGGGCATTTCGGGCGTAGGGAAGATTCGAATCGAACAGTCAAAACTAAAGTGGTGATCTTGTAGCAGATAAAGCATTTTTTCTTAAAACTATCAGCATTATTTTTGGTAGTTCTTTGACTCAAATACAACCTGACTACATACGTTTATTCGGCGGTTCGAGCCAGATCAGAAGAACTAGAGAGCACAGCCTGCATGTGACATTCTTACAGCCCAACATGTGGATAACAATTTCACCGTAGTTAGTAAGTTAAGCCTAGATGTGGGTCTCTTTACGGCAAACAGTGTAGGTTTTTCCTTTCATCAACACGCGTTCAAATTCATGTACGTTTTTTCCACTTTGTTCATATTCAGATTTATTTTTCCACTTGTGTAAACGAGTGTTCGTTAGTCATTTTCTTTCGTCATGGACATTCAAATCTCAGTTTTTCACCGGGCGTAAGTTAAATTTCAAATGGCTTTGGCTAATGATATAGTACAATCACATTAATATTCATCAGCACGAAGGATTTTAATCTATTACAGATATTCCAAAGTGAAACACTCATTTAATTTCACTTACAAATTTTATTATATCTCGTTAATTTATATACATACTCTCCATTTTATATTTATTTCAGCGGTTTCGTCAGTTTTACTTATTCATATTTATATGTTAGTAGAAACGAATAATTTCTCATTTGTCTTTGTGTTTTCTTTTTAAAATTAAATTTTTCAAATCGAAATTTTTCACCACGTGTACCTTAAATTTGCCATGACTTTTTTGTATTGGTGCAATCAAGATTCATCAAAGCGCAATTTAATTTCAGTTTAACCTGTTTCAAATCTTCCTCTGTAATATTTAACAATTTTTAAAAAATACCACAACAATGATAATTCACGAATAATTTTACAGAACAGATTAACTGTTTGAAACTTACCTATCAGTACTTCCCATTAATGCAGGTATTTCCCAAATGAAATAATTTCCTACGTACGTAACCGAGGGATTCCGCTAATTAACCATGTAATTCAAAGGTTGTAAACATGGTCTTCATTAACTTTGAAGAGACAGTGAACGGTAGCTCCCGCATTAGCAGCTCGCTAAACTTGGTTGGTGGTGGTGTAAAAACTTCCAAACTCCGTATCGATAGCATTTCATAACTTGAATCTAGCATATTTCCGCATGTAACTTACACATAATTATAAATCCATTTGGACTTGACGGTAACGAAGAGATGGTGCCGGCTGCATGCTCGCTTTGTGACGTAATACCGGTATGCACGCACGGTGCAAAATATGAATAAAAAAAAGAAAGAAAAAAGTTGTGCACCCAGCCGAAAAGTTACTCAAAGGCTCGTTGGGAGAGGAGTAAAGCTTTTATTTATATGCAGATTGCATAGCTAGCCAACACTGGACAGTGAATGATTCATCTCACGACGCAAAGCATTGATAAAATCTTTTTGTTCTATTGCACAATGGACAATAGTGCAGGAAGAGACATGGTTTAAGTTGGAGAAACGATACAAAGGGTGGAGATTCAGCCGAAAAAAAAAAAAAAGAGTCACGAGGCAACCTATGTTAAAGAGAATATTGAGTGTAAGGATGTTGAAATTGCTGGTTGATTAAATTGAATTCTTGATGAACCTTTTCCTCAGGCTTTTAATTTGAATGATCGAAAGGACTTTTTGTATTTGAATGAATGACCCTTCGAAAAGCGAAATCGAACGACATTCAATGTAACTATGTTCGAATGCCGATGTGCTACATTCAATTTCGGGCCTTGCATTGAACTGAATTTTTGTATTTGAATGAATGACCCCTCGAAAAGCGAAATCGATGACATCCAATGTAACTATGCTCGAATGCCGATGTGCGACATTAAATTTCGGGCCTTGCATTGAACTGAATTTTTGTATTTGAATGAATGACCCCTCCAAAAGCGAAATCGATGACATTCAATGTAACTATGCTCGAATGCCGATGTGCGACATTCAATTTCGGGCCTTGCATTGAACTGAATTTTGTGAAGGGGAAAACTCACCAAAATAAGGTAGATCTTTAAGCTCTAGAGCAGGTTTTATCAAATTTAAACGGGGATTTCAAGTCGTTCCAAGAACGCGTTTTAACGGTTGCCAGGGTGATTTGGCATACGCAGGAGGGCGTACTCCAGGTTACAATATACTGGAGGTGTCACTATTTCGGTTATCCAACTATTCGAGGGCGAATGGGTAGGAGAGGCCCCACCCTCCCCCAGCAAACGTTACAAATTTTTGTTAAATAATAAGAGAAAGGCGCTTTTGGTGTCATTTACTTCCCGTGTTTCCCAATGCGTCGAAAAAGGTACCAAAATGTAGCCTCAGCACTCAGTCCACTAAAGATTACACAAAAATTTCAAATATTTGCACATCCCCAAATAATGGTTCTAGATCCGCTTGATTGGATTCAAGGCAGGTAGGAAGTGTTTTCAAAATGACGAGAAAAAGTTCCAATTCAACAGAAGAAAATCGAGGACACAGTGAATACATGTATTTGCAAATCATTAACTTCTAAAGACTCGAAGGTTCTCGAATATTCTGCCTTGGTTGATACCAAAATAATGACAGGTAAAATTCACAACAGAATCGCAAAAACAGCAACTGCCAAATGACGGAATAACACGTCCGAAAAACGTGGGTTACACGCCCATTCGGTGTCTGCTTTTTAATGGGACACTCCATAGTAACACGACAGAAAGGGAATGTTATATACCAAACTGATGCACAACACAAGGCGATTCTGCTTCTACCAAAAAAAAAAAAAAAAAAAAAAAACACGCTAAAACTAAAGGGCTGAGATGATTCTCTGGGTTTTTGCTCACACCAAACAACCTCCAAATTGACTTTGGAGACTGCTAACCAGAAAACAACTTACACTTGAATCGGTTGTGCAACTCCATCAACGTATCTTTGTTTTTTAAAGCTCAAATTAAAGTTATTCGTGTAAAAGTGTCTAAACTAAAATTGACATCATCTTCGTCGAACGATGCTGCTAATTGGGGCAGATAGTAACAGTAATAGAGAGTATTTCAAATAAGAGTAAGTGATTAATGTGCAAAAGTAATGACTAGCAAATAACAGCGTGATTATAAGATATGTATGCAAAATTGCACTGCGCTTAACGGAAAAAGGCGGAGTCCAAGACATCAAAGATTAAGCCCTGACCAACAAACTCCAACATTTTCAAACGGCTTCAGAAACGGACTCGAGTACTCGCTAGTAGAATAGAATACAATTATAACATTACTGACATTTGAAAAATTAAAGAATATGTTTTATACTTGTTTACATAGTCTACTGCACATAATTAATCAATCTGCTTGGCCTGTTGTGACGATTACACTTAACTGATTTTGAATTTTTCCATTTGTCAACAACTACGATCTAAATTTCAAACAGTTTCGCAAAGAGACTACGCAACGTCTAAGACCACTCAATTTAATAATTACAATATGTCTGCTTTCAATCACAGACGCGCCAAATAGGAACACCAAACATGTAGCAATGAATCAGAATACAAATTGCTTGAGATTCCGGTACGACGACAGACCTCTGAAGCGTCACTTTAAAAATCTACCCAGCTATTACTGCCGAACTACCTACATGAACAGCTTAATAATTGAAGACAGTTTCTTTAAAATTTATTGTTGTAAGGCAGGCAACAGAAACGGGTGAATAAAACCTTGTGGCACTTTCAGGCGCAAACCACAAAAGGGAAAAGAAATGAATGAAATCCAAAACGTGAATCAAACCGAGAAAAACAAAATCCAGTCTTTCCTCTGCTGTGATTTTTGGCTACAATGTCATAATTATTGATCAACACTAACCTACGATCGGTGTGTTTCACACAAGCCTCACACATTCCATGAGCGTTATTTCACAGTATGAACAAGCGTTATGGCGGTGCCTTTAATAGACAGAGCTGCTTATAGAGAGTTGCAAAATGAGTGTCTCAGTCGTTGGAACCAAAATGGTGCATTATGTGTCAGTGAATATGGACAATTAGTACACAACACCAGACAACTGCACTGCAAACATAATGAACAGCCATGTTGGTTCCAGTCTGAAGTTGGTACTACTCTCCCTATACACAGCTCTAGCCTGTACAACCTCCCCCTTCATTAAATATCACAATTCTTAGTATTCTCGCGGCACCAAAGCTATCTTATCAGCCTACAACAACAGGAACTGACACTTGGGTAGAGGAGGACAAAAAGCCCCAGATCTGGAGTATCTTGCTTTACAGATATCATCATTAACCTTTGAGTGTAAACGCTTCTTCAGGTTACATGTGTCTACGACAACAGTAAAAATCACAACTCGGTTCACGTGCAGTCTTCCTTATATTCAAAACATCTGCACTTTCACCTGTTTGGGAACAGTGACTGGTGTATGGAAATGATCTCGGGGGAAAAAACATTGGCCCCTCTGTCTCCTGAAAAATTTGTATGAAATTCGTTCAAAGTTTACGACTCAATAGAATGCTCGTACTAGTACTACCAACTACTACTTGAGAGAGACAATGAAACGACTGACAAACGCGCATTCCCACACACTCTCGGGTTCAGCTTTTGGTTTTTACACACAAGCACAACAGTAATTGAATTAGCAAAATTTTACAAGTACTACGATTTTCTTGTATCAAGGAAATACAACGTTTAAATTCACAAGTTATCTAAACAGGTTCATTTATCACCGGGGTGATTTCTTTTTTTCCCCCAAAAGTCCCTTTTTCTATTTCAAATTCATTCTTACATTTCCAATGAAACGGTAAACAAAAAGGAAAACAAAAACAAATTTCATATCTAAAAACTACAACTTGGCGAATGCAGTTGTCTCAAAAGCCGATTTACATATTCTCAGTTCAATAACCTTCCCCGTCAGCTCACAATCACAGTACTTGCTTCAGAATACCAACATATGCAACATGAATGTCACCTTTCCGCTTGGAGCTATTACAGTACTAATACAGAATGCTTTTCAGAAAAGCTTTGTCCAATCGTCACCGCCCACCTTAATGCTTAAGCTGTTCTTGTTATAAAGGCTGATTTTCTTCAAACACGAATAATCACAACACTGCTGTCTGCCTTGACAGGTTAATGATTTGCTTTCCAGACAACATTTTTCCTGTAAGGTTTGCGTTAAAGTCCTCAAGACAACAGTCATTTTCCAAGCCACACAAGTTGACAGATTTGAACGTCCGTTAGGATAAAAACAAACAAGGAAATGAAAAAGAAGTTTACTGTAAATCATGACTGAATGCTGCTTATCTACGAAATGTCAGCCGCAGATGCTGGGCAGACAAACAAGAACCGTCTCAATCAGTTTCCTCCCTTATCTGGAGCTCGACAACGCCCTTCCCTTCACGCCTCTGAAATGAGAAACATCCAGTTGATATCGTATTAGTAATGAAGATTTTGATTGGCAATGAAATTCAAAGCAATGGCTGGATATGGGCAAATACAAATTCTTCCTATGAAATGATTACCCCCTCCCCCGAGAAAAAAAAAATCACACTTGGGCAAGTTTGCAATATAGGGAAAATGTCAATGTGGCAAAAAATTACCATGGCCTCAAAAGTTCACCCTTTCAAGTTTCTGACTGGGCAAAAAATTCCAATCTCGGAAAAATTCCCAGAGGATGTCACTTTGCCCAGATAAAATACATGCACCCATCCGGAAAATTCTACGCTGGTCATGCAATTCAGCGATGTCCTTTGGGCAGGAACAATGCTTCTCAATGCCAACGTTGAAAGAATGGACGTAAGACCCCTGTATTACTCACTTCAACAAGCACACACCACCAATTTTGGAAAATGGAGATTGACTGGTCACTTGTAATTGACGGCAACTGAACGGATGAAATCATTTGGTAACAATTAAAATGCCCAGGAGACGACAGCCATTGGGTGAGTGGAATGCATGAATGGTTTCTGACCAGTTTCAATCTTACTAGAGACAGTAATGGATGTTTCCAATTATTTAACACTCAACTGGACTGCTGGAGAAAAGAATGAAACTATTCCCAGCTGGTACTTGGTTTTTTTTTTTTTTTTTGGTTTCATCCTGCTACAATCTTGGTTTCTGTTTGGTATCGATGTCGAAGAGGGGACGTGCAGAAAATGCAAGGAAATTAACTGATCTCAGGGAAAGTTGCACGCTTGATTGAAGCTATGCATCTACAGGGCTTGTTACAGAGTGAGCTGGCCAAGCGGGATAAACGGTACGTCAGCGAAGTTAGTTCCTGCTACACCTATTGGTTATTTTCAAGGATGCGCTTGGAGACGTGACTGGATTCTACAAAATGAGTCTTGAGGTCATTTCTCTCAGTAACTATATGTATTTTTTTAAAATTTGGATCAGAAAGTGCAAACTGAGCTCTGTTTTGATGTGTCACTCGGTTTGTCATGCTGGTGAAGATGAACTCTGTGCCTATTGATTTCCACTGTGCGAGATTCTTTTCCAGGCCTGTCACTCACAAGAGGCTCTGCCACATCCTTGTTATATGACTCAATTTGTTAGATTGGGTATCAGTCATACCTAGCACTATTCTATGCCATTTGTTCCTTAAGTACTTCAACATAATTAAACAGTATTGTAACTAAATGTCTTTCCATCCATCACGAACTTCAAACTTGATCATTTTATCTTTCAATTTTTTTCTTATCAAACTGATTGTTTTATTCTCCTCCAACAGTTTGGTATCCAACTTGACTATGCCAGTATTTAAAGAATTCCCTTTGGTCTAATATTCATTCACTATGTAGCACTCATGGGTCTTCCCTAATAGTAACTACTCATGAACATGGAACTACATAACCAAACCTGTCCAATTTGGTTTCTACTGCCCTGTTGCAAGATGGTGACAGTGAATGAACACTTGCTCCCAGCTAAGAGTGATTGTCAATGCAATTGCCATTTTACTGCAGAATACTGAGGTTTCTCTCTGTTTAATTTTAATTGATTAAAACGAAAACAGAGAAACATTCTAAGACCCCTGACTGTGCAGACAATGTCATCCGAGCACAATGATGCAGCTTTAATCAAATAACTGGAATCGTTGAATTCAAGAAACTAAACCTAGCTAAAGGAACAGGCACTTTGGGAAACTCTCAGCAGAACAGATAAAGGAGAACCGAATTAATGTGAAAAGGTACTTTGCTGAATGGAAATAGCTACTAGCTATTCTTCAATCATGAGCAGTCTCACTGCCTCGTTTCAAAACTATTTCAGAATTAATCAGTCCCTACGGGATGAGATCACGACATATTGCGACAGTTCCTCTCCAACTTCTATTAACTACAGCAATCTTGACCCCCAAACCCCAAAGCAGAGATCTCTGAGCCCATATATGATTGTCACGACAAACTGTACACTTTAGAGAAGTCCTTCAGGAATTTTGCTTTTTTGGGGCCAACTAGCAGAAATCACATGCCTCTGATGAAGCCTCTATCTCTTTGGTGTTACATACTTCGTCCAAAGAGTTAAAAAAAAAAGGCACAGTGAACCTCTTTCACAATCCTTGAATCAAGACTACTCTGCACGCATTGTTCACTGTGTCTTCTATCAGGACTACATGTAATTTGTACCAACGTGGATGGTTTCATTGTGAAGGTCCTTCAGTGTTAATCACAGTCACACCTGCAGGAACTTGCCAGGAGTAGAGCCAAAGGGAAGTGCCCATGGGTAAACTGGAGGCCATAAAGGGGAACTTAAAGGCTTCACACTGGGGGGACCAAGGACCTTAGGGAAACTGTGTAAGGTGCCTCCCAAGAGTTAGGCAGCCACAGGCTGCAAGGGGCATGTTGGGTTAAATTAACAAAGTTCTGTTGAGGGGAAAGGTGAGACAGGAGTGATGGAAAGAGGCATTCACAACTGAAATTGCCCGAGACCATTTTTACAGACATCTTCAGCAGCCAGACAACGGTGGAATACATGTTTGGCCGGGTGGCCTTTACTTAATACTGTAGCCACATAAGGCTTTTAAAATTCAATTCATGTATGACAATGGCTTGCCTCAATTTAGGGGAATCCAAAACTATGCTAATTACTGAGGTGGCCACTGAATCTGTGCAAACTGACAACTGCTCAGAGCCCTGGAATAAACCTACATGACTTTTGGCTTCTTTTGCTAAGGCAGAAAAGGCAGTTTTTTGATCGTGTTTATGATTACAGTAAGTTAATGTTAGACTTACGTTGCTACAGTGTCACAGGTGCAAAGACAAGCAAGAAAAATTAGAGATTAATTAGTATCCAATATATCACATTAGTGTGTTAAATATTCATAAGGACATGCATGAAATGGGAATATTAATTAGCACAATTAGAATAACATTCAAAAAGCCTTCGACTACAAATCTGCACATTTTGGGCCTCCAAAATAAAGCAAATAATTATGACAAATAATTTTCAACAAGACCAATTTCTTTTAAATAAACGACAACAACAAAGAACTGAAAATACGGCATACGGATAGATTAATAAATCATCGCTGTCAAGTTAGTTACGTACCTTTGGTCAAAATCAACACAAAATGGAAGCCAAAAGATGAGGTACATTGGTAGGGTGGCGAGGAATAACTGTCAGGCAGGACTTCAAAGTTATTTCATCCCAAAGGGGGGGGGGATTGGCACTTTAGCACAGTTTCATTTTTCACAGTGTGTCAAATGGGACCCATTTAATAAATGTGCCACATGCAATTATGGAAAAAAAAAGATGAACAAGGCTGTGACATAATCAACCTGTTCTTCTGGCCGTGTATGTGAAAGCTCAATTTAATAAGTGAGTCACATGCAATTTTGGTAAAAAGTGTACAATGTTGAGACGTAAACCTGTAGGCATACTATGTAGAATTGGTGAAAGATTACAGAAGGATAAGTTGTCACTCTAGGGATGAACAATTCATCAAACATTGACTAAATAAAATAAATGAGTCTTCACCAGGTGCCATGGTCAAACTAAAGTGAAGCGCTCACAGAGTTAATACATGATGAAAAATAAATCAATTAAACATCTGGATTTTGCACGACAATCTTCAGGCAACTCATTTCACAGTTTATAGATCATCTGCAAAAATATGAATCTCACGACACAAAGCTCCGAGACAGATCATTTAGAGTTAAGAGATTAGACACAACTAAAATATCACTTTCTTCCAAATCTATGCCTTCAAATTCAACAGAAATTAAGAAATCTGTGAAAAAGAAATGGACAAAACTTTAAGCAATCCAGACCAGATGTGGGCAGCAGTGCATCAACAGCAGAAACGAGCTTCAGTGTTTTTACAGTTTATACAGGTAGAGCAATAAGACTTTCTGGCCTTCTACAATAAATACCTGAGCCATTCTACACAAACTGAAACAAACCAAAGGGCACTGTGAACAAAACTGGTGCTCCGCGTACATACCACCATGTCAAAATTAGGCATCCCAAGTTATTAGAGAGTTGGTCAGTTTTCGAAACTGGAGAAGGGCCGTAAAACTCATGCGAAGCAAGCGGAATGAAATGATATCTCTACACTCTACCCATCACACCATGCTGCACACTAACACTAACAAAAAAGTCTTAATGGACAACTGACCAATTTTCTGATTGCCCTCTTCCGTTGGTCTTCAAAATGGAATTTTTCTGGACATTAAGGACAGAATTCTCCCCAGAAGCACACAATTCAAAAAAGGCCATTTGAAATAAACAGATTTCTGAAAGATGGGCAAGGGTTTCAAAGCATTTTTTTAATGTTTAATGAGGTAAGTGTTGACGAACATTCAAGAAATTGCAAAGGATGAAAGAATGCTAAGTTCAACTTTCAACGGTCTGTAAATGCCGCTACGAAGGTTAAAAACTTCCATTTTATGGAGGGCACAACGGATAGGAAAACAAGCCAAGAACACAGTCACTCTGACATAAGACTGTGCTGACATAAAAAGGTCTATCCAACGATGAGCTTCTTTAGAAAGTTGGCTAGGAAGAGGGGACAATTTGAGCCAAGGGGCTAGAGAATTGTGGTGGTTGTCAATTAAGACTTCATAGCCTGCTACCCCAAACCAAGCGAAGCACAAACAAATGCACACACATACCATCTGGAGGCTCTGGAGGCACACAAGCAAGATTGGGTCTGGGTTCTAGGCTATCTCTATCTGATTTCACACCAATTGTCCACGCTGGTTTTTGTGTAAACTATGTTAATTTCTATACACCTTGCGGCACCAACTTAAGATAACAAATGAACAACCTCATTTTAAAAACATTACAAACAATGGATCAGACCTCAAAAACACTCACACCTTTTGATCCTCCAAATTTCTTTGACAATAATACTTGGAATTTTCCAATGATCTGCCATCAAAGCAAAATCAGATAATGAGGACTTTATGAAATCAGACTTCAACAGCCTAGTTGAGAAAAAAACACTCCAGTGTTTTATACTTAAGTTTGAATGACGCGGAATGAGACGCCAACTCAGTCAACTACCAAGCAGCATTGGACGCATTATAAGCTACTAGTACTAAAACAGCACAATGGGCTTGACAAGTCAACCAAAAAGGACTTATAAAAATCCCACATGGATGATCACAGTGAGAATTTGGTGACATCAGATTCATTCTTGAAAAAATTGGGACTTCAAAAAGACCAGGTTTTCCTTTATTTTTCCTTCAATTATGATAGTTCTGAAAGATCAATTCCTTTGAATCATAGTCCCAGATGTACAAGTAATTTGGTACGTCACATGTTAATGCAACACACTGCAATGTGAGCATTCCCCCTCCTGCTTCAAACTGGGGTGGTGGTCAAAGCAATGAAATCTTCTAAACTTATTCCCCCTTCCAAAAAAAGAAAAAAAAAAGAACACAAAAAGAAAATGATACAGAAAACTAGGGTGGTTTTTAACAAGCCCAAGCGCTGGTGTTAACTACTTCTTTCTGTTAAAACTATATGCATTCTCAAACTACTTTTTAAAATACTCACTCTACAATAATCAAACTGTTATCTGCGAAGCTACAGTTCTTTGATTGGCTGCGTCAAGAAACTTAAGTATAAAAATAAAAAAAAAAAGAAATCACCCGTCGAGTGTCCTCCCCCACCAAACCTGGAGAAGAAAGGAGGGGGAGGAGTTGGGAAGAAGGGGCGGGAGCCGGGAGGGGATCTCTACAGGCTAACCTCGTCAGCTGCGTGGTTTACCTCGGCCGACGCGTCCCCGGAGTGCACCTCACCGGCTGCTGATAAACACGGGATAATAACAACCAAGGCTACGCATGATGTCGTCCAGAAAAAAAACACACGCACACATCACAGACAGCACAGCCACGAAGAGACGAACAAACAGACAGCCTGACCAACTGACAGATGATATGCAGGACCTCTTGACAAATTATAGTCTTCAGTGTGGGTCCCAATTCTTGTTCAACTGAGAGCCTGGAATCTTTTTACTCTAGTCTGAACCAGGCAGAAAGTCAGGAAATGTATACAACTTCTGGGCACTTGAGCTCCACAGTCCTTCTGTGGCCGTGCTTGTGTGTCTCACACCAAGGTGCATGCCCATTCAAATGAAATTCATTGTTTATTTATCACAAACAGGTATGTACAGAATTTATTATTTCTTTTTTCCTGTGAGTTGAGCAACAGAGTTCTTTGGCACTTGGCACTCCGTCTACAAAATCAGGGTTACCTGATGTATCTGCCATGTGAAATATCCATTTAATGAAGCTTGTCTGAAGAGCAGAGAAATCTGTGCAAATGTGTCAGTATGGCTGATTTTGACCAAAGCCAAGATATCTTGCTCGAGCAGTGAACGAAAGATATTTTATTCCAGCCTTTGACTGTTGGATTCAAATAGGTCTATAGATATTTGAATAGATAAAGAGGCATCAATTAAATGCAAAAACTGCCCAGATTTCAGAAAGCAGAATGCTGCTCAGTCCGTCAGGATGTTCTAAGTTGGTCCAATGATGATTAACTAACTAAAAAAAAAAGGCCTACCCTCGATCCTCATCAACTATAATTTGTCAAATTGTCCACTTTCAAACAAACTCAGACTTGTACACACACACGCACCACCACCAAGCATTTTAATCCAATTAATAACGTACAAAGTTCAATCCCCACTAACATGGAAGTACTGGGAAAAAAAAGAAGAGAGAACATTGGCAGCAAGGCAATGAGCAAAAGTAGAGGGGGGGAAGATGATTTCTGTTCCAAAAAGTTCTCAAAACCACTAAAAAATAAAGCCTTTCAAGCACTCAATGCTGACTTGAAGGAGATCTACTTGTATTTGTAGTTGGTATCTCCAGCAGGACACTTGGTGGTCACTTTTGAAATATTACAGCATTGACTGTGAACATTAGACAATATCTACGGGTTGCTGGCAACCTTTGATTCAGGGTACCAGCACTGACAGCTATTGGTCAAAGTGCACCTTTTGGCCCTAGACCCTGGATATCCCAAGGCAGCATGGTAGGTACTCCAAATATGTTGACTGTCATAACCAAATTGTTTGCTTAACATAGACCGTATCACCAAGGATGCCACGTCTGCTTGTTAGGCAAGACAACCATTCTAGTATTTTTTGTTCATTGCTCTCCCCAATACAGTACAAAATCAGTTCAGAAATTTAAAAATCCATTCAAAATGCTACCTATTCAGTGAGAGAGTGGACTTGCTTTTTTTCCTCAGGGGAAAGTTGAGATCATGTTACTGCTTCATGCAATGTTGTGAAAGGGTGTGAAAAAAGCCTAGATGGAATTGACAGGGTTAATGACTGCATGGAAACTAAGGCTAAACATGGCAGCGAACACAATCTAGATTTCTTATGCAGCATACAAATTTACAGGCTACACAATTTCCTCTTTGATTATAACTCTCTACGTGACCGTGAATGAGCAGTCATGTTATACACTACAGCATAAAGCCTACTGCCAAGTAGCTCTGTGGAAGCTTCATGCACTGCTTTCTGCAGGTCTGTGAATGCTCTCATCCAGTTTATTTCTTGCAGCTTCCTGAGTGAACCCACACTGCAACAGTAAACTCTTCATGAGTGACCCCAACCCTCAGTGACTTGACACGGAAGGCTGGTATGCGCAATCTCTGGACCCATTCTAGTGAATGGCCCCGACAGAAAAAAAATTCTGCTCAAATTCTCTGGACTGCAACTATCAATACATCGTCACAGATGAGAATGTTATAAGAGAGTCACAAGCAGCTTGCTGACACAGAGCTTACTCTGGTTCGTGTGGTATGGCATCCTAGAATTTTATATTGTATGATAATTGTAACGGAGGTGTTGAAGGATACTCCTTCTGAATCAGGAACCAAAAGAATGCAAGAAACAGAAACACACACAAAAAGACCAAACCCAAACAAAAACTTGCCTATATGACTTAACGTCAATTAACATGCATTGTGTTCGCTCCTACCATAATATCTGACCCTGTGATATCTAATAGGCTGTGAATACAAGGCTACAGAAATATTATCTTGTATTTTGAGCTCGGGCAATGAGCAGGTACCAGCGTGGTGGCAACTCTGAAATGGTCGAGGAACTAAGATGAGAGGAATGAGACATTGATCTGCTGCGGTAGTAGAAAATGACAAAAAACGACCTACAATTGTTGGTTAGATCAATGTGACACATGCTATAAAATGGTTAGCAAAACTGCCAAATCCAATTTGAGGACAAAGAACACTACCGTAACTCCTCCCCAACAAAGGAACATCAGGGAAAATTGGTCTCATTTTCTAAATGATGAGTCTACACATTCCTGACAGTAACCTAGCCACCTACAGCAATGGTAAATGATCTTGGCTTTGTGTGGGTGGGTGAGTGTGTCTTTACTTTTCCCCAGATAACAGTAATCTTTTAATTTCATCATGGTGGCCATGGCCTGACAGGATCGTCAAATAATCCCTCATCCTTCATTCAATATCCTGCCATCCCAGTGACTCAATCTCTTGGGGAATTTCAAAGCAATAACAACATGATGCGACAAACATTGCTAATTAACGGTTGATGGTACAGACTTTAATGAAAGCCTGGTTATTCAGTCTTGGTCAGTACATTCTAACTGCAAGCGAACTGGCTGCACCCCTGGGGAGCCTTTGGCACAATTATTGAGTCCAGAGCTGCATATAGATAGAGTAGTGCCAACTTCAGGCTTTGGAACTAAAATGGCTGTTCATTATGCGTGAAGTAAAGCAAGCAGCATTTGTATGCTGATGCGTAATCTACCATTTTAGGTTCCAACGATTGAGACACTCCTGTTGCAACTCTCTTTATAAACAGCTCTGATCGAGTCTGTTTACAATTCATGAAGAACAATAGTTTTGCATGGCAATTTGGCACTTAAGACTTTTAAATTCTGATTCAATTCATCAATTGAGCTTTCTAACGTGTCCCTATCTCTCATTTGGTGGCAAATCGTTTCCTTGGGAATAAATAATTAGTGAGGAAAAAGGTCCTACCAACTTCCTTGGTTTATTGAAGCAAATATCACTAGTGTCGCTTTTTGCACAGTCTGTGACACTGTACCAAAATGGAGACTTAAAGAGTCCTGTTTCAAATTGTCAACACTCGCCATCTAGAATTTTGTGACTGTGACATTGCATGGTCGTGACAGATTTGTATTGGTAATTTTTTCAACCAAAATGGAAGACAGGAAGTGCATACAAAGAAATAAGGACAACCATCAGTTTCAAACTCCTTTGATATGAAGTTGGTAGCAAACATATACACTATTTCATAGCACATAATCTGACTACTAACAAATGACCTAGTAACCCTCTCCCCTCATAAAGGTCCTTGGTCCCCTTGGAACATGTGACAAAAACTCTTTTTGACAAGGACCTTTGACCTAATGGAACCTACATGTACATGAACAATGCTTGTGTATAACTTGTCTGGGCATTTTTAGGGGCTAGGATCTATCTTGATTCCACCTAATCCAATGTACAATATATCGTCAGCTCAGTGCCTTTAGGTACTTACTGCAATCGTGACATATTTCAAAAATAGGCTTAGGGCCTTCTTCCGAAAATAAAAGAACTTTTTTGGTGAAACAGATTGCCCTCCAAACGGTTTTATTTTCAGAATTATTTTTTTTTACTAATACATTTAATTTACATTTCTTTTAATTCTTCAAGGATCCCAAGACAGGGGGGTTCGAGGACATTTTTCTCCCAGGAAATTTGTAAAAAGGACATCAAATCCTGCAATCGGGTGCATTTTAAATGTCCTCCAAAGACAAATCCAAAACTAGTGAGAATCTTGGGATAGCTTTCAAGGATTTTTTCGTAGAAAAGGAGGGTTCATTCAAAGCCACCACCATACACTACTAATAAGTTGTAATCTTGCCAATAACAAGTCAAATCTTGAGCAAAATCAAATGGACGACGACGAAGAAATGCCAGTATCACAGCTCATATAAACTAAACTTCAGTGTGAATAACTGGCAGGTGGTTATGATATCTAAAATATGTGGTTTTGAAAGGTAAGGATTACAGAATAAAAATTGTGATTGGGCTTCACACTGCTATCAATGTACATCTTTTTCAAGTGGATACAACTAACACAGCAATCAAAGGACAGGGTTCAATGTTCGGTAAGACAATTTGCCAATTTGCTTCCCTTGCTCTAGGCAGACAGACTAAAGGCACAACGGACCTGGACAAGAGTGAAGCTTTGAAATGGTGAGACTGTGAATGGTGAGACGACAAGTTAATAATGTTGGGTTGGAGAGAGTGGAGTGAGAAGATTTAATGTGGCTTACCTTGCTCATCTTTGCTGTTGACATCAAAACATGTAAAACGGAAAAAAAGACAATGTTATTGATATGGAAATGGATGTATTTTGGCGGTGTAGAGTGAGTCGAGCTGGAAATCTGCAGCAGAGCAAAGTATTTTTATGACCTTCGTGACACACTTTTCGGTCTCAGTGTAAGGGCCTCAAGCCAGACCAAGAGAGGGAGCTTCATTGGTTCATGAACGACTAAGAAATGCACGCATCACGGTCACATCGCAATCAACAAACTGAACACTCCTGACCAACGAGTCTCTGAAGGGGTGCTTCCGCTAGAGGCGGATAATCATCACTTGTGAATGACTGTCTTTATTCTGTGGGTTTCTTTGTGTGTCTTTCATCACTCATATTTACCCACAGTGTTCCTCCGAAGGGTTACTAGTAAACAGCGCATATGTACCTTTCTTGACAAGATCCTAATGTCATTTGGCTTGTCATGTTGTGTTTGAGTGCAATTATGCCCCATTCATTGCAACATGGTGCTTCCTGCCTACAGCTGACGTGGCAAATTTGCCTCATGTCAAATGGCCCTCTGGCCTGATTATTGCCTGATCTGGTCCCATTATTTAAATGCCTGAACGTTTTTCCCTGTAAGAAGTGCCTTCAAGTGAGTGTCCTCATGACTTGTAATGTGGGCTCCTACCCTGACAGGAATAGTGTGCCCCTTTTCAGTACTTGAGACTGTGCTAGTCCAGTCCAATAGATGTGAACGTCAAGGATGTCATTGGGATGCTACCAGGCCAGATTTTACACTGTGCCTAGGGTCTATGAAAATTTGAAAGCCTGTGGAAATTTTGAGGGCCTGTGAAAAAATAATGGTGTACCACAAAAACGCATTTATGAACACGCGGGAAAAGAAATTTCGAAATCTGAATTTCTTATTTTGGGAAGGCTTCGAACCAGTAACTGTATAAGCTTTACACAGCTTGGCATCAAATTAAATGCGAGGTTCCAGATCTGTACTATGCTTCACGGAATTGGGGATATCACCTAGGACAAGAAGGGTCTTTGGAGCATTGTAGTACACTCAATCCAGGCCAGGTTGTCGGGCCTGATGTACACGATCAAGTCTACCAGTCTGGGTAGGTACCCCTCCAGGTAGGTACACTCAATCCAGGCCAGGTTGTCGGGCCTGATGTACACGATCAAGTCTACCAGTCTGGGTAGGTACCCCTCCAGGTAGGTACACTCAATCCAGGCCAGGTTGTTGGGCCTGATGTACACGATCAAGTCTACCAGTCTGGGTAGGTACCCCTCCAGGTAGGTACACTCAATCCAGGCCAGGTTGTCGGGCCTGATGTACCCGATCAAGTCTACCAGTCTGGGTAGGTACCCCTCCAGGTAGGTACACTCAATCCAGGCCAGGTTGTCGGGCCTGATGTACACGATTAAGTCTACCAGTCCGGGTAGATACCCCTCCAGGTAGGTACACTCAATCCAGGCCAGGTTGTCGGGCCTGATGTACCCGATCAAGTCTACCAGTCTGGGTAGGTACCCCTCCCTCTTGCCCCTCGGCCTAGCATGGGGACTCACCCGTACTCCCTGACCTCATCCAAGGTGATGTCCGGGTTCTCCTCCGTATCCCCCTCCAGGTTCACGCTGATGTTGGGGATCTTGGCCAGGAGCTCATCCACCTCATTGTGCAGCTCTGCTCGGACGGGTCGGTGGGTACGACCCCGAGTTGGGACAAGGGGTGGGGGAGGGGGAGAAGATGTTGAGATGGAGGTGGGGGAGAGTGGGGTTAAGGTTAAGACAGAATTAGTCCGGTTGTTATATCTACATGTTTTTTTCCTCAGCATTAATTTCCTAATGCCTCATACATGTATCCAGGTTTGGGAGGTTCAAACAGAAGTAGGTTTAAGCAGACTTGGAACTAGAGCTATATTTGCAGCAAACAGGGTACCACAAACATCCAATTTAGCTTGTGAAGAACCTGTGTTACAGGAAATTAGCTCCATTGACAAGCTCCTGCACACAAATGCTGTTCTATAGGCAAAATCAAATTTGCTGTCGACCTCCATGTAGCTCACCACCACTGAGAGGGTCTAATCAAAACATACAGTGGTCCCTGGGGCAACTGAGAGTGCAACATCGGGGCAAAACACTGCCATGGCAGAAGCCTCCACAGTAGGACCAAAAACTTGAACTAACTATTGTCCGTGCACAAAATGATTCCAGCAATACAGTATCTTTACATTGCTCTGGGTGTACATGTGTATCTCTCACAGACGTATGTGTAAGTGGTCAATACTTGGGAAACGACCGGAGGAATCGGTCTCGTCATTATGAGTAGCAACCACCACTCGATCCAGACAATGGCCCTGTACCATGGTTAATGATGTACCGGTACAAAAGAGAGTGACATGGCAACATATCATGTGATAAAACTGTCTCGTGCAAAAAGAGATCCGGCATGCTCCATGGTTTCTGAAGCTGTCACAGGCAGGGAGTTATGGGTGCTGGGAATGAAATGGTCACATGTGCATTTGAATGTTCATTGTGGTATACATGTACATGTTTGCATTTCGTGTAGCATTGTGGATATTGTCAGACTGTGGACAGGGATGGAATGAAAATATCGGCCAGGTTTTTGCTTTCAACTCTCTTGATCGTGATTACTGATGGCAGTTTCCATCATTCATGGCTCAAAACACAGTGATGACAGGTTGTAACAAAGAGATTCCCTACCCGGGGATTGCTCGTGACCAGTGTTCTAGCTGGGACCATTTTAGTGCCGGGTAAAATTTTTGGATTACAAAGCATAGTGAGCGCAGTTCTTAATGCCTTCTGATGCTTGAAATACAATCCAATTGGTACATTTCCATTTTCCGTAATATTTCAGTTCATTTTTTTGGAAAATCCGTGCTGGGTGGCACAGCCAATTTCAACCCTGAGTGCCGGGCGGAAATTTGCAGTACCAGGTGGTGCCGCTCGGCGCCGCCCACGGCGGCTAGAACCCTGCTCATGACATCATTTTAATGATGCCTGGAAATGAGATGAGAAAGTAAACACCGTACAGCAATATCTGTCAACGTACTTGCAAACCTTTGGGTGTGTGCCTTTTTGTTTGTGAATCCACACCCCAGGGGTATTAATGTTGTTTTCTAATCTCTACATGCCAACTTTAAAAGGTTGCAATGATTTTTATGAAGAAAAAAAAAGGCCAGGTCCAGAAACTATCAAACCTCCCAAACCTACATTACATGTATGTGTGACTGTATTAATCACCAACAAATGAAGTGTCCGCTACACTCTCTCTCTCACTGAATGAGTATGGCATTTAAATGTTAATATTCCATTTGAGACGCAACACAATGACGACTGTGATTAAAACAGTATGCATTCCAACGTGCGTCCACAAGGTTAATTCCCCCTGACAAGTCCTACTGATCTCACCATGCTAGTACATACAACATGCACTGTTGTTAGATCACGGTCTCCGCAAACATGATTTCATGTGACACAAGGGTACTACATGGCTATGACTTATCACCACATTGCATTGCAAAGCCCAAATTGGACAACAAGGATGCACAATACACCAAATGGTATCTTTCTTCTGATAAGCTGATTTTCTACATTTGGTCAAGAATTTGGTGAAATTTCCATGCTTACTGCTTATCCTTGATACGCTACAACAATTTCTTACTCAAGTATTGTTTTCTCAGCTTCTCTGACAATATTGCTGAGAGTTACTTCCAAGGAACCAAGAAATAGAAATATTTTTATAAATTTTATTAAAACCCCTTGAAATTGCATCATTGGGATTCAATTAACCTTATTTCAAATTTTTGTTTTGCAATTTTAACCCATATTTTGATGCTTTTTTGGTTATATGCTAATGCAATTTGCATATTCATGAGCAGAACTATGATGTCATTCAAGGCACTGAATCTCAATGTTGCACTGATTTGTGCACAGAAAATTTCTAGACTTTTCTAACCACTGTTATGGCAGATTTTATTTTCTTTGGCAATTTATTGCTGTGTAAGTATATGGCAATAATCCAGCAAAAATCCTTTTCACAGAAATGTTCCCAGATAGCAAATTTGGGGTTCACAATTTAAACATGCAGCCTGAACCATGTCTTCCTGGATTTAAGTCAAAGTAAAAGCGCCCTCACTTGTCCAGAAATGCTTGGCCAATTTTTAATGTTTGAAAAAGTGCACCGTTCAGTTCAAGTAACTCCAAAAAGATGTCAAACAGTCTTCATACATGGAAGAGTACAGAGATACACAAAAAGTGATTCGAAGAAAAATTCATTTCCTCGATCCTTGCTACCTGTCATCTTATGACAATTCTAGACTACTTCGGCAGTCTACTGTGATTTTCTGAAAATAACTCTTTCTCAGAAAGCTTCCACCTGACACCAATCACTTCTTTCGACAATCACTTCTTTTCAGATAAACTCTTGGCTACCAAGACATTGAAAAATTCATCTCCAACAAGCAACTTGTGGAGTGGTTTTCTGTCTGAGTACTCCTGTCAGTAAACAACATTTTAACAGAAGGCTCATTTAATCCTTAAGTCCTAAATCCTCCAATGGTTTGAAGTGTCAGGTACATAAGGGTTCACTCTCGCTTTCCAGGCTCTCTTGGGAGGCCCCTGCACGAATCTACAAAATCTACTAGTCGTAAGAAACTAAATGACATGTTCCTTGTAGCTCAAGATTTAAGAGGCACTAAAGCTCCTGTGAAGAAACAGCTGCTCAGCTGTCCTCAATCCAGTGAAAAACTATGAAACCAACTTCATGGATTTTCAAGGGTCTGGGAAGGACAGGGTTAGGACTCAGTCGTCTTCTTACCCTCTGGAGTCTGGTGATCCCCACCGCTAGTGATCACGGTCTCCTCCGTCGTCTTGACCACCTTCTGATCGCCAGAGCTGGAAGATGAGATGAGTGTCCGCTCTGTCTTGACCACAGTGGTGCTGGATGTTTTCACCGTCTTCACTGTAGTCCCACCTGATCAAGTGGGCAAACAAAAGATTCAACTGGTCAGGCTGGAATTGTAATTCTTGACCGTCCAATCTAGCCAGCGTAGTTTGGACCCCATCAGCTGTGGCCAGTGTACAACCACACCTTCTGAACAAATACTGCACAAAATTACAACTAATGATGGACCGTTGAGGGCAATTAGTTTGGTGTGCCCTCACTAGGCGGTTATTTCCCGTCAAAACGACAAGACAGGTAGCTGGGATGGCATCCATTAAATGCTGTGAGATACGAGTGATCCAAGTAAAACCTCTTAATGGTGACTTTGAGGAAAATGTCAAACTACTCAAAATGCAGACAGTTTGGTAAAAAACACACATTTTACAGTTTGGCCCTTTCAGCAAAGCAGAATGTGAACAACTCTGTGAAAAAGAGTTCTCAGTCGCATGAGCCACTAAAAAGTTAAAGACTTTGACAAGAATCTAACACAGTGTAAATCGATAGGAGCCCTCAACTTTTTCACCCAAGTAATGTCCATTTTCAAACTGAGAGATTCATCAACACAAATGCTCAACTTTCTCTGCTCTTTCTAATGTAAACTGAAACAAAGTGACTGAAAAAAGAAGGCCTTATGAATCATTTTAACTGAGCAGATCACAAATTGTGGAATTTTTTTTTTTAAATTCAAATACCAGTTACTCACTCTGAATCATCATGGGGTCATCCATGTCAGTCTCCTGTACCACCACTGTCGTCGTCTCTGTCCTTGTTTCTGGTGCCGCATCATCACTGGCGGGCGGGGCCGACTCCTCAGCGGGGGCAGCTTCCTCAGCCACTGCAGCAGGCTCCTCAGCGGGTGGGGCCTCCTCAGCGATGGGGTGGCCGTCCACAGGGGCCTCCGGTTCCTGGGGGGCAGGTTCCGGCTCAGGCTCCGGGGGTGGAGGCCGCATGCCCTCGGGCAGCTCCAGCATGCACATGGGCTCGGTGAAGTACCGGGCAGACAGAGAGAACCTAGGAGAAATAAAGGAAAATTGGGGTTTTGAAACAGAACTGTAACATAACGACATCACGCTTTGTTTACATACATGTGTGCCTTCCTATGGCAATGAGGCTGGCCGCCATCTATCAAGCTCCCATAAGAAGGAATACATGAAAAAAAGGTCTACTGGAAACGTATTGCAAGTATCCAGGATTACGCCGCCCACCACTTTAACCCCTTGGCTACGGAAGACTGCTACTACCGCACCATTGTGTGAGGATTGGTGCATACCACACATACAGTCTATTCACCATACAGCTGCTGGTTCAATGGGGCCCACTGCTGGACAAAGCCCTCCACTCAGGGCATACCACAGCCCAGCAGTCACAGTCAAAAGAATCCTGCCGTGAAGGGGTTATAGGCCACCAAATCTCTTCTCAATTTGCACCGGAAAAAAATCCAGAAAATGCCAAAGCACTGGAAGCATTCAACCCTGACAAAACAATTCAAACCAATACAACCCTGAAAGATTGAGATATTGAATGGTGAAAACTTCCAACGATATGATAACCTCTTAGAAATTACTGACAAGGTAAACGGAACAAGAAACAAATCATGAGAAGTCGTCACTGCTTGCTTTGCTTCACCCAGGAGTTAATGGACACCTATGACGTTAGTTCTTTCTACCAGCCACGGAAGCAATCATGCTGATGGCCTTAAGAAATGTTTTCTAGATCCGATAAGCAGTATTAATGATGACACAGCCGGCATTAAGCATCAGCATATTAAGAACACCATAATGGTGCATTAGCACGTCGTCAGTTACTGAAAGTTATTTGTCTACCGACCTTTCAAGCTCAGACGGCGAGAGCAGGTAGAATCCCTCCCCGCGAGACGTGAAGATGAGAGACTGAATGCCAGCCACGTTCTCCTTGCGGAGGGCAGAGAAGCCCAGCTGTTTCTTGAGGGCCGGAATGCTGTAGATGGCCAGCTCTCCCAGGTTGGTCAGGCAACTGATGCAGTTCTCAGAGTAGTTGTCGTCTTTTTTTTGGGGGGGGAGACGAAACCACAATGTTTCAATCCATCAAACTGCTACGGGTATGTCTTTTGGATTCCACAGTCCTTCTGTCTTTTTTGCCTCAGAGGGAGGTCAGTCCATTGAAAAATCCTCATTCCTTACAATGCTATCGCAAGTCAGGCACGCCTTCAAAGTTTGTGATCAGATTTGTAAGTGTCAAATTCAATTCGCAAACTCACCACTTCGGCTTCTGAAGTTGATGTAGCTGACCTTGCGAACCTTGGACCCATCGTGAGCGGTCAGCTTGGTCTTGCGGAATGGCTTCAGGCTGGGCAGGTGGAATACCTGGGATAAGGGAAGAGAGACGGGTCAAACTTCAGCAAGCTTATTGAGACTGTCCAATCGCATCTGAGATAAAATTCACTTTGGTCAATGCTAAATAAGGTCTTCCTTTCTTATGCCACAATCGTTTTTTTTTGCCAACAGGGCTGGTAAAACTTTGGCTGGCTGTCAGTACAAGAGTGAAAGAATTATTCGTTAAGTGCTAACAACTTCGCGCTGGGCCCATTTATCCATGTTTATTCTGCTGGGCCAGGCGATTTTTCATTTTTTTCTGTTTTCAAAATTCTTTAAAACTTCATATCTCCATTTACTGGATGCTTACAAACCACACAAATGACTGTCTGGTTTCTACTCCAATCTGACAGGCAACATCTACTGACGCTTCAGTATTTCAGCCAGGCCTGCCGCCTTGTAAAAAAGCCCAGATTGTGCAGTGTTACGTAATTTTCTTTTGTTCCCGAAACTGGCCAAGTGCGCAGCTGGCCTCTTTTCAAATGCGGCCAGATTAGTGTGCAGCGGCATTGTATCGCTGGAGCCTTTTGTCCCCAGTCGTAATCCACTGGCACTGAATGCCACCAACAGTGGTATACCGTATCAAAACAATGATGGATTACCTCCGCTATTGACAACTGAAATAATGTTGGCAATTCCCAGCAGCTTGATCTTATGTTCCGAGTACGGTCTTCTGTTACAAGGCCCAGTTCCCTTTGTCCAATTTCGGGCACCCCATCTGTGCGTATTAAGCCAACGTCTCCAAAATCGGGCTCCCCAGCATTTAGTGGTTAAAAATTGTCACTCAGTTATCAAAATTTATCACTCAGGTATCAAAACATCACATAAATACAACTACAGGCACTAAATACGACACAACAAACTCCCTTCTTTAAGGTGATGAAGCAAATGTATATTTTGAGGTTAAATCCGACATCGAGCTAGGGTGATATTTCTGTAAACTCTGGCTGCTCATACAAATAAGTAGGCAGTTGGAGAGGTGTCTATGAAAAGTAAGTAACTATGCTCAATAAATTCATGATGAAGGTGCAAAACGTCAAGGTTTTTGCCCTTTCTTTTTTCCGTAAGCCT
This sequence comes from Acanthaster planci, assembly GCF_054643075.1. Classification (NCBI taxonomy): domain Eukaryota; kingdom Metazoa; phylum Echinodermata; class Asteroidea; order Valvatida; family Acanthasteridae; genus Acanthaster; species Acanthaster planci. The sequence goes on along the minus strand of NC_141783.1, from coordinate 20,217,288 downwards.
CCCGCTTTAAAATTTGTCTCTTGCTAATCTAATCAGGTCTCAGCCCATCACCTGCTTTATTTAAAATCTAGAAAAGTCAGATTTTCCACATAAATTCTACTGCAGCAATGCTCTGCAGGTTGGGAGATGTGCAGGCATTGATCTTGGACTGTGCTGATGTGAGCCAGGTGACACAGCGGCTACAGCTTACAACCTACCTTGAACTGTTCCTCGGAGCACACGATGAGGCTATGGCCGCTCATGTTGGGTGGCTTGGCTCGCTCGTTCTGTACATCAATGGGGTCTGGCAAGGGGTAGGTGTCACTGTCCACAATGACCAGAGACACCACGGGGGCGCCGTGCTTCAACCTGATCTCCTTAGCTGTGATGAGGTCGAAAAAATTATATAAAGTTATATAACATGATCAAAGGTTAGCGAGGTTGAACCTGAAGCTTCTCCTTCACCGACGCAGGATTCCTGCATCTTTAGGGTCAATAATTCAATTCTGTGACTAAATGATGAAGATCCATGACCGGTTTATTTAAATGTAGATTTAACTATGAGAGATGCAACATTTGTTTCCAATTTGTTTTCCATTTGAAATTTTGAATAAATTGGTCCCAAAACATGTGCGACTTATCTGTGACTATTTTTGCCATTTTTACCAATTTCCATGTATTTTTTGGTACCTGAGAATGGAAAATAAAATTCAACCTTGTATCATAAAACCAAAAGGGAAAGCATAGATAAGGCTGGGTACTAGACCCAATGGCAACTAGTACCAGTTTGCCTGTTATTGACTGTGTTGAAAACATGACTGGGCACTTGGGTTCTCCTGTAATCCTCTCCCTTTTGGTTCACACAAATTTCAGAAAATTATTTATGAATTTTGCTGCTGCAATTAAATGAGTTTATTTTTTAAATGTGTTGTTTTTGCTCTATTAATTTTTAAAACATATCTCATTCATCTTCGCCCTGTCGTGAGTACTTTAATTTACTGTCCACTTGGGACTGGGGTTTTATGTTGCATCCTAATTGTTTGGTCCGTATTTTGGTTGAATATTGAATCAAGATGATGAAATTATATATGCACTTCTTCACATGGTTTTTACCTTCAGATCACTCACAAATCGGAATGCAACCTTTTTTTAAATCAAAATCTATCTGCTGTTTTGAAAATTGCCCGTCTCCCCAAAGTGGGGTGCATAGGGTAAAGAAATGAATCCTGTCAGTGTATGGGCAACCCCAGCAGGACGAAGAGAGGGTGCAATTTTCCTAGCAGCGGAGGCTCCATTGATGGGAACGGTTAGTTCACGAACTTTGCCAGTTCAGGAGTGACTATGAAATGCACACGTTATGGTAAAGTCACTACCAGCATAATAAAACACGCCCCACCAACAAGGCTCTTTTCAACCCATGGGGGAGTGCTTCTGCTCAAGGCAGATTAGCTGTTAAAAGTTACATTACAAATAGGTCAATTTGTGGACTGCCATATTTGAGAGCCGTTGTTATAGTACACAGATTCTTACAAATCATTGCCTCCACTGCGTCCGTGTCTCGTTTGTCGGCTCCAGGGATGCTGATCACGTAGATGATGACAGATCCGGCATTAGTGCCACACCACAGAGAGGGAGTTGCCACCTGGCCTAAACAACGGAACCACAAGAAGTGCATGGAATGAGTCATTAATCTTGAAATGGGGTTTTTTTCTCACCAGTTTGTGTTTTTCTACTAAGCGACTTGTGAAAAGGGACAAAGCAGCAAAGCGACCAGAGCTTCCTGAAACTCAACGCAAACAAAATAACATCAGAGAGACTTCCTTGTCTGTAGACCTCTTTAAGATGACGCCATGCTGGATTAGAGTCCAGCGTATAAAGTCCTGAATCACCGGATAGCTGAATTGTTGGCATGTGGACTGTAGGTCCAACAGACATTCACATCATAATGGTATTAATTCAATGGAGATGGTATGCTGTTTAACTACGCCCAAGGGTCAGGGGTGCCAAAGGCATGGTTTTTTGGGGGGGAAGGGGAGTGGTCTGCCTCTTATAGACAAGGGGCAGTGTTCAGATTCAGGGGACTTACTGTCATTGACAAAGGTGTTGGCAAAGTACAGGCATCGGACCATGCTGGTCTTGGTGTCATCACTCCTGGCTTCAATCTTGCGTTCCACCTGGGCCATCTCGCGGGTCGGGCTGGACTTGGCACCGCTGTCGTCCTTGCCCTCAGGCTACAAAACGAGGAAAGAAAAATCAGAAATCAACATGAAGTCCACACAACAGTTACACTGGAAAATTCAAATACTGATACTGTAATCTTGCTAAACAGAGCAAACAAACAGTATAATACGTTATTTTCCAACTTAAACAATAATTAAGCAGAATTCAGCAAACACAGTCATCTGTGTGATATCTTTAAGGTGTTGAAAAGAAAAAAAAAAGTGGGGTTTTTTGAGAAATAAAATTTCGTAAGAATTTAAATCGAAAATATTAAAGTATAAAACTTTAAGTTTCTTTCCCTAAGAAAAGGCCATGCACTCAATTCTGGAAGAATTTAATGTGTTTTGAAACGATGAGTGTTTAAGGACAAGCAATGTCAGGCTGCCAATACTTTTCTCAAATTTCTCCATTTTGTCAATGCCTGTGGTCTGTACACCCACTCGTTTCATTTGCAAGTTTTATTAATTTTTCAAGAGCAGTGAGCTTGTGTATTCAATTCCAGGAGAATAATTTTGGGTATGTAAAGGTTTTCTCTCGGTGTTTTATACCTTGTCTGCGTCAATGTCCGTGGTCTGCACGCCCTCCCCAGATCCACTGGCTCCGCCTTCCGCTCGCTCCTTCTTGGGCGATCCAGCCCTGTGGTCCCGCCTCTTCCGCAGCCTGCGGATGGAGGCACGCAGCGACTTGGCCATGGAGCGCTTGCGGGTCATGGGCTGCCCCGTAGACGACAGGTCGTTGGGGTTCAGGGTGCAGTGGGCGCTGACCAGCTTCTTCTGCACGGTGTCAAACAGGGCAAAGCCATGGCTGGTGCCCAGGCCAGCCAGCCCCCAGCTAGTTTGAAGGGCCAGGGCTGTGATGGAGGCCGGGGGTTGGGCTTGCACCACCATGGATGGCTGGAAGCCAGGGGCAAACTTCAGGGCATCTTCCTTGACACCCAGCGACTCATGGCCCTTCCACACAAATTTGTCTTGCTCCCCGACAATCTGAATTGGAAAGCTCTGCAGGACAAGAAAACAATCGTTCGTTACAGTTATCTGCGGGTTTTAATGTTGTATTTCCCCTTTGATTAATAAGAAGAATAATTTTCTTTTAAATTAATCACCAAAGTTCTACCTCTATTTCGGTCAGACCCACAAGACAGGCCTTTCAATTTTTCCTCTGCAAGAAAATGTGGAAACCCTATCAAGCTGTTGTTTACATCCTTGCCCACAAACAGAAAAAATTACAAGAAAGTGGCATGCTGTGCAATACTTTACATTTTTCAACCACACAAGGCGGAGGAAATCTGTCTAATGAGCATCATGTTACTGACTTTCACACAAACAACATCTCTCAAGCAGAACTGAAAGTACGATGAGGAAACGTCCAACCACGCCACCCTGACCATGATTTCATCTCTGAGCAGAAATCTTCTTAGTAGCTTCTTTATGATCTTCTAGAGTGGTTCAATACCCCATTGAGCGTTTGTCCATTTTTAGCTTAATTAGTCCCACAGGAAATCATTGCGTTCAATTTATTTCAACACTGGACATGCTTTACTGCTGCGTGAATTAATACGCCCATTGGGAATCGTTGATGAATGGGACCAACATGCATCGAGACGACTGTGGGTCTCTCAAAAAAAGCTCACCAATGAGAGCACACAAAAGCTTCAGTCACGAAAGGGGTAACTGTGTCAGCTAACCCACATGAGCCGGCTGAAATAAGCTTTGAGATTGCTTACCTCCACGGTCTTCTCTACCTCCTCCGTTCCGATGTTGAGAATGACCACCTGGCCAGCGGTGCCTCCCACCAGCAGGGAGCCACTGACCGGGCACAGGACAATCCTCTGAATGCCCAGGCGAGGATCGTCGCTGAAGGGGTCAAAATTGCCAACCTGGGGGGGGGGAATGGATGTAGGAACACACAACTACTGATGAACTCTGCTGTGAACATTGAAAATTCTGTCAGGAACTCTGTCGTGACACCACTGGACTCATTAGGTGAACACAGTACATTCGCATTTAAAACAACAGATTTTGCAATTATACTCGTGAACAAAGAGGTGAATTCTTCAAGTAAACTCAATGGGCTCCATGCTGAAACGGGATTGTACAGTTTTACGCCTCAACAACGTTCAGCTTGAAAAACCTATTGCAGGCAGGTGGAGTGTGAAGCAAGGAACACATCTGTGAACAGTTTTCACTGGAATGTACAGTCTTTGCGACCAGTTGAAACAGTTACCCATGAGCCTCTCTTTCATTTCATTCAACAGTGAAAGAGAAACTAACACAGAATGGAATGAGCAAGCTACAGCCAGGTATCGTCATGAATCCGTCATGAATGGTCCTGGTTTCATGCTGTACAATGCAATGTACATGGCTATTGATATCCAGTAATGCCCTAAGGTCTAGCCATAAATAACTGATGGTACTCTCCTAACTAGCTCATGTATTATGAAAGTCTGTTTATCCAACTATCACTATCCGATTCCTCTCCTTCTCTGGATGTATCCAAAATTAGCTTTGGCTACATCCACCTAATAAAGTGTACCCAGACTAAGATCTAGCCACGAGATTCTGATGCAGTCTTACCTTGCGGAATGGCGGCCACTCGCCCTCCGTCTCGCCTACCCCTGCGTCAGCATGGTCGGCCTCGGTCACAAAGGCCTGGGCGGTGCTTAACTTGTAGAGGAACTTCAGGGAGACGGTGGAGGCATCCCAGAAGCGGACGGTGCCGTCCTCGTGGCCAGTCATCAGGAGGTCATGCGGGGTGGGCAGCTCGGCCAGGTTCTTACCCCCATTCATCGGCCACTCCTTCACAAGACACAAAACACAGGAACCCGATTTTATTCAACAACTTCATCTACCATTGTGTTACAGTTCTTTTACTGACCTTGAGAGTTGAAGAGTTACAAAATGTTGCAAGGGCTCACTAGTACTATTAACTATTCAAAATTAGTATATCTAGCAGGAATTTTTTATAAGATGAACAAAGAAATTGACTGGAGTAGGATTTGAACCTGCGACCTCCACAACTCCGGTGCTCTACCAACTGAGCTACCCAGCCTTGCATTGGTGGCTTTTCCCATTTGACAGTACCTTTATTTGGAGGCGCTATTTAGAAGCCACAAAACATAAAAGCACCATGCAGTCAGGGATCACACCCCATTACACAATGCAACCTGGGAAGTTGGGAAATAGTTTGTGTGTGCTTTTCCTAAGGTGTTCCACGATTCATTTGCAACCTGAAAAAAATGTAACAACCCCTGATACAGCCGAAGGCTTTCTTGAGTGTGATAACCATGTGATAACAATGCCAAGTGAAATGCACAGGTTGAAAACAATAAACAAAAGAAGCTTTGTAGTATAGCTGTAGACTAACCCAGAGCAAGAATTCAAAGCCATTTGTGCAGTGACACCAAGATTGCACCAAGGAGGGACGTTCATCTAATTCCTTTTCAACCAACAGGGTGCTGTGATTTACCCAAGCTTAAGGTCGCGAGTGTGTCACTACAGTAATGATCATCTTCTTGGATTAGTCTACTGTATTTTAATCTTGATAGATGCTGAGCTAATGAGATTGAGCACTGCTGTCCAGAAGATAGTTCCAGATGAAAGCTCAATTTGATTCAGTTTGGTATGAGCCCAAAGTGTCTCATGAATGATCAAAGGCTGTGTCCAATCAACTGGCTGTGGCCAACATTAACACACGACCCTGTGGTAAACGGCTACAGCCACCAACCAGTGACCTCCATATGCTCACTCATAATTTCCAACCGCAGCCACAATCTTTGGACGCGGCCGGACACTCCTTACCCTCTGCGAGGTGTTGTTAGCCATCTGTTGCTCCCCAGCGGCCACAATCTTGTCCCAGAGCTCTGAGGGGACATTGCTGACGTGCTGCTGGCAGGTGATGGCTGAGGCGTGCAGAGAGGACAGGTAGGGCAGGTTGAAGACCGGCCAACTGAAACCAAGCAATGACAAATCCAAGCAATTAATGGGGCAAATGTTGTTAAGCTGCCCTGAACAACTAGATATTTTTCAGTTATGGATAGTGCATAATTGAACAGGTTGTAAATCAAAGTTTACCAAGAGGTTTTATGAGGTTTAACAGGGTTTTGTTGGGTACCTCAGGATAAAACCTCAAACTAAACCTTACTTAATTCTACAATACTCCTCCACTCAATGACTTATACCAAAAAGTACCCATACAAACAAAAACACAATGCATAAACCGGTAGAAAGTGACATACTTTATAATGAGGATGATACAAAATTTGAGCAGGTGGCTCACTGAGGTACAGAGAATTGGCAAGTTAAGACTTGGACCATAATGGCTTTCAAAGAGTGGAGTTGAGCCAGGGTTAAAGTCAAGACCACACTTGAGGCTTCATTCTCAAACTTTTGCACAACTCTGAACTGGGTTATAGCCATGACCAGACACGAGAGGATTACTCGCAAAACCATTCACAAGAACGTACCCAGGACCATTAAAAAGTAGCTGAGTGCTGACGATGACAAGGGTTTTTTTATCTGCAATTCATTTGAAGAGCTCGTTACTTGAAATCAGACAGGAGGTCTTGTAATGATCTGAAGAGGTCTTGATTACAACACCGTTGTCTGGCTATTTTTTTCTATCGGCTGGGAGATCAAGTTACTTGAATACATGACTCACCCCTCTGACTGCAGATCAATGAAGACAATCTCCTCCTCTACCAAGACAACCAGAGTGTGTGGCTCATCAAACTCTACAAGCAAATGACAGAAAGCAGAGAGGGGAATGACCCACCAACGGAGACAATGAGCCGGCTTGGTGCCTTACCTCCAAACTGATGACTTCATTGAACATTGCCCTGCTGCACAAGCCGTGACACTTCAATATGTGCAGGGAAGTAAAATGCCAATAAGACATTAAAAGTATAGGAAATACACTGCCGATGAAGATAGGCATGAAGCTCTAATTCTTAATGCTATGAGAGCTGGGGTACATCTCTCTGATACCTTCGCTATTTATGTTTTTATCATGCCCAGCCCTCGGTTCTTCCACTGTCTTGCCGTCCTGTTTTTATACAGAACTGTCTGAAAATCTGAACAGCCCTTCTTGTCAAATGTCCTTTTCTATCAAGACCAGTAGGCCCCAAATTTTAACCTTATTGAATTGAATGACTTGTGCTAAACGCACGGCCAATACGTGTGTGAGCGTCAACTTCAAATGACCGTAACAAAATCCTTTGTAGGACTGAATCGAAACTTCACTGATATACTCATCCAAATTTCAAGAAGATGAGGGATATTGCTCATTGGGTCAGTTATTCCACATTCCTGTCTGAAAGGTTACAAAAAAAAAATTATTTCAAAGCCCTTTCAGGGTTTATCATGGAAGCTTACAGTCGGACAGTAGTTCTTAATAAATCTTGACTTATGAGTAGGGATAAACTTCGGAGTAGTTGTCGTACCGTATTCAGCATCCACATCAGACATGGTGAAGAAGTCAATGACCTTGGAGGTGAAGTCCAAGACGACGTGCTTGTTGCCTTGCATGACGGTCACACAGTGGCGGTCGCCGTAGCTGGCACGGGGCATACCGCCGGAGAAGATCATGAAAGGGTCACTGGCAAAGAAATGAACACTAAGATTTAGCTGGAGTTCCTGAAACCTGACACAGCAAACCACTGTCACTGTAAATGTACAACGCTTTGCAGTATTTTGCCAGACGGCAAGAAACACCAAGAGATGTACATATATGGTAAGGGGGCCAAGATGGCTTCAGGAGTGTTTAAAGGCCAGCTGATCAGGGGTAATAACAACATATTCTGACTTCACTCATTTTCTGGGTAAATGTGCCATATACACGTACACATATACGCATAAAAGTGTCATATAAATCCATATGGGTTTTCAGGGACAATACTTTCACACTTGTGCTTGTTAACAGCAGCAGGTATAAAGCAAAACACGATAGCGTAACTAAAAACTGAAAATAGGCTACTTTGAAAAGTAAATACAAAGTCAGTTAAAACAACTCTACCAGAAGCAACAATAAAAGAATTGTCAACCCTGAGAAACCATTATTTTGGAGTCTTTGCATAGTTAAATTGCAAACTGTCATCATTCTTTTATTGTTTCAGAACAACTCCACTTTGCCACTTCTGTCTGTATTAAGCCAAGTAAAAGCCAATTCTATCCGTGAAATAAATGACTACAAGGGAAATATATTTGACTCCGATATTTGGGCACGGGAATCCGTCACAGCTCTTTTACTCAGCAGAGAACAAGGAAACTAGGAACAGCAAATCTGACAGGAAATTCAATAAGCCAAAAAGGCAAGTGAAAGTTGATGTTCTCATTTCCTGTTGGGCCCCCACAGGCACTCCAAGCGGTTCCTACGAGCCATCCCTTGGGGGTAATTCACCCATTTCTGTCACCCAAAAATCTTCTCATTTGGCCAGTTCCCACGGCCAGGACACAATAATGGAATCAAGCTACTGTGCAGTAAGCAACTTTGATATTTATCCGAGGCACTTGTCTGCAACTTTTCCAGAACAAGTATTTAATTATTTTTCAAAGGCAAAACAGTTGCATCATGCTTGGCAAGCCATCAAATTTTGTTGCGCACTTACAAAAGACAGCTTCCGGGTACTGCACAGTTTTCACATTCAGTTTATTCGCACGTGTTTTTTCTCTTACATGTATGTCTAATTTTCCAGGAGTCTGGGTAGACAAATACCGTAGATACTTGAACAGGAAAAACAGCTGTAGAAATACGACACTATTTCCATGACACAACAGTACCCCCGTTTCAACACACCGTGGATTAACTTCATTAGGTGGAAATACACTGTTTAAGCCATTAACGAGCAGGTTGCTGGGGGAAGGAGGGGCAGAAATAGCGCCCGTACTCTCAAGCATCATAGGGAGAACTGCCAGACTAAATGTATGTGAACAGCATCTGCTCATTTCTCCCTTCAGCAGACATCTCAAGCAAACACTACAGGAAGCTCTCATATTCCCAAATTAGTTCCGTTTCAAAACAGATTGTACATTTGTCATTCCAACACGGACGGGGGGAAGGTTGAGAGATGCCGTGTTGTGACGCACTACACTTATTTGTACAAAGTCGGGAAAACCACAGACATAAACCCACAGACGGGCAGCTTCTACTCAAAACAACAGAAGGGTACCGTAGCCAAGACAGCACCTGACTGTCTTGGCTACGGCAAATTCTTCCCTTGATATAGGGAATTTACCGCCCACCGTGACCTCTTACCTCTTGGTGGTCAGGTACTTCAGCTTGTTGATGGCCTTGCAGGGGAATGGTCCTGAAATAAAAGAAACCCAACAATAACAGACCGGTATATACAAACCTTAAAAAGAACTGAAACCCCCCGCCCCCCAAAAAACACCTCCCTCAAACAGAGCAGGAGTAAATGACAAGGAACGCCTCTCCCAACTCAATGCAGTGAGAATGGAGAGGATTCTCTTAGCATTGTTTTCCATTTATGTTCACTTTGCGAATCGGGAGTTCTGAAAATTGCTTGACAAAATTCAATTTTGGAAAGCGACACACACATGCAATAAAGCATGAAACGTGCTTCAAAACCTGCAAATTGTATTTGGAAAAGTTCACAGTTGGCGCTGTCACTTTGAAATCTTGTCTGAGAGTTGAGATAAGATGCACGTGATGAAAAGTATTTATATCTTGCTCATTCATGATTTGTAATAGAAACAAGAAATTTTCAGAGTGGGAGGAGGCGGGATGGTTAGCAGGGGGGCCAAAGGATGCTGCTTTTCCAGCTGAACTTCATGTTAATACATGTACCACTTGGAGACAATTCCAACGAGGATCGTTATTTGTGTTAGCTTTAATTATATGCACACTAGCACAACATAGGGCCCATGCTGTCCTGTCAGTACCAATGAACCAACTGATCTGGATTCTAGCTGAACTGTAAAAGTTCTATCAAACCAAGTTTCTTTAGAGTCCTGTTCAAGACCGTGCAACGGACCTTTCCCATGAAATACGCAAATTAGACTGGCTACTACCACTGGTTGGCAAGCGCGGCCGTTAACACAGTCGGCAGTGTAGGTGAGCTGCTAGTAACCATAACCTGGAGCGTGGAAGGTCAATCAAAACCGCATTACTTCCTTTGCCCGATACTTGAGCGTGCTTTTTTCAAAACTAAGTGAAGTTTTCAGTGTTCTGAGGTCGGAAAGTAACAATTCCTTATCTTTAAGTTTGGCACTCATGTCAAACTATACTAGTACAGAAACGGCGATACTGGTGCCCCCAAAGAGATTTGTATTGTTATATCATAGATTTAAGCAACTTTGCCAACCAGTGGTGGTAATGCGCATGTCTTATTCGCATATTGCACGGGAAAGGACCATCACCATCCATGTTGCATGCATTTATACATGTAATCAGTGTCCACTTACATGTACATGTATACACCAACTACTTACGAGAACTTGCTACAGTATTTGGACTTTTTCAGTCTTAAATTGCTGTGCAAAAAGCAACCAATATGCCACATGCCGAATGTGGTGTACACTTAGTAGACCTTTGATTATTAAAAATAAAGGCCTAGTCTGCTCTGGCATTTGCGTGATGTTTGGAAGACTGGCTGGTTAACTACTGAACAAGGGATCTTTGCGGGTGAATGTAAGAGGACATTCATGTTGTGGTCGGTTAGTAAACAGGTTACTGTGCATTGCTGATGGGATTTTGGGGATGAGACGCGAATCTACAATGGCGCAGAAGATAACGCGAGCCAATTATAGAGGGGGAAAGCAAACATGGTGCTATAAGATGCATCGGGCATGTCAGTGCCAAAAACAAGAAGAAAAAAAAGGCTGTGCAAAATATTTGAAGATAACTTACTGCCGTATTGAAAAAAAAAAAGGAAAAAGTGCATGTGATCTGTGAGGTTTGCATGCCAAATTCCCACCCTAAAATTGCACATTTGAAGCTTCCGTTGCAGTTTGGATGGTTTTGGGCAGGTCCTAATCTTACCATTCATTTCTTCCCCGTCTATAATTGGTCTATTCTTGCTCCCTGAAGGACAGGACAGATGATGGGGGGGGGAGGGAGGTGGAAACAGAGAATATAAGAACATGGGAAAAGAAACAAACTTGTGAACAAAAATGGGGTGTCTCAGGAGATTCCATGTCATCATGGGGGGGTTGTGAAAAAAGTGAGGGGGTTAATCAACGCAGGACAAATTAATGTAAATAATACACACGACGACATGAAAGAGAAGGGTTTCAAACCACGTTAGAGTCCAAACTTTTCAATCATTGACAGATGGAATTGCTTTTGACAGCACTGAAACAGCATCATGACTGGCAATTTTAGTAATGTCAGACTTTATTAGACAGGAAAGGAAATAGGAAACTACCGATGTCAGGAATTTTTTTTCCTCCTTTTTGGCTTCCATTAGGTTCTGAATTTAATCTTCAGGCATGCACAGGTACTAGGTAGGTATCAAGTACATGTCCTCGGACATCAACAGTGACAATATTGCCTTTTGTAAACAACGAATGTTTTAGCAACAGTTCTGTCCTCTAAGTTGAGGAGTTTGCTACAGGTGCATGGAGTCTGTAGACTGTGCAAGTGTAGGGATAAAGGCAAGGAACTAGACATGCAACATCCGTACTACCTTGCATGCTTTAAAGAAAAAAAAAAGGAATGAGTTTGGACTTCTAGGTTTCAATGGATGTGGTACGTAAATTGATTCTTAGTTCTTAGCATGAAAAAAATCATCCAATTGAACTCTTTCCGTAACACTGTATCTAAAAACAGTAAATTCTGTTGATAACAGCAGACTTCATCATTTGTCCATTTGCACACACTTTCCTGGCATTGTGAAGCAAACTCTTTTGGCCACCAAAACTTCCAACACAGCAGAGAGCAACCACCCCTTTCCTCGGATAGTGGCCCCTCAACCCCAAAATGATATTGATTCACCCACTGACTCTTCCGTCCAAACCGCTACGGTCAGAAAACATGTTAGTATGGTACCATGCTTTCACCCCCCAGTGCATGTGTTCTTAACTAACTATGAGATGGGTATGCATTTTGGTAAGCTGTAACACTCTTGAGGTGCAAAAGGGCATACAAATGGCTTCTAGAGGAAAGTAATTCGCTCATTCAGTTACATGTACATGTACCATGACTTCTGTCCACATAAAATTGTCACAATGTACACTGTGGCTGCATCCGAATCTCTTGTCTCGAGCTAGGTCTAGGTCTTCACTCCATTGGAAATGCGTGGAGATGCGCAGACAACAGACCTAGCCGTAGCTCTGGAAGCCCATTTCGGACACGGCCTGTACATGTTTTTTGCCACCACCATATCACAGTTTGAACTCTGATCTCGGACACTTGTGATGTAAATTATTTTTGAATGCTCAGACTGTGAGGTTGCTAAAACCCTTATATAATCTGGCCTGCATTGCCTTGTATCAACTGTGGGAGAGATCTGAATGCACACGCATGTAATGCCACATTGGGGTACATGTCTACGAGGTATTTTATGGAAGAGGCCTAACCCATCAAGTACTCCACACATTTCCATCAATCAGGATTTGTGAGTTTATTCAGTAAACCCACTTCTTGTGACAAACATAGGGCACTGAACTTGAACAAACAGTTTAACTGAATTTCTGATTATTAAGTTCGGGGGCAGAACTACTGCGGTGTTGAACTCTGCCAAAATGTCTGTTTTCATGAAAAATCAGCAGCTTTCAGACAGAGATAACAAACACTGGTTTATAAACTCCACCAGGTACAATTTCAGAATGATGTTGGTTCCCCAGTTTTAGATTCAATTTTTCCCTATAAAGTTCAGTTCCATTGTTAATTACGCTTGATACCTTCAACACAATACCTTCCATGTCAGTACACTGTGGGTGTACAGGACTCCCTACAAAGGACTCGGGGAATTGAAAAAGTTGCTTGTGAAAAAGCCACTCGTGACCACTATGTAACGGGGTTGCACCATGCTGTGCTTTTACCGCTGATTTGAGCCCTCGAATGTCAGCCTGGCTGTATTGTGAAACGCTCCCACTGTAGGTCAACCTGAGCTTGGCTGAAGTGGCATGCACTACTGATTGCTCTTACTTCAGGGGATAAGTCTGACCACCGACTCACGGAAGCAGCCTGGAGTTGAAGTGCACCCTCAATGGCAACGGTGATCGGCGCTGCTGTCCAGACACAAGACTTTTCACAAGACCATTCACAGGACACAGGGAGAACCATGACAAAAGAATGCTTTTGTTGCATTTTATTTCAATAGTTGTAACTTGAATTCAGACTGGAGGTCGTGTTGATATTGTGATGATCTTGTGTGGGGGTCTGAAGGGGTGTCAACTACAACACTGAAGGAGAATACAGGCTGGTGAGAAGTTTTTCAAGTGGGCTTGCGTACACACCTTCAGCTCATTCAAACAGAAATTGGTCATGTGTGGTCAATGCATCCCCTGCCAACCCACATGCAAACCTGTGCATGCATGCTGTGATTTCCAACCAAAGGAACACTGTTGGAATGTAAATGCACGCCATCTCTTGTTCCTGCTTCTCCCACCCTAAGACTTCCACCTACCGTACGGGATGACAGGCTCCTTCTCGGGCTGTGAGGACTCCTGGGCATTCCAGACGCAGTAACTGCCGTCGTTGTGGGCGCTGGTGAAGCGCAGGCCATCGCGGTGCCAGCAGAGTGACTCCAGCTGCTGGTTGCTGACAAACGTCTGCTCAGCCGTCAACTCCTTAGGGTGCCAGACCACAATCAGGCCTCGGTTGTAGCCAATCAGGAGCTGGGGAAAGTCGCGAGACATTTTCATACGGGGACGAAGATCGTCAGTCAAGATATCAGTGAACACACAAAGATTACCTTTTCAATTATATTTTACCCTGAATGCTTAAGAGCTTTGTTGAGAGGCAAAATGCAAAATTAAATAGGCAGTAACCTGAGGTTTACCTCAACGTTTCATGATATTTAACTCATTCCTTTTTGGATACTGTAACCTCAAGTTAAAACCTTGATTTAGCCCTTGTTTTATTTTGCATTTTTACCTAGTCTAAAACGTTTTCATTGAATGCTTTCAAAACTCTGTCATCACTGCAGAAAGTCACTGTGCACACAAAAGCTTTTGGCTCGAGTCACACCTGTAGTTGCAACTAAGTCCATTACAGGTTTAGCTTTGAGTATTTGAGTATCACCAGTGGCAGAGTATGAACAATGAGGAACAATGACAGAGGAATGCCTGTCACACTTAATTTGAAAGCTTGTAGCTTGTGACTAGAGACTGGATGACTCAGGATTGACTTTTGAGGCACCTGTCTTGACAACAACACGCTGGTATCTGCCGACCAAACTTTCATTATTCTTTCCAACAATACTTCAAAGTTACCAGCTGCAGCAACTTAAAGAGCAACTCAAAGGAAAGCATGTTTTCTCTGATTTTATCTGTTCAAATAAACATGGAAGCATCCACATCAACCAAAGTGTCATTTGTCTTCAGAGCTCAAATATAACAAGCTAAAAAGGGCTTTTTTTCTGTCCATGCCAAGATGCGAATTCGGAATGTAGATTGTGTCATTCTGAGAAAACAGAGAAAACAAGGGGAACCCTTGCCCTGTGTTCGTAGTGGATAAACCCTTTGCATGCCAAGCAATGACTCCAAACAATGGTTACATGCGCTGTTTGATATGCACAAGGTTTATCCACTACGAACACAGGGGGAGGGTTCCCCTGATTTTCTGTTTTCTCAGAATGACGCAATCTACATTCAGAATTGGCGTCTTAGCATTAACAGAAATAAACCCTTTCTACATGTAGCTTGTTATAGTTGAGCTCTGAAGACAAATGACACTGCGTTCAATTTGAATGCTTCCACGTTTATTTGAACAGACAAAATCAGAAAAAAACATGTTTTCCTTTGAGTTGCTCTTTAAAATGCAAGAATTGAACAAACACATCAAAGACGAGGAATGGCATTCTTTCCCCATTCAGCCCCTCACCTTCTCATCATCAGTCGGGTGTTGGGCAATGGCCTCAACTGGGCCAGGGTTGACCTTGTAGTCGTCGGGAACGCTGAAGGAGGAGGAGGAATCACGTAACCTGGTTAGAGACGGGGTTAGAAACCAAGCGAGTAGTTGTTGGAAAAAATGTGAAGCGTGTGAGGAAGAACACACACACACAAACATACAACAAAAGGACGACAGAGATGAGGAAAGAAAGTTCACCGACAAGAGGGGGGGAGGGATTAGATCATGGTATGAGCAAGTGTGAGTTGTGTGGTTCATGAACATTTGCGGCCCTGACAACTGCACCAGCAATGTCAGGCCCCAAAATCGAAAGCACTTTCGCTAATACCATGATGTAACAAAAACAGCTGCTGACTGTTGCAGAGTGGTTCATGGCTGTTAGCACGCAGCTTGTGTTGTCCACCTTGAATGATATTGGTTCTTTAATTAACATGCATAAATCAGCCTGACCCAACCGTCAACATCTGTTCAGTGCTACCCACCATCTCCCCTTCCCCGAAGCACGGCCCAAAAGGGTACCATTTACAGCAACCATACTACCAGAGCGCACAGAATGGGTTAATGCTTTATATGTCATGGTAAGCTGATGTGTTAATTTGTTAATTGAAAAACTGTCAAAGTGAGGAGGGCCCGATGCTTCCAACCAAGCACAATCATTCTCAAAGGCAAGCCCTGGCAAAGCATGGAAACTAAAGGCTCTCGTCACACTTAACAGGTTTTCAACTTGAGAGGTTCATCCAACACCACATGTAAGCCTTTTGCGGTGCCGTTTTCTCTTGGAGCAAAGGAGACTAGTTTCCAGCACTAACGAAAGCTTTGCAGCTTAGCCTTGCTCTTTAGAATGTAGTTATTGGAATGCATTTTTAGGGGAAGTATGTTATCTTTTATTTGAAATGTAGGTTCTAGGGTTTCGAAACCAAATACCGTCACTTACATGTATACCAATTGCTCAATAAGAACAGTGTACGTGTATGTATGGACTAAGCATAGGAATGTTAGGGAGTGCTTTTGTTACTCGAGTATATTGCATGGAAAGATGCCTCAATGCACGCATGCACTGGTTTGCATGTACACATAGTGCCAAATACAAAAGAGCCAATTTCATTTGAATGTGCACAAAACCCACACAGCCTCTTTGCATTGAAGTATTGGCCCGGCCACTTTCTTTCTTGTTGATGAGTGCAACCGTTCACAGAAGCCTCGGCATCTTAGTTGCAGGTTTAGTGTTAACTATATCTTGACTATAGTTAACTATAACAACAGCGTTTTACTTTCAGTCACTCCTGCCTCTATCAGCCTAACAGGCTATTTCAAAATCAACTGGCTATTGCTAATAGTAGCACCTATCTACCTATGGGAAATGGCAGCATCCGTTGGCTAGTGGCTTAAGGCACACATAATATTGCTGGTCACAGCCTGATCATACACAAAGCAGCTGGTCTTGAAGTTGTAACACAGGGGACCAGACAAAGGGCTCAACCGCCTCAGTAGAAGTTTGCCCATACCAGCATCATTGTGTACTCAACACGTGCATGACTCCCCAAGGCGCATGACTCATGTGCCTGCTCAAGAGACTTGATGGCCAATGTTTTTACGATGTAAAGACCACATGCCATTGGGTGTCAAGTCCTTCACTCCTCTATAGCAACAGCAGAGAAATGGTTTACCCTTTGGATGAACCACGAGTGGAAAATGTCAATGTTCCTGCCACCCCCCCTATTGTTAATCATAAAAATTTCATGTTGGGGTTCTGAATTAGAGGGTTCAGCCTCAACACCTAACCCCCAGAGGATTTTCAGTGCATCTACTACGAATTCGGTGCAGTTGCCTTGGTAACCCGGCAATACTCATCACATTTTGTGATACTCCCCTGATGAGTATGCTGCATTAGGAATGAGATGGATTTCAATTGCAAGGGGTATGCTATGTTGTTTGCAAATTGCAGAAGCCAAAAATTTTAAGTTCAGACACCTGCTGAGTTAGTAATTCAGAAACACCAGGTGTAGTTCCAATGTCAGCTATAATGTGCATGTATGTACACGTACATGTAGATTCAAAGCATCTTGCTTTCTACACGTAGTATGCCGACAAATATCACATCAATTAATGAGGCAGCGCTGTTTTCTGGAGCAACCCTTCGCTCACCAAGGGCAATAGTTGGGAAGGGCTTAATTTTATTATTTGACTGAATTGTTCTGTGGACTTACAACAGGAACGCTCTGCCCATGCACTGTCCTGCAGGGCCATGAAGTGGGTTTACTTCCAAAAACTGTTGCTGATAAACTTGTCAATATACATGTAATGCAGTTCATCATCGATTTTCTTTTTGAGTGAAAAGATGCTCTTAGATAGACAAACAGGGCTCACAGGTGCCAAGCTGCTCTTTTATCATATCAAGTATCCCTGCATTATGGCAAGTGGTCAGGAGTGGGTTTTTGGCAAGTGCTCCATTACCAGCACCGTGTATGGTACTGTCATGCAGATGGGCTTAAAGTTCAAGACCTGTCAACAAGCTACCATTGCTTCAGTTGGTGTTCTGAGCGCTGTAAATTTAACTAATGACATATTAGGCATATTGATGTTTACATGGCATGCATTTGATTTGCTTATGATGATTATGACCATGCATGGTTGACAAAAGAAGGAATAAATTTCAAGGAATGGAGGAGAGGAATTCAATTGTAACTGCTGTGGACTTTGGCCGAGTCTAAAATTAAAATTCGATTAAAAAGACAAGACATTTTTCCCAGCATGTTTCAGTCTACTTTATAATTTCTCCAGCATGAAAGAAAATCACACCTGTGGCTATACAAGTTGAAAAGAGTGAAAAAGAACACCTAAGAGGAGGGTCTCTGACATGCATCTTGAATTGAATTGTTATATGTATTGGTTGAAATTGTGTTGTAAATAATGCTTGAAAAGAGAGACGCTTCACTGAATCAACAGGGAGGTGATTTACCATGATGGATTGCAATGTGCAAATGCACGTGAAATTCACAGCACATGCTCACACATGCCTGCACATTACCGAAGGCCCTGTCTGGGGCGTGACTCAAAGACTGCTCCATTACATCTCATGCGTAAAGTACCCCCTTGCTCATGTACCGACTCTCAGGTAACTGCTGCAGGGAACCGAGCACTGCACCGGGGACTTTAGGCCGGGCGGAATGACACCACCAGTACTATAAATGCCTATTACACGTACAATGACTCAAAGCCTGTTTGTGAATGTGACGACGGTCGGTTGGCAACACCCTCACACTTCAGTCGAGGGAATTGAGACACTGCTCATCGCCATGACAACCATGGCAGGTGGTCCTCTACGGGACATACTATATTTGTTTTTGTTGCTATGGGGACATTTTGTTAAATGGAATGTAAGGTTTATCCAAATTAATGTACATGTCTTTCAGAAAAACTAAATCAGCTACTAGATAATGAAAACCCCCAAAATTTATGAGATGAGTGCAAAAAACCCAAGGGGAACAAGCAATATGGAGATTTTCCTCTGAATTCGCATATCTGCTTACACCACAGAGCTATCTTATCAAAAGCCTTTTACACCAAGGCAGACACTGAAAGTCCTAAGGTTCATCTATTAATGAGTAATGAAGATACATGTATATCTACATGAAGCCTATCAGCAGAGAGAGTATTACAGTCTCAAGTCCATCCATCAGACAATGTGAATGATTGCCCACGATTCTGTTTCAGGGAAAAGAGCCATCAGCCCTCAGCTGAACATACATCATCATTTCAGTTCAGTGTGAGGACCATTACCCAATGTTGCAACTCCCCAAACAGACTATTTTTTTCCCATTGGAAAGAGCTCCACATAGGATGAATGAGAACATTACAGATCAAGCCAAACCACTACCCTCCAAAGCTTTTAGCTGCCTTCTCTCCACCTGAAATGCAATAAACATAAGAAAGTCTGGAGAGCAACAGCTACGAGACACGACAACGAAGCTGATGACCATCATGGGATAGCTCATCAGGTCCAAAACAGGTGGAAATGCATGAGAGATACACGGCACGCTTCAGACACACAGACTCGTCTGAGACGGCGCAATGGACACCCATTAAAAGGCCCCAACAAGAACCATTTCGGGCTGTCCCGCCTCAAATATTAATGAACGCAGTTGCAGACAAACATGGCCCAGAGCCTGCAGAGCCTTTATTTTTACCTGGCGCGAGGCCAGAACGCTGAGGAAGAAACAAGACAAACAGGGAATCGATGCTACAAGTATTTGCCAGTGGCGTTGATTTCACCTGTTTGTCATGCCAACAAAGACACGGCCTATCTAGCCCGCTGAGACAGAAACTCAATCTTGGATATCACTCAAGGAACAGAACTTGTCCTGTTTGTCTAAAACTTGAGATGCTGTGTATCCAGCCTTCATTTTGTAAAATTAAGCAAATTTAAGAGTCCCAGGAACACTTTTTCTTTATTTTTCTATGCAATTAGTTTCTTCTATTAACTTCATCAAAACAAGGAAACAAAACAAAAACAAAAACAAAAACAAAAACAAAACAAAACAAAACAAAACAAAAACAAAAACAAAAACAAAACAAAACAAAACAAAACAAAACAAAACAAAACAAAACAAAACAAAACAAAAACAAAACAAAACAAAACAAGAAAAACAGATGATGGTGAGTCTGTTTTACAAGTTGATGCAAATGTGACAACTCCAGATCCACCCCCTCCCAAAAAGGTCAGATTCTCGTGTGAAAAATAACTGCTCTCTTATTTAACCATCTGCTAAACCTCATCTGTTTTGAGACTGGATAGACTGCAATGCACTTAACTAATAAAACCTCACTGAGTTTAATTTCAGATTGCATGACAACGAATTATAAATATGCAAAATGAATATATTTAGACACAATACTAGATATGGAGACTAATCTGCTGATAATGAAAGTTTGACGAGCACACACAATACATGTACAAGCCTCTCTGCCTACAATTTGCAATATGAATGAGAGATGTCGTGAAAGAGAGTAAAATCTCCAGCCGGCACCAAGCACTTTGCCAGTCCTGTGAGCTCAGGGGGCTGTATGGCATCAAGTGTGGGCAATTTTGACCATATGGCAGTGTTTGCTAGAGTCGTACATATATCATGCAGTAATGGCACAGGCTGCTCGATGGAGAGACCGGTAAACAGCATCACAACATGGAACAGTTTCATGGTGTCAATTTTTCTTACAGAATTCTTTTAGATATCATCTGGAATCTCATGTGAATTTGGTAGAAATTTACTGCAAAGGGGTAACTAGGTTTAACAAACCATAACCAGTGTGTCTGTTTCACAATAAAGACATGTTTGCTGAACTTACAAAAAAAGTTTTGAAGTTAGATTTTATCCCTTTACATATGAATTTGGCAACGGGTATTTTTACAAAATTACATTCCACGAATCCACTTTCTATTTCAGGTAAAATAAATCAAATTGAAGGGGTTTCACTTTCAGTGTTAAAAAAAATTACTAACGACCCAGAAACTCCAAAGGCCTGAAAACAGAACTGACGAGACTGGACGAGTGCAAGGCTGATCAAAGTCCCTCTGGTAAACATCTCCACACATTCATCGGTCATAAACCGTTCAGAAAAACAGGAAGCCCCTGCAGAACTGCAAACACTACTATCCCCAGAAAGGGAGCCCTAAGGAAAACATATCCAGGACAGTTGAGGGTTCTGCCCAGTATAATAAATGTCAACATGTTTGTTAACTTGCAAGTTGAATATTTCCACTAGCTACATGTAATATGTACCCGGACTGTTACATGTACCTTGTGATACTTGTATCTTGATTGCAGTTCACTATATATACGCTGTTCCCATATGAAAGTAGAGACTTGAACAAGGACATGAACCCCAGACCTCTGAATTGCAGTTCCAGTGCTCCACTGAGTGCTGCAAAGTCTCTCCCGCCACCTTCTCTGTAAACTATCCAGGCCAGGGGCCTTAATATAGGAAAACCCATCCATGTGTCATAATGAGTTAGAGGCCACACTTCATAAAAATTTTAACCTTGTAACAAGGTATAAAAACTACATTGAACTGTAGTCAATTTTTCTCAATGAAAGTCACATTCTCTTGAAATCAAATTGATAAAAATACTTGCCACAGTTAACTGTCCACTGTGGCTATGACAAATCACAGTAAAACGGTTCACGGAGGCCAGTCAGGTCATAGTCCAAAGCCTGTAACTAAGGCACGAGAAAATATCTTGCTGAGATCAAGCATTTGTCCAACATTTTGAGTGATAAAGCCTAAAAGGCTTTTCCCCGAAACAGACATTTTTAAATTTTGCACTCAACCATTTTAATCCCCTGCCTCCTTCACATGACGCATAAAAGAAACCATAAACAATCATAGATATGCAGTACATGTACTGCATAAATGTTCACTGAAGCTCTGGACATACTGGGTACTTACAGGTTGAATTTTAACAAGCGTATGCCGCCTGTGGAGCCCTGCTGATGTGTAAAGGGGACTTTGGCGTGAGCTTACAATTATGACAAATTATTGTATGCTATCTCCCACTGCCCCAGGTTAAAATATTTCTTGGAGTGGTTTTCCTGCTCATATCATATTGCTTTCCTGGCTCTTGGACTCCTGGTACGGTCAAGAAAAAATTAATCATGTACTTTATGCCGGCGATTTTCAGTGCAGATCAGACGCATTAGGTTTCCACGTTTAAAAGGGTAATTGTGATCATATAAAAGCTTGGTAGAATCTAGTAACAGAGGAATCCTTGTTGAGAAGGATGTTGAACTCAAGGTTATTCATATTAACTATTATATGAGCGAGTCAGTTACAATAAATCTGTTACATAGGATTCTAATTTCAAGGACAGGACTGGCACCTCTGCTTTGACCCGTGCCATCACTTCACCTACTCAACTAACACCAGCAGAATATAATCAATAATTTTTTTCCCCTGATCAGCCACATGGTACATTCCATTCACAGCACTGCTGCCAAATCCCAGCCTTTGACACCTTTGTGGAATAGTAAAACCAACCTTGGTCTACTACAGGAAATTTCACACATTTGATTTCCACCCAGCAAATCCATGGACGGGGGGGACATAAAAAGCAACGAATCAGGTTTGGGGAAGGGAAACCTGCCAGGCCAGACTAGGCGTGTCTCATTCATTCCTCACAGTTCAACAGCTTGCAAAAGACCAATGATTAAACCAGAAACCAGTAAGGTGACGAGAGAATAGAGCTATTATCATCTGCTGCTAGCGGTGCGAGGTGCACGTGTCGTATAATTATAACAATTGTGGAAGGTCCAGTGAAGCTATGTTAGGTTTTTTTCACAGCATCATGTTCAATACTACTAGTATAAGCCTGTAGTGTCGGTTGAAACAGAAGGATTGAGAAAGGCCAAAGGTCTCTTTCACCTTGGAACATTTTATATGCTCTAACAGTTCGATACACATTTTATGCCAATACTGTCTCAAAGTTAGAGTTACCGTACCCTACCCTTTCAAATCCAGTCATAATTTTAAGCAATATAGTTTCAGAACGTTATATTTCAAAAAGGAAAAAACTGATGACTGACAAAAATGATAAAGAATTTTATGATTTTAAATTCTGGCATTGATACCAATGATTTCAATGACTTCAAAGCAGTTAAGGAGTTCCAAAGTTCATGGGTCTATAATTCTGGTGGTTCTGTTACTCTAACATTTAAATGATTTGAGGCTCCACACAATGGAGTCAGGATGTGATTACACCATGTACATGTAGTCATCTCAAAGATCTTCACTGGCCACCTACTAAATAATTTTCTCAATTTACGGCTGGAGAAACCCTTGGCCACCAGTGACACAACTCTAGCTCCTTGCTTCAAGATCTTGTTATCAAAAGCAAAGAGCATCCTCAGATGATGAATATCTAGTTCACAAACTAGTCCTCAGCAATTCAGTCCCGGCCCTTATTGGTCACCGGTCGGCCACTCTGGAGCAATCACATTACGGCCACTGAGGAGCAATCACATTAGGAGTCAATAAACGGCGCCACATTTCCCAGTCTCCCCCCCCACACAAACACGTTGTCCCTGTACCCGCACACCCATCTTCCCAATCACACTTATCATCGGGATGATGCAGTTGCTATGGTGTATGATGAGAGAGCCTTGAGACCTGGCAACCTGATATGGGGCACTGATTGAGCCAATGCACGAAAACGTTAAAGAATCACTGCACGTATGCACGGTAGCCTTGCACGTCATGCAGTTAGGATGGCTTTATGAATTAAGACATTTCAGAGGATACACTACATCATCCCCTCACTTCAGGCATGGCCATACCCACAATTAGTACTTGCAAAGGAAAGACATCAATAATAACGTATTCTGAAATAAGAAAAGCAAATTCAATGCCTTTTCCAGTCCTTTCCAAAATTAATAATAGGACATTTTGAGTGAGATTTTGAGTGGCAAGTTGTTTGGTATTATCAACAGGAAGACTGCCATAGCCACTCCTACAGACTGACAAGGATAGCTTGTAAATTAATCATTATTCCGTTATCACATCAAAAGTAGCCGATCAAAACTAAACCTTATACCATCTTGATTTCCTTGACATTTACATGACTATTTTCCGAAACAAATGGACTCCAGGACACCCTGTTTTTTCCCAATTTTGCATGACTCTTCCTTGACTTTCAAGGACAACTTTTTCCAGGATTTTTCACAGCTGTGGGAACCTTGAAATGCTGCCATCCCTCGATCATTCCAATACATCAACACGACATGTACCGGTACATGCACATGTAACGTACAATGCATAGGTTGCAGGTTACATGTATGATATCGCGGCACCCAACTACTGCTCTGCCTATCACAGATCACACTAAACTGATGTGCCGGATAGTGCATTTAACATTGTATAAAACCATGCTGAAATTTCCTCCACACCAATCTTCCTTAGCAACACTGCATCTACAAGCAGCACGCAGTTGACGCTACACAACATCATAAGCAACATGTAGTTGATACAATCCAATAGATCATCTACATGCACAAGTATCACCCAGCAAAAATTAAAGTGTCCTCTTTACCAGGTCAACATTTACGATGTTCTGACTTGAACCAATAATACTTTCTATGGATACCAAAATGTGCCGAGCCCCATAAATTTTTAATGCTTTCAGAGATTTACATGTGCATTAGATTTTAAGTTTCTGCAGTCACTGGTGGTCCCGCCATTCAAAGGCCCCCCCCTTCCATTTTACGAGTTGAGGCCTTCACAGAAATACTGGTATCATAGTAGAATTTTATCAAATAAAAATGATAACTACTTGATACCACTATTTGAATATTTGAAGTATTCAAAATGTTGATCCTAAATTAATTCCAAGAGCACAAATGCCAAAAACCTGGTACATGTACCAGATTCTAATACATATAACATAATTAGGAAAACTTCCGTTTGGGATGTCTCAACTTCTGGTGTTTTTCAGGGATGTTGAATTTTTTTTTTCTTTAAATTCTGGTTTGCTGTCACAGTCTACAAGAACTGTCGTTGAAGTAACTGCTACTTCTGAGTTTGACCAATATGTCCAAGCCCCATTAGTGTTCTGCACTCAAAGGCTTTCAAATGCCAGCTAATCAGGCATACGCAGCAAAACCTTAACCCCCCTTAGTTGTACACAGACTGAGGAAGAAATATTCAAATTTGAACGTGTTAGGCCTGACAACGAGCTTAGCGCTGACGGATTGCAGGGTGCCCGCTTACCCTTCCTAACGCCATTAGCCCAATCAGGCCTAAATGTCGCTGGGGAGTGATGTTTGGGCTGATAGTTGGGGAATAAAATAATAGCTGCTGACGTCAAACCCAGGGACGCAGTGTTGGCTTTAGGGGGTCACGCTGGGGAAGTTTTAAAACGCCTCCGCAAATAATAACACTTCCCTTAACGGAGGGCTTAGCGAGCTTAAAATGCAAACGACTGCCCATAGGAACCATGCTACATATGGGTTTTTTAATTTCGAGAGTCTGGGTACTAGACCATCATAATATCCCTTGGTAAGTGTTTGGATTACATCATCGTTTGTGCTACAAAATGGCAACGGTGATCAAGTCCTTTGGTACATTAACAGCAAGGTCGATACATGTACAATAGATACTGATACATGTCTTTCTTTGAAGGTTTTCACCGTTACTAACCTCCACAGACTTTGCAAACAATAATATTTCTCACACTGAGTAGGCTGAATTGCAACTAGCCCACACGAGTGCAATGTGCCTACACAGACGCTCTTTTCCCCCATTTTTTTTGCTCAGGGAAGTCTCTTTGTGTTTCAAAAATATTTTTAGGCAACTTTGCTTTCATGAAAGGCATTTCAGAATAGTTTTCCTGTTGTCCCTGTTTTCTGCTCTGCACATGATTGGAAAAAAAAGGAGTGACATTTGGGAAGAATTTCTACGCAGTCAGACATGTACACAGGTGGTTGGAACATAAATTGTCAAATTTTAAACCGACTGTTCTCCATCATATTAGCCTTGACATGAAAAGAGAGTGGTACACAAGGCCAACGAGGCACAGTTGGCCTGTCTGGCTCCCATTTTACACCTTAGCACTTTAGCATTGCCCCTCATGGGGGGAGGGGAAAGGGATAATGTCACAACCACCAGCCATGGCATTGGGTGTGACAATGGAATGCTGGAGGGGGGTTTCCATTGTGTGTGTGTGAATTACAAGCCTCCAAAGAGCTCCGTAAATAAACTCCCGCTGAAACGGACCAGGGCAGAGCTTTCGCTTTCAACACCCAGACTTGGTTCTCTCAGGGTAGCAGTGCCAGGCTGGTTTTTTTTTTTTTTTTTTCTGAAGGTGGTCTGGGGTAAAAAAGGAAAACCCTCTGTTTGCGTCATGCATACCACCTTTCAAAAATGGCTTCGTGGAAGATCAGAGAAAAGCGAACCATTCTGTGTATTAGGTTTCTTTAAACAGTCAAGTTGGTAGAGCAATCTTGAAATGCATGAACACATCAGGGTTTGATTTTAAACTGTATGCAAGAAGCAAACCAGGATGTACAACTGGCTAACAAAATTCAAGCCTTTTAACAGTAGTTGGAGTTTACACAACAGATTCTTCGCATATGGGCATTACAAATGTTGGCGCTGGGACCACGGGGTATGTCAGAAAAAAAAGAGAAGCGAAGAAAGTTGTTACGGAAAAAACAGCTCCATGTAGTTAGCAACTAAAGTCGGAAAGTTTAGAAATCAGAAAGCTCAGTCCACTGTATGGCTGATGTTCTGAAGATATTGATTGTTATAAAGGATTAACGTCGCCTTCCACCATACAGTGAAGCTGTCAGTTTGCAGTAAGCTGCAGCTTCAGTTTAAATAAGTCTTAAGTTTTGTGGCAGTTGTAACTGGATGAGGTGGACATGTTGTCGGCTTCAATGCTATGGCGGCAGCAGGACAGATATAGTGCTAGCTCTACGATTTCATGGTTTGGATGATTTGGATGTCTCCTTCAAGACAAGGATTCGAGGAGGAGCTGTTTAGCCAAGCCAGCAGTACATGCATTGCTTTAATCTTAGTCTAAGACCAGGCAGTATGTAAACATCTAGAATCTCCAGAAAGAAAAAGTCTGTGTAGAAACCTCTCCCTTCTAACCCTTCCTTTCCATTCCAAACATGTGGCCTCCTGTGCGTCACACACTTTCTAGACAGCCAACGATATCACGGGTTTGAGACCTGAAGGTGTGTGGGCACCACCTGGGATATCTCCCAGATGTTGAACTAAAAAGGTTTGGAATGAGGTGATTTAACCAAACGAAAAAGTGCTCATGTGCTGTTTATGTGTGTGGAGGTCGGTGCACTGTGGTTTTTGAATTGTGACAAAGTGCAGGCAGCGTTTAAGAGATTTTGATCAGAGATTTTGTCGGACCAACACAAAGAAATGAAATCACATTTTCCAAGTCCCCAGGAACAATTTGTAAGATTCTGATCAGCTGAACATGTCCTCTGTAACAAATGAGTTCACTGCGACTTTGGAAAAGCTCTGCTGATGGGCCTTCAAGATGGTTTCCCCTTTTCAACGTCAAACTGTCGGCTGGACGACAGTGCAAAGGAGCAAACCTGGAAAGACTTACTTCTGCATGACAACATCCTGGTAGATGATGAGCTCATCCATGTCAAACGTGGCCACATTCAGCAGATAGATGTTACCTCCCTCCGTGCCCATGTACAGGGTCTTGCAGTCGGCGGACAGGCAGCAGACTGAGATCTTCTTGAGTCTGTAGATGTTAAAGAGGAAAGGAGGGTGGGAAAACGGTAGGGAAGCAGACAGAGGAAGTGGAATTTTTAAAAAAAGTGAATAAAAAATAAACTACAGGAAAGAAAAATGTTTTCCTTGTTTTACTGGAATACTGAACAGGATCTTGCATGTTTCTCAAGCAAAGTAAGAAAATTGCAATGCAAAATTGTTAAATTCAGTAGCTTTGGAATATGTATGGAGCTCGTAATCACTTTTTTTAGCGCACTGATTAAGGAGTATCAAGAACATAATATCATCATCCAGATGTGTATAAACTTTAAAGCAGTATACATGTATTTCAGGTTACTTTCCAAATTGCAATGGCACGGTGTACAAGAAGCGAGCAATTTGAATTACACAGATGTTACCAACAAATTCGTCGGAATGAGAATTAAACCAATTCTCTCGGTTAAAAACAAGGTAACACGAAGTATGTAAGCTTTCAACGCTATGTCTTTGTCAAACTGATGGTGTTACTGATTGAGGTTTGTACGCTATCCCTCCCAGGAGAGTGTCCTGATGATTTGTAGGTTAAAACCCCATAAAAATTAAATATCTAGCAGCATTTACATGTAACCTCCAATTTCCCTACAGAAATTTCACAAATCTGCTTATTTTTTAATACAGAGTTTAAAAAAAGATTACTTAAAGTGCCCTCTCAAGGGTGTGTAAGAGAGCACCTGAGGGCCGACTGACCTTCCTTCCAGGGAGAAGGATTTGACCTCTTCAAGGACCGAGTTACCATCCTTGATGTTGACCTCCCACAGGTGCAAACTATTGTCCTGCAGTAAGCTGATGATGCGCCCCTGCACAAAACACCCAAGAACAGGTTGCCAAATTAAAATATAAGTCCCGGCGATGTGCATGCACTGCAGTGTACACAGACATAAGCTGTCGTAAAATTTTGAGGTAAAAATCACTGGAGTTTTGGGGGACAAGTTTGGTTCAAGTGCTGAGGATATAGTGGTTAAGTCTCACTTTAATTTCAAGGTACAGCCGTTCATTTTAAGTTCAACCATGTTCTCAGCATTACAATATCAGCACTATAAATATCAAATCAAATAAACTTATTTCCTCATGGTAAAAAGAGGGTTCTTGTGGTCCATGAACTCAGCCCACTGGAGTAGGAGTGCCTCTTAAGCTCACTTCCATTGGTAAATACATGTTTGCTTGACTGGGATCAGAATGTGAAACACTGACTTGTTCTTCGATGCAAAGATCACCTGCCCATTGTAAGGAAAAGTGACCAACATTCAGCTGTACACCACGATCCACATACAATGTGAGAGCCAATTTTTTCTGTTTCAAGTAGAACACAGAATTACTGAACAATTCCTTGAAATGGGATTTAACCCTCACCCCTCGGTTGTATGTAAAATCACGTTGAAATTCAAGGATTTGGGACTGTTGAGTTAAGCTTCAGATTTTATCCAAACAAGGTGTATACTAAAGAGAAACATAGTACCTTTAGGTATAACCACTTGAAATCTAGAGAACTCTTTATAGAATCCAGACTCTATTCAAGTTGTGAAAAGGTGACATTACATCCTGCATGTCAACTGAACCCAAACTACCCTCGACGATCAGTTGGTACCAATAGGTTCTTTTCTACCACCCTGGATCCTGTCCGCCCCTCCCCCAACCTCGGCTTCCAATTGCTACTGAGTGGCACTCAATGTAATGTGCGACATCCAAGCACCCTGCACTGAGTTTTCCACAAAACTATACCCTCAAAAAAGGGGGGCTACCTGTATTTCCCCTTCAAGCGGCTTGGGCTCAGCTCTACTTCATACTGTACATGTAAACTTGGCTACTGTTGAAAGCTTCAGAGCCTTTAGCAAGTGCAAAGAGGCTGGGAGAAACTGTGAGACAGAACAAGGCTCCTGGCAGACACACTGGTCGCATTGATAACTACTGTACTGTCAAGTTTGTCTATATGAACTATTGACTGGCACTGTTTCTTAACCTTGTCCCTAGCTGACACTGCCACATTTGCTGGTATCTACTTGTTAAACATGTAAAGACCGTGAAGGCTGTGGACTGAATACTTGTATCTATAGACAAGCACTGACGAGATCACTGACTTTCATGTGTAAAACTTGGATGCATCAGGGACTGCAATGCTTTGCATTTAATGGTGGTTCCTTGAACTGAATTATGAAACACATGCATGTACTGATAGCTAATACTGAGCTGACATGCTCACCAGGGTTGGCTGATTTAAATCACCATGAGTTTTTCAAAAAAATCATTGATTTAAATAAATATTAAAAAAGTCAAAAATGTTTCAATTTTTGAATTCTTTTCTACTGATTGGACATTTCTGCAGGTTTTGTACAGTTTCAACAACAAATCCCCCCTCTGTGAGCCTTCCAGTTCCAAGTACACGTGTTACACACAGTCTGGGTTGGCAAAATATTTTTTGTTCAATTCAATTCACTTGATTTGATTTAAATCGGCTTTTTGGATTCATAAGTGAATTTGATGCGAAGGATCTATAATCCTGATTCAATTTTACTTCATTGGAATTTCCCATTTCAGAGTGGTGAAGTATCAGAGCACACCTGTCTTTTATATACAGGTACACAAGTATTGTACTGAGATTAGTCATGTCAGTCATTATGCAGTGTAACTGAAACCACTAAATGCCCCTTAATAAAGTGATTTGTAATCAAGCCAAGTCATTGCTCTGTGGAGCTGCATCACAAACAAAATGAGACTACTTTCTGCACACAGAGCAAGGTAAAATACCAGCATTTTGTACGTACATGTACGTGCCTGTAGCTAGCAAGTAACAAAATACATGCACCTGTTGTTCATGGCATGTTTCTCACTAATTAGTCATTTGATGCATGTACATGTTCAGTGTATATACATTTAAGCACCCTATTAACAAATTCTTGTGAACTCTAGTTTTGTCAAAACTTGGAGTTTGGTTTAAAACCTAGTGTGTACTTTATCCTCGGTACATGAATCGATGCTTCAACTCGTCTCTGAAGTGAGTGTCTTCTCTGTGGGTACCGGTGCCTGCACTGGTACTGGTAAGTGTTATACTATAGCCATTTGCACAAGTTTAGGACCACCCATAGAAAATGCATTAACCTGAAGGAAAACCAAACTGAAACCAATCAATCATGGCAACTTACGTTTATTTTCAATGTGTAACCTTGGTTGAACATTTTTGACTACATTTCCATGATTTGACATGTTAACAGTCTAATATCCAGTGTTCCCTCCTTTATTTCTGATTGCTTAGACTGGCTTTTTTCACCCATGCTGCCTTACAGACAAAATGTCATACAAGTCCTGCCTTTGCAAAAAATTTCATTCAAATGGGTATATACATGTAGCACTACACTGTTTTGCAACACTGTAAAACATGATAAATAATCATTCAGTGAGACAATGTAATGCAGGCCCAGTGACAGAAATACCAATAAAACTCCAGGTGGTCTTACACTTTTGCAATTGACTGTACATGCACTTCACCCGGGCTAAGACATGGTGGTTTGTGAATTTAATCAAATTACTTGATTTAAATTTCTTAATACAAATCCAAATTTGTTTAATGTCATAACAAAATAAATAAATAAATAAATAAACAAAACTATTACAAGTGCAGCTAATTTGCTTGCTTTTGAATAGATTAATTGAGCCAACTTGTCTGAAATTTTTTCAAAAATAAAAAACTAAACCCTGATGCTCACTCATTTCTACTGGGCTATTCGAAGCAAAAATTCAGCCGACTAAAGACCATTAAATTATGATCCTGCCATATTTGTCTTGCTCCCTATAGTCCTGTCAGCGATAGTAATGCAACTTCACATACTGATATAAGGAAACAGACTATTTCTCCTTCCAGCCTCAGGCTGCATCTGAATCAGTTATCTAGAGCTAGGTCTAGGTCATCCCTCCATTGGAAATGTGTGGACACGCGTAGACAACAGACCTAGCCATAGCTGCGGAAGCCGATTTCGGACACGGCTTTTGTTTGGTTATATTGCTTTGAACAGTAGAAAAGCAAGATGGCCGTCCCAAGATGGTGGTCTACAGGCAGAGACTCCATGGAAGAAGCAGGGCAATGCTGTGTCCAAACTAGACTTCTGGAGCTCTGACTATGTCTACTCTCATCTTCATGCCCACACATTCCCAACCTGTGAAGACACAGACCTAGCCACAGACACAGCATTTGGACATGGACTAGTGAACTCTCCTTGATGAAAAAGAGTATTGGGATTAGTACAGGCTTGTGCTATAAAGTCAAGTAAGAGGCAGGTAAACGACAAAGCTTCAACTCTACGTTAATCTCACCCTTAGCCTGACTGTCAACAGTGACCTTACAATGTACCTTTTTGCCAATCAATAACTCAGCTCTCACAAGAGCAGGTCACTGCACTACTTATTGGCAAGTTGGCTTTCCATGTACACACCCCTGTAAATTTGTTAACTCTGACAGGAGATAAATCTCCCAAGGATCCAGAATTTTTTGCAGCCTTCCGGGGATGGTGTCAACAGCACATTTCTGTAAGTTTTCACCCAGGTTCAAGAAACTCTCTGAATTCTCCTTTATTAATGTTGATTTGGATCAGACTGATCCTAGTGGTTCAACTTACTTGCTCCGGGAGGAAGAAGAGCTGCCAGACAGCACTCTCGCCTTCATGGACACCAATGAACTCCACGCCAGGGGCTCCGTATCTGTGTCAAGGCTTGGGTTAAGGAAGAAGGCAGATTTGCCGAGAGCACAGCATCCTGGAAGGAAGCCAGTTCGGGTATCAAGATACAAAGGAGGAAGATCGAGATCAGAATGAGATCCAATTGCTTCTCTATCTCAATGTTTAACCCACGAACAAATTAACACCAGTATTTCCTCCTGTAAAAGTGACCACGTGAATCAGAACTTGCAAGAGCTATTTCAGAGTTGAATGCCTATAAAAGAATCTTGTGAAGTGTACATGTAAACTCACTAGAAATCCTTGACATTTTTCACCCAGCTAAGGAGCACTGTCATGCAGATACCAAAACAGGTGATGCATAAAAAAAAGGAGCTCAGTCTTCTCTTTCTATTGTAAACTAAAACAAAAAAGTAGAAAAAGGCCTAGGACTTGTTTCTGGGTATCCTCTCACAAGTAAGTCTAAAAAATAATAAAATTTGTCAGCAGTAAAACGTGGCGTGTAATCTGGTCTTCACCCATCTGGAGAAAGAGCCCTTAATCAAATCAAATTGTTAACGGATGCAGGAATGAGATTAGAAAGGCAACTGACCGACTATATTTGAAAGGTCAAACTTTACTTTTGTAAGCAGCTATCCAACCATTCATTAATTCAAAAACTGTTTCTCTCCGCATGAAGACTACAAGCAACAAATCACACAGGAAAGACAACCTGGGCACAGTGTGCCTCCATTCTAATACAGATGTAAGACATTTTGTTGAAATCTTATTCCCTGTCCAAAAAGAAAAATGTCCTGCTACACTCCCTAATTCAGCCTAATATCATCCATAAATATCCAGCAAAGCTATGTGTGGTCAGCACAAGGCGAGACAGAACGAAGCACAATCAATAGTCACAGTCCATGCCTTTGTGATCAATACCTCAGCAAAACAAGCGCCAAGGTTTTTGTTTTTGATGCTTTAGTCTTGCAGAAAGCTCTCGTGAATTATTCACCGGCAAGTGCAGGAGGTGTTTCTGCACATTACTTGCGTGCGGCTGAACAACAGAAAAATTTCTGTGCGCAAATATTTGAGACAAGTCCTGACTTGCCCCAGTGTTGTTATATCGCCTTCTGCCCCCAAGATCAAAAAGGTGAAAATAGCTAACTGATTTATCCCAAGGGCATTTCAATGCAAAATTACCATATGTGCATCTTTCTTAAAAACAGTACAAATTAATATTCTTTCCATGACTGAAAAACAGCTCCTGCACCTTTTACCTTCTTTTAAATCTAACACAATGTCCTGTATACAACAGACCTATTAACACACAGACTCGCATCTAATTATTACTGAACAACTGTTTTCTATCAAATATTTTGAGGAACTTACAATAAAATCACTTCTTCTTGTGCATATGTTTCAGTGATGGAAATAACTGGGTTCGCATTGCAAAAGGCGATACATTTTAGACGAAAAGCAAGACAAATCTGAAAACGATTAGCATTTTTTGCGAGTCAAAATTTCTGATGATTCACGCAAAACCACGACCGATGCTCGACATACCTGCGTGGCGACGCCTGGCCGGCTAGATTGCCGAAATTATTCCAACAACAGCGCAACGACCAATGTTCACTGAAAATGCCTGCCCAGCCGGCACGGTATTCGTGGTGCGCAACGGCCAGCCAAGACTGTGCGTAAATCAACGGCAAAAACATGCTGGCACTTACCCCGAGTTTCCATCGTTTTATACACGCAGCAACGGTGGTCTTGGGCACGAAGTTGCTGCAGTTTTGTGTCACTGCATGTAGTTCGTGCAGTAACGTACATGTGAGCGACACACGAACAGTACATGCACATGCGGTTGTTTTGGTAACACAAACTGCATGTTCTCGTACATGTACATATACACGCTGTTGTTTGACACTATTACACGTGCATGCTTTACCCACGCATTTACATTGCTACTAAAACTGTCAAACATGCTGAAAGTTCCGTCGAACCACACCATCAGGAATTGGCAGAATGACATGCCATGGTTGAAGCAGGAGCAGCAGTCTACAGGCCTGATTAACACATTCACTACAACCGTTGGAAAACGAACATTTTTATTACGCACATTGTTGCATTTGTTTTTGCTAGTCAATTTATTATTTAAATTGCTAATCAAATGACAATTTGATTAGCATCATTTGCTATTCATTTTCCCCCCCTTATTTCCATCACTGTGTTTACTTTGTCTGTTTTTTTTCCAAAGTAGATAAGAAGTCAGTTTGGCTAGGCTGTTCTTTCCCCGCCTTCCATTTTGGTTTCTCAGATTTCCTCAAGTCTCTGGGACAGGGTGTTACAGCACCACTTTTCCGTAATACACCGCTCAGGTCATGATATATGCACCGCTCAGGTCATGATATATGCACCGCTCAGGTCATGATATATACACCGCTCAGGTCATGATATATACACCGCTCAGGTCATGATATATGCACCGCTCAGGTCATGATATATGCACCGCTCAGGTCATGATAATGCATCACATTATCTTTCAGGAAGTAAATAACATTCTTAGCTGTTTGGCATTTAATGGTGTCTTTGTATCCATTCAAAAGCTGGCCACATGTCGTACATGTACATGCACACCGTCCATGTGCATTAGGTTTTACACTGACAATGTACGGTCTTAATATCAATTTACATCTCTGCTTATGGCTATACATGTACCGTAACCATAGCTGCTCACCGGTACATGTACTCATTTTTCAGCGTAAAATATTCTTCTCATTTTAGATCACAATTTACAAGATGAGTTGCCCACGAATGTGGAATTCTGTCATTCTGATTTTTATTAGAGTTTCTTCATGGTGAAGTATCACCCCAAATGTCTTCACACTATCCAGATAAAATTAACATCACAGATTTATTGCATTGCGATAAAATAAATACACATAAGGAGGCCTACATATTGCATTGCTTCATACCAACATGTATTCTGAGAAATGATGTGTACCTTTTGTTCTAATGGGGAACCCTTGGTTTCTTAGACAAACTTAAATAGAAATTGATAACATCTTTCATTCCTGGCACTCAGAGCATCAACCAACTGCGCCATGAATGAAGTTGGTCAAATTGTCAATTGAAGGGTACGTGTAATTGGTCGTCCCGAGTAGAGATCTAGGAAAGCCATGTGGGCAGCTCATTAGCAGCAGCAAGTCAAGCCCACAGGGCTCTCATCATCCCGTGTCTAACCCCTCATCCACCCGAGTGCAATAAAACTTCATTACCAAGTCTAATTGACTCCCACCGCAGGCATACAAATGCGCCCATTCTTAAATGAAGATTGTAGGGGCTAGTGTTTGACCTTTTGAATGCTTTGTGACCCTGATGTGACATGCACACACATGTAATATTGGGCTTCAAGGATTTACTCCAACAAACAGAAAAATCTGAAGGGGGGGGTATTTTGCATCACTGCAATATTCAAAAGGGATTTTTTTAGGCACATGTACTGTCAAAACACCTTTGTGTGGGGTAATTTTGTGTGGGGTAAGAGAACACTTCATGGGGAAAATCAAATTATTGCCTGCAATACTTCCACAATACTTGCAGTTCATACACGTCTGAATACACAGTAAATGTTGTAGACTGGAATTAAATGTTATACGTAGACCTGTACATGTATACATGTACATACTGGGCCAGAGATTTCAACTGCATGTAACTCTGTCAAGTCTCTACAGACACCCCAAGAAATCCAACTGGATCCAACAACAGCCTGTGTAGTCTGCTGAATCTTACAAAAGCCACCAGCAAGATCCATTCCGATCTCTTTACTCACTCCTCATCATTCAGACAAATCTGATAGATACTGCCAACTGTTGGGCTGTTTTATTTTGAATGCTCATCCGGGAAAAGACGGGGAGAAAAAGAAAGGAACAAAGGCCTCTGGAATCTGCTACAAAAGAAAAAAAAATCAAATTCAACCTCACAGGAAATAACTGAAATATGCATGTGCATTTGTCATCTTGGATGCCATTTTCCACCGCTTCCTTGACACAAACCACAGAACACTTGAGTAATGCACCTGCCTGGCCAGACAGAAATTAAAAAAAAGGGGGGGGAAGGGAAAAGTAGCCGCATGTATTTCTTGCAGAATTGCAGACAGAAAGAGCCCCTGAATATTACTGGATTCAAGTGCACACACAACCAGACAAAAACCAGGCCCGAGGGCCCCAGACTATCTGAATACTTAATGCACTGGTGAGGAGGCCAGTTCAAGACCCTCACTCGGCTCAAGACAGGTTTGGCAGAATGAACAAACATTCAATTTGGGAGACTGTGGGTCTGTCCCTTGACATTTCAAGCTTTGTATTGCAGTCGCTGCCAAGAGATCAGACTTGTTTCCCCAGATATCATGGCCTGCGACTATCACGCACAATCTAATCACACCATGGGATATTATCAAATCCAGACAGTGAATTTGCTTCGTTATTTCTCAGGTGTATATCTGAGGTAAAAGGTGACGGTGGAGCGCTTGAAAGGGGTGCTGGAGGAGAACAAAGAGGGTTTTTATAGGGGTGTGAGAAAGGCGCCCCAAAATCAAGCAGAGGTAACATAAGAAATGATCAAGAACAACACCAAATTAATACCACACATATGCTGGGTGTGAAACCAATACAAGAATTCAAATGGGAAGATAATTCCAAGCAAGCTGCTGCTGGACACAGGTGCCAGTCTAACATGACAGTGATTACAATCCTAACATCTGCTGCCAACATTTTTGGCTTGTGTTCACTTTGGAGATTTGGCACATTGCTGGACTAGAGCTGAATCAATTTGACTAATTCACTATTTGAATAGTCGACCTTCAATTTGATCAAATACTCGAATATTGGGTCGTACCAACCGGCAGATTGTTGATGAACAAACCTATATAAAATCAGTAGCAATAATGCACACAATTGTACATTATGATCAATATAATGGCTTCTCACATCTAGGAGTATCTCCAGCCACAATTTAGTAACATTTAAGAGATGAACAATACTTCTTGCCCTGTTGTTAAATTTTTATTCCTTTTAAATTGTTTAATGAATAATTCACTTTTTGAATCATTGTAAGATTTCTGCTTGAAACAAGCCTACATGTACATGTGCAATTTTTCTCATTTCGAAACAAAAGAAAATTTTCCTTTCCTTTTCATGAATTTCTCATTCAAATATTCAAATTTGAAAAATATTCGAATATCGATCAAATATTCGGTTATTCAGATATTCGGCACAGCCCTGTTTGGTTCAATGACCACACACTACAGATTCCTCGTTCATCCTGCTGATCACACTCATCCATTTCTGCTGGCAGTCTCCGCCAATCCCCAGCACTCAAGTAGTAATGGACAGGCACACTTCAAATGCTACCCAAAGAAAAAAATACTTTCTCCCACGATGATTTTCATCGGCATGATGTCCATGTTTCAAGCCAGAGGGTCTTTTATTGATTGTCAGATCTGAGGTTTGAGACACTGTCTACACAGCAAGAGGATCAGTTGGTGGTGTTGGCTTCTTTGTTTTTACTTGTTGGAAAGACAGGGATTGAAAAATACCCTGTATGACATGGCATTCTCAAATTTTAATTAATCGCATTTTTAGTATCTTCCCCGAGATACGACTTTATAGTGTCACACATCCTTTTGTCACACTGCTGTGTTTGGAATACACGAGTGAAGTAATGTATCACTTTCATCAACAAGAGAAATTCTTTGACAGGTAGAAACAAAGTGAGTTTTCCTTGTTAACATGTTGTCCCTGGTACCTTCTTCATTGCTCTTCACTGGTAACCCCTGCTCCAATCCATTCGGTGTAACATGGATTGGGTGAGTCCACATTGCTCATTAACCCTGTGGGTTTTACTTCGGGCATACCCACAGAGCTATACATAAAAACAAAAGCACTGACTCTTGTACCAAGTGATGCCTGCTGGGCGCATCCGTGTTAGTGCGCAAACCTATGGAAAACTTGAGATTTTGTATGGCTATTTACATATCCGCATCTGCATTCTAATTTACGATACGTCAACAACTGAATGCACAATCGGTAAATGAGCATTGTATTTTGCTCTGGGCCCCCAAAAAGACACAAACATGTACGCATATGCGCTACACATGAATTCTGCCATGATCTTTATTTACTCGGATTTTATCAGTAACCGATGCGCATGACAGCCGCTGTTCCAGAGTTGTCAACTCACTTAAAACACTGAGTGAATTAAGGAAGCAACTTTTTAATTTACCTGAACTTATTCATTGAAAGACATACATACAAAATCAAACGACCTTGCTCGAATGTTAGGGAACATTCGTTTTAAAATAATCGGCTATGCATGTAAATAAACATGTGCCATTGCACAGCAAAGGCAAAATACCGCAGATATGGAAAGTTTTTTAATCAGGAAGCTCCTAATTCTGGGAAGGTTGGATAATGAGATGGCACTGTACTTTGCAAAGATTCAAACAACTTTTCAGAAAACTGCAATTCTTGATCCAGAAGGGTGCACACAATGTCAGATGTACAATCTGTCATTCTTTCTCCCGCTGGTGGGAGAACAGCAAGATCCAGTCACTACTGTAACTCTGGAGGAAAGCTAAATTGACAGTGACAGAGGACCAATCTGGACTGGAGTAAGGCAGACAAGCCTGGAGGATGAACATCCCACTGGGCCAATTATCCACCTTGTCAACGCCCTGTAGGAGAAAAAAAAGGTTTGGACTGATGGAAAACCAAAACCACTGGTAACTGTTGTAACTTGGCACTGTAACTAAAATACAAGCAAAACATGTACAGTCAAAACAACTCTCTTCTCCTTGAATGCTCTCATGAGTAAGCCAAGTGGTGGATTAGAGGTAAAATGAGAATACATTGTTTGTTTTGAATAACAGTGGTTGGCAGCGGAACGGATTTATGTTACTAACCGAATAACGACTGTAAAAATCACAAACTTGTCCAAGAAAGGTCTTATTATAGAACATTGTAATCATAGGTGCAACACTGCTTGGAAAGCCCACAGGAATGCCAAGCAAAGCCCACACAAATTCCAGGCAAATTCCACCGGCACATCATGGCGACTTGGCCAACTTTTCAAGACACATTTTGGGAAACTGCAACCCCGTCCTCATCTTGAAGGAATGAATCCAAAAACTGCCAAGATTATACTTATTGCTAGTTCAGTGGCAAAGCGAGAACACTCACAAAATGTGTGGACTCTTAATTATCTGAGAAAAGCCCTTCATCCCTGTATAAAATCTTGGGGAGGGGGCTAATTAAGAATTAGTCTAAAATTACTGCCAGTAAATACATGGAAAAGGTCTGGTTTGAATAACATAATCAAGCACAGGTGTATTTACATGCAGCTGTGCCTGCATGGTCATTGTTGACATTGCACTGACAAATGATTTGCCCCGAGGTTGCTAATGATGGCAATGCATACAGACAAGAAATCAAACCATCGGCTACACCAGTGCAGTTTCCTTCCATAAATACAATTTCAACTCCAGTTACAGAGGGGGAAATTATCCTGTTCTAGGATCATGTCTGAGTGGATACCTGGGAGCTCGCTTGGGGGGGGACGGTGGAGGCCAAAGGTCAGGGCGGATGGTGAGGCATCCATGCTGAGGAGATAACATGATAAATCATCCCTGTTGATTTCATTCGCAGATGCTGAAAATGTGATCCGTCTGTGGTTGGAATTCATCCTCCCAGCAGGATACGCTGCCATCTTCTGGATTGCATCTCTCATAGCATTTCTCACTCCCACAGATTTTTTTTTTTTTAAATTTACAGTATTGCCAGAGCGGCCGAGGTAGTACCTGCCCGGAATTCCCCAAGGTGATGAAGCAGAAAACTTGATGAGCAGATATTTTTTCTTCTTCTACCGACTTCATTTTGTTCTATCATCGAGAGTAACGACACGCATGTAATAGCAGGAGATATGCTTGACATTTCTTACTGAAACGGGTTTGTAAATCTCTAACTGCCTGCCAAATTGTCTGCCTGCTGAACAGTTCAGACGCTAAGATTTATTTCAGAGAGAGCTAGAGAGTTCTGTGCAACAACTAGACTCCTGTCTAGATTCTCTTGGCAAAGCAGCAGGACTGCACCTTCAGTTGGGGTGTCACTGGGGGACACTTCTGCCCCCATGAGGCTGTGTCTGTCCAAAGTACTTGGATACAGCCACAAAAAAACACTCGGCCCAATGGGAGCCACTAACGAGTGGCTATAGGACTTTCTCGCTGATAGGTGTAAGTGTACTCTTGCTACGTGAAGTTGCAGCCTATGTGTACTCCTGACTTGGCGTCTGTCTCAAGCCCATGCTAACTGTATGTAACGTATCTGCTGAGAATGAGCGACTAGTATGTGTGCACATTCAGTTGAAATTTGGCCACTCCCACAATGCACTAGTAGTGTAAAGCAGGAACTACATTGTAATGCTCCATGCTATTGCCTTCCTTCACTCTTGGGAATGGGCCACATTGCACCCACCTTCATTCCCTTAACCCTAACAGTACCGGGCATTGTTTGGCTTAGAGTACTCAGTACTACAAAATACTATGCAACACTCTGAGCCTGAAGGACCTAGCGCTACAAATGACTATTTCTGGCTAGGTTTATTCCGTTGTTACTCGTACAGAGAACAATGAAACCATGCATT
The DNA here is from genome assembly GCF_054643075.1 of Acanthaster planci. NCBI lineage: Eukaryota > Metazoa > Echinodermata > Asteroidea > Valvatida > Acanthasteridae > Acanthaster > Acanthaster planci. The sequence continues at coordinate 20,176,432 of NC_141783.1, read as the reverse complement.
CATAGTACCACAGCACTGTATGGTACATCGTCTTCTCTATTGTATTTTATGGCTTCAGAGAATAATAATTTCATGTCCTCTTACAAGCGACAGGGCTGAGTACTACACTTTACTACTAAGTAGTACTTTGTAGCATTCGGGACTGTTAGGGTTAACAAACAGTTCCTGCTCTATCAAAAGATGGTCCTGTCCCATCTATAGTTCTTGTGACACTAGACTTGGATGTGTTACCTTACATTCTGGCTTGGATACATCAACACCGCAAACAAAATTCCAGTGGACACCAGAATGCTAAAGACTGAACTGCTAAACCTGAGTGTCCAACTTATTTGGTAATCCCATGTGTGGTTGACAGTGTGAGGCCTTCATATTTCACCTCCAGCTAAGACAAACAGTGTGCCCTCTGGCTGACCTCCCAACACCCAGCCAGTCCATTAGCTGCCAAGTAGAGGACCTGGGACATCCGATTGTTTACATGTACTTGTTAAATAGCCCCAGTGTTTGATGAGATGAACAGGATACTTGGTCACAAGAACAGGCTTCCTCAAGGGGAAAAATGGGCTGATTACAGGAGAGACAGAGGAGGCTGGCATGAGTCCATGCTTAGAAATTGACCTCTGGAAATGAAAGACCAACAGTAAAAAGTTGCATAAATTTTTCATGTAGGCCAAGTTAAGAAAAAGTCAACCAGAAAACACACAGCTTGAAAGAGGATACACATGGTACAGTCAATAATGTTTGGTTAAAATTGTGAAACGTTTTTTCATAAATGACACGGCACCCCCCCTACATAGGGTGGGTTACCCCAGAGCCTAATTACCCTAAGTGCCTACTCATGTGACACTGCAGTAGCAATGTAACCAAAACAAAGTATTAAGTTTTGATGAAAAGCCCAGGTCAAAGTGATAGATCTTGCTGCCTCCTCCTCTCGATAAATCAGAAATCTGCCAAAGTCGGGGTATCTTTCTCCGGTTTAAGAAGCAGTCTGAGAACACGCTCAACTGAAGCACTAGCCGACTTCACGCCAGCCGCTAGGCAAGCGTGCAAACTATCTGGAGGGGAAAAAAACTGAAGACTAATATCTTCCAATAAACAAACCTGGACAAAGAAAAAAAGATGATATCATAAATCATCTTTCTGTCTGGGGAAGATACACAAAGCCCAGCATTGGTTCCATTCTGGACATTCCGGGGTAGGATAGGCTGATGAGGGGGGGGGAGGAAGTGAAGACGTAGAGTCAAAGAGGGTCATGTCTGCCTGAACCAGAACAGTGCAATTATACCGGGGGTCATCTGCACTGCAAACGAGGCAGCCATTTATCAAGAAGGGCCTAACAGCACATAACGTGCACCTCTTCTACGTTTGATGCATGGGGCCAACGTTAGAAGTGAAAGTGCATCATCAAAATTTATGTGCTTTTTTCAATCACCTGACAAGTTTCGGGATTAAAAAAAAGAAAAACTGCGACAGAGCCAATCACACAATTAAAAAAAAAATAATCCAGATTTGCTTCTCCAGTAGTTACTCAACCCAACCTGCAAAATCAGGCAGAACCTACGTATGTGCACATCTTTTGATTAAAAAGCAAACATTAGGTGCTGAACCAAGAGCCTTATTTCAATACATGAGCACTTTAAAAATTGTAACTTTGAAAAGTGGCTTGCTCTTGTGTGCTTGTAGCAACAATTACCTGTTCCCTAAATGTACATTAAGAACATTCCAATGTCAGTCTGTGGTTAAGAAAGTGCTAATATGTATTATTAGTAGTACCGGTACTTAATTAGTGTTATAATTTTGTTTTTAATTTAACACTGGGAAACAGAGCTATTTTTCTTGTTGGCCAAACAGGACAAAAGCTTTCACCTTCACCTTCTGAAGGACACTCAAACTGCAGCTTATCAAATACTTGAAATTAGCAAGTCAAAGTGACGCAGCCAATTGGAGCACGCAGAGCTCTCTGATCCATGTGGAAAACAATACAGGTGAGATCTGTAAAGCCAGTTTCAATGCATTGCGGAGAAATCCAATTTCCTCTCACATTTCCTGTATTGCTCCAGTGTTCAACAGCATCTCCGGTGTCGTCCTCAACATTCAGATGAAGGGATGCAATCAATTTGCATTGGTTGAATAGTGGATGAGACTCAGTCATTCCTCCCTGTCTCAGAGTATATGGATTTGTATCACGGTGTACTAATAACCACCCTTTGTTTAAATATCAGCACAAAGTACATATTAATTCAATTCTTTATTTGTTTATTTTCCACTAGAGCCAAAATAAATATCAAAGATTTGTTCTGCTTTGGAGTCGTGGATATTATTTCACGGTACGGTACATGTACTAAGAAAACACTACTCTGCCTGTTTCGGGATTACTCCCATTGAAAAATTGAAAATCAAATCAGAGAATTTTCATTGTTTTGCAGACAGGCAATTTCTCAAATCAAAATCTTTTAGTGTGTATGGTATCACTGTAACTTTTTTTCTGCTTTCTAACATTTTGCAACTACTTTCTGCAACTCTGATGGAGTAACAGAAATGATTTCCCCCTGAAATTGCAAGATAAAATTACCCCTATCTCTGCAGTCATCACATATTTCTTTCAAAATCCTTAACGAGACAAACAACTGGTCCTAACTTTCACGAGTGATTTGGTTACTTCCTAACAAGCCCTTTTAATACAAGCAGAGATGCACCGCCATCATGTGCCTAGGCCAAACATGACAGCAACACTGCTCGGGTGAGCTTTCATTACAAAAATGAATGGTACATCAGTTTACAGTCAGTACTGGAAATGTGATTACGCTGTTACACGCTTCATTACTTTGGCACTGCATCAGTTCTCGTCACGTGCATGACTGCTGTGCTGCAAAATGTGCAAATGCTGCACACACCATATGGACATGTCTGGGCCACGGTCCGTTTGCAGTGTGAATACTTCTCACTTGAAGGAATCGTGGGCAAAGCGGGAGATTGGGATCCGCCCAGTCATGGGTGAATCATGATCCTCAAATGCATAATGAGCATACTTTTTGTACACATAGGTGTTTAGGAAATCATTTGTGAACGGGCCTTGTTTAGTTCTTTTGTTTTGCTTGGGAGGGGGGAGTAGAAGTTTATTTTTAGGATGTGATGTATTTAGGGATCTATTTAGGGGTGGGGAGAAGGGTGGGTCAAGAAAGGTGCCGTGTTGGGTGTTTGGCGGGGTAAAGTAAATAGTTGCATGAAACACAGGAGGTTTAAAGCCAGAAAATCATAGTTTTTGTCAATGAACACATGCTTTGCTCTGCAACTTGAAAAAGGCAGCCCTGTTGCCAAGCATGCACAGGTGCCAGTCTGGAGTATGCTTCCGGGGTGATAGTGAAAATCCCTTTTGACAACAAAGTTTAACTTGCACTGATCCACATTCCAATTACTTGCTACTTGCATCTGATATCCTCTTCTTTCAGTTTGTAACGCATGTACATGTACAGGTGACTTTCACCGGTGTGTTGTCAGTATTACCCATTGATTCAGATTCCTACAACAGCTGCATTCACCCAACACAAACTTGGCTTTCTCCAAAAGCAGCAGCATTCTGGCTGGATATATTTTGCAGACTGACTGAGGCTGTTATTTACCTTCTTTCAAGACGCTCAAAGATCATTTGTTGGTCCCATTTTTGTGATGTTACCCATGGTGCAAGCTACCTTTAATGACAACGGCGATGCCAGACAACTACATCTATCAACCTCATGTACTGAGTCAGGGACATTCGTTGGTGTACTTGGCGCAGATGTACCATTTCCAGATAATGAGGACAGTAATGATGTTTCTAAAGCTGAAAACAAATGCAAAAAGTCATGCAAAGCGCCCTCATGAGTAACTGCTCTGACAGCTCAGTTATTTCTCCCACAGTCTCGACATCCAGGTCGGGATTTTGGTCTCCTTACTTTGGATATCATCCCTTCTATACAAAAGGAAAACTATAATTCCATGAAACTTGGATACACATGTACCTGTAAGTACAAAATACTTTCACTTGATTGAACAATTATTTGGGGGGGCTGGAGCCAAAGGCAACATTAGACATGAAGCAGAGGTTTGAAAACATGACCAAAATATTACTACAGGTAGAAGCAGGGAAAATTATACAAGGAGATCACAGGCAGAGCAGTTGCCTCATTCGCATATCACTCTTCGGCAGAATCCTGAGGCACTGATGGAGATAGAAGGCCAGGGAATGACTTTTCACACCTGCGTGCAGCTCAGTAATTCATGCAGGGCAAACAAACAGTGCCCGGGCTTACAGACGAGTGATGGGAAAGCGGTTGACATGAACTATGCTGTGAGAGTGGATTAAGCAGTCCTTACAGTTTTGTTGAAGTGTAGGGGGGAAAAATTGATAGACCAGCTTGAACAGAGCGACCGCTGTTAAACATATTAAATAATGGTAGTCAAAATGACTGGGTTATTGCTGTAATTACAATGTATCGGATTAAAAAAAATCACTTTCTTTAGCATTTGGCACATATGTGTCCATTTATAAGAGAACACAGTGGCGGCATTGTGCACACTATTAAGATGTTTCTAACAATCACGTAGCCCACCAACTGACAAATGTTAAGACAACACAGAGTATCTTGACTGTGTCAGTGTGTCAAAAATGCATCAACAATGGGCAGATGGGCACGTCCTAAGGCGAGACCACTTGTGGAGTACCAATGGAGCATTCCATTCCAGTCTCATTCAAACAAAAAAATCTTGACTGGGAAATACTGAAAAGCAGCTTGGGAGTTCAGTAGCAGTGAGGCCTACAGTGCATTCCATCCGTGGTCCCATGGTTAAACTACCTGTACAGTAAATGTACACATTCACATGCATGTACAGGAGTATTGGAAACTCTCTATATCAACATGTGAAGTCTGCATGGAACAATCAATGGATGACTTCTAAGAACTGAACGCAGGAATCTATTCTGACTCATAGTGATTCACCTGTGTACAATACCAGCTTCAGTACCTGCAACCTGACAGTGGTAGCCATACACGGCATTCCAATCAGCATTACATTAATTTGTTAGATGATTTTGCATTTTTTTTTTAAAGCAAGCATTAAAACATGAATGCCAAGAACTGCAATAATGAAAATATACTAATTACACCTGCAGGCTGCAGGTCAGCGTCAAGTGCATAGCTCACGGACTGCTTCAGGGACAGCGCAAGTCAAACTAATCTCAGGGTTTTGATGGTGAAATCCCCCCCCCAAAAAAACGAGCCTGAATCATACACAGTACGAATACAGAATAGGCTTGGGGTTACGTATTCTTTTTGATACGGAACTTGTCACGGTGATGCAGCTCACACTAGATTAAAATATAATTACATATAAATTAAACGAACAGAAACATAATCACAAAATGACCACAGGCCCTCCACTAAAGAATATGCATACATACAGGTACCTGTACATGTACATGTAGGCTTGCGGCAAAATTCTGACCATGAACTTCTTTAACCTGATGGAGGCTTAAAACGTGCAGTTAATGAAATCTAAAGATCCTATCATGTTGATCAACATGTACCCCTGTAGGTATGGCCTTGGTCTAGTGCAATTATGAACTTGGCAGCTGGTGGTTTAGATGGATTACAGAACATTTTGTTCTTCTTTGTTAAACTTTAATGAGGGTTTTGGGTTAAATCTCTTTTGAGAGGTCAAAAAAAGCAACAAGGACTGGTTATCAGTCTTTTTTTGGGGGGGAGGATAAAATGACAAATGGAGAACTCCTCACGTGACTTATCTACAGATGCTGAGGCAAAAAAATATAGCCATCTATGAAAAAGATAACAACCATTTAATTGCAAATTGGAGATCTGCCCTGAATCACATACAATGATGACATAAATGGCATGTTTGCAATGTGTTATTCAAACAAAGCCACTGGGGAAAAAAATTAGTTAACTGAACACACCTTTAAAAATTTTTGTTCCCAGTCCTACACACATGTACAAGAATACGTACTGTACATGCATTTACATGTAACACAAATTATCCCAAATGCTCTCAAGGCCAACACTTACAGTTTTACAGTATTTGATCGAATCAGGATTTAAACAGTAATCCTGATGCGAGGCATGTAAATGCATCCATACAAGATGTGGCTCATCTAAAAAGCTTCCCTACCAGCGCAAATAGCGCAGCCACTTTCCACGGCAGCGCACGTGGATATTTTAGCAAATGTACAATATTTCCATTGTTTGTGTAAAATGGCACCCCTTAAGAAATTCAAGTGTGCTTTCTCACACTAAATCAGTACAACTGGCACAATCTAAACCACTGCTGTCTTACGTACAGTAGTTTGTACATGTAGGTCCCAATTTTCCTTAAAAATACGAGTACATCACATTTACTGAGTACATGTACAATTACCAGCATCCGGTACTGCTTCAGTGCACAGTGTTAGATGCTGAAGGATACTGGAAACCAAGCACTCTTGGCAGAAGGGACTAGTGTGCTGAAGACTAAGACTAAGGATACAAAAACTCAGCCCTACCAATATGAAGCAGGTTCAAAATGTATGAAGTATGAATTTGAAGCAACTTGTAAGCTCTAAACCATGTGAAAATTAGACTTGTACATGTAAGTGCATGTGCTATGAGTACATGTACATGTACATGTAAAGTGCACAGCACAGCTAAGCTTAGCAGGTTTATGTAGGCCTACTACACAATATGCTGAAAGGACCTGGCTTAATGTACATGTACATGTATGGATATTGTACTCCCAGGGGCTTGTATGACTGTAAGGTCAAGCCCCGCCCTATTTAAGTCAGGAGGCACAAGCGTTTCACATATCAATAGGCCCTGCCAAAACCTGATTATACAAAGGTTGACAGCCCCACGCCATTGAAAGACACTGTTCTTTACCCTGCATATATGAGCCAGAATAATTTCAGCTCTCAGCAGGTGGGCAGAAGAATGGAGAAATGGCAGGTTGGTACATTATTCTTTGGGTTACCTGGTCTCATTTCATGAATGAAATCAGACAGGGTTGGGTTCTACCATTATGAAATAGCCCTCATGATTACACTGGTACAGCAAGGACAACACACTGGGTTCCTACCCTACTAGGGTACCTGACTCCTACATGCCCCTAATGTTTAAACAACAGAAATGGATGATTTATGATCATAACATAGCCTGGTCATGTCTGTCAACATCAAACAAACCTGTGGGACTTCAGTCAAAAACATACATGTACATGTATGACCTCCCAGATGAACTCCCCAGGAGGGATAAACTCTGGCTAACTTCTTGTGTTATCAGCACTGGGGCTACAATTTTCTCTGGACTATTTTCCACTAAGATAAAAAAGGTCTGTTTTAGGAAAAGCTTCTGTACACCAGATGAGTTTGAGGAGCAAAAAATGAAAATTTAACCCCCCCCCCGCAGATTTTTGGAGCAATTGTTATTGTGAAATGACACTGAGTGTCATTTCAGTATAGGTTTAAATGTCAAAAAAGGCAGTGGTGCTAAAACTAAATTGGAAATGCAGCTGGTAATAACAATGCAAACTGAACCCCTGGGAAGGTGGAAACTGTGCCCGAACCAGAGAGAATACGCAGCGCCAATTGGCACAATGGAGAATGTACCGTACCAGACGAATACAAGGGGACAATTCTCATTGACATGTATGCATTAAAAAGGGCACCATTAATATTGATGACTACTTGTAGTCTGCACTGCCTGCAGCCACAACAGTGTAAAGGCCCGTGTAGGCTTACAGGTTTAAACCGCCCAAAGCTAGTGCAAGATATTTGTGGTGACTCAGAAAATTCCTAGAAGTATCTAGGATGGAAATGACATTGGAATTTGTCACATACTGTACATGCACCTCTATCAGGTAATGATGGGCTTTATACATTGTTCATATTGGTGGAGAAAGAAACTACCTTTGTACCTTTGTAAATTTACATTAGCCAAAGAATAATGAAATCAGGGGTTTTCCAAATTGGTTTGAAAACAGATTAAGCCAACCTATATTTGTGACTACCCCAAAATAAAAAGGGGTTTTTGAGAGTTTCCAACTGATAATTTAGAGTGCAATATTCAACAATGCTGTTTTATTCTCTGCAGATCATAAGGATTGAAGGCATTCATTCAGGGAGGTAGCTTGGGGCTTACATGAACGAATAAAATTGACGGAGTGCACAAGTATGGGAATAATGCTTTGAAAAGCTTGTCAGATTTGTGGGGAAAATACCCTGAGTAAATAGGAACAGAGAACTCAGAAAAAATCCGAATGAATATAGAACTAGGTTGACCCGCTTTCCATGGGTATGCATTTTTATTTTATTCATGAGAAGGAAACACTCCCAGGCAAATTTAGCACCCAATGAGAAATGGGTACGAAGGAATCCTTATACAAACCAGTAATCCGCAGTGGTATTTAGGTTCTTTCATCTGTAAATGAACTGGGAAATTGACCACACTGATCTTACTTGCACTAAGAGGGGGGCGGGTTAGATGTCCTTTAATGAGGTACAGTCAGTTGAATAGCAAAAGTCAAAAAGAACGAGGAGCAGAATGAAAGATCTTTGTTCCTTACTTGGGTAAGCCTGCTATAGGTAAACAAATACGCTGACATCAACTAAAGTAAGCTGGTTTGTACATGTACGCTGACATCAACTACAAGCAAGTAAGCTGGTAATGTACATGTGTACAGTTTGTACATGTATGCAGCAGTAATTCTCATCTCTTTCCCAGGATATTCTTGAGCCATTATCCAGAGGTACATGTACATACAACCCCACCCCACTTCATGTAAGTACATGTATGGTCTGGTTTGGCAGTGCTCCAAGGTACACATAATCTTTTTGTACATGTAGTCCATGTGATGAAAATGTACTCAACGGCACCGTGTGAGCACATGTCCTCAGAACACATTTTTCTTACTTTATTCCTGAGGAAATTTATTGGATTAGAACACTGAAAGTGCATATGCATCACTTTAAATTAGCTGTGGAGAGCTTGATCATCTAAACAGGGACCTTCCTTGCTCCAACTTGCAGCAGACTGAAGGATTAGGAAGGGAGAACCACAGCTTCTGGAAATATGAGACATTGCGACTGGGCCAGGTCAAGAGTTGGCAGCTGTCTGCCTTGGGAAACCTGCGCCAATTTGGTTTCGGGAGGTGGCTGATGGTGAACGGACCGTTCTTTTCTGCAAGCAGATTTTTGCACTATTCAGATTGTGCACTGAACTGGACAGGGTAATATTCTCGCCAGTAGGTGGAATTGGAATGCGGACCATAGTGGTACGTCACATGCGGATTTTGAAGTTAGCAAAAACTGACATAAAAAAGGCCACAATCTTGACACCCCCCCCAAAAATCTAAAACACCTAACGATGTTTTACATAATTACAACAAAATATATCATAACCCACATACTGGTACGGGCTGCTAAGCCGCCACTGATAAATGCCATAAAGTACGCATACCTCCTCCAACTGAAAAATCAATCCGCAAAAATTGCCAAATGTCGGACGGTGCAAAACAAAAGTTTTTGGCGGTGCTGGTTAACCTCAAAGGAAGATACTTCCTTACACAAGTATATAAATGTACACGGGAGCTACATGCACCACGTCACATGCTCCCTAGCACCATCTGGGACCGTTAACATTAAATTTCACGCCCCACGACAAACAAACAGCTTAAGCTTACATTTCACGCCCTACATCACAACAGTACGTGACACTGATGTAGTTTGGAAGAAAGTCTTCTATGAACATATGAGTCGTTACCACAGCTTCAAGTCTTATCTAGTTACCATGTACATGGATGTACCCACATCTTGCAGTCCTAGATATGAAATGTGCATTGATTCAGAGTCTCTTAAATATTCAAGAGCCTGGTAAGATCTGGAAGGCTGGAAGGGTTTGCTGCGTTTGCTTCTACAAAAACATTTACAGGAAATAAGAAATCTTTTTCAACTCTTGTTAAGTCCTCATTGATGTACAAGTCGCGTATGACTAAGCACGCACAATACTGCAAAGACCAGAAAAAAATGATTTTGATACTACAAATGATAGAACAATGTTACTGAAGAAGAAAAAGACAATAATTCCTTCATACATTTTGTCACTGTCAGTAACATGACCCCGACTACCAAATATTCTTTGAAAAGCATAGAACAGAGTCCTTAATAGCAACCACAACAATGACCAATTTGCCCAGAAGGTGTAATGGGAACCTCCAAACCACCCGCAATACCAGTCTCTCACTCAGGAATGCCTACAAGGCCAAACCAGTGGGACTTGTTGTGGGGAAACACCCATCAAAGTTCATGGACCTTTGACCTGGGTGACCGGGAGTAGGCTGGCTGGCTGGTGTGAACAGGAGCAGGGGTGTATGTACATGTACATGTATGAACTACACGGGATACCAAACATGGTTCATGCGACTTCTTTGCCGGGCTTTCTGTGAATCTCCCTTCAGCAGCTGGAAGGGCGAACCTTGCTCTATACACACTGCGGGAGAAGTCTCCTGCAAGCAATGATTCTGCTGTGTAATAGAGTGGTTGTCAACCAGCAGGATCTTTAAACAACAGTCTTCAGTTCTTCACTCGTTTCCACGCCCACTGAAGTTCTGTGTGAATCCGTTGTACATGTAAAGGAGGTACCAGGAACCTGAAATCTTGCCTTCCCTGGTACCGTACCCTTGTTTTAATTTCAAAATAACCAATGATGACATCTGGGGACCTGCGAAAGCGCTCTTTATTTGCACTTGTTGCTAGGTTACACATATGCATAAAGCTCTTGTTGACATTCAGTTGTACAGACTGGTTGAGGAATATCACGTTTTTATTTTTTTTGACGATCTTTATAGTATAATACGAAGAGTCACATAACGTGCAGAGAAATGTTTTGGTTTTTAAGTCCTGGCATCAAATTACATATTTCACCAAAATTCATGTTAGATAAATTTGAATACCCTACGCCCCATGGCTGATATGTAGGTTTCCTGAGCATCTTGGAAAGGGTAAACTTATTGGGAAAAAAAAACACAGACAAAAACAATAACAAAACAAGGCTAAGAGACGGTGAGAGAAAAAAGGACACATTGTGGAGTCAACTGGAGAGAGGGTCAGCATCTGATTACCTTTTTTTACAAGGTCCACAGTACCGGGCTAGGAGATCAAGTACTAGTCCGCCTACTTCTGGGGCAGCCCCGATCAAACAATCCGACCAGGGCAGAAATTGCGCTAAGATCATATTAGTAGCCCCTGGGCCCGCAGAAATTAATACTCGTACAACACACACAGCAAGGCCTGTAATTACTAACACCTACCCTGGAGCCTGCATATATGCAGTGGACAGGGGTTGATGATGTATTTCTCAAGAGAAAATGGAGGAGCGTGGGTCTGTCTGAGCATGGAGCTATTAAACATCTGAGAGAGCATCGATGCTGCCCTTTGATCTAGAGCCAGACCACATTGTGTTGGGCCCAGCAGCAAAACTCCCTGAGATCTTATCTGGTCCAACTTGGTGCATGTCTTTGGCAAGACTCAGTGGTTACTGTTTCACCTTTGTGGGGTGGGGGATTAGGTTTTTTTTTTCTCTTGGATTTCAACCCCCTTCAGCTTACCCTCCTCTGGGTTTTTTTTTTTGCTGAGCGTACATGCACCATCCGTGCTCTGCATCTCATCAACTGGGCCACTGCTACAACGAATACTAAAATGATGAATGAATATAGGGTGCTGGAGAATCTGGCTACAATTCGACTCTTTCCCAAAAGGTTTAGTGGTATTTTACAGCTTTGAGGAACACATCATCAAGTTAAAGGAATATCTCAAAACGAACACAGGTGAACACCTCTACATGTACATGTACATGTAGTCCAATGTTGTACCACTTAGCTTTTAGAATATTCAGTTTCGTTTTAAATAACCAAACACATGCAAGCCTATGCTGACGGCACATGCATTTTAAAATGGGCCTACAAATATGCATGCAGATGTGGAAAAATTTATCACTACCGGTACTCGGTTCTAAGCATTTCTATGCAATAAGTAATAGATTTTGCAACATAATGAGATGGACACCACCAATTTATTGTACATGCATTTGAATTATACCAAGCTTATACCACCTCTCAGTATGCAACACACTTCCCAATTAAGAGCTAAATTAATTGACAGCCAGCAGTTACATAAGCCACCTATGTGGAGTCTATCCAATAAATGGTCCGTGAGCACACATACATGTACCTTTGTCCAACAATCAGAGCACTGGACAATGAGGCATCTGATTTATTCATTGATTCTGCAAATGGCCATTTGACTCATCATGGTGACAAACTCAAATCAGAAATGTGAAGTCTGTGACTGTATGATCGGAGCAAGACCTGTGGCTGGGTTGGAGAGGCAAGGATTCTGACAGTCTGGTTCCTTATGGACACTTGCTGTAAAAACATCAATCGACGTTGAATGTCAGTTGAACAAGTTGGGTGTTACCACTGATCGAAGCCAGCTTCCATCTTGTGCACATGTATCACTTTTTACTAAAAAGATCAATGATTTGCTATGCTGAACAAGAGCAAAGGGGTGATTTCATAATTTACATACAGTGATTTAAATAGCAGGTGGTTCCGATTCTTCTGAAACAAAATTCTCAGGAATCAATAGACAGTGCATGCATGTAATGTGGCATAAGAGGTTTCAACATACCGGTATGATGTGAAACAAGGTATACACAATCAATTCGAACTGCAGCTAAAATGCCTGGTAATCTACACAATTCTACAGTATGTGAGGTCCATCAATTAACCTTCAAGATACATGATATACTGGGTATAGTAAATTAGAGTGAAGACATGATTTCACAATGACAAAGGTACATGTAACATGATTTCACAATGACAAAGGTACATGTAACATGATTTCACAATGACAAAGGTACATGTAACATGATTTCACAATGACAAAGGTACATGTAACATGATTACACAATGACAAAGGTACATGTACAAGTACTTGCAGCAGCATTTTCATGTACCAGTAATTTGGAAGTCTGTTTTGATTTATAATCTACTTGTAGAGTCATTTGAAAATAGAAGCTGACGACAACCCAAGAAACCTACACGTACATGTACCAAGTTGGGACAATATTTTTTGTACATGTAATAAAAAGAGAATACATGTCACATCTTACAAAGCAATAGTGCCTTACTCTAATGACAATCTCAACTTGCAGAAGACCTCCATGACAGTACATGTACACATACACCAGTGTACACTGTACATCTACATGTACACTGTGCAATACATCATACTTGTACAAATGCGATCATGTGGGTCTTCAATTTGTAGAGATTGCTGCAACCAGAGTGACTTATGGATTATGGGTAAAGGTTCACGTCTTAGGAATGTAGAACAAGTGCCTATGTGATTATATGATCATTCATCTACATTTGTACGGGGGTTAAAGTGAAGTTACCGGTGCATGCATGCATTCTCTTTCTACGAGACATCACTACGACTACGGTACAAGCCATTTAAATATCAAATACATGCACATGTGTACAGACCACTACATGTACTGTATATGTAAGTCCCCAGGGTGGAATGTTATTCACAATTCAGCAATGCACCACCAGACAGACATGTATACATGTATTTTGATCTGTCCCACTCAGAGCAAGTGGTGCTTCATTTCAGTACTTGATATAAAAGCCAAGCTGCACACAGCAAGCATAAGAGTACAGGTACCGTATCTGATGGGCCTACAGATATTCTCCCAGTCTACTGAGTTGGCTTGAGGTGGCTGCACTTTTCTGGTTGAATCGATTTCCAAAGCGGATTATCGGTGGTCAGGACAAACACAAATTACACGCAGCGCATGCTGGCAAGATCAGCAATGAATTAATAAAAAGCATGACCGTAATTACATGTAATTTGTGAAAAGACAGTTCTTATTCCTCATGAGAAAACTGCAGTGGCAAGGGCATTGTAATGTCCAGCACAATTGATTTATAAGGTTTTCATTATAAAAATAGGCCTTTAAAAACTTCATGAAACAGACTCCCCATTCCATCAAGTGAAGCTTTTGAGGACAAAGTGTACGTACTAGTACATCATCAACTTGTGGCCGGGTTGAATGGTCCCAAATCAATCAAAATCATACAAAACCAACTATATATACTGGGTTTGAGAGACTTAGGAACATGTACTTCGTGGGAGTTTACAGAAACACGATATCCAACATCCATCTTCTTCGCACGGTTGGGGGCTGTGAACTGACACAAAGACAGTTACATGTAAATACCATTCTGCATCAGGGAGTCGAAAAGCTACAAGTACCCAGTACCAGCATATTGCCCATTGAAAAAAGGGCTTCTGAAACAATTCCGAAGCTTTTGAGTCCATTCCTCATCCAATTGTTTCTCGTGAATGACCATGCCAAATAAGTGTAAATGTACCGGTACTGAAATGCCATACCAGCATCTAGTATCAGTAAGACAACAAACTACAACAAAATTTCTCAGACTTTTGTGCAAATGCCCAAGTTACGTACATATGTACTGTATACCCATGCAGAAATATATTCAAGCTTGGAATACATACACTCCGAAATACATGACATCGAAACAGGTGTTTTAGGCATTTATAAAGCAGGCCAACCAGGTCTGGGTACAGGAACTAAATACATGTGGCATATGGCACAAACTCTCAAGCGTATACGCACGAGTAGGGCACCAGGACAAAGAACCATACAACTCAATGGGACGATTACATGTACGTATATCTGGCAACAAAGCTTGCCAATGACTAACAAAGAAGGAACACTCTGAAGTACAGAGAAACTACATGTATATGGCATGGGTACATGTACACATTCATGAGTGGAGTGCCCTGGGAGAAGAAGCTGTAATGCATGCTCACAGCTACTGCACAGCATATCTTTTGCCTATCACACACATCATGGGTTGTGGGCCTGGTTGGCGCACCTGTTATGTGGGGAAGCCCATAGGTTCTGTGGGGTACACTACACATAATGAACTTAGTTGTTAAGCTTCCCACAGCAGGTGTGGATATGACCATCACAAAGGAAACACAACTGCCAGTATCATTTCCAACGCTAATAAGAAGACGCAGCCACTGGAGTGGAACCAACCAGATCCGCATTTATTAAAACGTGGCTAAATTTAGGAAGGGACAACGCAGAGATGGTGTGCATTAGGTTGCCAAATTTAACGACCTGAGAAACTCTTTGTTCTAGGACTGATGCCCGCACACGGTTGGAATTTTCCATCAACAAAGCCAGGCCAGTCTCATGATTACACTGCAGGACACTGTGTGCAGTAGTAACTAATTAAAAGGCCATTTTGATTGTGTCACTGCTTTACAATTTTAGAACACCAAAATACTTGGACGATTCAATTGGGTTGAAGTGTTTTGTTTTTCAAACTTTCTCACTAAATAACTTTTCAAAGTGGAAAGCCGTCCCACTCTCACTTTAATTTGTGTTTTAGTCTACACGTACAATTAGTTTGCACGACTGCATAGATAAACCAGTATCTTCATTTATCATGAAGACTGGGATAGGCTCTGAAAACTGCCGTCAACGCCAGGTGTCGAGTGAGAGGCAATCACCAGACAACAGAGCCAGGGCGGTGACTCAGCACAGGTGAATCAAGAACCCTGTCCAGACTGCCACATCGCATCATGTTCGCTGCTGGGCCATTGTGCCATTCACACATTAATGTTAGCCGCGGCGCGGTGAGTCAGCCGCTGCATTTCGCAACAGCCTCCAAAAAATAAAAAAGCCCGGGAGAGCACCGGCACATTATTAATGTACGGTTACTCTGATTTGGAATTTCCCAGGGCAGAACTTTACACTCCTCACTCTCTGAACAAAGCAATCACAATGTCTATGCTACAGCGTACCTGTACATATGTGAAAGCTGAAGTTCTATTGCAATGTGTAATGAGCATTATTCCAGGACAAGTAGTGCATGTAATGCATGATACAAAAACAGTACCAAGTCCATTTATCGTGTCAACAACCCACATGCCATAATGTCGCACCATGTAATGTTTAATACTGTTGCAAAACTCTGCCCATGAAGAGCAAGTTTACACAACCAACTTCTGTCAAAACTCTGCCTGTTTTTCCTCCTTTTTTTCCCCACAGCAAACCACCTCCACATGTGCGGTAATCCAGGCGTGAGAGATCCACTCCAGCAGAAATTTAAATTTCATAGCCTGAAACACTTTCTCTTTGAAAATCAAAGTGGGCAAAAAGAAAGTTCCAGAGTTCCAACACATGCTGGATCTCAGACTGCAGTTTTAATGTCACACTGAGAATGTATTGCTTATTTGTACTTGCACTTCACCAACAGGTTTTTATTTATTATAATTTCTGTAATCTAAAGACCACGAGGCAGAGAAGTCATGTGATGACAGGGAGTGTAATAAAATCTACAGGGCCCCCTGGACAATCCATCAATTGTGTATTTTCAAACCTAGGGCTGCATTTGAAGAGGGAAAAACCAGATGTAACCTGTTAAAGCGTACGCTGTTTGAAAATTCATTCCTCTTATTCAGATGCTTATGTACTGAAGTCTGCACACTCTGTACATGTACTGTCATGTACAGTGTAGGTCTCTGTGTATCAAACATGTACATTCAGGGCTCGAAATTGGGCTAATCATCACGGGAGCAAGTAGCTCCCTTACAATATTAAAGATAAAGTGTCTTTTCAAAAAAAAAAAAAGAAGAAAAGACCCTGGTCCTTGCTGTTGCTTTTGTTTAAATTAATGACACTGATAACTTACGGCTTTGACTTTGGCAGATATTAAAGCCTTGATCGAGTTGTTATTTTTGTGGGTTGCACGCGACGTAAAACTAGTAGTGAGTATGCGACCAACCGGAACCTCAAACATGTGCTTAGCGACGCTACGCAAAAAGTCGGGCACTGGGCCTTTATAATGTGCATATGCACAAAGACGTAAAAGGGAACTACATGTAACTGCAGCAATCAAGTATTCTGAAACGAGTGGATTAGGCTGAGACTTTGGTTTCGCTGGTCCCAGCTATTTTGAGCATGGTTCAAAACTACATGTTCAAGCTATGACTGGAACCAGCGAAACTGAAGTCTAAGCCGAATCCACATGTTTGGCTTGAATTTATGCACTAGGGGCCAGTTTCCAGGGGCCAATCGTGACAATAGCCATGGGTATGCATGTGTGTACGTTCATGTGCGTGCATGCATTACATGTGAGGCTGCGGCGTGCGCTCGGTGACATCGTTAACAAAATTGTACCGTATTATGGTTCAGTGACAAGGCTGATCCGAAGTGAAGTCAAAAAGTTCAGGTATTTTTCATGACAAAAGTAGGAAAAAAGGTACAAATGCTCAGGTACATGGAATCAAACGGGCATAAGTACTTGTGCTCGTCATTATGATTTATGGGCGCATTTCTGAGACAAACGGGTGCATTTTAGCTACATGTGCCCGTTAATTTCGAGCTCTGACATTTATGCACACTTACCGGTATGTGGTAAAAAAGAATAGAAATACATGTAAATGATTAGCATCTAAATTTGCTATCACGTTTTGTTTTTGATTTCCACAAACAAATGTTCACTATCTGTGGAACGTGGAAACTCTTTCTGAACAGGTTCTCCCCTGAGTGACATGGAAATTCATCAACATATCCCCACTCCAGGATGTGTGAAAATTATAATAAAATTGGAGACCTGAGCACTGCTACAAGTAGGTTTTTGAAAGAAGCATGTACCATTGAACACAGAACAGGAACGGGGAATAATTAATGTAACAGGTCATGTCAGTAAGCCGATCTTTATGGGTGACAAAATGGGGGCCAGATAGTTTCCCAACCACTGTGACTATCAAAAGCTCTCAGAAGCAAACACCTGTGAGAACTTGCATGGAAGAAAAAGTGGCCTTGGTCAGAGCTGGTGCATCATTTAAAGCTTGTGGGGCCTGCTAACAGGATTAAAATCATGTAACCTTGTCTCAGGTCACCCTCCACATTTGATCAATGCCAATGAGGCCTCCCCACTGCCTGTTGGTTAGAACCAGCCCACACTCTGCATGCACTTGTATAAAACAACACAATGTACACAATACAATGTACATGTAGGCTGACATCATTCATGTGTGTTTATCTTGTGCCATTCTTTTATTCAGCCTAGGCAAGGGCCCATGCATGGTCTTGCCGGTGGGGGTGTTAAAAAAACGCTGTGAATGGGCCACAGCAAAACTGGCATGGGTCAGGGGGTCTAGACGGCGCTTTTATCATGCCATCTCTTGTCTGGGTCAAACTGGAGTGCAGACTCCATACCACTACTGTGTAAATTTTGAGCTGCAAGAAAAGGGGGCTGCCAAGGGAACACTTGCACTGCAGCAATATCAAACAAATGATCCATGTATGATGTATGGATATTTCCAGCAGAGTCTACAAGAATACATGGGACTCCTTACAAGGCCATTTGGTCCATTAAACTTCTGGCATCCTTTGCAATTCCCAAGTTAGGCACGGAATTGCTGAGCCTATGGTTTCCTAATGAGTTTTGCACAAGGGTAAATAACTGGCTCCATAACTGTTCTCATTCAAACCCATTATGATGCAACATGATGATTTTAGGAAGGAAGTGTCTAACCGTGGAAGTGTGGATGAATCATGATTGTCAGTATGGGCATACAAACATCTCTGGTTTTGACAGTACCTTTCACCCTGCTACAATCAATTCTGAAGGACACCTGCCCTCCTTTGCCATGGATCAATGTCGACAATCAAGTTTAAAGGCTCAGAATATCATGTTTAGCAAATTCACTGCAATGCCCAATTCACAAGAAGCTCAAAACTGATCAGCATTAACGTGCTCGACAACATTTGTCGGTCTTTTCCTAACTAAATTTACCATGTCCTGCGTAGAGCAGTTTTCAAGTATTCCATTAAAAAAGCAATCACTTCTGTTCCCACACTCAATTAACATCATTAAAATTCCTTCTACTTTGGCACCACGTTTTCAGTCTGGTACACAGAACGTTTACCAGTATATGCGTTTTACTAGTGTAAGTCCCCTCCAGATAAGCAACACACTGATACATCATGAGTCACCCACTTCACATGAATCCCTGAGTGAATGTCTAACAACTCCGGTCCTCCAGCACTGGTCTGCTATCCTGTCTCTGCCCATGGCCACTATATGACATATATGCTCCCACTGACATGACAAGCGGCCGAGGCGAAAGATTTATCAAATGCTTCCTAGCCCCGGGAGTCTACAGAGAGTGTACGTGTATATGGCTACTGCCCGGAGGAGAGACAGGGGTCAAGACCAGGCACACTGTATCACACTGACGCATTTGCACCTGTTCTGAATGGGGAATCATCATCACCAGATGATACACTGGGGATGGGCCTCCTTTTGTGCTGAATGTCTCTGCTCAACTAGTTAATGGCTAAAGACTCACCAGGCCGTGAAATTACAACAGTTTTTACAACTGATATAGTTTCAACTGTTATTCACAGTACGAGGTAAAACACAGAAGCAGTGTAGGTACATTCGTCCCAATAGCAACTGGTTCATTTTAAACTTTCCTTGAAATTTGAAGAAGCATGGGTGATACCTTTCAACCTTTACATGTACCAATATTCTTGAATGATAAGAAAATAATATTCACAGCTCTTCGTTCAAATTATGTTATATCGAATCTATAAAACTAGGTGATTATAAGCCACATACATGTAAATTACTTGTTAAAAAAGAGAAAAAAAAAACAGACTTATCCGCAAGTACAACTTGGTACACTTGGAACACCATACCAGTACATGTATGCCCCAATCAAACGTGACATCAATTAATATTTTCATCCAACTAATGAATAATGCAAGGTCATAATTTTTATCATAATTTTAAAGGCTTTTGCATGCAACTCAAAGCAAAAAAATTGCACGTGTTAAGCAGCATATAATGCTGGGCTGTCAACCTCAGTCCCAAGTCATCAATTTGCCAATCCTGTTTCCTAAATATCAACATCTTCCGGCTGGGCTGATGTGGTTACTAGGCAGTCTGCCTATTCAGAGAGCAACACCGGTCTGTCCAAATGCCACAGAACCAGCACCTAAACAGATTGGGCTGAATGTACGAGCCACTAAATAACTAAACCAATTCTGGGTGATGGGCACTGACAACGTCCCACAGGACAAAAATCTTCATGGCTGAGATGTTCACGATGAAATAACTTGAGAGCCTGACAGTAGGAAATAAAAATTGGGTGGCAAGCAAGATTTACGACTTCTTGAGGCAAAACTTTAAATTACTCTGAATTTATCTTGGAATAGGAGGAAATGGTAATGGAGTAATATACCGGTAGATAATTCTGGTGTATGCGCTCAATCTACGTTTAATAGTCGCCTTCTGTCTCAATCGGTAAAAACACGTAAAATGAAACATTTGACAATGGAGCACAGAGTCAGCATGAAGTCCGCTCATACCAAAATGAGTCACATTACACTGTTCATGTACGTATTTCTGTCTGTAAACTCTAGTCATGATGTTATGCAAAGTTATGAAGGAACAAACAATACAGTAAATGTGCTTCTTTCCAAAATGATCAAACAATCTGCACTGCATGGGTCTCCACTTTTTCAGCAACCTTTTGCGTATGACTTTGCAATGAGCCATTGGACATGACGTTCCCTATGGCATATGTGCAGGTACATGTAGAGCTGGTAACCCAGCAGACACACACAAAAGCACAGATAGCCACTGCACAGTACCAGGGAACACTGAATACATTGAGCAGAGACTGTGACCTTGGACCCCTAGATGACTCAGTGAATCCAACAAAAGGACTCATGTTTGTTCAGTTCTTTTGCTGCCAATTTCTCGCCCCCTCGATTTTTTTCTTCTTTTTTGGCGGGATAGACAATGCCCCCCAAACTGGAGTAACTGTTCAGGTCTGCGGCGGGAAAAATTTATCAACCGTGCCTTCTGATATGCCGCCACAGCAGTGTTCACGAGGGATACAAATGCAAGTGCAAAGTTCACTTATATTGAACAAAAAAAAAAACTCAGTTGGCAATGTTGAAAGACCGGGCAGAGATTGCATAATGACGCTAGCAAGCTATGCAGCGCTGGCCCAGTGAAATTCACATATCAGGCATCACAAACACACACACGTGTACAGACTACTGAAGTTTGATATCAAGTTCAAACTGATTCCACTGTTAAAATGAAAACGTTGCATGCATGGTTACAATACAGAGCCAAATATTTGTCACATCATTCAGATACTATTGGAGGATTTTCTTTTTAAATATGACATACATTCTGCATACGTTTGGGAACAATTTAATAGATTGTGGAAATATCTGACTTTTCAGAAACTTACCTCATCAAACTACAAAAACAAGAACAACATTTATGAAAAGTTTTGTTGGCATATCTTGAATTTCTGTCTAAATATGGGCAAAGAGAAAGGCTCTTTCCTATTTGACTGTTACCTCAAGTCTAGGTCCTCCTGTCTCTAGATCGATACCAGCTGGCACCATTTGTCAAATGCTCCAGGGGGAAAAAGGAGATGGGAGAAAAATGAAATAGGAGGGGAGAAAAAAGGATACATCTTGATGACCCCGCTCTGGGTGCCTACCGCTAGCAGCTTCAGCTTGGGGTCATAGGCCAATGCACTGGGCTTGTGGGGAAATCCATGTTCCACAGTCTGGAGAGATGAAATCGAGAGAAAAAAAAAGATGAGGAATTGGGAAAAGAGTGAAAGAGTTAGGTATGCCAAGCATGTCATTTGGGGGGAACCGAGAGGCCTGTCCATCAATCATGCTAAGGATGTGACAGTGCGATCCTCTGGAAGAGGGGAAGAGGTGGACAGGGAATTAAACTCCTAACAGCGTTTGACATAAGGACAGGATATCATTCACCCTCATTACAAGTTCTTTATATTTGGAGCAGGTCAGAATAATATTCCAAGCTGTTGAAAGGACATAAAGATATTCATTTTTTGTTGGATTAATGGTGGAGGAATACGGTCAGAATGATACCATCTGGCAAACTGCAAAACTATTAGGTACAATGCTTTCAAATGACAGCTTCATAGTTTTTAAGGTAGTCCAGTACAGGTTGCCACATGAATTGTAATTTGTACCACATGCAAAGAACTTAAAGTTTAAAATAAGCAGAACCAAAGTTGCTTCTTTTTAAAAATTTAATTTTCAAACTTACTCCAAACCTACAGAGATTTTTGCTGGGGACTTCTTGAATCTTCCTCAGTGCATGCTTCATGGTAAACAAAAGTTTACATCACTGAAACTGGGAGCAGGAAAAGCTAGCCCAGAATGAAATTCTGTGTCTGGTACTGAAGCATGCAAACCGCAAAATATTGCTTTCCTGGATTTTAAAGGATGAGGAGTGATCAAGTTTGACCTTCACAAAACATACGTGTACCATGGCCTCCTTCAAATGAGTAATTTTAGCCATGTCACTATTTTACATTCAGTAACATGAACTTTTCTCCAGGGAACATGGCACAGCCTGAGACACACATCCTGGTCAAAATGAGAAGTCTGAGTAGTTGAATCACTCTAACCCAAGACCCACAAGCTTCAGGACTGACAATCAATAACCAGGTCGCTAACCCTGCTCATTCATGCCTCGCTTGAGAGCCTAGAGCTCGGGCGGATTGACACTGATGCTTGCACGGTAGCATCACTCAGGCAATGGGCTGGTTGGCAATGTGCCCAACACAAGTTTACTGTTTGCACAGTGCACATATGTGACTCAACCCTGATGTGTCATGCACCAGGATTTGCAAATCAAGTCAACCACAAGTGCACTACAGCTCAGGTACATGTAACTGCAGTCTAGCCCATTTTCATTTTGTGTAGTTTCCAACAGAGTCGTTTTATGACATGAATGTACATGTAAGCTACACTGACTATGGGCAACTTCTGCTTCACATTTATTATCAATGACTCATACTTAACTTATATGTTTTTTTTTAATTAACGTTTTCCATGTCCTGCAAATTAGAGGTGGCCCAACTGGATCATGTTGGCTAAGTACAATAGAAAGTTAATGCTATGCCTCTGACAGCAAACCTTGCCCACTGTGCCCTGCAGTACCAGTAGGACACCTGCTGCCCCCTTTCCCTTCAGCTGTGACACTGGCTTCATTCCTCCCTGTTTATGTGCACTCCCATTTCACAGTTTTGCATGAAATTGAATTTAAATGTACTGATGTGCAACAACCGTGAAAATCAACATATATGCAATTACAATAGTTAAATAATTTACCCCTTAAAAATCACATTGTAATTCAGAATTAGATTACAAATTGCTAATTTGCTTATTTTGTATTCAATTTTCAAGTTAGGAATTAAGAAAAACGGCAGGAGCAGGTGAGAATCACTTCATTACGAGCATCTCAAAAATTTCAAAGCTAAAAAGCCACCCTTAAGCGACATATGTACCCACACTTGTAATGTTTGTATTCAGGAGAACTTTGAACAAAAAGGTCAAAACTTTACCAGGAAAGCATAAGATATTTAACACCGTTCTGTTGGTTCTGGTATTTGATTAGCCACATGGGATCTTTGTAGACAATGTACAACTTGGAGGGCCAGACAATGTTTGCTTTTCTTACAGATCGAGTCTGATGAGTATGTACCTATGTGTACACAGGAACTAATACTGTGGAAATGGGCAAAAAATAGATATTGGCAAACATGTAACCATCCAATGAATTGCAACGATAACTTGTGCATCAGGTTTGGCACCCAGGTCTGATGTAAATGGTTTAACCCTGACCCTACATAATACTAAAATTACTACTTGTAGTAAAATGTAGTACTGAGCGCTGTCGCTGGCAAGAGGACATGACTTTATTATTCTCTGTAGCCGTAAGATACAATAGATAAGACAATGTACCATACAGTGCTGTGGCACCATGAATACATGGCTTTATTGTTCTCTATACAAGTAACAATGGAAGTAACTAGCCAGAAGTAGTAATCTGTAGTGCTAGGTACTTAGTATTTTGTGGTACTGTGTAGTGTAAGCCAAACAATATGCTTGGCGGTTAGGGTTTTAAGGTTATAAAGTTTAAAAACAAAGTCCTTCTCGATGTGAACATATAGAGCATGACTGAACACCCTAGTGCAATGGACACATTGAACTGAAGGCGTAATCATAAGAACCGTGTAATTGCTTCATCTACAGGTTGACATCAACAGCAATTCAGCCACTTAAGACTGTAATCCATCATGAGGCCAAGTAAACAATTAATTAGTTTCTCGTCCCTACTTGCTTTCAATTTCCCTTCTGTCTCCTTCGTAAGATTTTAGGGTTTTTGGTTTGAAATTTTGCAATCTGGACTTTCCATGAAGCATCAGCCAAATGGTTGACCAAATTTATCCAACATCTTCTTAGCAAAAAACTGCCCACCTCAGAATTTTTTCCCTTTTCTCAAAATTCCCAGGCAGAAATTATTCAATTTTATAGGCCCAGACCTCACAACCACAGTATGAAATGCCAAAGCATTATCATTCTTGATAAATATCATTTGAATAGGCCTATTCATCTTTAGAAAACTGAAAAGGTATCATTTAAAACATTTTAAAAATTCAACAATATGATTTAAAGATTTTTAATTCTGATCAGCTTTACCTTGTTGAATGCAAAAAGCTCTTTCTGTATTCTCTGCCGTTCCGCACTTGGAGCATGCGGCTTCCGATGAAAGATTCCCTTTATTTTACTTGCCATGGTTGCAAGAAAATATGATCCAAGGCTATGGGTTACCTTCTACTTCTGTAAGAGCAACACAGACCAAAAACAAAACCAAAGTAAGCCAGAGCAGCCAATTTAGCCTACTTCCAAATTCCATACCACAACTGGTAAATATCAAATCTAAACAAATTAAAATGCATGTCAAACTGCAATCCAGTGAAACTTGCTATAATCACATTGCTTCTTGCCAGTTGTTATTTCAAATTAGAATTGAGATTTTATAAGGGCCAGGTTTATAATCCGTAAAACGATCTCACATAGTGCACGCAAAACCGTCCGAACAAGGTCCAGAATATCTGTCCACGCACGCGACGTCTGATGCAAAGCTGGCGCGCGCAGAGCACTGTAGAGAGAACATGTGACATCGTACGCATCGTGGGTTGGGTCACTTGACAAACGGTTGACAAAAACCACTTGACATACAACGTACAATTATACTCGCATCAAGAACAATCGCACATACCACCAGCACAACCTGCAAAAACACAACGCCTGTAACTTTCTTGATGTTAACTACTTACCCGATTTCACTACCAAATTACAAGATCCTACGATACTGTCGATAGTATGAATTAAATGATTTCAGTGAAGGCACGTTGACACTCAACGCCTAATCCCTCGCAGGCGCGGCATGCACGTCGCATAAGGTATACGTACACAAGTACAAAACGTAGCGGACAGAATCGTTTGATTTCATATTTGGACCGCTCTACCGTCCTGTATGCATCCGCGCAAAGATAAAAACAGGAAATAGGTGTAGAAACTGTGCACTTCCATTGCGGAATTTTAGATTCGTTCATCTGCTGTAATCAGTTATCACGTTTCATTAATTTGTCGGTAAGTTTTGGTCACCAAGGCAAAACTGGTTGATACTATTTTTCTTCCGGATATCCCTCCGCACGTTGTGAAATGTCACGTGACCTTTGACTTATTTACATGACACGGCACAAACTTTGACAGTTATCACTACGTTGCATGCTCGTGATTGTGGTTTAAACCAAAGATCGTTTAGTTTGAACCGCAAAATTCAAACACTGGTATTTTCTCATAAAATCTATTGTTAATCGTGTATACGCATATATCTAAAACTTATGAAACCTTGGAAATGGCTGTTGGGTGGTGTTTAGAACTGGTATAAATAAGTGTAAGAAGTATATACAAATTATCGTATTTTTCTTGAAATCATATAGCTAAATTGTAACAACAGCTCTATGGTTGAAAGTGAGTTATATCATAATTAATAAATTAAGCTAGAAATTAAATTTACAAAATATATAATAATGAATAAAAACCGATAATATCTTGTTGATTTTTATTCAGCATTTTCTAATTTATTCTGCCAAAAAGTAAAATATATAGAATCTTTTATTAAGAAGGACAATATTGTTATTATTTGTAGTTATTATATTACTAAAGATAGGACCCAGTGTCCTCACGTTGTTTTGATATGTATTTCCTCTGCTTGAGGCACGGCACGTACATTTCGATGGCAAGCGGTAAATCATGTTTATTCATGAGTCATCGACAACACACGACGCGTTGTTGAACACTAAAAAATATGACTCACAGAAATTAAAATAATGGCTGATTCATGTGGTACCAAAGCCTCAGGATAGCCGGACAAGTCATTTGTATTAATCATCCAAATTCGTGCTATACACCCATCTGGTGTTACGAAGCTAATCATTGTTTATCTATAGCACGTTTAAAGTTTTGACACCAAACTGAGAAGTAGTTCCGTCTAAATTTATTTTTTTTCCTCGTGAATGTTTTAAATCTGGACATTTGAAACAGACGAGCAAGGCTGTTAACTCACTAAAAAGACCTCACGTGCGTCAGGCCACTCACGCAACAGAAATAATGAGCTTGACAGAAGCAAAAAAAAAAAATTAAAAATCGCTAGCGATTTCGACATCCGAGAACATGTCCGTACAGTATCGGCCCTGGATGATGACATCATTTCATTGGAATGCCATTCACGTACGCGAACAGGTGGTGTTTATCTGATGTAAATAAATATACATTTAAGCCGTCATAAATATGTCTGTCCTCTAAATTTCCAGATTTACCATGCCAGTTTGATCAACAGTTTCCAGGGAATTACTGGATGCAAGCTGAACATCATATGTGATAGTTCAGATAACAATTTTGACTATTTAATTTTTTTCTGCAGTTCAAATTGAGAATTAAGCATGTTTCAAAGGTTCTTTAGGAGCCATGCAATTCAAAATAACTTAGGCTCTACTGCATGTCGGCAATAATGAAAGGTTAAGTGCAAAAACTGTTGCAACCTGCTTACTGACTCGACAGTGTCCATTGAGGTTCTGTAAAAAATATTGTCGGTGCATGGAGGAAGGAATAGTTTCAACAAAGCATTAAAGGACGAACCAACGAGTACGTTGTTTTACTCGTATTGATATCGTAATTAATAGGCCTATACACGTCTCGAGTAGCTTCATGAAATTGCACTTGTGATAAAACAAATTCAATATCATAATTATTTCCATATGACTTCTTGGGAAAAAATAATAATGATGCACATCGGTGATGGTGAGAAGCTTTCATATAAATAAGGCAATCCCAACTTTATTCAGAGAAAAAAAAGTACAATTCAGCTTTGTTATTGTTCATACAATCACTTTACCTTTCTATGCTCATGCAATGGTTGGCGAGCAGGCAGGAAAAAATTTCACGAAGTATAAAATTCCCTCAGGTCTGAATTCGCAAGGTGGTGAATGGATAATCTGTTTGCCACCAGTTTTTTCCACAAGAAAGTATTGCAATACTTCGATAGCAGAAAAGAATATTAAAATGTTGTTCCGCAAATTTATTTTACGCTTTGTGGGTGTTTGTACGACGCTGCACGTTTCAGGGGACGCTTGGAACACCTGTCTCAAAGTGCTATTGTACACTAACTTTGAAAGAAGTAGTGATCAATGGACCGGTCGATTTTCCTGCAGGGGTTGCAGACGTGATGTGATTTTAGTTTTTTAATATAGTTTCTAAGTTAATTTCGGATGTACAAGTTAAGGCAGTTAAGGTCATTTCTGTGTTTTATATGAAGAGACGAAACACTGCTTTTTTAATAAAACAGCAATAAAGAAATGCCTGAGAGGTAAACGAAATTCTCGACGCCCCTATTCAAATCTTGTGGTTGAATTTCGAGCAGTCTTGATCAATATGAAGGAGACCTTTGGTCAGTTCGCGACCGTTTATTTTTCTTTGAATAATAGATATGTCTGGTCGCTGGATTCAGCGCAGACAATGGTCATACAGTTGACGGCTATTATTACAAGCGAAACGCAAATACCAGTAAAAGCACTCAACTGCCAGCGGGTAATGGTGACGTCAAGAAAAATGCAAATTTGCTCTGAATGTACCGCCTTACATGTGTTTGAATTCGTTGCGTTTCAACAGTGCTTGTCTATTGTGTGTCAAGTCGACACGTGCCTAACTAAATCCGACATAATAGGCCTAAATATCCCTTTAGAATATGTCTTACTGTTTTACATTTTCAACAGGCAATAATTATCCACGTGCCGCAGTGGTTCAGCCTACTTCAAGCAGTTAGTTCATCGTTCAAGAGAGGGCGCGATTGAGATTTCTCGTAGTGGGGATTACAGGCAAAAGGAGGAAGATATTTTACACAATACGTCTTTGCTTTAAACTTCAAGGGTGTATCCTATCAAAATTCTACAATTTGTCTTGCTTTCCACCACCCCCCATCACTATCACATGGACATTTTGTACGTTAGTAAGAAACAGCTTATGAATTATCGTTTTGCACTGCAACAATTTTTTGCGCCTACAAGCTTGACAAGTTGAGCACTCTCTGGCCGCACATTGTTATGCTCTCATATCGTACTTGGCTTTGTGGTAGGCCTCATTTAACCCCAAGGCCAACTTCATCATCAAAATAAAGCCACTAATGGGCCATGTGCGTGCTATCACCTCTTCAAAAGCGGTTGGCCTCGGCCCTGGCCAGCTGTTTTTGTCTGCTCTCCTGACCGAATGTGGGACATCGTGGGTTTGGTTCAAGGTGAGATATTTTGCCTAGATTGGGCCATGTTGACGACAACACATGGAAAGACCAGGCCTTAGCATGCAATTTAGTACGAAGTAAATGGAGTTTTATTATTACAGTTTTACTTCTCTCCACACGAAACGCATTGTGCAATATCGTAAAATTCCCATAATATTTAAAACAATATTGAAAGATGAAATGTGGAAAAGGCAAGACCGAGGAGAGAAAAAAAAATCCTATCACTGTAAGGGTCAGTGTACCCATATTAATATAAAGAACAATAAAAAATTAAACAAAACAAAAATGCACATTATAACGCACAATTATTTACACATTAATATTAGTATCAAAACAAAATGGGGAACTATACTCCGACGGGTATCTCCACTAGATCATCAATCAAGAAGGCAGCTGTAGACAGGTTTTGGGAAGGTGAGAAGAGGGATGCAGAACAACGAATTTCAATAGAGGCTCTGCGTGGTAGCCGTCCTGCAGGCATTTCTTTTGTTCCATAGGGAAACCTCTTTTGTGCAGATCCCGTGGAACAACAGCATTGGCCTGCAACGTGGCAGCAATGCAAACCCTCTAAAGGTAATGGTTCCACAGAGGAGTCAAGCAACCGGGGAAAAAACACTCTCATTCATACTCTATCATTCATCAATACGCAACTACTTTAAATGCTAAAATACAATCTGATCGAACACTCAGTTAGATCTCGGTACAACTGCCACACTGGACAGAGAGTTACACAGCTTTGATGTGGATCACAAAGACCGTGACGACCGTTACACCACACAGTCCGTCACTGCAAAGCTGCGTGCAGTGGTCGTTACAAGGATTATCTTCATTTAAATCTAACGGTTTTATGAAGAGTTTGACAAAGGCCAACAGAGGACATCCGAAGTGGGCAACAAACTTTGGGCAAACAACAAAGGTTATACGCTTCAGCGCTATTCTATTGGATCAAACCTTACGCTGAAAGCAACCCTACGATCTGCATATGGTCATCGTTTGAGTCTTGTCCTGAATATCTGTGCAATTCGAGTGTGTGAAGTATTAATGATCAAGAGCTCCACAGCGCAAGGTGCCACAAAAATGTTCAAGTTGGTACTATACTTCTCAAGGGTATGGTGTGTGCATGCAAAGGGTAGGCTTATGTGGGCCATACGATCGTCCAAGCGGTTGAAAAAACAAAAAGAGGCCAGAAAAGAGTGTAGAAATACATGTACATAATTGTCGGAAAGCGGGCTGAATTTCAACTGTGGATAACAGTTGTGAATGTTTAAAACCTCCAAGGCACCCATATCTTTTGGAATTTCCCACTGTCGGCGTATGGAGTATGTTAGTTCTTTCATAGTGTTGGGAACTTTAAAAAAAAACAAAAACGAAGACACTGCGTGGACCTGCACAGTTCCACACATCTCCCTATTTGAAAAAAAGAAGAGTTTACGAGGTACTTTGGAGTAAGGGTTGTGAGCTGCAAAATTAATAGGAACAATCAAGGAAACCATCCACACAAAAACCAGCTGAAATGAAACAGTTCATCTACTAGCAAACAGACAACACATCTTTCAACTTTTCCGCCATACTTTAATCTGTAACTGCACTTTGCGTGCGTTTTTTTTTACAAGAATTCAAAGTCCGGCTGGAATTTGATCTCAAAAGGTGTAGGAACTGCAGAATGTATTTACATGAATGGCGTTGCATATACATTTTGTGATGGCATTAACTACAATTGTACACTTTGTATACACGTATAAATACCGCATGGAATAAAGGCACATACATTGTTACATCCAATGGAATCATGCTGCTCTAAATACAAATCGCCCTCTGCTGAGTTTTACCGCTGATGTATATGTATATAGCAACTGATACCAATGCAGTACTGTTATACTATAGGGTTCCATTAATCACTGATTCGAAAAAGGGGTTTGTCCGAGTCCGTTGGCGCACTGTAGCATCTTTATGACTATATAATGCCTCAAACGGTACAATCGAATTGGGTAAATATTTCAAGTTCGTATTTTGAAAGGTGGAACAAAGGCCTGTTTCCAAATCAAACAGAAACGTGAATTTTTTTTAAATAACAATGTTCTATTTTGGAGAAAAAGAATAATATTTTGCCATTCCCCACCCAAAAAGCAAGTTACAATTGGCACATGCGCATGGCCTTTGCCCACTATGGATAATTGGGTTAAAGTAAGTCACGTTCACAAACTGTGGTAATTTAAATTAAAAACGTAAAGACGAATGACGTGCAGTGTATGGCAAAAATTTCTGTTACCAGCAGACAAGACACAATTTTAAATCAGGCGGACAAAACCATCTTTTAAAACTACTTCTGCCTATAAAATCATATTAAATTCCATTCTGATGTTATACTGAAAGAATGACTTTAAAACCACTTATTTTCATTGACAAATTTCATTCCAAAATTGCTTATGCTGTCACATAAAGTCACCTTGTCTGGTTTATTGGAAGGCAATTTTATTGATGCTAAAATTTCAGTTTTCAGTTAAAATATCTGAAACACTGAAAGGTGTAGATTATAAAAAGAGATGTTCTCAGAATGAAACCGCTTTGAATCAAGCATAATGACTTTAAAATTTGCACACAGCTAAATTTTTCTACACAGCAATGTGTTCATTCACAACTTACAATAAAAATAATAAATTTAACAAACAAAACCAGGCAAGCTGTAAGCACGTGAAAAACAAGCAAATAGCACACAGAACGTCAGTCAATTCCATCTGCAGTGATCTTGCGCGAAATTGGCAGAAATATTCCATCTTATTTGTTAGGAACTGCTCCCCCTCCCAAAAGAAAGTTTGGTCAGAGTCAGAGTGAAAAACACATCAGTAACATACGCCTGTTCCAAATATCTGTTGCTTAACACACAAGTAATAACAAACTATACTGCACTTCATTACATCTGATTTGGCAAAAAATGAACTGAAACTATGCCCTTTATGACGAGTTTCGCGGAACCGAGAAAAAAACCACACACGTGTAAATACCACTGAAAACAGCAATAACTTACTTTCACTTTCTTACACTTGTGCAATGAAACAATCCTGATATAACTTTTTTTTGGTCTGAACAGACCTACCTCATTTGCATTTCACTGGTCATGGCATCTTTAATGCTTTCTTTCAACGATACATTTGAAGTTTTAAATATTTTGTTTCAATCTCTTTACCTTAATGCTCATGGTTAAGAGTGTAACTGCTTTATAGTTTTGCCCACCAACACTGCCATGAAATAATATGAAAAAATGAAATAAGTAAACCTCTCTTCTATTGAATTGTTGGCCAGGTTGCTTACCTTTTCATAAATCATCAATATACAAAAAGTGTTTTTGACAGAACAAAAATTGCATTTGCCTAAATCTGCGTCAAACCTTTCAGCGAGATTTAATTTAAGACTGGTGACGATGCAGTGGACCCGAATGCAAGACCAAATAATCTGTTCAATTTAAATTGCGCTATTTACACAATGATCTTTCTGAATTGGAAAATGAGGTATGAAAATTACGCTGAACTGAAAATTATCATTAACTTCTTCAGTAAGTGTGCAATGATATGGCTTCCCTTGCTAACTGTCTGAAGACAAAAACAATATATTTCTTCACAAATGCTCATTCTTGTCAAATTCCAATAGTTCTCCCCTAAAAAAAATAAACCACAGAACAAAATATCAGTGACTCGGCTGAAAAAACTTGGCATTGTCTAGAAGAGGGTACATTTCTTGTTTTCAGAAGTGGGAATCTGTGTCAGTTTCAATCTTGACAAATGACAAGCAAAGTGGAAGAATGAAAATGCTAAGACTTTGCTGTTATCAGATAAACAAAATAACATAATACTCATCTTCATCTAAACGAATTCAGAACTTGTAAAATGGAACGTGTCAGCTGGAGAGGTTTTACCACTGAACTGGCAGTAGTAAAAAGAAGTAGAAGCCTAAGTGGCAGCTATGTCTTCTTACTGAGGTATGAAGACTGGCCCTGACAGAGTGACCTCCAACATGGCCCCTGGAAAATCTAGAAAAGCCATGCCATCACATGTAAACCCTACATGATGTTCCATGAGGCATGTACCACAAATATGACAAATCGAACAAATCGAAGGAGTTCGAATCCTACTGTGCTAAAACTAAAGCCTGCAAAGTAGTCCCGCACATGGCATTTTGATCAAAAAAAGTAAAATTTCAAATCGTTATATTTTCATCAATTTCCTGTATCTACAATTTCAACAGTTCATATAGCTCTCTTTCATACAAAAATACTTTAATACACATTTGCCTGTTATCAAATCATATTATTCAAAACAAACTCACTCCATATTCGTAACACCTCCTGATCACAAGAACTTTTACGGGAAGTATTAAAATGTTACTAAAAATCTATACTTGCATACTTCAAACAGAACCAATGCTAACACTGGGAATCATAACTTGTAAAATAGTACCATAGCTGTTTAGACTGGAGTTAGTGATTTGCCAGAGTGAGCAATGTAAACTAAGTGTTTGATAAGAGCCTTCTTAAAATGTCAGAAATGAACCCCAAATTTTCCATGATATTTTAATCATCTGAATGACTAATCAGGACATCTTAAGTTTGATATGCATGACAAAGGACACTACATTTGTATTGTAGAGACTAGTCTGGCAACCTGAAATAGAAACAAAATACTACGGTGGTTTCACACAGACCCAGGGCGGATCAAAAACTGCGTTTTTAAGGGGGGGGGGCTTAACTTTTTCAGCGTGTCCCAAAAATTTAGAAATTGCCTTTCGGAGGGATGAGACTACATTTTGGGGCTTCTTATACACCTTTTGAAGGAAGAGAAATAAAATGGACCCAAAAGTGTGCCTTTGTCTCATTTAAATTTTCAAAACAAATGTTATGGTTCCTTGGGTAGGGGACTGGACATGGCCGCTGTTCCTTCATCCTATGGACCCCCCCCCTTGTCACATGCATGTCGTATGTGCACACTAAATTCCTTTTCATGTGGCACCTGCGTGAGTGTGGCGCCAAGGCAGTTGCAGCATCACCTTGGATTGATAGATCCCTCCACAGGTTGCTGCAGAGCACTGAGCATAAGGGGCCACTTCTACAGGAAGAGTACCAAGTTTTCCTTCTTATTTTTCACACTGAAGGAAAACAATGCCTTCATTCCAGGATAGCATTCAAGACCGTGCTAGCCAATTTTCCAGCAATCAGCACTCTTCATGATCAGTGACAGGGATATAAACTCGTAACCAAGGTTTTGTTGAGCAACTTTCTGAGAACAAATCCACTTTTTCTATACCAGGGGCCAAATTCGTTTGCAGAAAAAGTGCCATTATGTAATACATAGCCAAAAATGGTGCTAATGTTTTCTTATATGCCTAGATATGCTGGTGCAGATATGCATATCAAGATTTCTGTAAAGATATCTGAAAGAAATGTATATTCTGCCTCTGGATTTAGCAGGATCATTTTACTATGTAAACTCATTACAGTCTGTGTGAAATGCGCAATGGTTCATGTGCTCACAAGTGCAGTGAAATTGGTCCCAAGCCCTTAAAGCCAAGTAAAAAAAAAAACCAGTTTCTCGTCCCCACTTGCTTCTTTTCTCCCACCTTCCTCCTTTCTTTTCTTCACTTTTTAGGGTTTCCTTTTAAACTCTTCTTGTATTTTTGACTTCTTATCTGTTCCTAACAAAACGTGCCATTATGTTTGCATGTTCAAAACTGAGGGTGACAGCTCCTTGACAAATAGAAATGTCCGCAGAAGAGTGAAGAAAAATGCAACTCCCCCTCTCGGAAAACTCCACTACCTTGTGAAAAAAAAGGGGCTGCCTCCTCCCTTCAAATATTTTGGACGAGAAACTGTTTTTATTTTGACATGGACAAATACACGCAGATATGCTTCCCTCCGGAGAAACACAAAGTTTGGTCCATCCAACTAGATCATTAGCCTAGAAAAGTGCTTGGATTTCAAGCTAAGCCACTCCGATTACCCTGAACAGTCCTGCACTCTCCGATTTCAATCAAATTTTCTACAAAGTCAGAGTTTAACATCAACTCACAGGGCTTCTGACTAACACAAATCACCGAGTACAACAGCAAAACACAGGCTCTTGATCAAGCTAGATAGAGGATTTGATATGAAAAATAGGACTTTTTAGGAAGGAACCTGTTGTCACGTGTTTGGATCCAGGCTCATAAGGGATGCGACGCTGCCATGCCGCTTAGGTCGGATCTCAAGAAGCTCGGGGTTCCGGTCCAGGATTCGGGCAAGGATGCGGCCAATGTACTCCCTTAGGTCTCGGTTCAGCTGTTCCTCCTCCCGAAGAGCTTGCATAATCTGATGGAGATAGGTAAAAACAAAAGGGCCTTTTCAAAAAGTTCCTTCAGTGCAAAGCTTCTCAAATACTGAAGCGGATCCAACAAAATTTGTCTTGAGGCCATGTTTTCAGCGATTCTGTGTGGGCATTAAAAACAGCCAATCAAGCTCTGTTTTTAATATATCACTCAATTTGGAATTCTGACGAATATGGACACTATGTGGAAGAAAATGCTCACTGATGTCTACTGTACAAGGTTCTTTTAAGGGCATTAAGCTCTAAGTGGCTAAGTAACTTTTCTTTTCATAAGGCTGGTCACTGCTCTTACTTAAACATCATGCCTGTATCTGACAATTTCAGACTTACATCATCTTTTGATGACTTCTCCAGCTCGGAAGCAAAGGACTCTGACCTGGACGTGCCCCGGTGCAAGAGGCTCCGGCCAATTTGGAAGCCATCGTTTAGCATCTGGGCACTCATTTCATCATTGCTGTCTCTCAGGTTGGCATTTTCCTGGAAAGGAAGCCAAGAGCCCCCAATCAGAGGCCTCCTGTAAGCACTACCTTAACAACAGCGGGATACCGACCAATACGGCATGTATTATTACCTGCTTATGAGTGGTTCTGGGCAGCTTTTAAGCAAACAATTTGCTAGGAAACATTTTCTGTTAACTAACTGTGACACCGTGCCAAGGAGGTGGAAAAGACAGCCAATGCTTTCAGAAAATGAGATTGTGTTCAAATATGAGCCATAAGAACAGCTTTCTGGACACAGACTATAATGGCACACAAAGGCACAGGTTGCAATTCAAATGAATCTGTAAGTCTTTTACCTTCTTAAGTCTTTGTAACTCATCCTTAATTTCTGAGAACCGGCTCGGCAGGTCTGAGATGCTGGGGCTTCTCATCAACCGAGCTCCGTACTCGCGCTGCTCAAGGTTCTCTCGCCGCAGTTCCTCGATCTCCCGGGACAAATCTTCCACAAGCTGCCAAGGTATGAAGTAAAGGCTAGTCAGTCATGAGCTTTCTACAGAAGGAGGACATTTTAGATCCCTGAATCCATTCTGTTTGTTGAACACTATGAATGGGAAGGAACCTGACTTCTTTGCTATACTTGCAAGTAAGGCCTCACTTTTAAAACAAACTCTGATGACGCTTCATCTATAACTTTGAACAACCCACTGAGCCACAAAGATGGCAATCTATAATCTGCCACAACTACGTCACCTTTGTTCCAACACCTAATAAGTTTCAGAAACTTTGTATAGGAATCGCCTTACTTTCGATTCATGATGGTCAACTCGGAAATATTGCCAGTGGGGGAAAAGGGTTAAAATAAACAGCATGTCACCATTTTGTGTTTAGAAAAGGCCTGATTAAACTATCCTCCATTGTTCCATATATGCACACTGCACTGACACATTGCTATATAGAATTCAAAAGCAACAAGAATGGAAACCATCCCTGTTGACACAAGAACTGAAAACTTCAGTTTATGCTTTAGATGAAATATAAACTGCTATAATTGACACCATAGTTGACACCATAGTTGACAGCATAGTTGACACTGTAGTTCACACCATAGTTCACACCATAGTCCTCACTATAATTCACACCATAGTCCTCACCATAGTTGACACCATAGTTCCTGTTGCTTATCAAGCAACAGTCAACATGAATAACTATTTAGCAATACCAACTTCATCTAATGATACATTATAGATAATTTAACCCGCAGTTTTCCTGTAGTGAGGAATATCCAAATTTAATGAAGATTTCAGTCCCCCATATAAAGACTATATGCTTTTACTGAACTCCTGACTGAATGAACGTAATATGAAACATTCAACAACTCAGCTCCTGACTGAATGAATGTAATATGAAACATTCAACAACTCAGGCTGGAATATATTGATTTAAAACCCACAATTTACCACAGTGGTGGTGTACTGTGGTGTTAGTGAGTGTCGTATTGAGTAGACCTAAGGGAGAAAGGATAAATGCATGGGTTGTTGTACAAATTTGGGATCAAATTTTGTCACATCCCAGTCACATCTCACATATAATTTGTAAATTTGGGAAACATTCTTAAATTTCCAAGAGGCAAATGCAAATTGAGGTAATTTCAATATTTCCAGGTGGAATAATTACATATGTAAGGCATAACAGCGATGCCAAATGTCGTGCTTATGCAGTTTGGATCCCTAATTCGTAGAATGCCCACGTTTAAAATCATCAGTTATGCCAGTATCAGAGATGAATCTGTCCTTTTTGTAAGCCTTTCCCAAGACTAGTCATAAGTAACAGGGTGAACAATGAATAAGGACTGCTTTGCTCCCAGTACATTTGAATAGCGTGTGACTTGGCTTAAGACTACATGACTTGTGATGGACTTGCAGGGATGCATGATGGACTCAACACCAGGCTCAGCAAATGTGACTTTACCACGTTATTGGCCTTCAGTGTCTCCTTCATCTCCGTTCTTTCCCGGTGGTGATTGTCTTGCTTCTGTTGGTAATCCATAGACAGGGCCAGCCACCTGTTATCCAGGTCTAGCACCTGGGCTTCTAGCCTGCTGTTCTCCTACGAGAAAAGATGGGAAAGGGCCAAATACAGATTTTGACTATCATGTTACATTTTTGTCTTGGTTGAGTACAAATTTATGGTAAAAACGTTTTTAGTACTGAGCTCAATGTAAAAAAGCTAGACAGATCATTGGTTGTCAGAAATGAAGAAACTGTGCTCCGGACAACGGCTATGTCCAAAATGGGCTTCCAGAGCTATGGCTACACACATAGGTCTAATGTCTTGGTGTTTCAACGTATTTCCTATGGAGCCAAGTCCCAGACCTAGCTCTAGACAACAGATTTGGACGCAGCCTATGACTCAATAAAGAATACGTTTGTACTTTTTTAAATGATTGGAGTGGTTTAGACTGCATTGGGGACCAGTGGAAACTTCACTTGCTTGTACAACTCAGAATAGCCAAGGGATTATCTAGAAATTGTTGGAAACCAGTGGTATTTCAGGCAAAAACAGGCACACGCGTAAATATGAGCACCAGGGTCATAGCGGTCTCTTGATAACAAACTGGTCAAAACCTACAAGGGGCAGTTGGTTCTACGAGGGGCCAGTACATCTTCCTCTGCAATGTTAAAAGGTCTTGAAGCACACACTGACATTGATCATTCAGAGCATTAGCCTCATGCAACTTATCTACAGGCAGCCTACAGAGTGAGCTTCCTGCATCAT
Source organism: Acanthaster planci (assembly GCF_054643075.1). NCBI lineage: Eukaryota > Metazoa > Echinodermata > Asteroidea > Valvatida > Acanthasteridae > Acanthaster > Acanthaster planci. Next base: position 20,138,019 of record NC_141783.1, on the reverse strand, counting down.
TGACCAGATATTACTGATTTATTCAAAAGGGGGGGGGGTTACACGAACAGGGGCTATGTCCCTTGTTTGTAAGTACTGCAAGACATTTTTTTTCCTTTCCTTTCAAAAGTGTATCAAAAGCCCCCCAAATTATCCTCTCTCTTAGAAAAGCCTTAAAGGCTACCCAGACAAATTTCTTAATCTTTTGCCCCCACATACAATAATGATGCCCCTCCCCCTAAAAAAATGTTGTTCTTGATCCACTCTTAAACACACCACTTCTGATGGGAGAATTCTTGACCTAACGCCCAACAGCATTCCATCTGACTTTATCCACCGCTGGGTGTCTTACCTGTTTTAGGTGGTCCATTTGTGTCTTTAACCTGGAGGTTTCTGTCACGTGCTGGGTCTTTTCTTCTTCAAGGCTTGCTATTCTGTTGGCCAAAATGTATTTCTTGATATTTAAACTGACTGTATCTGCCAGCCTTCTCTGTGAAAACTAGATGACCTACACAGACCAGCTTCAGCAATTTTTCCAACACTTATCCAAAATCTCCCAAAATCCTTTTTGTCCATCAAAAAAGAACACAAAGAAGAAAAATCCACCTCAACAAAATGGTCCCTTCTTGGGTTTTGATAACCTGGACTTATAACACACTACTCTCATCTACTAACATCCTGCATACAGGCCTAAAAACTGAGCCAAGGCTGATATGTTATCATAACTATCTCACTAAAAATCCCTTTGGTTTACAGGTTACCTGTTTGTTAACAACTCTATCTGTTCCTCCATCTCCTTTTCTTTTTTAGCCTGAGGAATAAAAGGAAGACCCCAAAAGAGTGGTGATGAGCATGATGTACGGGGGTAATGACAGCTGGCTCACTAGGCCAGGTGATGTGGAGAGCTGTCACATAATCATGTCAACTGCTCAAAGTGACAAGGGTACCATTTCTGTTTCTCAAGCCAGTATGATTGAGCAAGTCCTCAAATGTCAACAGCGAACAAATCATTGTACATCAGGGTTGACAACGTACATTAAACATCAGCCTCTCTGTATAGAAATAATGACTACATAAGAAAACCAACAGCATCGTTCCGTATGCTTTGAATTTCATTTGCTGAGTGAGGAAACTTTAAAATCGAAATAATTTTTGCAAGCGCTCACTAGAGTCTAAACTGATGGAAGTTTGTTGAAAAAAAAGGTCATATCTGATGGAATACACTTTTCAAGGGGGGACTAAAGGGTTAAGATTCAGTCAACTTCTAGGCTTGACTTTAAAGACACATATTTGATAAAGAGACCTTGGATCAAACTGACAGAATATTTACCATCAGGTCTTTGTGTCTCTTTATATGTTCATCCTCTCTCTCTTGGTGTTTCATCTCGACTTCCCGGATTTGCTCCTCTAAACTCTGAACTCTGTAAGATGAGAATTAAACCAACCTCGCTGAGTTTGGTGAATAACTGTCTGAAGCTAGGATTACACTGTTTCTCTTAATTAATTCCTTGGATACACTCTCACGACCAAGGATTAAACACAAATACATGTAGTGTGTGAAAACCATATGTTGGGAATGTAAAATACCAATCCTGGTGCTAGCCTTCAAGCGAAGTGATCTGAAAATGTACGTGTATATTGTCATTGTACATGGACGTGTAACTCATGTCAAATTATGTTTTAAAAACCCTCCAAGCTCAGACTCAAGGTGACAGTACTTCACATATTCCTCACATTTGTGGGGGCCATTCACTGGAGTAGAGATGTGGTAAACCTTTTGCAAATTTGTGGTGTAAAAAAAAGAAATCAGTCCTCCAAGTAGACACTTATCAAATGTTTAGCACGTATGATAGAAAATTGACATTCTGGCACTTAAGCCTTTCAACCTAAAATACCTGGAGAACTGACCACAGTTCAACTGGTATACAATGTGACCCATCATTCTGAGTATAGCTGTGTTAATGATCTCTTGTAATTAACATCATGCCAACCAAATACATGTACATGTACTGTGCCTAATTACTTCAAGACCTCTGTTGCGATTGAAACACAGATGTCTTATCTGCTCACCAGTTTCTTGCAATCTCTGTTCTCTTCCTGACAATACTGTAACCACTTGCTATCTTTTATGGCAAGTGGAAACAATTTAATTGATGTTGAAATTCACTCAAGCACCTGTCTATCTGTACACGTAGCTAGATTTGCTTATCACTGTATGCACAACTTTGTGTCCAAGTCAGCGCTTGCACTGAAATTGCTGTATTTTGACAACAAAGTAAGAACTGACAGGTCAAGTATTGTTAACAATTAAGCCACACTTGACTTATGATCCATCAGCCATGTTCAAAGAATATCCTTCCATACAACCCGATGGACAATAACTGAGATATGGTGATAATTTGTGATAACATGCATTGTCAGTGGCTGTTCCTATTTGTACAGTTGGATGCCAGCCTGTGTGTGGGCATGAAATTCATTCCAACTATTATTATTATTTTCTTTTTGCTGAGAATCTGATGAATAAGAAAAGTTCTAAACATTAAAAAGGAAGTTACTCTTTGGTGGCAAGATTTTTGCTTCGCTAGGATAACTTCAAGTGAACGTTTTGTGCATTCGTTGTCAATTAATACTAACGTAATAAGAACAAAACAGCCTCAGAGACACCTTAGAGACGCCAGCAATGAATAACCGCTCTTGCTCATGAGCGAGTTGGTTGGTACTCACTGATGCATGAGCTTGAGTTTCTCGCTTTGCAGTTTCCCCTGATGCCCCACTCTTGTCGCCTTGTCCTGTTCTAACACTGTGACTTGCGTCTCAAGCTCCAACACCTAAACAACAAAAACAAATGAATACATCGCTGTAAGTATCTCAAGGAGCTAACTCCAGTTTGCCTTCCATCCAGATTTGAAGCGCTGCCTCAACGGAAATGAAGAGTCAAGCTCTGGTGGTGGGGATCTTTTCATCTGGGTACGTGATGCATAGGCAAATAGAGTCCATTCCATAATGGACAGTGCATGCTTAGAATGTTCAAGGCCTAGCGTGCATAATCCTGCATGTGAACATGGTGTGTTTCCACCAAAGGATCACTCTTTTATGTATTGCTATAATATGTACAAGTTCGTACACCATCTCTTGTTCCTACACAGACCAGACTACAAGGTACAAAAGTTGTCAGAGATGCATGTATGACTGAATGTGAAGTTCCCCTGGAGACAATGTCAACTGAATTTATAAGCAAAGTCAAGGTAAGCTGGGAACCAGTTTTTACATGTATATTAGCAATAACAAGTGAAGCCTGGCAGCCCGTTGCCGTGTGTTGGAACATTTCCTGATGGTTTTACATGTACATTCTTCATTAGGCACATTTCTCTGCTTTGCTGCCCCTCTAAATTTTACCCTGGGAGGACAAAAGTCACATGACACTGTGGCATTCATGATTTACCTCATAACCTAGTGTAGATCCCAAGTTGAACCCTGAATGGTAATAACTCCATCCCATGTCTGGACACGAGCACGAGTCAATTAACATCAACATAGGAATATCTCTCAGCCTTTGCTAGAGTGCATTTGAACAGCTTGTGGAAAAGTTACAAGAGACTCTTGAAGTACCTCATGATATGATCTATATAGACCCCCAGGCTGTGCCTTGAATGATCAGTAATGAGCCAATCCCAAGCCTCGTTGTAATCAGAGGCTGAAGAAGAATAACGAGAGAATGCCTCCCAGCCATTTGCTGCAGTTGAACAGCTTGTGACTGGGCTGGCAACTGGATGACTTGTGACAACTTCATTACAACTCTGGATAAGTCCCTGCCCGCGGACATGATCTGCGCATTACAGATCAGACAACAGAATGAAGAAGGCAATTTCCGCATAGCGAGTGTCTGAATCAACCGGCTGCAGCAGGGAGTAGCACATGTCTACGAGAAGTGGTTTTTCATGATGATTCTAAGCTGTACTAAGCAAGATGAGGCCAAACTGGTGGGACCCCACTGGCATTGTGTGTTTCAGAAAGACAAACTTTACATGAACGCGCAAATTCTAAACAAATACAGGTATTTACATCGGTGTCTTCTTGTTTAAAATAATTTCAATAAGCAGATATTTGCCACGGTGTGACAAACAAAATACTGTTGCATCCCTCTAATTTTTGTGGGCCTATCTGATGAAACAGCCGGAGCTGTGGTGGTGCTGATAGAGTATTTTTTTATTGCACTCAAGTGGTTTTATTTCCTCCTAGATACTGTACTTGCAGATCCAGTCCCTGGCCTGAAGACCACTGGTTTGAGCTCACAGCCACTGGGTTAAATTATTGATGAGTTTTCACCGCTTTACACAGCAAAAAACACAGTATCGTTCTGGTAAGAGCCACCATTTTCAGATAATGTGCTCAGAGTGCAGCATAATTTAGAGACCAATAGATTACAAAGCCACCCACCTTATCGTTGAGTTCCATTACATCTGTGTCCGACGCTGCATACTCGCCATAAAGCTCATCGATAGCACCTTTATGGGGCAGGTTACTGGACGATGAAGACCTGTACAAGTGGCTATGGGGAGAGATGAACGCCATATCATAATTCATTTATTGCTGCTTGAAAAACCAGGTTAGGAAGATGCAATTTACAATACGAGACAGGTGCCGTGTTAATAAGTAACCATGCACAGCCAAAAGATGAAAGTGTAATAAATTTCGATATTTCCATGGGATTCAATAATCAGAAAGTTAAGAAACACAGATTTAGGCAAAACTGTTGAGAACAGCTTGCTGACTGCAATGACCTGAAAAGTACAAATCTAAGAATTTAGTTAATCTAACGACAAAAAGAAATTAATGCCTTTGAGAAAGATTTTGTTAAATTCTCTGACATTTTTAGATACATATGGACAAACAGTGAAAGTGCCTTATTTGATGCAATTTCTGATGCAATGTTCACTGATGTATTTTATCGTTAATCCTAGTTCTCCTAAATTCATAAAAATTCCTTTGAGTTGTTTCACAGTCTGTCGCTGGATTGAGGATTTACATGTACAGCCATCAAATAATGAGGATAAAATAAGTGGGCTAATATGCCTCATTAGCCTGTACTACAAGAATGTGTTATTGATAATGGATGTTTGTTTACTTGGCAAGGAGATGACAGCTACATCTGAAATGTAAGTCCCACCGTCCAACAACTCCAGCTTTGAGTCAGTGAGTACATTTTGAATGGAATATTTTTTAAGGAAATCACATAACTAAAAATTTGTAGGTTCCACACAATGATTGTGTTGAATAAAGAGAAAAAAGGGTTGTAGGGTATCTACACTTTAACAGACAAGTTCAATCAAACAGCCATTTCAAAAAGCAATAAATGACATGTACAGTACATGTGCTTCCTTTCCAAAAACATGTACTTCTTACAAAGGTAAAAAGAGGTTAAAAAAAATCTGAAACCTGGCACAATCTGAAACCTATGACGGCATTTTTTCTTGACCTGACAACGTGAACAGTACACAAGATGCTACAAAGTTTTAACTTAATTGATTGATTAAGAAGTTACACATTCTAAGCCAGTTTCTCATGCAACTGAAGTTTCAACTGAGTAGTGCTGTACAAAGTGGATGCAATATCTCTAGCACGTTATGGCAAATTTGTTTATGAATGTTTGCAGAATGAAGGACGTCTCTCCATGCGGCCATGCCATATGTTTCAAGGTGCAAAGGTTGGTTGCCAGTTTCGCAGAGACATAACCACCAAAGATAGCAAAATATTAACTGATATCAAGCCTGATGTGCGCAATTTATATGACAACCTGCCAAGGGAATCCACAAACTAATAGTCTCTTGGAAATGTAACACTGTTCTACAGGATTGTTATGACTTGTGATTAGGATACAAAGGAGTTGATTCGCCCTACATGTACATGTACCTTCCTGGGCAGTATTAAAAGGGTCTACATTTATGAGACAAATCTTTCTTAGATGTACTTTTTGTACAACTTCATTTTATTCATTTGGCATTAGTTTCCGATTAAGTGCATGGTCTTCGAGCTGGACCAAGAGAGGGCCCTGTTTTCTTAGCAATAGAGGCTCCTTTGGTCATAACTGAAATTCGAACATTACTTAAAATTAAAGACAGCGTGAAAACACATTTTAAAAAGCAAAGCAAAAATTGGAAATACCGTTAATGAAACACAGTATTGCATTTTTAACAGCTGTAATTTGAAAAATTACACTGCATAGATGCTAGATAGAAACTCCCTGGACTCTCAGAATTAAACACTGCGGATTTGATGACACATACACCAAAACTGAACAAAATTACAAAATGACATCCAGTGCAATTTATCATGTAGACATAATGAACCAAAACACTGAAAACCTATCCCAGTAACTACTGGTATATGCAGTGATAAACTGTATATTACCAAATAACACATCAAGCGCAAATTCAAGGGTTGCATGAAATTGAACTCTCAGAAAACACAATATCTACAGAATTCTGAGTCAACCACACCATACATATGTACCACAAGACCATGGCACTCTAGAAATGCATGCCAGTCGGTTTAAGTTAAAGATTTACAACTCAACACTACACATAGGTTTAATAACTTTAGAGTTGACTATCAAGGAAGAACAAATTTCCCTTCAGGGATTTTTGTACTCACTTGGCGAACTCCTTTGAAGAGATCCGTCTGACCGGGCTGCCGAAAATGAAAGAGAAACAGCGGAATGTTATGTACATATGAGGTTTATAATTGAAAGACCACGTGACAAGCGGATAATGTACTGTTGAAGAAATCCCCCGCAAACCATTGCAGAAGATAGGGTACCTGTTGGGAACAATTGATCAACAATTAAAGGCTGGTGCCCAATTTATATTAATGAAAAAAGTATGTTGAAGCAATCAGTGCAGGTAAGAATTGCTGTTTAATGTCTCATCTTCCTAGCCAATTAAAGAGCAAAAACATCACACAATTTCTCTATTAAAATCTCAAAAACAATTGTAAGGTATTTTTGTCCATCATATTAACAAACTACATACATGTAGGTAAGTTTTGGGCCGAAGCGTTAGTTACATACGCAGCCAATGTGACAAAGAAGTGCATTTTACATAAAGGCAGCAAAGGAACACGGCAAACCATGCAAGTCTGAACACTGTATAGTGTACACGTCACAGAGTGTTTTGAAACATATCAGAATCCAAAAAGAGAATGGACCAAAGCGTGTACAGTACCTCATGCACCAGCATACTGTCTTGAACAGAGCTCTTGCAAAACTTTTTCAGCTAAATTTGTGGCAACACATAAAGGAGTCACCGAGCTGAGTACGAGTAACGTGTAGACTCAACGACAGCACCTGAAAAACCCAGCTGGAGTTCTTGCGTGCAAAATATGATCGCTTGCTGTGAAACCAAGAGGCACTAATGCTGCTGCTAAGGTGGTACGTGCATGTCAGTGCACACAATCATTCTAACCCCAACAACAGCATAATTACTGCAAACTGGTAACTTCATAAGGCAATGGAATTCAATCTGGCAGCAAAGATGACGTGACATGGAATGTCCCCCTTCATTAACATGCCACTGATTTGCAAAGCAGGCTCACGTACATGTGCATGTACATGACTGAACTTTTTTCGGCACATACAATTTTGACGACTGATGAAGTTATTGGCTTAGCGCATGGCTTGGCACAACCAGCACCCTTAGAAAGTGGCTGATTGGCTATTCAGTTTAGCAATCAACGCTGTGTTCAAGCAAATGAAAGTGTTAAATTTTTCTACCACAGTACCAATCAAGGACTTCTGGCCAATTTGCAAAGCTGAGCATGGCACACTGTGCATGTAAATAGAACATTTTATTCCTGTTACAGTGTTATTATTGCTATTAAATAAAAATGGATTTTCACAAAACTAAGACCCAATTCTACTTTATCCATTCTCATAAACCAAACATTTTGTTTGATAATCTTGATTAACTGAAATGTTGAGTTACATGTATTACTTAGCAAAGTACATGTACATGTATGTGCACATCAGAAAAGCTACTCCTATGAATACCACAACGGTGTAAATCTGAAGGAAAGAGATAAACGTACCCATTGTTAGAAATGACGGCAAGAAGCAACAGAATGGTATTTTTAGATTAAGAGAGAACAAGGCTACTGAGAATTGGCTGTTCCCATACGTGTAGCAAGAGATGGAATTATGGGCAGAAGTATCAGGTAACATTGCACATACCATACATGCACATGTAAGCACTTGCTCCGTTTTAAAACTTAATATTAGTTTATCCAACTGAAAAGTCAACTGAAATCAAAATCACAATTTCGAAATGAATATAAACTTTCAAACTCTGCAACTGTTGGCACATGTACAACTGACAGTGTATGTACATGTATAACGACCAACTTTCCAAAACCATGCTAAATCTGATATATCGACATGCCCATCAGCACAACCTACTCCCACCCATCATCTCCAACTCCACCCCAATCAAACCCCTCTGCCCAAGCATGCGGTATGCACAAAGACATTCATATGTGCACACAGCAATGCACACCAACGACAAGTGAAACACCAGTGCCAAACATCCAAGGGATCAACAAAGTTAAACAATACTTCCCACCAGCAAGCCTAATGCTAACTTCAGGAAATTCTTAATGGCAATAAAGCTGCATGTACAAGTACACTCTAGTCTACTGGATCGAGCTACCGGTACCATCTATGAGGCCTGTTTAGGACAAAATGGCTCCCACAGCCGAAACTAAAACAGAAACCATGCTGGACTATGGCATGCAAATGAACCTTTGCAAAAACAACATCCGAACGTTGCAAGTGTGCATGTAGGCCTACAAAGTTTAGTCTACGAGTGCGTATATTGTGCCATCTTGAAAACAATTCTAATGTTTTCAAGGAGGCGATTCTAGTGTGAGCACCAACGTACATGTACTGTAACCCAAGTTGTCCATATTATTTGTGATACCGGTATCTGACAGATTATTCAGTACATGTGCTGTCTCCTTTCACAAGTTGTATCAAATACATGTATCTGATTCACCTGTCTATGGCTCCATTAACTGTTCAGTGCATTTCACACTTTTAAACAGCTTCCTTCAGATTTCAGGATCTGGAATTTAGATACATACATGTACATGTATAAGTAGTACATGTACCATACTCTGTACATTGCAAACTTTGTGTTATCATGGCTACTGGGAATTTATCTCAACATGGTACCAATCAATACATGTGGTGTTATCTCATGCCTTAGGAATGAGATTGTACAGTGTCAATAGAACTGTGTGAAATTCAGCTCCACCTAACCAATTCGAATATCTCCTTTCCTATAATGTAGTTGATTTCACTTACATGTACATGTAATGTCTCAAATAATAGGCTTGCAGTGAGAAAAAAAGCCTACTGGTTGAAAAAGCCTAAGCCAGTACATTAGCTGTAAATTGCATTTTTGGACAAACATACGTTCACAGTCGGGGCAACTTGAGCATGGCACACAAAAAACAGGCTTCGTTTGACAGGCAAAAAAGACGAGACAAAGACATTTGGCTTTTGACAGCATGCATGGACAGCTAATACACAACAGAATAAAGAAGTTACCTAAGATACATTCTGTTGTTGCACAGGGAGCTTTGGAAAAGGGAGAAACATTACAAGAAAAGGTTACTCTTCACGATGAGTTATTGTTAGTCTAACTTGATGTGTTCTATGTGAAGAAAAAAATGAAGATTTTGAGGTAACTGGGATTCACAGTTCATAGTCAACATTAAAACATGAAACAAGGAGATGTGCACTTATACACACAAACTTCAGTGAGAAATAACACTAACAGATTTCCATTACGCTCAGCTACGTGCACACTACCGTACCGGTACACTTGACTGTCAGACTACAAACTTTCCCAAGGTTGATCCCAACTACCCTGGAAATGCTTTTCAAAACCAGCAATCCAAGGAATTTGGAAATGACACAGAACACGGAAATGCAACAGCCAAACATCATGTACGTACCGAGGGAACAAAAGCATTCATAGGTAAGGGTTTGGTAATTTTCAACACAATGTGAAGATATGAACATGAACAATCATAGCTTCCAGGAGACGCCGTATGCAGGAGTTTGCATGTGTCTATCAGAGATTGACCCATGGAAATTCACCTACATGTACAACCAGAGGCTAGAGTTGCCCTCAATTAACTACCCAGGAAGTTGGACATCCCATAATCCCAGTAAAACAACAGCACCACTCCAACGTCTTTTCTCTGATTTGACAGAGTACCTGGCTAAATACACCTCTCATAAGACATCTGGCAAAACATTTTAAACATTTCGAGTGGTGGTCTATTTCAGGTGACATTACTCAGGTAGATTTAACTCTTCAAAACTCGAAGTGATTTACCATAAACCTGCACAATGCAAATACTCCTTGGAAAAACACTTTTTGAAAGCCCTTTTGCTGTAGGGAGAGGGGAGGGAGTGGGTGTCACAAGAGGGATAACGAATGAGGGAGCCAGAATATTTTATAACCACTACTTCAAATATTTATGAAACTGGAAAGCAGTGCAAAGTAAGAAAACTGATATCAAGTTACCAACTAATGCTACATGCACTGCGCACAATCTAAACCAAACAAGACGGATGACCATTCAAAAAAATAGACAAATAAATAAGACAAATCTACAAACCAAACAAAATGTCTCCTTGTCTAAGGATAACTTTGTATCACCTGATATCAACTGGCACTATCCTGTGTTCACACACTGGCATAATTGCAGTGAATTTCGGCATCAAGTTACCGTGGCGACATCCAACCGTCTCATCCTTTGCCTTGCTATTGACAATAAACTTTCCCCTCCTTCCCCTATCTTGCCTCATCCAGTTATCCCTCCAGCGAGGCACGTCCCAGGCCTTGTTTCCTTGTCATACGCTTATCTCATATCTCTCAAACTCATCAAGCGATCCCTCCGAGTGGGTGCCCCTTCTTCAATTTCATCCTACCCTTTTATTGATGCTCTCCACACACAGCCTATTTTTGACCATGCATCTGCAAGTATTGATCAAGTCCAACTCAGTCCTTGCAGTTTACCTGCTTCTGACATGTCCGAACTGTCCAGCCTTTTTTCAGGCGCTCCTATTCCAAAAAGCTGCTAAGAAGAAAGCAAAACTTTCTTGCTAAGCGCATGTCAATGAGAACCAGTCACAACCAATGCATTTCAAATGGCATTTGGGCTGGCAACCTGCTACAGCTAAGCAGATTTTTGTGGACGCAGCTCTAGGGATGTCTGTTGGTATTTCGACATGCATGAGTGTCGGCAGTCAGTCTAGGCATGTTTATAGTTTTCCTCCCTGATGATTTGTGATCTTTCCGTGCCATCACGTCCAATCGTCCAATCAGCGCAGCCCTGTTTATTTAAGTTCAGGTCTGTTTATGTGAACACCTGCCGCATGTAGACACATTTCCTTGTCTTAAAAGTATCCCTATCAATCTAAGCCCTCGAAACAGTCTTGCTTAAATATATTTGTTCTGGAAATTGCTGTCCTCAGAATATTCACTGATGGTATTGGAGTTTACTCTACTATTTATCCAACAAATATTTACAAAAAATTTGAAAACAAAGAGGAAAATACCTACCAAATAAGACAAAAAAAGAGAAACAAACAGTTTCAGGTGGTTTAAATTGAATTTACAGAAAAAATAGATTTTTAGCTGAAGTAAGGATAATCTTACATTTCAACCTAAACTGGGGTTCACTTTATCGTCCTGCTTGTCCGTTAACTTATTGATTTCCACCCCTTACTTCAATTTGTGTAATGGTACATGTACAGTGTAATTTACACGTACAGTTCACATCTGTCAGCCTGTAATTTCAGTACTCTCTCCTTTCTTGTCTTCCAAACATGCTCAATCAATTACACTCCATTCCACCCATTTTTTCCAAGTCCGTGCAAAGAAATCTGACAGACATCCCTGTTTACAAGGACATGCTACATACATGTACATGTTATAAGTTCACAGACACAGAGACGAATTCAAGGTGGCAGAATTTGTCACATCGACTGAATGGGTGGGTTTGACGAAAGGTGTTAAGGGTGAGTGTAAAAAGCACTGTGTACATGTACAATGAACAAATGCAGCACAGCATGCAGTGTTACATGTAGGCATTAAACATTCACACATATGGGTTAATGCGGCGGGTACCATTTCATCCGGCGAACGTGAGACCACACATCCCTCTTCATCATAATTGGCCGAGACCGGCTATCGTAGGGCAGCAATGAACTACTGGAAGGAACGGGTACAAAAAAGGGAGGAAGAGACAAGGTCACGGGAGGCTGGTGAATTATCGGTCCTCGTCGTTAAGGATCAAGGCTTCAACAAAAGGGTTTTACTCGGCATTTGGGGAAAATGATGGTTAGTTTGTTACAAACAATTAATCTTTATTCATATGCTACATGTGAGAGCATGCAAAACATCTGAATGCATTTTAGAGATTTCTAATCTCCTTTGACTGGATACTGCATGTATGGAACTTATTTTGTAAGAGGACTAAGTGGGCTTATGACATATTTGCCTGACATTTCCGGCATCCAGGAAAAAACTACACCCAAATATGGTGCAAATGTGTAAGGTCTGCCGACTGATCCCTGCCCTTCCCCAAAAGTAATCTTGACATCACGCCACTGCCAGAGGTCCTATATGTACGTACATGTACATATCCCAGTTACATGACCATGCAACCTACAGCTGGCTGAATTGTGCATGCTGCATCATGAACCCACCTGATCCCCTTTGCGAGGGCACTCTGAGCTTTATTAGCTTGGCTTCTGCTATAAAAATCACAAAAATATTTGAAAAACAAAGTGCCAACTGAAGCCTTCACTGGTAAACAAAACAAAGTAACTTAGGGACTCAAACGCAGCAGCAATTTTTGTGGGTGCTTTGCAACAGTTGTTGCTCACCCTGGATAAAAAAGAGAACTTTAACGCTGAACTTCACCTGCTCATTAATTACATGTATATCTGAACAAGGAGGAATTACTTGAAGATTTTCTTTTATAATAGCAGGGTGATATCCCTTGAGAATATCTAACATGTAGCGCTGAGTAGTCAGAAGATTCACTCCCCCCCCCCCCGAGAAATCACAGCTTGTTCCAGATGTGATTATCAGACAAACTACTGAACCCAGAGACAGCAATCACCAGAAATTATGTTCCAACATTTAAATACAGCCCCAAGGGATGAGCAGCAACAAAACCCTGATACACTCTTCGGAAAATAATTTAGAAAGTGAAGCTTCCTTGGGCAACAGTAATATTGGAAAGCCAAGGGGATGGAAAATCATTTTCAGTGAGTTGTTCCTTCCCAGTGAAATTAAATTTCCACAAAAGCTTGTTAATTCCTGCAAGGCACAGGTTAAAATTGGATTGGACAAATTTGTGTACTACTACCGGTAACTTGAATTTTCAGGACAATTTTTGAGTTAACTGTACATTTAAAATTTTGGACTGTGGGAATAAGTATCAGGAAAGAATCTGGCCCAGAAATATATCTCCATGTAAATTCCTAGTCAAAATCTGTTTTCTCCATACATGCAAGCAGTCTATGGAGTTGCATCACACAAGTTATAAGTAATGGAGAAACCTGATTTTAATCACATGATTTGAAGTTCAAGGACAAATTCAAGGAGACTAAATGCATCTACATATAAATACACTTTTGCAAACTTGTGCAACTTCTCCAACATACAGGTACACTTACATGTATACCACCCCTTGACTTTGAGTTGTGTGCTTGTAGGGTTCAACATTATCATATGGGCTTAACATTATCATACCTATTATGTGTACACTGTACAGTCCATTATACAAATAATGTTCTAGCACACTATGGTGTCATACATGTACATGTGTTTGTACACGTGAGTACTGATACATGTACTGTGATGAAGCTGACTTTCTTGGAGACAAAATCAGGTTCATGCAAAGTATTTGACTCAAAAGTATGTTACCTTTTTTTTTTTTAGCAGCAGGAAATTTTGCCAGAGTTCATCTCATTTTGAGGTGTCAAATTGATCTCTTTGCCTTTTTCTGATAATTAAAACCCAGCACAGATGGTCCCTTGACTTTTCAAAGAGACCAGACCCGGTTATTTTCTTTCTATTAGTGCTTCATTTCCTTGAAAAAATATCACTTTGAACTTGGAATCACTTCATACAGCACTCTTCAAGGTGAATTTAGACTTGCAAGGAATGTGCACACTAAAATGGATTAGCGGCATTAGTATAGTGTATGACTTGTGACACACTCGCTTGTCATGACCTTTGACACTTACCCATTCAGTATGCTTGCTGGGGCTTCCCTCTCGATGGTATCCACCGAGTCGGAGAGACTGGATGCATCCTGGATCTCAATCTCGATTCCGTCAGCATTCTGGCCGAAGTCTTCGAAGCGCTGCTCGTCGTCACTAGGCAAGGAGGAGGCGTGACTGCTGTCCTCCACTATTTGTGGAACTCTGGTAGAAATTAGCACATAATCAATGAAATTTAATTGATATCCAATCTATTTATGTAGCAATGTTGAGCTCAATTTCGCAGAGCCTGTTAACAGTTAGCAGAAAAGTTATGCTTACTATTGCAGAAAAATTTGCTAACTGTAAGCACTATTTCATTGCGGTGCTTGGCACAGAGAGATTTCCCTGGTTTTGTCAAGTGCTACATTACACAAATTTATCCTCCTCCAAGATGAGCAAGCCTTTTGCCTCGCTTACTGCTTACGATCTCCATAAGATACGTGGAGTCTCTGTTAGCGCAAAATCTTGTGCTTAGCAGTGCCGTGAAATTGGGCCCTGTTTGGGAAACGCTGAGCATGTGGATCATTTTGATGTTGGAATGTACAGTCTCCACGTGTGCCCCTGGTGCCCAGATGAGGTGAATCCCACCAACCTGTCTCTTCTTTGTCTGTGAGAGTGTGCTTCAAGCCAGGATGGACAGGGTTATTATTTACCGAGCAGGAAATGAACCTGAAAACATTTGATTTTGTTTCATTTCTTTACGATTCGCAAATTTAAAAAGTGGCCACATATTAAATAACAAACAGCACTTTACACTTAAACTATAAAGGAGCGAGTCTGATGGATGGAAAGCAAAAACTCGATTTTGGGTTTGGGATAGAAAGGCCTGTCAGAGAAAGTGTGTTTTCTTATTGCCAGTGGAAGTGTGTCATGTTCTATTTTGTCTGAGATAATCGGGAATAGAGTGCCTTAGGTGAGGGGCAATGCTTGAGAAAGCTCTGTCTCTATAACAGACTGGTCTATTGCTTGTTGACCTTAGACCAGACCTGGCAGAGGAGGTTGCAGCAAGTTCTTGAGTTAAAGAGGAGTGGATTAATGTGTATTACAGGATTAAGGCTGTAATGTTCTATAATGTACTAAATGAGCATTAAACTATCGGCACACTCACATTGAACCAGGAAATGCAGTAGCCGCTTGAAATTAAACCAAGTTTTAAGAGATGGATATTTTCGTAACACCACTGACAATAACCCACCTTAATGAATCGGAGGACAACAAAAAACCATTCATGTTGAGTGTCGGTCCGGCAATTGCACTGTCAGTATCGTCACCGTCCAAGCTAGGGTTGAAGCCGTCATACAGCAATGGAGAGGTGTTATCTTCACTCATGTCTGTTAAGGCACTGTCATCATACTCGTTATACGTGCTCTCTGAGGTCTGAAGAGAATCACAGAGGAAAATGGGAAAATCACGCATGTATTCATGCGATTTCAGATCTTCCAAACATAAAATGCCTCAATACAAGGGGATTTCTCCTCAGATCTGACATTCCGTGTCTTGTCAAAAGGCATGGCTACTTGTAACTGCGGATGACAGTACATGTTTTTCAATATCACATTTCCTTTTTGTATACTGCATACGACTGTCTGCAAACCCAACAATGGCTAGTCTAGTAAAAGTCTAGCAGACTCCTTTGTTTGCCATTATCCAACAGCAAACACGCGTGACCAACTGATCTGAAGTTAAAGGGAATTTCTGCATTGTCACGCCATCAAGCTGCAATATTTTCCAAAAGTTACCGAAAGCCTTTCATAAAGGCAATTTACATACGTATGTGTGGCAAGGAGATGGGGAGAAACGTTCCTGTCAAAACAACCCAAAGAAAACCGAAAGAATAAGGCGTGTCACCAACTGACGATCCGCATGTCATCCTGGGTAGGATTCAAATCCACATCACAAAGGTAGAGAGTAAGGAAAACGCATGTACCCACGGCACCAACTTGACTCCTGGTGCATTACTGCACGGACAGACTCTTCATTCAATCAGGTCTAAGTACAGTGAACATGTATCACTGAGGACTCTATAGATGAACACTGAGCGTGTACTAGTACAATACTATGTGAACTGTTGTGAAAGTCATAATTTTCCTGATCTGTACAGCCCTGGCCAACTACGGTAAGGTACAATCAACATATACACAATACATACAACAGTTAAAAAGACAGAGTGGTTTACATGTAAAGTACAAACATGTCCAAGGACTACATTTTGATTAACCTGTCTGAAAATGTTTTGAGATCTGGGGCCATAATGGAAGGCTTAATTCCAGCTGAAAGCAATTCCCAACCTGGAACTCACATCAAGCCTTGGGAGTTACCGGTAATACCTGTCGAGACTGTTTACATGACAGATAAATTGCTTCGGGTTCTTAATGGTAAGAGGAGCGAGTGTCGTTAATTCTGCCTGAAGGGAAAAAAGACGACAAAATGAACAAATGACTTAGATTCTCACACAATAGCGTCAGAATGTAGAAGGGAAAAATCAATCGTTTGGGGTGATGCTGCTCGTGTAGATCTCTCTCAAATGATGTCACTTCCTACAGATTGCCACGTGCTTCGGAATTTTTCACTTCACATTTTTGCGGCATGCATAAGCTGGACTGTACGTATTTCAAAGATATTTGGATCAGCACGTGCACCAGTATAGAACATTTGCACACTGCGCCCATACACCCATTCATGTTGTATACGCAGCTGTAATTTTCCTACAAAGATGGCATCCAATGGGAGAGATTTGTTGAAGTTTTCAGCAACTTCTATAGTGAATTTTTCCAGATATCTTGCCTTTAATAAGTTCCCTAAATCTGAAGCAATCTAATGCCTCGCTTTGTAGAGTTCAGATCTACATCCATGTACATGTAGGTCGGTTTAACACTTCATGTACGGTGCCCCATCAATGAAACTTGACGTGTGTGTACATGTACAGAGGGTTTTCAGTTGTCAGTCACCACGGGTTCGAAATCGCAAATATTCCAAAATTTTGGCTACTAACTTGTGACAAAAAAATGTGTTAAGCACTGAACAATAAAAAAATGTAGATGATGGCAAAAATATGGATTTGGCTAAAACTTTGGCTAGAATTTAAAATTTGCCAGGTGAAACCTTGAATTTCCAAAGTAACCCCCCCAAATGTACTGGTTTACCCTGCAATCCTGGCTTCTGGCATGTCTGGTGGGAGTGTAAGGGTCCCACATGACAATTGTGCCTTGATTATTGAAGAAATTCATTATTAAAGAAATTCATGACTTAACTGTCTTCCATATTATCATGCATGCCACGTACATGTACATGTACATTGTATATATATACATGTACAAGCACTGTGCCGGATCTGTCATTAGTGACAAGTACATGTACATGCACTGTGCCGGATCTGTCATTTGTGACAAGTACATGTACATGCACTGTGCCGGATCTGTCATTTGTGACAAGTACATGTACATGCACTGTGCCGGATCTGTCATTTGTGACAAGTACATGTACATGCACTGTGCCGGATCTGTCATTTGTGACAAGTACATGTACATGCATGTGCTGGATTTGTCATTTGCGACCAACTTCCAACTTTATATACTGTATCTCCCGATGTAATCAACACATACATGTATGTACATGTACTGGTAGGCCAAAACACCACACAGTTCTCAGTACTAATTCTGCTACAAAGAACAAAATCATCAGGTGACGTAAAGCACATGTACAATGTACACATGTAATTCTAAGCATTCGTCTTCCATGTATCCAACTTTTGGTGAAATAAATATGTGTATACTCTTCTGAATATGTTCCTGTGTACGGAACATTTTATATAGAAAGTAGTTGTGGAATTCTACTTGTACATGTACATTCCATGGGTTTTACCCAGAACATTCCTCTGGGGTTTTCCTCCCACCTCTAAAACTGTTAATGTTTCTCATTGTCTCCTTCCTACGGGTCTCTCCAGGTCTTGCAAGCTACAATGCTGAGGGCGCTTTAGAGGAATCCTTGGTGTCGTTACCAAAAATGACTATAAATAATAATAATAACAATAAAAAGATCATAACATTGTATATTATTCTCAATGTCCAGAAGGGGAAACTCAATAGGTTAATGGTAGTTATAGCTTGAAGTTTTAACAATAAAAACTTCTGTTTTTGTTTTCTCCGAATCCTGCTCACAGGACATGAAGCCTGAAGGAAGAGGTGGCCCACAGGTCTCAACTAAAGGAAGGTACCGGTAGCGAGTTCCCCATTGTAATGTTGACAAAAAGTGCAGTGAACTCCACAAAATCTATGTACAGCACATGTATTTCTGAGAGTAAAAGATATGCCCTGATGATTTTTATGTGTAGCCTACAGGAAAGCGACTTTTCAAATACACTTTTGTGTAAAAAGACAGCCACTTTACAATATTGTACATGTACACGTACCGTAGGTATACTGTAATTTGTAAGCAAACAGAAAGATAGGACAGCCTGTATTGGCCTTGACAATACACAGTTACTGCATCATCAACATGACGGAATAATTGCTGCCTGTAATGTACATGTACATGGTCAAGTGCTGGTATGCATTCAACAGGTGCTGTTCCTTGTTCATGTAAATTAATTTCTGTGGTAGCATAAATTGTGAGATATCTTGTTAGATCAATGCAACAGGTGTCAGTAAGCACCATGACAGACACTCTGCAACTTGTACTGAGAAGAAACAACCGGACAAATGGGCGCATTTTAGCTACCTGCGCTCATTAATATCGAGCCCTGAGTTACCCACAGCTCAGATTTTTCCAAAGCAATGCTAATGCACATGTAGGGGAGGGAGCTAGCTATGCATGGCTACATGTACATGTAGCTGTATTAATCTAACTCCTACCTCAGCAGAAATTCAAACAGCTCTCAACAGAAATAGACCAATGCCTGGGTTATTTAAACTGGGAAGGCAATTTTACACTTTCTTCAATGTTGTCACATGTACAGTAGTTCCTACAGATGGGTTTAATTGAAATAATGTCCCAAATGGCCTGAGAGTTTCTGACATGTGGTAACCATACAACTAGAGATACATACATGTAACGCTTCTCTGTCTCCATACTCTATCAGAAGTATCAGTATACTGTTAAATCTACTCTGTTCATGTGGTCTACCAAACCAAACAGTGATTCTAGGCTTCTCTAACTGGGTGTTAATGTACAGGACACTGGTCCTAATCTCCTTGGCAAACAAAGTTTATCAAATGGAGGATATAAATCCCCCACAACCCATTACACAATGACAAAGACAATTCAGAGCACATTTCATCACAAGAGATCTTTAGCCTACATGTACATGTACTAGGCCCATTATCATGTCCATGCAGTATATGAAAATACATGTACACCTGACAGTTCACTGATTCAAGATTGTGGGCATAACATGCAAGACGGCGCTACCTACACTGTACATGTAGCTGACCTGTCAAGTTAAAACATAAAAATCGATCACCACAAACACAGATTTCCACAGAAGAAAAATCCTATTGCTTAGATCACAACCATGGTCAACGTCAAATGGCACTAAACATAACACGACCACTGAAAGTGCAGTGATGGTCATGATGGTTTCCTGCACCAAGCTTCATGTCCACACCATTATCCATTTAAAAGTTGGAGACAGCATAATACATAACACACTCTCATCTGGACTTACCATCCATACACACTGTCACCTGTGACCACCTGACACTTAGATGAAGGCCACAAAATCACAAGTTTGATATCCAAAATGATGATGATGATCCAAACAGACCAGAACACCATGGAGTGCTGACATTATAAGCAGTGAAAGACAACCAAATACACAATCCGTATAGCCTTGAATATTAAAATTGCTGATTGTCAATACACACAACGGCAGACTGCATTAGTTTCCTGAATGAGTTTCCTATGTGTTTAACGTGTTGTCACTTCCTTCATTTCACAGTAATGTCAGGACTCACTGCAGGGAAAACAACACTCACGTCAGATTTCTCTATTTCTCAGCCTGACCTTTGACCACGCTACGACAACCCAATGTTGCTCCACCCCTCAACTGTGGACAAGGTCAAAAGACACAGCTGCTATGACACAACACCTGTCTTTTGTGTGCATGCTGAAAGGGGTCATTTGCATATCAAAACAATCACTTGACTGGTGCATTATCAGGAGGGGAGCTTTTAGTCTTCCTAATTTGACAGTGACTGGGTTTTTTGTGACTCAACTGGAAGTGACTTTGAAAGAAGGTCACCAAACAATAATTACACGAATATTTACTACCACTGTTGTCTGCAACACAGGCTCCCAGCATAAAGGCTACTCATACACAATGAACAAAAGTTGGTCAAACATCTGTATGTACGAAGTACAATGGTTTATTGTACCAACCTTGTTTTGTGTATTTCAGGATTTAACCTTACTTAAACATCACAATCAGTTTTGACAATTTTACCTTGTCAGTCACAAAGTGTTTTGGAGAGCAATTCCTCTCTAACAAAAATCAACGTACATGTACATGTAATTTTCAAAAAAATTATAATTATACATAAACTTGCCTCTCAAAGCATAAACAAGACCACAAGTTGCCACATCCTTTCACACATGTATATGACTTTCTGTCTGACTACGTTTTCCTGTTTGTATGTACATGTAGAGCTAAAGAAATCCTTTATCACAACAAGGCTTAGCAAATTCAAAGCCCAGACACAATAGCAGTGAATGAAATGACTATGCAGACTTTCCCAAGCAAAACTATATTGTTACATTGGGAAGGTTCCATTTTCAAATGGGGGTTGAAAAAGAACCAAGTTAATTAAATATATATATGTACTTGGTATTAAAGTTGGATCCACCTATTGCTACAAATTTACAATAGCCATACATGTACATGTATACTGTAATACCTGCAAGGAGTAGGCTGATTTACTCTTTTCATCTAACCAAAAATAAGGGAAGTCATTGAATATACCATGTACATACATGTTTACCAATTGTACTTATTGCTGAATTACAGGAAACATGTAAATCTTTTATCTTACATGGCTGGAGTTAAAAAAACAGTAGCACACCTGTGGAAACTGGACTTCCAGAGGTAAACGGGTTTACCTCTATGGGGAAGTAGGCATTCCAGAAAGATAACCAACTGAGCCATTAACCACTCAAAATAGAACAATAAGGGAGCGTTTCATAATTGTTGAAGGCGGTATTTACTGCGGTACCGCTGTTTTTTTAGCGGCACCGCACTAGTTACCCGAAAGGGCTTAATGCTAGTACCGCAAAAATACAGTGGTACCGCAGTAAATACCGCCTTCTGTAATTATGAAGCGTTCCCAAATTCAAATGTATCAACCTTCCTCTGGAAATAATAAGACACAAAAAACTTTAGCCCGGTCAAGGAAAACATGTCCATCTTGCCTTGCCTTTTGGAAAAGAATGCAAAATCCCACCATACAGCTCAATGTAATAAAACCTTTACTTCATTCAACGACCGCAGACACTTGGAAATATGCACAGGCTGGGTACTCCCCTAGCTCAAAATCAATACCGAAGAACAAACCATGGAAATTCTATGAGGACGTTAACATTCATCTGCTGAAGAGGTGGCGATGGAATTGTGTCCAACATCCTCAGGCTTCATGTGCATTCATGTATATCTAAGGTTTCAGACAACGAACTCTCTTCTAAACATAGCTACTGGTGCAGCGTGTCTTTGAATATTGATTGCAGTTTGTGGAAATAGATTTTTGCTTGTACAAGCAAATCCCTGAAATCAAGAAATGGACATAGAATATTCATGTGCATCCCATTGAGAGAGGTTGGAGATACAGGTGCATGTAACTCTCCCTCAAATTCAACTAACCCCCCCACTGTTTCATCTTTTCTAGCAAATGCTTCCCCTAGATTTGATTTAAATTTGAAAAATTACATGCCACAAATCTTTGTGTGAAATTCTCTAACAATTTCCAAATTTATAATAATGATGAATACATTTATAATAATGATGAATGAAAGTGCTTATTGTCTAATCACTGTGCTTTACAGAACATGATATACAACGATAGCTCATAAATTTACAGGAAAAAAGTTAAGGGAACCATACAAAAGAAATCAATCAAAAAAGGTGTGTTTTGAGAATATGATTAAATAAAGAAAAAACATAAGAACTTGTCTAATATTCTCCCCCCTCCCAAAAAATCTCCAAACAAAAATCTTTCATTTTCAGATAAAGTGTCATCTTTTTGACCCGTTTTTCTGGGAAATTAAACAGTCAAAAAAGGAGTTCAGACTTGCAAAACTTTGATCTTTAATATTTCATACGAATGGGATATATATTTTTGGTAAGGATCCAATGGACTGCTCCAAAAGCTTTTATACCAGAGAATATTGAAATGTCTACTTCTTCCATTTCGGGAACTACATGTATAAACATTTATTTTAATATTTCTGTTTTAGTGAAATTGTATCCTTCCTGTTCAAAAAGGTTTGAATGATTATACCCGATACGTATGCGATATTGTGGAAATTCTACCACTGCATGTACGAGAAGTATGCTTTACTCTTTTCGAGTGACTAACTTGAATTTTTGCAATTTGCAAAATGTACATTTGTGATTGCTTTCTGTTACTCTCCAAGATGGTGCTCTGTATCTCATTTGTATGTTTTCTGCAAGCCATCAAACAAGGTTTTCATGTCACGTCCACAAAATAAAGAAGCTGCCAAAACCTCTCCAGAAAATCTTCTGCTGAAGCCAACTTCAAAAGCTGTCTACATGTCAACAGAGGGCAGCATTCACAATTTTCCTGTACTCATTTTTTTATGCATAGCCACAGCTGTGCACTTAAGAAATGGACTTTGACATGGATCTATTAGTTACAATGTACATGGGTGTGGTTCCCCCCGGTCTGTGAAATATGATCATTACATCAGCAGTTCACATTATAGATTTATCGTTTTTTACGGAAGGGAACAAATTTTATTTACATGTAAATATCTTAACCTTGTTTTAAAAATTGTTTAAACAATGGCGTACATGTAATCACAGGCATTCCATATCACAACCTTTTTTTTTAAACAGAACCCTGCATAAACGTAGTGGACATCAACCACAAAAATCTTTTCTGATGCATAATGGCCACAGACTTTACCAGTTACATGTACTGCACCAATACAACCTGGCTGTTAAAATGACAATTGTGCACAGAATTCTGCATGTCCCTGGATCATGATGATACATGTTAGCATTTTTCATTGCTGGTGGTTTAATTTTTTTCCAGAATCCTCAAAAGGGCCAGGGTAGTGAAAGTTTTTAATAGCAATTAAATTATTATTATTTATTAAACTTACATTTTTAAGGCCTATTGACATGTACGCTGTACATATACTGGTACATGTAACAGAATTCAAAATTTCAGCATTCTGGTGATTTGGTACTTTCTTGATCAGAAAACAAATCTGGAAGTAAACCTTTCTTTATCCAAAAATACATCCCATAATTTAAACTAAACGTCCTGGTACCGTTAACTTAAAAACAATTTCATAAAAATGAATGTTTCTGATAATGTACATGTATCAAAAAAATGAAATAATACACTTAGTACACGTATCTTGTAAAAAAGAACTTTTGAAAAAAAATAATTCTCATAAAAATGAACGAGGACAATTTTCCAAAATGTAATTTACTTTGTGGAAATGTCTCTTCACAGCAAAAATGGGCTTTTATGTTGTAGTTTTTTTGTATGTGTCTTGTCATACATACTTCATTGCACTCCTATTTACAAATTTACACATGTACAAATGTATGTACAGTTCCTTTAAAAAACTTTTCCCCCAAAAAACAAGTATTGTCCTGTTCATATTAACTGGAGTTCCAAACTTGTCATTGCCTGTCATTATCAAAGCTTTCTGCAGACAGAATGTAGACTTTGGATCGCTTAGAAGTGTGAAAAAAAGTGGGATAGAAGAATTGTCAGATGTCAGAATTACCTACTTCAGCCTGGTTTGGAATAGTCGGTCACACATGCCTTACCAATTCCACTATTAAACTCCTGCAATCAAGCTAAATGAGCACTCTCAATATCCGGAACTTTCCGGACTGTCACCATAGCAACAGCATCCATTATTTAATTGCTGCATCCTTGAGTACACACAGTTGCTATGGTTACAGCAACACCTGACAAGCCACAAATACATTACTAGCAAGGCAGTGGCTGGGCAGCTTGTGTTGATGTCACGGCCATGGACAATGTGTACATGCAGATATGTGTAGCCTGTTTCTACAAAGCGAACTTGTAATTGTGTGAATGAAAGAAATAAAGATCAAGGTTTAGGATATTTTCCCGACATACATGTATGAATCTGGTTGATAAAAGAAATAGAGATGTCACCTCTAGTGCTAGATAAATTTGGGTTTTACAATTTTTACTTGATAAAAAGCATCAGTTGTACGTTTGTATACATGTACAACACTGAACCCTCTTGAGAGGTGCTTTAAATCTCACAAATTTCTCCCCTGCATCAAATTACATGTGTCTCTACTGGTAAGCAAAAGGGAAATCGGAAACACGAACAGAATCTTTGATTTCAGAAAAATGAATCCTGTAGTTTTAAGCAAATAAAGTATGGCATCAAACACATGTACATGTAGAATGTTTTCATTCAGTTTGACTAATTTTGTTCCAACCAATTTGTTGTTTTTCAACAAACAAGGTTAACTACACATGTATAAAGTCAATGAACTCCATTCATTGTCAATTCAATTTTCACTTATTCGATTCTAACCCAAAGTTCTTCACAGAATGGTACAGATTTTGCTTCAGAATACATTTATTTTAATATGTGGAGAGTACACATTATATGCTAAAGCAAAAGCACCATGAGACATACCGGGTATGTGCAAGTGCACAGGTGCAATAATGCAATTAATTAAGCCCCGGAGGAGATGAGACAATGGAGATAAGATCCCAACACAAGATGGTAGGATAACGGTCTCACTGGCCTTGCACAACGATGAAATGCGCACTTGTTCCAGCAACCTTACATATGCCTCACCTTATATGGAAATGAAAGCATCCATGGATTTATGGAAATGCACAATAGCTGACAGTTTCTTTCTGAAGTGATCAAGGCTGTCTATTCCAGGATTGCATAAAATGTATGAGAAACCTTCTGCGTCAAATTTTATGCAACTTTACATGCCGCCATACCAGCAAAATGCTGGCAAAAATGCGGTTGCATTGCGGGCACACTTTGCCTAGTATATATGCACTTACATCACACATATATTGAGGGGGAGTTTGATCTGGAATTTTATTTAAACAAATGACAGGAAGAGAAGGTAACAATGTTACTGCATTTTTTCATGACAGATGATTTACCGTACTTAATTGAGAATTAACTTCTTTTTTTATGGATAAACATCACACTTGGTGATTTCCACATTTGCACCGATGAAGCCACATTATTAAAAATAGAATCGGTAAGGGCGAGAGCAAAAGAAAAAAAAATCCAATAAGGGCTCCCAAAAATGCATACTTTTATGAATAAAAGAAAAGTTTCCAACACTTTTCTTGTTACAACTACCTGTATGATGTACATGTACATGTATATGTACAAGTATGTGTGCCGAACAACAAGCACTCCATTACAACGTACTGTGCATGCATAAATGTATCATTTTTTTCACCACAAATCAATCCGACATCCTCTATAAAAGTTGAAACCCAGGAGTACAATGCACGTCTAAATTTCATAATGGTAGAGCACTCAGCTAGAGTTGAGATCAACCTGACAGGTCAATAAATTCCTTGAAATTATTTTTATTGGAACAGCCTGCTCTGATGAAGTATTGGGCGGATCAATCGTAATTTTGGAGTGCCCTTCCATCCTCCCAAGAGAAATCAAGCCGGTCTCAGCGCTACTAGATTTATTGACGTTCAGATGACAAGCTAGAAAATGGTACATTTTTAGGAGGAAACAAATTGAAATTCACCTTCCTGGTGAATTTCTGTACAAATGCCCATACTCAAGGAGGATAGACTGTTGTGCTGCTAATTACAAACTCAGCATATTCGCAGAAATATGCGAGAGATTTGTGCTTGAATTCATTCACTCTCTCATCTCAATGTACATGTATGCTTTGTCATTATCCTTTCTAACACACCAAGTCTTAAACTGCAATTCCACAAACCTACATTACATTTTATTTTTTAACTTGTAAATTCATCATCATCACCATAGAGATCTTTGCAACAGACCCATTTTCTTATCTTTTAAAAATAGTTTTCTTTATACAACAGACTCTGAATTTTTTTTTTTACACGGTGTACATTTAAGTATTCATCTCTTTGTACTGTACCTACAGGCATATATGTATATGGAGATATGGTGCCTGTAGTGTGTATGGGCCAACGCAATTCAGATTTCCTGAATGTTTAAAGTTCTTAAGTACATGATGTGCTGATGTACGTATATGTATGTGACACATATCAACTGTCTGATCTCTTAGCTGTCTGATTTCCAAACTAGGGCTTTAACCGTTCTTGATTAAGTTTCAAGGAAAATTCTCTTTGCGTTCCATAGGCCTCCTCTTGTGTGACATGTACACTTACCCCAATGCTGTGAGTATCATCGTCGTCAATGATCGTTTTGCTTCCGATCCAATGATCAGGGAGAATCAAAGGAGGCTCTCTAGGTAGCGCTAGAAAAAAGTACAAACATTACACATGAGCTTTCACAACTTATTTCAACCCCACGTCTTCACCTCCCAAAGCGAATTAAATGTACCTCTATGCAAAGCAAATGGAAATGGAAGACAAAATAAAATCAACTGAAATACAATAGTAAATAGTGACGAATGAAATAAAAAGTGAGATAGCAAATAGAACATAATGATGGACCCGTACGTCAAAAATAAAAGGAAAGATTTAACATCAGTACGTACAACATTGAATGTTACACTACTGAAATGGAGGGAAGCGCAATTTGGCTAACAGTTTCCTTTTAAACTTTGACAGTCTTACTAATTACTATTAAAAGAAAAGTACCAGAACCACTACTTCAAGGGGCTTTACTAAGGGACTGCACAGGAGGGTAGAAAGTTGACCTGCCTTGGGGTTAGAGGTCAAGAATGCCTTGGCCATCTGGTTGTATATCAAAGGCACACTGAAAAGGAGTTTGATGACCATAAGACTGACATTTTCCATATGTGTCCACCAATGTCTATGCTAGGAGATCCCTGCATGTACATGTACATGTACATTTACATACATGTACATGTAGGTGTACCTTATAGTCAAGTGGACTGAAAGTGGACCAGATAAACAGGCTAAACCACACAGGGGAGGTTATGTTAATGGCTTGGAATGTCAGCATTTCACAAGACCTGTAAGAAATCTCAACGACCACTGGTCAGTGGATCAGTAGCTAAACATTTTTTCATCACCAGAACAGGAAAAGTAATCCAGATAACATTTTGGTCAGGATAAAATTAAAAGTAGAGAGTGAGCCAATATGAAAAGCAATAAAGCAAAAACTGAAGTCTAAAAACCAGTTTCAATATGCATTTACACTGTGAATGAAACTATTCCCTCTGTCAGATATCCAGCAACCCACTGCAAGGGACAATAACTATTTTTGAATTGTCTATAACCTCAAACAAGGAAGAGGTACAGCTACTGTACACATGTACATGTATGTGAATGAAACATACATGTAAATGCACGTGTCTCATTGTACCTTTCATCTTACAACAGACATGTACCAAAATACAAAGGAAAAAAAAATATTCCACAGGCAATGCCCATTTCTGACATCGTTTTTAGAATATCAAAAAGGTGGGTCTACATGTGACATGCTTGTGGGAACTGTACGATGACAACCTCCACACCATTCAGGAAAGAAAAACAACATAAACTGAGCTCCACAACATTAATTGGAGACTTGAGGGGCAGTGCCTGCAAAGACTGTTATAGGCCCTACAGGTGCATGTTTCCTGCATTTCCACACTAACAATCCCTCTCTTGACGCCTGATAAGAAAGCCCAGGGAAAACACGTACTTATTGTTCCTGAATGCTTTGTAAAATAATACAGCTTAGCCTTCCCATGGAGCAAACCAACTTGAATTTGAGACACCTTCCTATTCAGACTGTTTATCAAGTCCCGTTCAAATTTGTTTTTTGTTGAAATGAAAACCAGCGATACTCTGAAAATTTAAGCAATGTTTGGTTCACACAGGCATCAAATGTGGATACGCCATTCAATGACACACAGAGTATTTAAGCAAGTGTTAAGAAAGCGGAAGGACAAAAGAAACGACAAGATTTTTTTTTACCAAAGCTTGATTGAAATAATTGAATTGTATGGAATTCAAGTAAGGCTGTGCAGAATATCCAAATATTCGATAGATTATCAAATATTTGAATACTATTCTCCGAATTTTGAATATTCAAATGCAAAATTAACAAAAAGGGACAGAGAATTTTCTTTTATTTTAAATGAGAAAAAGGCATTTATGAGGCTTGTTTTAAGCATATTCAAATGAGAGGAATCTTACGATGATTCAAAAAGTAAATTATTCATTAAAAAAATTTAAAAGTAAACTTTCAACAGGTCAAGAAGTACTGTTCGTCTCTTCAATCTTGCAAAATCGTGGCTGGAGATACTCCTAGACGAGAAAAGCTGTTATAGTGATTATACAATTGTGTGCCTTATTGCAACTGATTTTGTATACATGGTTTATTCATCATCCATTTGCCTGTTGGTACGACTGAATATTCAAATAAAATTGGATCAAATTAAAGGTTGAATATTCAAATAGTGAATTATTTGAATTGACTCAGCCCTAAATTCAACGATATGCTAGATAGAAGCACACCACTCACTTCAAAATCTAATTCAAAAACATAAATGTCATTAAAAGAATGCAGAAAAGACCTTTCTCAATAACTGTCTTCATCTGCACAGCTAAACCTTAAGTATTCCATGAATAATTCAAGTCGGCTGATCAACCTCAAAGAGACACTTCAAGGTTAATCTATAGTCAGTAATAATGAGTTTAAATGTACTTTTAAACCTGCTTTGTCGCAGCTTGCCAATGAGTCAAGTTGATGGTAGGATTAATAAAAAAGCTGCTGCCAAAATTCAAGCTAATGAAACTGTAAACTTCCAGATTTCATAGACAAA
The DNA here is from genome assembly GCF_054643075.1 of Acanthaster planci. Lineage (NCBI taxonomy): Eukaryota > Metazoa > Echinodermata > Asteroidea > Valvatida > Acanthasteridae > Acanthaster > Acanthaster planci. Next base: position 20,108,527 of record NC_141783.1, on the reverse strand, counting down.
TAACTTTAAATGTGTACTTTTATGAAATCTAATCATGCCCAACATGTGTAACTTGCAAATGAACCTTGAAATACAATATCTACCTGCACTTCCATTACCTTTTTCAGATGAATTTGAGACGACAGCTTCAATCCCCTGACAGAATGATGCAAAGCTGATTTTGCCAGTGTTATGTGGATCCAAAAGTGTGACCAGACGATGACGCTCCTAAAATTATGGGGGAAAGAATAGAATCAGTGTCCAAATGTAAAAGGATAGCACACAACTACCAGTACCTGTTGGTGTACGGTATACGTACATGTACACAGTAGGCCCCCTACATGTACATCCGTGGCATCTACTGAGCTCTATGAAAATTGTTGAAATGGAACGGGGTCTAATATTTTTATGGTCTGTCTTTCACTCGAGCCATCATGAAGACAGAAAGGTGATGTAATATACAGTAAGTTGCATTTGTTGCTTTGCAATTTGGTCAATTTATCCCTAAATGAGAAAGGTATAAATAAAGAAACTAAGCTTTGGGCAAAATGCACTACCAACAACTAAGTACAGATATTAGAAATAGCTTTCTTCAAGCAATATTTAAATTCATGGTATTCAGATGAAACCGTGATATTTACATGTACACCAAAATATGCTTCAGAGCCAAAACTCAGCAGCTTCTGATAGTTGTGGCCTTGGATGGGAAAATTGCTTTCAACTCCAGAGGAAAGCAAAGTTCAGGCCAGCCACTTCACCCCTTCAATTACATGCATCCAACAGATATAAATTTGCATTTAGATAGAAAAATATCATAGCTGTTTTTTATTGACTAAGTACGATTCTTGATTTGGTATGACAGTATCGAACAACCACGCAGTAAAAAACATATACATGTACACACCAGTAAGAATTTAACAGGAAAAAAAACAACAGATATAGAAAGCCATATTAACATTGCGAGCAGAATCAAGTGAGTTTGGGTAACCAGTAAAAAATCACTTTTTAGTATTTTACAGTTTGATTAGAGTGGATGACTTTCAAAAGGAAAAAAGTGACTAAATCAGGCTTTGAACAATCTGATTCGATATGTGTCCCAGTGTTTAAAATCAGATCACTTCAGAATCCCAGAGTTACATGTATTATAATGTGCTCTGCAGGAAGATTCCATTGGCAGTCTTCATTGTGTTCCTAGCTCTATGATATAAGCTATCTATACAATACATTAAATTACTGGGTGCTCAGCCAAGCTTTTCCGGATTTTGACAGACATGTCACATGTATTTTAAATCATTCTGTGAAATGTTCCAAGTGTCAACAGACGTGTAGATGCGCTGTCATACATATGCACTTTGGATTTTCATCCCATCATCTCACACACAATAGTGTCTGCTCTTGTGAAATGATAGTCCCGCTTTTCCTGCAAGTGGCTGCTAAAACTATGGTTGGCCATTAGTACAAAAGTAAACTATTAATTCACAAAGACTTTAAAATCCCACACAGCTATCAGAATACCACATAATCACAATCCATGTACTTTTACTAAATGAAAATACAACCCTATTTTAAAATTAATGGGACAAATGCTCAATTTTGAACAAATCTGAGGTAAAATCGAAAACCAACCAAAAAGGTGATTTTTCTGCAAACTTTGGCTGCCCATTAATAAGATGTACATGTGTACGTGTACGTTGCCTGTACATAAACCAACCAGCATTTTTAAAAGGTTGATTTCTTTTTGGGGCCTGTGTATTTGTAACGATCTGTTGATGTGATGTTAGTTCATTGACAATGCAGATTTTTACAGGTGCAACAAATTAACATATTAAAACTGAATTCATGTCCAACACAAAATTTATCCATATCTTCAAATGCATCAATCTCAAAGTTTTTAAATTAAAATCCTAGTTTATTCATTTATTTTAAAAGAGTGAACTTAGCCGCTTTGGACACACAGTTTCAGACAATTTGCCAAAGTAACTAGGTAACTTAAAAGGAGGTACATGTGTCAAGGGTTTCATCAAAATGACATTCATTTATATAAACTGTGGTTCAAAATCAACTGATTTCCAAGGAAAACTTCCAAAATATCACAAGCATCACTAAATCAGATTAAACGTATTTGAAATTTGAACATGATACTCTAGGAAAGTTCACTGTAATCTGTTTCAAATTTATTGGCAATTAAAAAATCAGTCTGAAATTTAAGGGGCACAGCTTAAAACTCCACTGTTACAATGCAACACCCTCCTGACACAAGAAGCCCATTTAAGCTGCTGTCGCCATGTGACACATCAACACCGCCTATTCAATCCAGGTGACGGTTACACGCTGTTTTTGTGTGCAGGGCAACCTGGGGCTTGTCTTTCCGTTGAGTGATTTTTGACAAAAGGGGGTGCTTTGGACACAACAAAAGGGTCCCAGAAGCGCCCACATTTAAACCATCTGTTGGTTCGATCTGTTTGGGTTTTGTTATGAATTTGGAGACATTCCTGGATACACACTAAAAAAAAAAAAAAAAAAAAAAAAAAATTATTCATTTATGGGATTAAAACTGTTTGGTTTGCAGTGGGAATTCTGAAGGTTTAACATGCACCTTGCTCAAGTTACTACCATTTCCTGAAAAATAAAAGAACTAAGTCTGGCCTTTCTAATTATCTAGAAAAACCTGATGGGTAGTTTTTTTACCTCTTTTTCTCCTCAGTTATGGCACATTCAAATAATTCATTAACACTTTACACACAGACACCAACCAGGTATTAACTCAAAAGGCAGCTACATTCATAACACAAGGAAAATCAAAACTTCAATTATAACTCCGTACCCAGTTTTGTGACAAATTACATGTCAGGATTCAATTTTTAATGCACTTCAAAATACAGAATAATAACAACAACTTCCACGTTTCAATTTTGAGCTTCCTGTTGGCCATTTCTCCATTTGTACCCCTCTTGTATTATACACACTCTCTAATGTTTACATTTTCCACACAAGGTTAATATTTAATGTGCTGCGTTTTTTTTTTAAATATCCCACGCAACGAAGAAATGCTGAATAATGATAGAATCAACTGTTCTCCATGAAATTATTAACCACAGCGAAACCTCTAGCTGGTCTATTTCTTGATCAATTATTTACAATCCGGGTCAATAAAATGACCTCAATGATAAAAGTCTACTCCGCTGTTATGTGCATGAATGAGAAAATTATGTACAGACCTCTTAACATGATACACAGCACACAGCTGTCAGTTCAATGTATTTGAACTGCGCACACTGTCCATTCAATATCTGGACAATAATCAATAGTTTCCATGATCTGGATTTTCATAGGGGTAGCTAGGAATAGCTTCATTCTGAGTCATCCACTCTACTGAAAGAAAACAAGATCAGAGCTGTATAGACACCACCCTATTTATTGTGCATGCAATCAATAAATTTTGGCAAATATAATGAACACGTACTTCTATGACAATCAACTACATTTTCAGGCTTTCACAATAAATTCATACATGAACCTGTGTAGAGGACTGATCTATACTAGCCATCACGACCACTGATAACCAAGTTTGTTCACAAAGTGCGAACAGAATTTATTCTTTCTTGGCCTTCAAATGGTAAAAATATATATTGTATATTAATGTACCACACAATTTTGCACATAAAGAGACCCTGAATCTATATAAGTATTCATTACAAAAACCTGGCAGCTTTCAACCACTATGATTGCTCTCAACATTTTGAAACAAACCATTTTGACAGCCAACTGCATTTTATTGCTGTAATTTGTAAATGTGGATGAACTGTCCAGGTAAAAGTTGTAATTTGTAACAAAAAGAACCAGGCAGTAGGGCTAACATGTAGCTTTCTCCGATGACAGGCAATTTAGAGATGATTTTACAAAACATGCACCAAAAATAGAACAAATTCCATTTTTCTAATTAGCCTAGGCTTATCATATAGGTCCTAATACATATCAAAATTTTGTGTACATGATGCTCGCCGACAAAAGGAAACTTTCTTAAATCCATGGTTTACTGGAACTCATTTAGATGGACAGAGGCCTACACAATCGTTTTGAACTGGTTAAATAAAAACACAACTGAGCAATAAGCAGTTTTGTGTAGCATTGCTCATAATGATTTGTGCTATGTATACTTTGACGGTAAATGGTGGTGCTATCCAGTACACTAGTGTGACACTGCATCAGTGCAGGTATCTTTCAAATTTTATGGTTTGGATACTCACGTCAGGGTTGTAAACCCCAAACTCCTTAGCCAGATCGGAAAATCTCTCGTCGGTGATGTACCCAAGATTGTCTTCGTCAAGAGCTTCAAAAACTGTCCGAAGACTGGGATCTGAGGCCATGGCCTATAGGTCTGTCACTCTGTCCTCCATCAGAGGGAGTTTCGCTCGTTTATTGGGGCATTTTTTCGAGGAAATCCACGCGGCGAAGAGAATCAACCTTGTAATGCGATCTGTAGCGAGGGCACGTCAGCTGTTGTTTATGTTGGCTCTGCTCGCGTCGCGTGCGCACTTTGCGAATCGATTTTGTGCAATCCCTTCATTGACGGCATTTAGAGTTGCCACCAGTCGCGCAATAGTTTGAAGTACCTAAATAGTGGGCGGGGCAAAACGCGAGTGTCCAAGACGTAAAAGAACGGCTTCCATTGACTGCTCACCATTATTATGATTTCTCTGTAACCAACTTGAGGGTTTGAACCTTTAAAAAGTAGTTAAACGACTCGATAGATTGTGGTGAAATAATAATGAAAACATGAATGTCAGCTTGGCGGGGTGGCCATCTTAAATTTTGATCGCCATTTGAACATTTTGAACGGCACTTTTAGTGTACAACCTGAAGCGTGGGTTGAAATGAAATGTATAAGACATACGAAAAGCACTCAAATTTAGTTAAATACTTTCCGAAACTTCCACAATGAACATAGATACCGCCAGGATAATTTCCGGGGGTGGGCAGGGGCAAACACTCGTAGGCAGCAAACTACTGCGGTCAATTCCCAGAGCTAGATTGAGCGCATTGGTAATTTTTATCTCCCTTTCCTTATATTTTTCGTTTATTTTGTCTTTTCCTTTCTCCCCCTTGAACTTTCCACCTTTTTTTAAGGCAAGCACCTCTATCCCGTCGCAACACCCATAGCTAACTCATATGATTACGGAGGATAATAGCTTCGTATATTTTTACCGGCGTATAAGAAGGTATGGGGCCCGGCTGGACGTTCCTTGATCTCAAGCTCAAGACCTATACTATTAATTCTGGATCCGATACACGGAGAGGATTTCTCTCACCAAGCTTTTCCAGCTTTTGCTATATTTCGATATTATTAAAAGCTAAAAATTCACTGTGCCATCCCGCGAGGGAAGGGGTGCTACCAAGAGTTGAAATATTACAAGTTACATGTTACCACAAAGGAGTGCCCTTATTAAGCGAACTGTGAGCTGCATGGCAGTCATTTAGTTAACACATATTTTCTTGAAACTTTTTACATACTTTTTACATACAGACCTCCGATCAATTCTAATTTTACGAAATGATGAACGTGCAACCTTTATAACCACCGTATTACCGAAAGTTCCAGGTTCTGACAAAACCAGCCAAAATGGGAACAAAGAATAACAAGCTAAAAAATGTGTAAAGTTTTATGGTCATTACGGTGCACCTCTTTACGTCTGAAAATGAGTAATATGAAGTTTCTAGCATAAAGTCATGTCCAATTTTTAATGATTGTTGAAATAGGGTTCTACAGCTCAAAGAAGAAGCAGTTGTCCTCCCTCTTGAATTTAGTGCGCACTCCACGACGAGAGACGTCATTAAGTTGACAAAGGTCTTTTTCACGGCCTTGCCACAGATTGAAGGAACGGCATCGGGGCTCGGCACGGCACGCCCATCCGCAGGCAAGCACACCCTCTGCTGTCACATTCTTGATTTCGTGGTGGAGGAGACACGGGGAGATACGCCCATCGAGATCAATGGCTGCGTGGTAGGTTGGCACCACGGCAGCCGTCATCTCACATGCTGCAAACCTTCGTTCTTGTGTGGTGCTGCAAGGCAAATCGTTCTTCCAAACTCCGCCTTGGAAGACAGTCACCCGGGCACAGTTCAGCGAGTCGTCGAATTTGGGACTTTTCTTGTGCCAGTTAGTGTACATTGCAGGCTCCTTCCCGCACAACCAAACGCCCTCTTGGGCCGCATCCGTACAGCCGATCCACAGACCACCCCATCCTTTCACCATTGACTTCCAAATGAAGAGATTTTCCTCTGGGGAGTTGGGAACAACCAAACTACTTCCCGGCCGATCACAGGCCTCGTATGCCTGAAACCAGTTCATTTTGTCGGCAAGTCGGATGTAACAGGACTGTTGCCATTTCAGCCATCCTGGCGGGCACGAGGCACAGAGGGCCAGGGAGTTGGGTAAACTGAAGATTAAGAACAGTTTCAAACCAATGTTCGGTGCAAGCCATGCCATACTTGAACATGGAGATTCTGTATACAATGGCTGTTAAAATGCTCGTTTTGGCGTCTTGGTCCTCTGTACTTGAAACCATGGACTAATTATAGTAATGCTTTAACCAGCCCTAAAGCCAATCCGTCTTGATTATCATGGTATTGGTTTGTATGTAGCGAAAACCAGTGGCTGATGGCGGAGGGGGGAACATCCACCCGCTCCTATTTTTCGATTCTCTCTTTTTTAGTTTTGAGGAGATAAGCATTCTTATCCCCGACTTTTCTTTTACTGTGCACTGGTTTTACTTTTAAAGAAGAACAATTGTTATTTTGGGTGCTCCGTTTGATAACGTCAGGTGGCGCCCCTCCTTTGTAAAATTCAGCAATGAAACTCCTACCAAAATGGACGGTTCTTCTGAAAACCATCTTTCAGGCTTAATACACGAAGGACGATAACCATTCGTCCGGAAACTTAGGCTGCAACCAAATCTCTTGTCTAAAGCTAGGTCTAGGTCTTCCCTCCATTTGGAAATGCGTGGAGACGCGTAGACAGTAGCTCTGGAAGTGGAAGCCCGTTTTGGACAAGGCCCTAATTTGCCGGAGATGCAGTGTGGGCCTGACAAAACAACAATTCCTGTTTGACTGACTAGACTCTTTGCTCGTTATTTTACTTAGGACCGGGGGGGGGACAACAGGGGACATCCACCAATATATAGGAACAGCGTCTTAAAGTTTATGAAAACTAATGAAAAGAAAGGCAATTTTGCGTGTAAAAAATCCTCAAATTCGCTTTACCCTTCAGAAACACCAAAAAGGCTAAAAAAATTTCCAGATTTTCCCCCCATCCCCCAAAGTAGGCTCCCGAAACACTAGGTCTGAATTCACCCTGAAATACACGTAGTTTATGTGGGTTCACGGACAAAAAGGTTCCGATCCTGGGAGCAAATTTATACCGGGTCCTTTGACCAATTTTGTCGACACAACACCTCGGGAAACTGATTTAAAAAGAAAAGAGCGTCGTTGGGCGCCGCACGCATAGCGGAGTGGAATGTAATGTTATTTTTTTTCCACTGCACGTCTGTGTGACATTTTTGTCACACGAAACCTAATAATAACCGATTGGTGGGTCGCCCTTACTTGTCAAAAATAAGTTGGGACCGCCTTGTGCATGTAAAGTGACGTGGTACGATTTTCGTTGTAGTTTCGGGTGCTAATCGCGATGTGAATTTCGCCGTTTTACGGGAGACGGAACGTGAGTTTTGCGTTTATTAGTGCCGTATCGCCAGATTTTTGTCCGTGGTGTGAAAAACCACGCGTGCGTGGTCCAACGCTAAAATGGGTTATATTCAATGGTCACTGTTGGTCATACCGACGGTAATTCAGGAGCGCATAGGAAATGGCAACACGAGACCATCAGCTCAGTGCGTCACACAGCGGAAAGCAAAAAATTGGGAAAGAACAAACATAATCTAAGCCCAAAACGGGATAAAGTAAATAACCAGCAATTAACAAGAAACCTGATTTCACTTCAGAGAAATGAATGTGAGTTCATTTTTATTACAGTAAAAACCACGGAGAAAATGAGAATCTAAATAGATTAATAAATCGAATACAACTTTCTAAAATAATTTTTAAAATGTGAGAATATAAAGCTCCGGTGCACATGGTGAACACAAGAAGGGAGCTAACTAATAGGAGAGCAGGACCGAGTTTTAACTTTTCTAGGAAAATCTGTCTTGAATAAAGGCTACAATCGTGGCCCTTGATTTTTTAAAGCTGAGCTGAAAGGAAATAAAGTCCGACATTTGAACAGGGGACGCTTCCATTGAGTATGAGGACTAGTCTACTCTCAAGAACCACTTTCCACAAGAAAGTACATGGCATAACTCCAGGACGTCGCGGCCCTCTCTGTAAGCCATATAATCGCATGACTGCGCTATAAGGGTGCACTGAACCAATTCAAGCTCCATTGAAAATAGTGTAAAATCAACCAAGTTTGGAGCCCCATGGCAGGCAACTGAAGTCCCTGAGGCTTCTCAAAAAAAATGTGTTGTTTGGTCCTTCAGATTTCATTTGACTTTCAATTTTTAGTAGGTTAACCAATGAATTTTTTAATTATCCGCCCAAAACAAACTCACCCCCAAAAAGTGAATGTTGCCAAGCCCTCCCAGCGGCCATTTTTCAAATGACATCCCTCACCTTCCGCGGGCTCTTCTGACTAATTTTCAATCCCATTTTCGTCTGCTTTGCCCCCAGAATTGTGCCCCTGAATCTACAGAGATGATCCTGGGCCATACTGATACAATCCCTCCATTTCTGGGCCCAAACAGACCCCCTTTTCGAAACAATCTCGGGGAGGGGGGTACTTTTTGTGCGCCTCGTCCTGGCAAAGAATTCTCCTTGAATTGGGACACTGCACCCATAGGGGTGCACCCTGGTAATTAGGCCAGAAATATGTCCGCCGAGCTCATTAATAAAAGTTATAAATATTAGAGAGTCATGAGAGCCATGAAATTGAGGAATTGGAGAAATATGGCACTGAACCCCTGGCCCGGACTCTGGGCTTCAAATTCTGAGTAATTTGGATACAGTTGGGTCCGAAAATGGCACTACTTGGCCATTTTGCAGAGGGATGGTTTTTCAAAATGGCTACTCTTCAAGGCAGGGACATTTTCTTCATTTTAGGGGTGGTCTGCTTCTGGTGAAAATTTCTCAAAAATTCATTGGTCAACCCCCCGAAAATTGAAAGGAACATGAAAGAGGACATGTGGAACATCATTTTTCTGTGCAGCCTGAACACCTGTGAGAGTTGTGAGCATTTTTAAAATATTTGTGAAGTGTGGGGATTTATCACTGCTGTCTATGGGAATTTATTTGTAGTGGTGCACCCATAAGCGAAGCGTACTAGCGCCCTCTTCTGACACAGTGCATTCAAGACATTCAAGATGGCAGCGCCCGTGCAGGCTGCTCGTGCTTCAGTGTCGTCTCTGAGAACATTATGGTGGCATGGCGCAAGGTTGGCCCAGTATTTGCTTTTTTCTGAAGGTTGTTTGTCTCTTAAGGGTATTTGTCGACAGTCCTTTATCTTAAGACACAGTTAGTTTGTCGGGTAGTCATAAACGCAGTAACAATGATAACGTTATTAAATTTGATGCAGCAATTTAATGTGATGCCCATCATCATGGCAGTGCCAATCATGCAACGTACCATGGAGGTAGGCGTACGTAGGAAAAAAATCCATGGCCTATTCCGAAAGCAATAATGACATGAAAAGTCATAATTAGGGCCTAACAGGGAAAAAATTGGAGGAATTCACAAGCATACGTGTAGAAAAATATCCATTCACCAAACGTACATGCATGACATGTACATGACCTGAAATTGAGAATGCACAACCAACATGACCAACCTGAGAGTACACTACATGTACATAGACATGTTAGAAAGCCCATCCAGGCGATTTCATGTAGTTAAATTTCTGAAGATTCTGAAGAACATGACTGTTGAAGTGGAGTCAGGATGCAACATTTTTTCTCCCGATGGACCATGATGATCATTCCTGGATTTATCTCCACTGTCTGGACCTTATATTTCCCCCAAATGTAGGCTTCCATTGATCCATATAGGTATGTGGCAGTCTTTGTCGAGCAGTGCTCTCGATTTGATACACAGCCTCATTTTAGATTTTGTTTTTGCTGGTCTAGTGCTCCAGTGCAGCTGTGTTGGTATTTCCCCATGTCTCAAAATAACCCAAATTATATGGAACCCCTTTTCTATGATGTTTTCTTGAATCTACACGAAATACACAAGATTTGGTGACATATATGTAGTCACAGGTCGGCCATTTTGCCTTGTCCAGAAAATGTTTCTTAAAAACCTGTTGAAATTCATTCTTCTCATCGGGGTTAAATATCGCATCAGAACAGTTGTCAGAATCATTGATAATTCTATCAGAGATGACATTAGACTTTCTCTTGTCTATATTTGATCAATTGTTTAATTATTTTTTGTTGATTTGTGAAATTTGACGGGGATTTTATCGATCAGCACACTGGTTTTTGGGGTCTGCAGGACATGTATTCAATCTCAGCTGTATGCCTTTGTGGTATGAATTTTGCTGCAATTGTGGCAGTGAAATTTTCTTTTTTATGGCTTCTGATTAAATTTAATGGATTTTCTAAAATGTGTACGTGTTGATGTGTTTAGATAGATATTTTATTGGAAATGACGGTTCAAACTATGATTTTTGAGGATGAAAACAAAGTATTGCTGCCTATGTTATATGTCTAGTCTGGACTACATTTGTGGTCTTGGCCCTAAACCCAAACTAGTAAAAAGTGGCAAAAGGCCCATACTTTGCAGGAAAGCTTCCTCTGAGCCCCACAGTGCTCTACAGCTTCATTCATCCAAGCAGTTCATCAATTTGTCCAGACTGCACTTCCCACACTATTCCTGTATGGGACAAATATTGGTTTCTATTATGTTGCTTCGATACTGCCTTTCGTTTACTACATTAATTTATTGCTGATTGTGGAATGGGCAATAAACACAGTCTGGAACTTTTGGGTAAGGGAACCATACAGGGATAACAGGTCCATAGAGATCACAATGGCTGTTTAATTAATAACTTGACCAGGCTCCTGGTCAAGTTGCCTGCACCTCATAGTCGTTTGTGATCGAGCAAAGTGAATTCCCTACCAAAGGAGCCTCTGTTGCTAAGAAAATTGTGCCCTCTCTTGGTCCAGCTCAGAGCCCATTGTTTAACACTAAGGCTTCTACATATCTATCACTGTCTGTTTCCCAGTGGCTGTATGGTTTGCTCTCCGGTTCTGCGTCCGTTGTGTCTAGTCAACCAAGCCTAGAGTGTGTTTAAAGTTCATTCAGTCACTGAGTCTTACATTTTTTCTTTTCTTTTCAAAATAGGCTCCGTCTTTTCCATGGGAGACTTATTGGGAGTTACCGACAAGCATTTGACTTGCCTCAAAGACGGGCTTATTGTTTGAGTAAGGACACTCCCGGTGCTTCGTCATCACATTCATCATTCTGTTCCAGGGGAACACTGCAGGAGGGTGATGCTGATGTCTTTGAACACTTTGCCTGGGTCTCTGATAGAGCACCAGGGTTCTGGGTTAGTGGCAATCAAATCACAGTTCTGAAAGGACCCCAGGAATATTTTGAGACTCTCAAGGTATGTATTTTCTCATCAAATCAAATGTATATTCATTTTTTTTAGGGATATCATTATTGGGAGGGACGATATTGACAATACAAAGATTTGGCCTGTCAGGTATTTAGTCAATCCCAACAGACCTTGAGATTTTGAAAACCTCCCAAGTCCATCTTATTTAAATTTACCTCTTTAATCTGTAAAGAGCTTAAAATTCATCCTTCGTACAAGTTCAAAGTCCTGAATAACCTCCAAAATAAGCCTCTTGCGAGTTAGATTTGAATAAAATCTGGTACACTGAGTTTTTTAAGGTCATGTGAACATAGCAATTAGAATTCTCCATACTAAAGACACTGTTGCTATTCCTCGTGATTCGGGGCAAGCTTTTGCTTAGTTACATAAGAGACGCCTTGCAACAATACACTGTTCTTAATGGATAAGAAGAGCACAAAGGAACCAGTCCATTCCAGAGATGGCGGTTGCTACGCAACAGCTTGCCCCGAATCACGAGGTACAGCAACAGTGTGTTTAGTCTGGGGAATTTGTTTATGCAATCAGAAAACTCAATGTACCCGATTTTGTTTAAATTTAATTTGCAAAAGGCTTATTGCAGGTCGCACAAGAAGTTTTCTTTTATCTACATGTATTGTAGTAGTGATTGAAAGTGAATGATTTTGATTCAGACTAGACTGACACTCATCCAATTTTTAAAGAAATATTGACCATTGGGTAGCTTTGCATTAAGACAGAAAGAATGAGACCAGGTTCCTCATTTGGCTCTATTTATACAGTGCTGAAATGATCTTGAGTTAGATAACTTTACCCTTCTACGTTTTGGAACTCTCGGTGTTCTATAACTTAATACACTGTATGCTTGCCACATTTTGAAACCTGTGTACTGACAAAGAGGGACTTTAGCTCAACATATGCCCTTGACATTATTTGGCTGAAGAGTCCCCACTTGGTCAACGGTTCATTGAGCACATGACCTATTGAGTATCAGGTAAATCATCTTTCCTCTCTTTGTTGTAGGAACGGGTGGAAACGTGCAGACGTCGAGTGGTGCTTGCTGCCCTCTATCTTGGCACAGGAACTCAGGAGGAGGAGCTTGTGAGTATCGTTATAATCTGTGAGGTGACTAAGGTGAAATGGCTCAGTCAGAGTGGTGATTGATGAGGTAGGAGCAACCATTACACTGATTATTTGGGATGTTTAAGCCTAAGGAGTCTTTCTGAATCGTCCCAAACCAGTTACTGAGCAGGACACCAGTGCATGTTCTTTGTAAAAATAGAAAACTGAACCTATCTCAGTCCCGTAAAAATCCTCCAAAAACCACCTGCTGAATTTTTTAGGATCAGGGAGGGTATTAAAGGCAAAGACTTTTTAATGTAGAACCTCAATATATCAATATACCAGATTCTGCCAAACCAACTCATTAACATGATTGAGGTTTCTATTGCTTTATTTAACATATCACCTTGTCACATGATCTGTGTGAGACCCTCTCTCCCTGTAAAGTTTTTGGAATAAGTGCACTGAGCCATTAAGCATTTAGTTTTGATTTATCAAGCTGTGCAAATGTATTGTAGACTAGCCACAAGGCTTTTCACAGGTCCTGTCAAAAGAAGCAAGATGTTCAGTGACAGGAATGCTATTGTCTGAGTTTTTTTCAATGGCTTGTGACGTGGTTCAAGGCTGTATGACTTGTGATGAACTTGTGATGGACTTGGCTACCGGCTCATTTATTGGACCCAACTCAAAGGATATAATGCTACCTCTCCAAGCTCCAAGCATTGGTTTTTTTGTCAAGGGTTAAACACTTCCTGTTGATTTCCTTCATGAGTCTAATCATCGTCCACCTCTTGAGGGTGAAATTTGGAGTGATTTTTTTTTGTTCCCAAGGTTGTCTCACTGTATGAGGCATGTAGGCGGAGCCGTCTTGCCAACTCTTCAACACCTCTTGAGGTTCAGATCCTCCTGGACTGCACGCGAGGTTCCCGTGGGAAGCACAACTCCAGGACAATGCTGCTGCCTCTCCTTCGGAACTTCCAGCCAGAGGTACGGGTGTCGCTGTATCACACCCCAGACCTTAGAGGGTTCTTGAAGAAGATGATTCCGGAGAGATACAATGAGGTCATTGGCCTGTCCCACCTGAAAGTTTGTATCTTTGACGATACCCTGATTATCAGCGGGTAAGTTCATCTGTTGTCTGGGATCTCTAAGCGTTGATACTGAAATTGGCTTTTGTAGTGTACACCAGCTTGGTTTGAAATGATACTCAATGGGTATGATGGTCAGATGCCATTGTGCCTCAGTTGACCCTGTTTTAGTAGGAGAGTTTTTAATAACAGACAGGAAGCATCCTTCCCATTTTTTCTCATTTTTGTAAGTGAAATTCGGCTGAAGATTGTTTTGTTTTGTGTTTTGGTTGGTAAAATTCCATGGTTGTGAAAGCTTTCAAAAATGGTATTGCTAAATATCTGAAGTATTATCCGAAACTTTCCCAGACTGAAAATTTCTTTTTGAAAATCTATTCTTGAAGCCTCATTCCCTCTCTGATTTATACCTCTTACATGTATTTTGATTCTGGTGATTGCATATGTTGGATTTTTTTCAGGGCTAATTTAAGTGAGTCCTACTTCACAAATCGCCAGGACCGTTACGTGATGCTGGAAGACTGCCCTCGTTTGGCAGACTTCTTCCAGGAGCTTGTGTCCACTGTTAGTTCCTTCTCCTTCCAGCTGAACCCTGATGATAGTTTAACCCTTGACCCAGAAGTCGGCATTCATCCATACGAAGGTATGTCCGAGAACATTCCACATGAGCAGGAATCTGTAAACAGCTGACAAAAGATTGAAGGGATCGTATATAAAGTGTCACGGGGCATTCTTTAGTATTGAGGTGCTTTCTGAAAAGAACAAACGGAAGGTTCAGTGTTGATAGAGTGATAATGTTTTCAAGATGTATTTTTTTTTTTTGCATTGGGGAGATGTTAATTTATATAACAGGTTTTGCCCTTACCCAACGTATATATTGATAAACACTGTATGCTCAGTGCTTGTCCGAGAGCTTGCGAAAAAATTCAAAAGCTTGCTCAGGTGGGACTCGAACCCATGACCTCCTGCTTACTAGTGCAGACGTCTTAACCACTCGACCACCGAGCTTGCTGGAGAGTGATAATTGTTAGAAGTGGAGTATTGTTCATATCTCACTTTGAACCAATCAATGTTAAACATTCGTGGAAACGATCACAGACATCAACTAAATAAAGGTGTTGTAAAATAGAGAACAAAATGTTTTTCAGGTGATGAGCTGAACTTCAAGCAAGTTGCAAGGGACAGGATACAGGAAGTCATAGATCCATCCAGATGGGACCAGTTTGGTGGTCACATGACCAAACCCAGACACACTAGCCACAGCCAGGAAACCAGACACAGTCACCGGCAGTCTATATGCAGAAAACACAGGCATCCTAATGACGAAATCACCACGTGGGAATCGTATAGGGGAATGCACAAGGACGTCACCAGCTCCACAGACATGACTGCTGGTTTAATTGGTACCCATCTGCCTTGCTCAGGAACATCAAAGTTCTTAAGGACCAAGAAAAATGACGGCACAGAATCAACTTCAAGTTGTATTGCCTCAAATTCTGAGTCGTGTATCCAGAGTGTTAAATTGCCCAAGCAAAGCCAGTGTGGTACTCAACCAACCAGCTCAAACAGCAATACGCACAGAAATCAAGTTGGGGATACCCTAGTGTTCCCTCTCATCCAGATGGGGTCATTTGGGGTGACGGTGGACCAGGATGTCACGTGTCAGCTTCTCAAATCAGCTGAGGAGTCATCACATCTGGCCTTGGCATCTGGCTACTTCAATCTGACCAGAGAATACATGGACTTGGTGCTGGGGTCAAAGGCAACATACAGTATTCTGATGGCATCCCCTGAGGTACGATTTGTCGTGAAGGATTTGATGGATGGAGCAGGATCCATTTTTGTGTGAAATTCGAGAAAGGGGGGGGGGGCAGGTATACTAGAAATTTACACTTTTGAAACTTGCAAGTATTTCATAAATTGGAGATGTCAACATCGACCAATTTTTTTGCGTCAATGTCGTATCTACATTGTAAAGCAAAATATGCTTACCCTTTGGCTTGCAGTGTAGGCCCAAGATTTTTCTTTCCCATAGTGGTCCTTTTACTGGAAAATATGAGAGGGAAATTATTCTTGGGAAAACCAAATGGCATCAGGAAAGGAGTGAAATCCAAAACTCAAGGTAACCTGAGTGGGATTCGAACCTGACTCACAGAGATGGGAGAGAAGAAAAGTAGTCCTCAGTAGGAATGATCAACGGTCAGTCACCTTTAAGTATGTAAATTGATTTCAGGCTTCAGTTACTGCTTTTCTGACTTCTGATTGGCCCATTCTAGAAGCCCATAATATGCCTTCCTGAAACAGATTTTTGTTGTGAAGTTCCACAGAAAGGCAATTTTCTTCAATTTGATTTTGGCTACTTTCAGGCCAATGGATTCTTTGGTGCAAGGGGTATCTCGGGTTACGTGCCAGCAGCCTACACCTTTATCGCCAGGAACTTTTTGAGGAAAGTCCGATGGCGGAATAAAGCAGACAAAATCAGCATGCATGAATACTTCAGGCAAGGGTGGACCTTCCATGTCAAAGGTAGAAAGTCATACAAACCACCTTGGACTTTTGTGAAGTTGAGATCTCAGTTGGAGCCAAAATGTTAAAAAGAAAGATTCAAAATCTCCCTGAAGCCACAACTAGAGGTAAAATTGCAAGTCTTGATTTGGCCTACATGTAGATTGATTCTTGAAGCTATAAAAAAGCACTTGAAAGGTCGCTCCACTATGGTTTTGGACATACACAGACTTTCTAACACCCTATTTCTTGTAAATGCTCTCATTTAAAAAGTGAACAGACCCTCTTTACTCTAAACCCTTTCCCGTTTTGTTAAATTGGGCCAAATGTTTGAGATCTTACCGCTACTTGCAAGAAGCACATTAATACTTAACACAGGATGCTGTGTCCCACAAGAAATCGAAGAAAATTGTACTCGACACCTTAATCAATGCTCTTTATATCGTTCAAATAAAGTTTCTATTTAATGGGAATGCCCTTAAGAAGCCCCATCACTTTGGGGATAATTTTGGTGACATTGCAGGTTTGTGGTACTACCTCCATGGCGAGTCTCTGCCCTCACTAACCTTGATTGGCTCTCCAAACTTTGGTAGGTAGAAGAAGTTCCCCAAACTTCCTAGGATTGGATGGAATCGACAGCTTTCGGCTGATATAGACTAGTGATAGTTTACCGTTCAGTATTATGATATCTGGAACCCTATTTATATTAGGTGCTCTTTAAATTCAGAGTTCCCGTCTCCAATGATTATTGAATGAAACCATGTTGGCTTGGTGCCAACAGTGTGGTCATTTTTCAAGACCTTGTCTGCATCGTCAGCTTGCTTGCCATTGAAACGTTTCTAGGCCTACCATGTTCACCAAAGTTGGAAATACTCCCATCTGCGATGTTGTTTTGTTGAAATTTGATGATCCTGAAGTAGAAAACAGCATCGCGTAGGGCTAGAGTCTCCAAAAGTCAGAAAGCTCTCCAAAGTCAGGGACCAAAAGTCAGACAGTTTCTTATCCATTGGCTGAAGCTGCTTCCACAGACATGTAAATGTCTCTGAGGTTTGAGAAATGGTGCTTTAATTTCATTCTTGTAAATATGATTTTTGTGGTCAGTTGAAGGTGATGAACACTGCTGGCTTCAAAATATTAAAGTTTAAGCAGAAATGGAGATAATTTTTATTACTGCACAGATTTTTGAAAAAGTAGCAGTCGACTTTTCACAAGTCAGCCATATTAATGGAAACGGACGTTAACTTCATTTTTGGCACCTAAGAATGAAAATAAAAGCAATGAAATTAAAGTTCATTACAGAGTAATTTAATTCACGATGATGAATAATTTACAATTTGTGTTGTATCAAATCTTAATATATTATGCAACATTAAAAAAAAAGTGGGGCATGGAACTGAAAATAGTCTGGCACCATTCCATTTGATTGATTACATTGAATGAGATAGATTCAGGGAACATGATAAAAAATGGCTTCTTTGTGGATAAAGTCTGTTGACATGATTTTTGTATCAGCTGCTTCAACTGTGCAATGCTTTTCTTGCTTTGCTGCAGGTCATAGGTCAGTGCATCGTGATCTTGAGGCACAGTTGGCAATTGTAACAACCAATGACAAGCTGCAGAATCAGCTTCATCAGGTAATACAGGAGGTGGGGTTAGTTACGATCACCCTCCATTTTTTCAGTTTTGAAAAAAAAGTTGGTCACAAATACAACAGTGATTGTGTATTATTAAGTGATAATTTGTGAACCACCGAAATTGCAATAGGGCCGAAACTAACATTATGATACCATCCTATTTTTGTTATTATTTCAGAAATAATTCTTTGACTTAATTGTAACATCCTTCAAACATACTTCTCATTACAATGATACGGATGTTTTTTTAGTAATCAAAAATCCCTTTGGGTAATTCCAGAAATTAGGGGTCCATTTTGAGAAATCAAAATGTTGTTATTTCAGAAATAATTCTTTGACTTAATTGTAACATCCTTCAAACATACTTCTCATTACAATGATACGGATGTTTTTTTAGTAATCAAAAATCCCTTTGGGTAATTCCAGAAATTAGGGGTCCATTTTGAGAAATCAAAATGTTGTTATTTCAGAAATAATTCTTTGACTTAATTGTAACATCCTTCAAACATACTTCTCATTACAATGATACGGATGTTTTTTTAGTAATCAAAAATCCCTTTGGGTAATTCCAGAAATTAGGGGTCCATTTTGAGAAATCAAAATGTTGTTATTTCAGAAATAATTCTTTGACTTAATTGTAACATCCTTCAAACATACTTCTCATTACAATGATACGGATGTTGTTTTAGTAATCAAAAAACCCTTTGGGTAATTCCAGAAATTAGGGGTCCATTTTGAGAAATCAAAATGTTGTTATTTCAGAAATAATTCTTTGACTTAATTGTAACATCCTTCAAACATACTTCTCATTACAATGATACGGATGTTGTTTTAGTAATCAAAAAACCCTTTGGGTAATTCCAGAAATTAGGGGTCCATTTTGAGAAATCAAAATGTTGTTATTTCAGAAATAATTCTTTGACTTAATTGTAACATCCTTCAAACATACTTCTCATTACAATGATACGGATGTTTTTTTAGTAATCAAAATCCCTTTGGGTAATTCCAGAAATTAGGGGTCCATTTTTTTTCATGCCCCTGTCATGACGTGCCCGTGCCCTGACATACGATTTTGTAAGTTCAGAACACATTTTGTAATTTCCAAGAGTGATGAATTAATGCAAATTACCTGCCAAACAAATAGTAATAATTGAAATCAATTCCGGTGATATTTCCATGTCAAATAACAAAGGTTGGATGTAACCCAGCAAAATGTCACACTTTTGGACCCCTGATTTCTAGATTTACCCCTTTACAAATCTCTCTTGCAATCTGTTTATCAATTGAAAAAGAACACAGAGACATGTAAATCAAATTCAAAAACCTTTAAATTTGAACAGAAATGGTTTTCATCTGTAATAGTCATTGCTACAGAATGTATGCCAGTTCTCCTCATTTTTCATCGTAGGAGCGACAAGACTTCTTTAATCTGTCAGAGGTCATGACCCCATCAACATTCAGGAGGCAGGAACGCCGAGTCCCTCTCTGGGCTAAGATATTCACCCTCGTTGCCAGGAACTTTTTCTGAAGGTCTTCTGCCAATGAAGTATAACTTGGGGCTCAGTGCAGTGCCATAAGCTGCCATGATGAACTTTGACCTCTGAGGAGTTGATAACTGATTGCTTCATCAGTCATGTACGGTAGAATATCCATTGCCACGACAACAACTGTCGTGTGCTTTGGCTATACCAAACCAGTTTAATTGAAAACTATCGTTGACCATAGTTTTCCTGTGCTGTGATTGTGTTTGTTGGAAGTAAAGGGGCTAGTCTTATTGACTATTCAATTCCAACTTTTTTCAGTGTGACTACTGAATCGCCGGCTGAAGGTGGTGGCCTTGCGGGTTGGTAGCCATGCGCATCACTATGCATAGCACTATTGCAGGGAGCCAGTCAAGAGTTGATTGCTTTGTCTATGAGGCACATGCACTCTGGCATCAGCACACTGGTCAAACATACATCACAAATGGACCCCTGTTGACCATTGCTCTATGTCAAAGTTGGTCAGATTGGCTCGGCATTGTACAAACTTTTTTATTCAGTGTACTACATGTTTGTACCCATCTGGTAGACTTGCCAGTGTAATTATGACGACTGCCTTGTTCGTAATACAAATCCATTGATATTTTGTTCTAGGCAGAATATTTATTAGTTTATCAAGATGTACATGCATCAAATTATTGAGTGCAGTATTTCAGGAGTCATTGTTTGAGATGCTGTTAATGGGTGCAATTGGTGGATCTGCACAATTGCTGGAATGCACTCTGCTGTTGGTCAGTCCTGTAAGATTTCTCTTCATCTCACTGCCATCACTTGATGACCTTCTATTTTCAATTCTTGGTCGTGGAAGAGTAGGTTGAAAAAAGGGGACATTGAATAAAAAATGATTGAAATGTTCCCAAGGTATGTCTTTAGGACGGCGGCATGAGAAGAATGCCTGGAGACTGTGTGAAGAACAAGTTCACACAAACTAGCTGGTTTCTCGTACACCTTGATAAATGCTTAAGTTTACCATTTTAAAATCAAGCTTTATGCTTTAAGCTCTGGAAAGGGTTACAAATGTACTTGTCTGCAGTATGCGCTGTGATGGAGAAGCTTGTATTGATTGACAGCACTCCTGACAACAGTACCATTGGTATGTGAATGTGCAATATTCAGGGAAGGGAAATTTTGCCTGGTGCCCGTGCCGGAAAGTTCTTAACACATCAGTGTGCTTTGCAGGCGCGGTTCTAGAGCCAAATTTTCTGGGGGCAAGACTCATCGCACGTGACGTCACCTATTAAATTGTGCTACTGCTGTTAGTTTTATTTGTATTTTTTTAGGGGGGGGGGGGGCTAGAGCCGTAGAATGGCGCCAGGTGTTATGCAATGCATTCCAACAATGTTACCTGTAGTTGTTTGGTACTGTGGAGGTGAAAGAATAGAGGTAAATATACACTGACATTTCGGTGACATGTCACCAAATATTTCACTCACAAGAGTGGACTGAAGGGCAAACCCGGAGTAGATTTTCCTGTGACGATGTCATACTGTTGGAGAGAATTTACACTTATGCACCCAAACGATGCTGGAAAAAGTCACAAAGGAGGCACATTATTGAAAATCCCATTGCTGGTCCTTCTAATATTTCGAAATCGGTTGATAAAGAATTTCCTCGGTTGAACTGTTTAAAAACAAGTCATTACATTTTCTAATAGAATACAGCGGTCGAAAAGTTCATGCAGTTCGTTTTCCCCGACGCCACATTTGTTCACAGTTCAACTGTTTACCTCCCACCCTGCAAACAGTGACTAGACGCAGAGACTCAGCTAATTAATATAACAAAACATCATGAAAGAGATTTGCATACTTGTACTTTCAGAAAACAGATATAAGGCATTTGGAAAACCCTATCACGGGGAGTCTTGGCTAAGCCCCGAATTTAGGCGAGTAGTGCCTGCGTTTCCCTGCTCATGGCGAACTACGTGAAAAGTGTATGCATAAGGCATGGCGGAATCCGAACTTTCACGAGAACTTAGGCACCGAAACTGCCTTTATCCTTTCATGCTTCCCGACAATCGGGATTAGTCACATTAGGGATTAGGCCAATCTAGTAGATCCTCTGGCTTCGTTGACGCTACACTCGGAAACAAAGCAGCATTTACCATTTGATAACTCCTATGTCACATAACATGATTCTATCCACCAGCACAAACACGTGGACATGCTGGCAGGGCCTAAAGCAACCACGAAAACGGGCGATTTTGTAGGTGATCTCTGATCTGATTTTGTGCATAGCTGAACTGGTAGAAGAAGGCGTGATACGGCGATTTTTTAACGGGAGGTGACATTTTCCGACGGCGTGACAACTCGATTCAAATAGCGTAGTGGGCCATGTTACGTCGTACTTGATCCACAATGTTTCACCTTGGCCAGGAAACCACCAACGAGACCCATTTCTTAGCGTTTGGGTACGTCACGTTGTCGTGTATTTTTGTGAGTGTATCTGATTTTTCTGCATGGATGTTTCTGCACTGCACGGCGCGCGACCCCACGCATCTGAAGTGGAGCTCCCTTGAAAGATCGATTCCCCCAAAGCACGGCAGAGTATGTAACAGCAGATTCAATCATCACCCCCATTCCGTGTTTCTGCCGAGGCAGGTCAGACATCAACTGCGAACGTTCTCTGTCCGTAGCGATTACACGCAGATAGAAATTTCTTCCAAGAAAGTTGTGAGCGGCAGAGGAAACGTCGTTCCGAGCGATCTTCTTGGAATTGGATCCATCGACGGCGGTGGAAAAAAGGCAAATTGCTTCGTTGTAGTCGCTGATAGCAATCGCAACAAAATGCGCTGACTCCACGTATCCTGTTGAGCGAGTTCACCATCAAGGGCTTGCTTGCATGAGTTGTGTATGAAACCGCCCTGAAACGACGATTTTTACCATGTCCTGCACCTTTGGCAGTGCACGCTACATGAAGCGTGTGCAGCGGTTGGAAACGCGAAAACGTACTCGTGCATCCTAAACAATGCCTTATCGAAAATCATGGCTCAGTCATAGTCGCGGAAATAGCAGGGAAAGGTGGAAAAGCGCGCTACATATTCAAACCAGTGATGAGAAACAGAGCAAGGAACGGACCCTCGAGAATCTATACGACACTCCAAAATGAAACAAGCCAACAACATTCACAACTGAAGAGTGTAAAATGGAACTACACAGCTCCTTTTAATGGGCTGAACGGACCTGTTTTTTTTTTACATGTATACCCTCCAAGTCTAACACACTGAACATCAATGCCAGCTACAGTGTAATGTCCATCTTTTCTCAGGATTTTAATAGCTGTTAGCCCTCTGTCCCCTATCAGTAAGCAAGCCAGTCAATCGTCCGCCCTTTCCACTGTCGAACAACTCGGACCTGTCTTCTGCGCGTGAGGGTACGGGTTTGTCTTTCATATGAACCTCTTAAGGCTCGCGTGGTCCATTGCCCACGTCTGAAGAGTCGGAATCGTTCGCCACATCTGAGCTATCAGTTTCAGAGGCGTCGGATGCAGAGGCGTCGGATTCGGAGGTGAATCTGGCGCGCTTAGCCGGGGGTCGACTTGCAGAGACTTTGCAAACGTCTCCGGTACACAATAGCGCCTTCTCTGAGGCTTCGCGGGCCAATTCTTGCTGGTGGACTGCCTTACCTTCCAGATCATGCCTCATTTTCGTGGTTTCAGGAACTTTGGGCTGTGGTCTTGTAGCAAGACCTGGGAGTGACACATCACTCCCATTCTGTTCCTGCTCGCTGTCCTCGCCTTTCTTCTCATCTGTTTCTTCCGGAGCCTTTTGGACTTCTTTGTAAAGAGGATCGAACGGGTCAACCATCACGTCCAGCTGATCGGCTCCAATGTCCTCGTGTTCCTTCTCACCTATCTCTTCCTCAGTATTTTGGACTTCGAGGTAAAAAGGATCCAATGGGTCAACCCTTACCTGCAGAAAATCGCCCTCGAGCCCGTTCCCCTCCATTGGTTTATCCCAAAGCTTCTTTATCTGACTGGTGGAGCAGCAAGAGAACCTACTGAGCAGTGCAGACCGTGCTTATAGTTTATAACCCACAACTGTAATACATGTGTACGCTTTTGGAGCAAGAGGTGATGACATCATCGCACACATTGGTGTGGATTCCACGTGTTTTTAGAAGTTGTAGTATAGTACCAGCAGGGATTAGGAGCAAAACTACATAAAGTGGTGGGTTCCACATCCTTAAAAATGCGTGTCTTTTGCGGTGGAACACAGCCGAAGTGGGAGCGCAGAAGGGGCTCCTTGTGTACGCGGAGGCAACGTGACTGCATCACAGCAAGTATAGTCACATCGCGGATCTTCGCACCCACACGGACACGCACTCTGTGCATGGATTTACACACAAGATACTACTGTGCTCAGTAGTCAACGTGAAGAATGCCCCCATATCTGCGTTTCCTTCCTGCGGGCAGGTATGATACACACGCGTACCCCCTGGAAACACAGAAAGACTCCACAGTGTGTGTATTCTCGTCATGGACAAATTTACGCGGAGCATTTTTTGTGCGCGTATATTTCTGATTGGAGCTGACTTTCGGGTTACATTTTTATGCCACTCGTGGAAATCTTGAGTACTAGTATCTCAGACCAATGAACATGTAAGATGACGATGGAAAGGCAGAATGGATCGTTGAACACGGAAAGGCGTAAATGCATGTACGCTAATCAACCTGTGCATCCTAGGCTGTGGCCGTATTAACTCGTGGAAATAACGGGAAAAGCTCGCAGAAAAATTCAAACTAGCGACGGAACAAAATAAGGAAAGGACCACCAGGATTCCATAAGAAACCCAGATATGGGTCCAGTCCACTAATTCATTCAAGCCCATTGAAAACTGTAAAATCAGCCTTGTTTAGGGCCTCATTAACGTACATGCCAACATCCCCACACAAACACAAATGTGAGGGGCCAAACAAAACAATCTCTGATCTCCATTTGCAAAAGATACTGTGGGGGCACTTTTAATGCTAATGAGCTGGCTAGAGATTCTCGCTTGATATGAAACCTAGACTAACGACATTCACAACAGAAGAGTGTATAATGGAACTACACAGCTCCTTTGAATTGGCTGAACTGACTTGTTATACACCTCCAAGTCTGAAATACTGATCATCAATCAGTCCCAGCGACTGTAGTGTCCGTCTTTTCCCCGGACGTCATTAGCTGTTGGGCACTTAGTCCCTTAACATTAACAAGTCAGCCGTTGATAAATCGTCCGCCCTTTCCACCGTCGGACGACTATGCACCGTCTTCTGCGTGGGAGCTGCCGGACTTGTTGTATTCCTCTCCAAAGTCTCGACTGACTCATTGCCAACATCTGAAGAGTCGGAATCGTTCGCCACATCTGAGCAGTCCAATTCAGAAGTGTCGGATGCAGAGGCGTCGGATTCAGAGCGGTCGGATTCGGGGGTGAATCTGGCGTGCTCTGGAGTGGGTTTACTTGTAGAGACTTTTCCTGCGTCTCCGGTCCATGATGTCGCCTTCCCGGAGGCCTTGCCTTCCTAGTCTTGCTGGTGGACTACGTTTTACCTTCTAGACCATGCTTCATTTTCGTGGTTTCAGGAAATAGGCCGTGGTCTCGTAGCAGAACCTGGGGGTGGCACATTACTCCCCCCTCCCCTTCTGTTCCTCCTCCCCCGCCGTCCTCTTGTTCCTGCTCATCTGTCTCTTCCGGAGCCTTTTGGACTTCAATGTAAAAAGGATCGAACGGGTCCACCCTCACATCCAGAAAATTGGCCTCGAACCTGTTCTCCGTCGTGTAGTCAAAAGCGTTGACAAGTGAAGCTGGCAAGGAGAACTGTTCTGAGCAATGCCGAACGTGGTGGCTTTTATACCAAACAACTGTGATACATACAAGCCTTTGGAGTTAGAGATGAAGTCGTCACACAAAATATTAATGGTGTGGCATATACATGTATTCTACTTGATTTTAGAAGTCATAATTCCCCCCTGCAGTACCAGCTGGAAGAGAAACTTGTTTAAGTGGTTTGCCTTGAATGGTTTTCCACCATGCACAAAGTGCGAGGAGTCGATGGTTCCAGCATCCTTCAACACGCGTTTCTTGTGCGGTGAAGCACGGGCCGGAGTCCGCATTAGAAAGAGCACTCTCCTGAAGATCGGAGGATTCGATTAGGGAACGCAGAAAGTACCAATTGTGTACGCGAAGGCGACGTAATAGCTTCTATGAAAGTATCAGTAGCGAGACTAGTGGCACCGCGGATCTGTGCACCCACACAGATGCCCGATTCTATGCATGGATTGCATGCAGGATAGTGTGTTCAGCGGCGAACGTAAAGAATGTCCCCTTATCAGCGTTTCCTTCCTGCAGGCAGGCATGATATTCACACATACCGGCTGGAAACAAAGACTTCACAGTGTGAGAGTTATTACCTGCGTGGACGTCATCATTTTTGTGTGCGTATACATGTATTTTGGAGTGGAATTTTAGGACTCCCGGGTTTCATTTCTATGTGCCGGTTTTGAAACTCATGGAAATCTTGAGTGCTAGCATCTCGGACCAAATGCATTGTCTGCAAAGCCAGTACGTGCAGGGAGGACTGTTAAGATAAC
Organism: Acanthaster planci; assembly: GCF_054643075.1. NCBI lineage: Eukaryota > Metazoa > Echinodermata > Asteroidea > Valvatida > Acanthasteridae > Acanthaster > Acanthaster planci. The sequence goes on along the minus strand of NC_141783.1, from coordinate 20,082,512 downwards.
AGTCAACCACTGCTCCATGGCATGAGACACATGTTCGTGTGACTTAAGCCGAACCTTCCACAAGCTTCTTATTCCTAGTAATGCATGTATTGGCAATCCGTGTTGGAACACAAGGCGTGTGCATCTTCAGGCAACCTTGTTAAAAACAGCCAAGTTTTGTCTCTCTCACTTATATGGCATGACAGATAACACCTTGGGTTGAATACTCCCTGATTTGTCTTTCTGCTGAGGTGGCGTAACAGTGTCACGGGACGCTCTTTCCCAATTACCTACTGTAGGCGGTTGATTTTCGGAGAAGTAACGGCGACAGAAACACTAATACTCAGCATCCGTTGGCTAAGCTAATAAATAATACACGTGAAAGGGGGCAGAGCGGGCTAATTAGAAACAGTAAATGCCCCCTAAAGGTTTTTCCATTCAAATTTAACACGTCAATTTCAGAAGTCTTAACCTCGGGAACAGGGAATCTAATAATATATCCGGGATTTCTGCACAACGCCGTTGGTAGAAAACGACTCATTACAAGAAGCTGATCTTTTCAATCGGAGGTGTGATCCCGAAATGCAGATTGTCGCGCAAAAATTGATGTTCACAGTGCCCGGCGCGGTGCTTGAGATTCGAAACAAATTGTCAGAGGGAGAGCGACCCTTTTGTGTAGGGTTTAATACAGAAAAGTGGTACGTGTTTTGGAGTAAGTTGCTCAGTATCGCAAGATAATAAATAACTTACCACGGCAAATCAGCTTATGCCTTGGCTTGGCATGTACACACGTTGAAAATACATATCACATAAAAGTGGCACTGATGGGGGTATTATTTTTTTCTCACCCCTGTTATAAGAGTCTTGGTGAAAAAATTAATATTAAGCTTTTTTTACACACGTTCATTATGACATTTGGTAGCCATTTCACCACCCGCGAGGTTGGAACGAATTAAACACAATCACCTCATTCGGAGTTTTTGTATCACCTCATTCGGAGTTTTTTGTTCCGACAACTAAAGTCCAAAGAAACGCCTGTCTGTAAAATCTCCAAGCAAACGTAACGCACGCGCGATAGACGGGAGTAGAAACGCACGTCTTCTTTCCACGACACAACATACGCCTTGGTAATGCGACATTAGGGTACTTGGCAAACACGATAAATCTCCAAACAGACATGGCTTTAGTGCACACAATTTCCTCTTCAATATCGAAATAAATTTGCCGCAGCTCGTTTGAAGGAATGAACCACGCGGTGAAGCAGGTTTCTCCATATTGTGCACTGCAAGGAAACCTCAAGAGTGAAGCCCTCTGTGTGGAAACAGAAAAGCATAGCTTTCCATGTACATGCAAGTACTGCAGTGAGTATGGTTGCATCGCGGATCAGTGCAACAGGATCGTCGGCCGATTCTGTGAATGGCGAACACACTCACTTGCACACGAATGCTAAAACCTTAAAGACAAGACCGTATATCGACGTTTGTCGAACGCCACTGAGCTTGCTTTATACTGGTCGGGTGAAACAGCCCCTTAGGAAACAGACAGTACGCGCCGCGTGTTGACAAACGACGCCTTTCTATGCGTTCCGGTGTTTGAAACTTTGCCATCGGCACAAACACTTTGAAGCGTAGTTTTGGAGCAGTTGTGTAGGTCTGTTTGTATGTGTCGATATTGTCACGAAGAGCGCTCACGTTGCGTTTTTTGGAGAGAGGTGGAAAAATGGAGAGAGGTGGAAAAAGTGCGTCAATAACTAACTCTCTTCCCATAGGTACTGCATACTTTTCCGAGCTTCGACGCCTGAAAACGCAACTGGCAACGGGAAACGCTCGCCTGCGTCATTTAGTAGGAGTAATTTCTGATGAACCTTGAAAGCCTTTTAAAGATGGTACACAAGAAGGATTCTTGTGCTTGGAACAGCGAATCGTGTGTCACTCCACTTCACTTTGCCCTTCGCTTTCGAATGATTCTGTCTGTCAAAGAATTCGCTTTTGGCGCTACGTCACAACCTTGCTGTGTGCAATAAACTACGAAGGAGGGTGAATGGCATCCAAAATGATCGATACGAAAAACACATACGTGTTTCAAATAAAAAGCGGGCTGACGTTGTCTTCGTAACAAAACAACATAAGACGTACGTTGGCATCACCGGCTGCAAGTATTCATCGAAATACGTATTTATGTAGAGCTGGTTTGACCATATATCATCGGTCAAAAATCAGCAGAAGAAAAGCTTGAAAAGCGGTTGTTTGTGCCCCAACGTTGAACAATCGGGAAGGACAGTTTCTCTGTAGATATTGTTCAGTACCGCTCTGGTAACTCCCGTATTCGCTTGGCCAAAGAGAATGCCAAGACACGGGTGTTGCTGTGACGCGTGCTACACGTTACATACACGCATGGGCCCTATTTGAAATTAGACCCTATTTGTTTGTTCTTTTTTAGGCGCATAATATGAATAAATCAAATTGTCGTGTAACTTTCGAGTTTTTGAGAAATCTTTTTGCTTTGTCACCTGAAAGTGGAACACATGCAGTGTTTTATTTGGCTCATCTTGTTTGAAGAACCGGACTTTCAACGTAAAAGAGGACCCTATTTTGATTATACATGTAAGTATTTGTTTGAAATTAGTATTGTAGCCACAGCTTCCTTTTTCGTGTATAATTATGAGCTGGTTTCATTGCTGATTAATTTCTAGTCTTCTTGAGAGTTGTTTGTTCACGAAAACAATCTAGAGAGGAAATATACAAACCACTTTGAGTAAGCATTGTGTACAAAAAGATTTAAATTACGCAATATAAGTGAAAAAAAAAAGTTTATATGGAATATTTCAATCGCTGTAACTGAAACTAAAGCGCAAACTCATGATTAAGACGTCCAATTGAAGCATTTGTTCAAATGAAAACAAATAGCGTCAACAAAATGGGCAATCCTTAAAACAGTATACGACTGTTCGGTGCTTAAAAAAAAAACTTGGATTCTACTTTTCAGCAAGACCCAAATTGAAACGAGGGAAAAAGAACCAAGTTGACGGTATATGTGACATAAAACTGGACTCTATTTGACAACCTATTTCTTTTTGACTGATTTTGCACTTCGCCAGCTAGATTTGTTTGCCCTTAATGACATATGGGTGTCGACAGTACACGCATTTTGATGACAGTACATGTACTCACGATTTGCGATGCCACCGAACAAACCACAAGAACAGTGACCATGAGTTTACACAGTAATTATAAAGATGCAAAAATGTATTTACTGGAATCGGATTTGAATCTGCGACATCCAGAATTCTGTACAGGCGCTCTGCTCACTGAGCTGCTATGTCCTATGAAAGGCAACACAGGGCAACCGCTGGAAATATCGCTTTTGTTTTTATAAACTGCTGCAAATCTGTCTGCTGCGGAAGCTTAAATATATTTAAATAGTGACTGTCTGCGTTTCGCGGTTAGGGGTTAGTAATATTTATGGAAAGTTGGGAAACCTCCTTTTTCTCGAAGTTTTACTGATACCTTTTCCACTTTCTTAGGCCATGTTTGTCAGATATTGGCCCGATGAGCGCGAAGAAAAACAGTTGGCGTTCCCAGGTATGAAAGTTATAGATGCAATACAATAAAAAGTTTATTATCCCATAGGACTAACAAGGATATTCTATGGGCCTTTTTACACACAGTTATTAAGAAACACATGTATAATGGATCTGAATTATCAAAAATACATAAAGTACTGCACTCTTGGAAATACAATAATACCTTTCTGAGAATAAGCCTATAACTCCGTAGGGTGTGTGTAAAATAAAACTGAAGTCGGGGCGTTTAGCTCTGTCGTCCTTTTATGCAAAATATCTGAGATAAATCATTTCCCTAAAGAGTCCACAAAAGTGCGTAAACACAGTGACCGGTTCGTCCCGAACATACATACGCCAGGGAAGATCAGACGAAGAGAGCGAGGAACTTTGCCCTCCGGATAAGCAAACTAGCTGAACTGCCAATGACAATACTGGATCATCCTTGAGCTGACTGACCAAATGGCTGTCAACCGCTCAGGATAATTTCAAACTTGTTGAAGTGCTCACTTATACCAGAGCAAACGAGGCACTGGCATTTCCGTGGCAGGTTGAGTAAATACAAAGTGAATGTAACGGTGAACAGGACCCACATAGCTGAAAGCCAAGCATTGTTTGTGCGTCTCAAAAGCTTCGTTGAGTCTTCACAAAGACCTAAAAATACCATTTCAAGAACTACAACAACCTGTTGTATTTTACATGCTCGCACCTTACATGCCTGTTATTCGCTGTAACTGATGTAAATTTGTTGACTTGTTTGAGCTGGGCTGGGCTGTGTAATGATGTGTACACAGAGACATAAATAGCAACGGCGCTTGGAAACTTTGTTCATAAACATCAAAGGCACTGATTCGAGGCCGTTTTGTGTTTGCTTGAATGCGATATCTATGAAATTACACAACACAGATCAACAAATAATGTTCGGTGTTGTCCCTTTTGCAAGCTGGTCACACGCTGCTCGTATGACAGCTAATCCCAGATAAATCCAGGAAATAATCCCAGAAAGCTGCCATCTGGAGGATTAACACTGAATGCTACGCTTAGCCCAGTTCTTACACGTAGCGCATGTTGTTCAACGAAAACGAACACACATTCACAGACTCTTGAAGAAAGGTGGACCGGCAGACGTAACTGAGGTGAGTTGTTCAGTACACCGTAGATGACTATGCATTTACCCCAAGAATATCTTCAGGGAAACCTACTGTACCTTCGACTGCCGAGGTTCCCAGAACTTCCTTCAAGAGTTGAGAGTTTGAGTTGTAGGAACACCAGCGGTGTCATTCGTACACGGAATAAGTTACGTGGTGCCATGACGCACATTCTCAGAAATGATACAGTTTACATTATCGTGACTCGTAAGGAGACTAAGAAGACAAGGAGACTTCCCGCTGTCCAAACAGATTTTGATACGTTTCAAATATATTTGGAAAGCTCATGGTCTCAGCTGTTGATGCATGAAAAATATGTGCATACGAAATAAAGTCGAACCGCCACAAAAAGGACCATGCCAATACAACATTCTGCTCATAACGACCAAAGCAATAATCGTATCCAAATCCTCGCTTTCTGTTTTCCTTTCCTGATAATCCCAGGCTCGCATAACTTCAATAGCCCTTGCTCCTTTTTACCCAAGAGCAAAATATTCTGGCTCTACCTGAACCTCAGAAAGTTTCCGGTCCTGGAGTCAGAAAAGCAATTAAACAATTTATTTAGTATTTTTTAATGACCACAATAATGGTCTTAGTTTTGCAATTTTTTCTTAATTAGTTAGGCCAAGGAGATAGGGCTACTACAACTGTCTTCTCCAACACTTTGAGTAAATCAACCTTTCACGGCCCACTTTTTCTTTATAGAAACAATTCAACAGCCAACGACCCGCTGCAGCTGTATATGAGTTTTGTTGGAAATGAAACACTGCGGCAAAGCAGAAAGAGTTAGTTTGAATACTGCTAAAAACGTGTTACATTAATTCACCAGTTCACACAATGTAAACTTTGTATTTCTAAAAGCCAGCCCAATTCTTCAAATTGAGAATTAACATTTCACTATGAGTATTCAAATTGAAAAGTTGGAGGTTTTAGCTCTCTTAATTATGGATAGTGTTCGAAGAAAGGACAAAGGTTGACAAGCTCGGGTCGATACATTCAGGCTGTTCCACTGGCCCCGTGTATTGGGCATGCCCAACACTGATTGGAAAGCAATATACCTTTTGAGATAGGAGCAAAGGCTAAAATAAAAGAAAAGCCACAAAAGGAAATGAACAGACTCCAAGAAGAAAGCAGAAAATAGGAGAGAGAGAGAGAGAGAGAGAGAGAGAGAGAGAGAGAGAGAGAGAGAGAGAGAGAGAGAGAGAGAGAGAGAGAGAGAGAGAGAGGGGGGGGGGAGCAAAAATATTGGATTGCAGTAAATGTCAGTTACAAACAACAGCAAGTATAAGTATCCCTAAACACAACATAAAAACATGTAACAACCCTTTCAAAACTTGTAAAGCCTCGTACGCGTATTTATTTTGCACTTGTGCTATTTTCCCGTCCATTTTTGTTCCAAATAAGCATGGAGGTAGGAAAAGAACAGTTGGAAATGCCCCAACAAACTCAGGCAGTCAGCACAGGTAGGATGCCTTAAACAGCCTCATAAGGCATATCGACTTTCATTCTCTTGTTTCTCACTCAAGTTTCCTGTTCTATTTACAGGGGAACACGAAACCGTCATCTGATCGGCTTACGAACCACATTGCAGCTACAAAGCCATAAGAAGAAAGGTCAACTTGATGGTTGGGCTTTATGCAGGATTTTGTTGTCACACCTTGAGGAAAGCTAATAAACGCAGATCGAAATATCAACCCGTGAATTCTGGCAGACTCCACGCTTCGCGAAACAAGCGTATTTTGGACCCGTGGTATTGGTTTTGACGCGAGGGACGATCTGAATGGAGACTAGACTCTCTCCAAGTTTCTGGATAGAAAGCAACACGGGCAAATGTTTTGAGTGAATAATAGACTCCATCCAAGTCTCAGAACTGGAAATATCACCGAGTCGGATGGTGGTGCATCTGAATGACACAATGGAGACAAAGAGGTAAGATATAAAAACTGTCAAGTTGTCCAAGGAAAGGAAAGCTACAATGAAGAATAATAATTTTATTGGTAAGCGAAGTGTTTTCTTTTCCCCCTCAGTTTTATAGATTTTTTTTCGTCGATTTTTGTGCACACCTTTTAGCCAGTAGGCCCTACTACATAGACAATACGTGCATGACTTCTGGGAATTCCACAAACACATGCCTTGTCATTTAGGCTGTTTTCATGGCTTTCAAGTACGTTTCAATTCTGGCACGCACTTCCAAAAATCATAAACGATTTTGCACAAGAATACATTTTAATAGTTCCGAGTTTAGGCCAGAATAATTATTCAACTGACTCAACTTTGGGAAATAGTTAACTTTGATATGCACAAAAGTTGTGAGCTAAAAATAGTTTTTTTGTTTGTTCTAAAAACAAAAACAAAATAAGTAAAACAAAGCCAAAACCAAAAATAACCAAACAACCTACCCCAACCAGACCAATTCTCAGGATCAGCGAGGAAATGTCGGGTTCTGGCATGTGCCACAAAATGGAGAAGTAGGTCACTGCACTTTGTTCGGTTTTATTTGGTGGGGGGGGGAATGCGTCTTCCTATTTGTTCCTAGTTAAGGACTCCACCCCTTACCATTCAGTGTCATTAAGGAACCAACACTGGAAATCACCGACTATAAAATAATGTGCACAAAATAACTAAGAAGAACAAACAGCGATTCTGATGGGAAAACAAGAAGCAGAAATAGAAACAGAACAAAAATGAACAAGGTGAATGAAAAGGTAATAAATATTCAGCCCTCATTTACGCAAACTATGCGTATGTGGTTGAATGACATATCAAAGGTATACATGTTGTCCCCAAACACATGCAAGACAAACTTAGCGTACTTCAAATTTCCCCAGCGTCGTTGCACAGTGCCACAATATCAAACATTTGCCAGCTTTTTTAATTAAAACGCTGCAGTCCAACCAGGACAAAAATCGGGTCAGTCATGCATGTTTCATATCTACCAAAAATACACAATCGTCTGTCGTGTTGATTCAGTATCAAGTGGAGGACCCATCTATTAGCAACAATTGACAAAAGCTAAACCTGACTTAAACCCAGCCACCGTTGCGAAGTAGAACATGATCACCCTATGTTTTTGCAAAGCGTCGTGAGCCCACAATACAGCCTTTTTTTTATCGTGGACCTGATTGCCAGCACAGAGCTATTAAATTGCTATTCATTTGGGGCACACTGTTGCCTCGGTAGCTATTGTTATGTTATCGTGCCGCCAATCAGACGGGTAACAGGGTTGCCGAGTTGCCTTTAGATCTCAGTTGAGCCGAATTTTAGCGAGGATTCTTTAAAGTGCGCTGACAATATACACAACTGGTGGACTATTCTAGTAATTGCTTCTGCAATTGAAGCATGAAATTGAGCTATGAAGAAATTACATTTCCACGTCGAATTCCTATAGTTTAAGTTGACGGCAATTTACAACTTGGATATGTATTGATGTGAAGCCGGATATTACAGCTTGCTTGTGCTAAAATTTTGTCGAGACGCCAATAAGTTCCGCGTCCGTCTGTGAAATGCCTGCCAAACAGCATCGGCCACGACGTCAGCAACAAACCAAACAACCCTGTGCAGAGAAGCAGAAACATATGTACACAAACCTTTAATTCAGCAGCGACTTCGATTTTCTGTCTGTTTCCTGGACTTGGCTGAACGCTGCAGACACAAGGGCTCTTGTGCCTCTCGCGGCGAACAACAGTGTCGGCGGCCAGCTTCAAAATTAAATTACCTTTCGGCCGGTACTTCATAAAACAACGGACAGGTAGTTTTTGTTTCCGATGACTGCATGAGATTCAGCTGCATAAAACCGTCTCCTTTTGTAATCAAACTAAAAGAGAAGTCTCCTGAAAAACCAGCAGACGAGATAATGTGGGATATGGATCATTTATCGGATGCAGGCAGTGACTATAGTCTTGATGAAGAGAGGTGAGTTTTTCTATCTTAAGATAAGGGAGGATGTATTCATGCAACCATCATAGAGAAGTTAATGAATTCTCAATTCCTTACCGGTAACAATCAGTGTATTTTGGTGTTAATCTAGTTAGTTGCTGAATTTTTGTGTGTATGAAGTACCGGTGGTATGGAGGATTCTGTGAGAAATTCGAAGGGGGTGAATCAAACTTGCCGCAAATTAACCGAAATATGCAGGAGTGTTACATGTACATCATTTTGATGTATCTAAGTTTGTTTTTGGTAAACTCCGACTAAGTGGGTACTCATGAGATCTGACAATTTCCGACAACTTACGCAAAGGCCGACATCTGCTGTCGTTTTGCCGACTTACACACGAACCAATGGTCCAATGTATGATTGAACGTTAATATCATTTGACCGTTCTCTGGGATGAGGTTTCGTCCACACATTCCTTGCAGACAAGTTTGTCAGTTTGGTACTATCGTTCCATCAGCAACGACTATATGCAGCCGATTGCAGAGATTTTGGTATATTTATGGCAAAAAAATGGTCTATAATATGCAGAGGTCTCTCGTTTCAGAAGGGATTCGGTGTCGATTGGTTGGCGCGCTTTTAATAGGCTATGTGACTGCTCAACGTATAGTGAGACAAACATAGGCTGAAATTTTAAGCAAAAATCGACCGGTAATAGCCATTAACACAAAACATCACATCAAATTCTGGCTACAAAAAGTTTGCATTGAAAACTCAGTTTCCCCTAAATTTTATGAAATTTGCATGAGCAGTTTTAGAAACCGTTTGTGAGTTGTGTTAACTGCATTTGTACCCGTTTGAGTTATGCCCTCTAAGAGAGCAACAATGTAATCCCCATCTTTAAGATAGCCCCTCCCCTTCCTACGGGGAAAAATCTCCACATCGCTAGGTTGCAGCAATCCTACTCAAAACATCTACTTGCAAAGCACAAGGAAAAAAAACTTCATTTACAAACTTCAACACAATATGCAGCACCATTATGCCGAAATAACGCTAAATGTTTGCATACGTCAATCTTCCAGTCACAGATAAAATGTGCCAATCTCGGAAACAATCCTATTCTGTCTGCCCTTCGACAAGGACTTTTTTCATTATATATTCATTAGAGGCCACCACAGTCAAATCATAGCACTTCCTACTGATTAAAAATCAGCTAGCTGCCTAATGTGTTGACGGAAGTAATTTGGTTAAGTGGTTGGCAAATAGCGCGAGGGACCTAATCAATTAATTCTGTTTGCTTAGAAAAAGGCAGATCTATTATAAAACGCCAATCAGTATAACACATCAGTGGCACCACATGGGATTAGGTAGAACACTGGTTTCCAGTTATGTTACTCCTGCATGGCGAAAAGTATTTTTTGAAAAAAGGTCCCTTTCGAGATTGGTAGGAGTGGAGATTTATAAGTATTGGTGTGGACGGGTCGAAGTTCTCGCCCTTGCAGGCTGTACACGAAACATTTAATCTCCTGATTGATCCTTGGCTTAGCACATTCGCTCATAGGGATTAGAAAGGACTGTGATGAACCAGATGATTCAGTGTTGCAGTCATCTTGGCACAACAATTACAATACCGGCAATACACCTCCAGGAGTTTGCAACGCGTTCGCCAGTCACAACGCGCGAAATTTGTCGACTCTTTACAAACGGTGGCGCATTGGGTCGACAGATTTCGCGCATTGTGATTGGCCAACGCGTTGCAAACTCTTGGTAGCGCATGCACTATTGTGAAACGGTCGTATCAAATTTCATTTTAAAGGAGGAAGCCCTCTTTTCTTAATACTCGACTGATTTTCATTCACTCGAGCGATTTACGGATAAATTCTAAATCGAAATCACTTCTATTATAGCGAGACTTGAAGTGTTTTCTGCCAAATCAAACTTATCGCAGCCGTGTTTCCAAATGACATTTCTTCAACTAGGGCCTTTTCTGTTGGTGAAAGTAAATAGCTAAAAATATACGACTAACCAAATTCTTTATGATTCGTTGTAAGCGAAGTGAAATGCACTCTCACCGTTTTGATTTCGCGATGAGGCTCTTGATTTATCAGTCCTCGTCCTTTCATATGAGATTCTGTTTCCCGCAAGGCCAGGGTGGATCCAGAGGGGTCAACGGAGGCCATACCCTTCCCCTCCAGCAATCTTTTTTTTGTTGAAAAATAATGTGAGAAATTCGATATTTATGGTCTATTTTATTTCCTTTCCTCTCAAAAGCGTGTAAAAGGCCCCAGACGAAGCCTCACCCTCATAAACGGTTTCATAAAACATTCCTAATTTTTGTGGCACCCCGGAAAACAACCTCCCAAAAATTTGGTTCTGGATCCGCCCTTGGTTGCACTCCTTCAATACTGGTAACTTATCGGCAAAGGTCTTTGCCTCTATTGTAATGTATAAATGCCGTTTTGACTTTTAGCATCGAGAAGGATGACACTGTCAGATTTGAAGATCAGATTAAGCTGCATCACCTCAAGGCGTTGATGGAGAAGTTTGCTCACCACAAGCCGACAGACGACATGCCGCCCGACGGCTTTGTGACCCCGGGCAGGATAATCAAGAGAGAGTCGGGCAACGTGACGGTGAAGGAGTTTAAGGAGATGATACACAGCCTGTTCAAGACCACTGCCTGGGATGTTCAGATGGAGAACTTGTTTGCCAAGGTGGGTGAAGAAGAGATTGACTTTGAATAATGATGGTGCTGGTATAATGAAAAAGATAACGACAATGACGATGATGACGACGACAGTAATTATGACAACTATGACGACAATGACGACAATGACTACGATAACGGCTATGATAGCGGTGATGACAGATAGCAAAAATGGGATTATCTTTGACGACGATGATCACAATGAAGGTAAAAATCACGACGACAATAACAGCAGTGACAGTATGTTCGCATTCCTATCAAAATAAATAATTTGTTTCATGCTTCAGGTTGACACATCGGCTGATGGAATGGTGGATTGGAACGAGTTCTGCACGTACATGTTGCTCCATTATCGTGAGAACGATAACGTCAGGAAGGAGCTACCATTCAAATACGAGGCTCATTACAGACACGTCTCCCAAAATAAGGTAGTACATTTTCACTGTAAGGCTTTTCATGGAGGAATGGGCTTCCTGTTCCCCGATCAAACATTTGAAATTTGGTGTTTATGAAATGCCAGTTTCGAACTTACATTCTATTGAGAACACCACAGAAACTTGAGAAACTCGAAACTCTACTCGAGAGATACAAATTCTCATCTCTTATCATTTTATACTTAAAATCATCATTGGACAATTAACATTTAACAAGCACCCCACATTTTGGCTGCCAAATAGCAAGCAGAGAAAAATATTGCTTTTAGATTTAAATCGGTATAAATTTTAAAAAGTGGATGGTAAACTGATGCTGCATTAATAGATTCGTTTGCCAGTATCCAATCCAAGTATTACTGTACTGGGTAAACGTACATTTCGGTTTTTTTTTAAACTTCGTCAACAGCAAGAGATTATACAGTGCGTCATCGCTCTCGAAAATCCCCCGAGATATGTCACTCTAAGCAAGGTAAGAGAGAGCAGTGAAGCAAAACAACACCATCTGGTTAGCAAATTGCTTTGTGTCGATAACCTGTCACAACCCAAGTGCCATTTAATTGAAATTTAGTGTTGCACTGCAAAATGTATCAACAGGACATCGTGCCAACGGATGGCATACGCAGAAAGTTGTCATGGGGTGATAAGTCAAAATATGAAGTGCCTGTACGTGGTGAATAAATGAGTCACACGGGAAATGTAATGTCCAGATAGTGCCTGACTCCATCAGCATATTTTACCAGTGCTAATTTTATCAAGTAACCAAGAAACAACATCGCTCACTAAACAAAAGTGCTCAGCAAAAAGTCAGAACAGAACTAGTCAAACATATATCAAGACAGTGTTTTGTTCTTAGCGCAAGTCTGTAATTGTGGCAGTTTCTAGAGATGATCCCAGTGCCTAGCGACGATTACACTGCCAGTCTGCTTTAAGGAATAATTTCACCTGTCGTCACCGCCATCTTGAATCCAGGAGGGCATTCTTTGCGTGCTGGATCCCCATTTCCTCCACATTGAACGGAGCTACGAGCTCAAGACTGAGAACGAGGACCCACGGGCCTTAAAGAGACGATGTAAGACGTGGTACACTGACATCACCGTGATGAACAATGCCAACAAGATAGTGATTAGCTCCACGGGAAGGGACCTGAGGTTCTGGGACATCTCCTGTCCAACAAGCTTCTTTGAAGAATTTCATCTGTATGGTAGGTGAAAAAATGGCTGAAAGAGGAATGCGGCCTAAATTTCAGAAAATACTGCGGGTATAAGCCATTATAAGCCTACCAGTAGCCGCCTTTTTGGCTGACAAGATCATTTCACTTAGCAAACATTCCTATTTAGAAAATCAATCATAAGTACACATACATGTAAGATGCATTGTCGGCATTTATGCTAATAGTTTGATTTTGCCAATTAAAGTTAAATTCCATGCCAGACAATCTTCTGTGTGATCGAGGATGCTCTGTAAACTGTTTATTTTTTTGGTTCTACAGCCTTGCCGGATGTTCCTTTGTGTTTGGACTATTGGTATGACCCGAAGGTAAGATGGGAGACTTCCTTGCTTCTCTAAAAACTGGATACAGCGGTAGTGGCAATAATTGCACAGGTTCCGTTCAACAAAGATGAGGGTGAGTGGTGTGGAAAGTGTGAATACATGTACTAAACTTCCCTCTCCCGTTTTCCTCTTCTCCATCCTCTCAGTTTCCTTCCAATGAGTCTCTCCTCATTGTGGGGGACGACCAAGGATCCATCCATCTCTATCACTTCATCAAACCACTAGACAGGCTCTTTGAGACTCCCTTCACCGACAAGGAGGGAGTCAAGAAGATATGGACTCAGGTAAGTCTGTCTCAGTCTGTCTGTCTGTCTGTCTGTGTGTCCTCAATGAGCTCCCCAGTTTAAACCCAGCTGCCTTATCGCCATTCCTCTGCATGTCTATCTATAAGTTCTGCATCTCCACTGATTAATCTGTTTGTTGTCTGCTCACGTTTGTCCTTATTTTGTCTTCTAAGCTGCAACTTGAAAACCTGGCTCTCCTCGTGTCTTACAGACTGTTTCTCAGTCCCACATCTCAATATGTGTGTCTCTTTGTGCCTATCTTTATCTCTGTGACATCATTTATAAACCTTTTTTCACCCAAAGAACCTTTTGTTTGCCATGCTTCCAACCACACTCATTTTCTCTATATTGCCCTGATTTCCTAAAATCGCCAAACATTTATTCATAATGTCTGGTATCTTTAGGACTTGTTGAATCACCAGCGTTACGTGCGGCATTCTAAGTTGTCAGGGATCCACACGGAGATGATACGTAAGGTGCGCTACCTCCCTGAGAATGACTACATCATCTCCTCAAGTGGCAGCAGAACCACATCGCTAGTCCTGATGGATACACAGAGCAAGAAAAAGACCTATACCTTCAAGATGAGCAAGGTACCCATTATTCCCCAACTATGGCCACGGCCCCAACTATATTTGGGCCGATCCAACTATAGTTTAGCCGGTCTATAGTTGGGACCAGCTCAACTCCCGCCCAGGTATAGTTCGGACTGAGGCCATAGTTGGAGTGCAACAGGCCTCCACTCATTGTGGATGAATTCCAAATGAGCATTAACTCTAGATGCTAAGGGCTATATCATCGTAAGAATATGATTTCTCAGACTGGGGGGGGACCAACGGGAATCATGGACACTCCAAAAATGGTCATAAAAAGTTAAATGAAAAAATTCCTAAATTTGTTCCCTCCCCCAAGAAGGAAGCCTCCACCCGAACATTTAGTTCTGAATCCGCCCGTTATTAGGCTATAGTCGAGATGAGAAAAAGCTATGGAGAGTCCTTATAAGAAAGTTTGTGAGGGGGTCTCATAATAGCTTGCCATTATTTCAAGATGTTTTTTTCGCTCTCAGGGTGTGGAATGTTTTGACTTCAACAAGACTCTGAATGTCATTGCGACAGGTGGTATTGACCACAGTGCCCACCTGTGGAATCCTTTCGTTCAGGACAAGCCAACAGCTTACCTGATTGGTCACATGATGGCTGTAGTGGGCGTGGCTATAAACGAGGCGACGGCTCAGGTCTACACTTATGCCAAAGATGGGGTAAGAGTCTTTGAACTTATTTGGCAATATCATTTGTTGGGAAGTTAAGAAAATATTCCAAGAATTTGCCTTTTAAATGAAAAATGTTACATAATAAGGAAAGCACCGTCGAGATACTATTCAGGTTTTATACATATTCATGTCTTGTTTTTGTACTAATTTTCAGACTTGGAAAAACTAGAAAGCTTCAGTGCAAGTATTAATTAATCAAACACTGGAATAACGACTGATTTTTTGGGATTAAAATGTAAATTAACTAAGTGCATCGCCCGCCAGTTGTTGACAACCTAACACCAGGGCTGTATAATGGTTGTTGAAGTACCCAAGGATGAATAGAAAGTAATGGAATTCTCTATTAAAATAATTGAAAAATGCAATGTAAAAAAGGTTGATTATTAGCCGACCGAATGATTTATTTTTAATATTTTGCATTAGTTTCGTATCAAAATGAACTCATTAGATTTTAGTCTTCATTTGCATTCTTAACAGTGCTTAGATAAAATGTATTGAAATTTAATTTAAAAAAAAAATCGGTATTTAATTGCTTTCTTGAAAATATTGATTTAACAAAGAGTGAATTCATTGATTCATAGGTTATTAAAGTATGGGACTTAAGGGAGTACTCGTGTCTCCAGACTTACCCGATGAGGTTCCCCTGCCTCCAGCATCTCCGCTCACCAGAGTATGGTTCCTCCTGTCTCATCTTGCATCGCCGGTCGCTGGTAGCCTGTTGCGGAGATTACATAGGCACGGTCAAATTGGGCAAAACAGAACTAGCCAATCACAGCATGCCATTGACGCACAAGGCTCAGCTATGCTGCGCTCTCTACAACTCGTTCTTCAAGCAAGTGAGAACAGGCTCCTGTGTTAGACATTAAGTTTTGTTTATTTAGAGTACAGTATGGTAGTTTTTGCAAGATATAATTGGTAAGAGAAGAGCTCTGAAAACGGATCGAGAAAATCCACATACTGAAAACGACTGTGCCCTTGAAATACTCTGTTGAATAATATTTTCAACACAAAACTACAAAAAAGTGGAATTTAAGGAATCAAACTTAAACTTTCTTGTGTTGAATAAACTTAATGCAACAAGCTTTCACAACACATCTTTGACATATGGTTTAGTATTGTAATTTACGTGTTACGCTCAAATGTGAACCAAATGCAGTCTAAATTGATGGTTATGAATTGAATGAAAACATCAATTCCAGGTTCTTACAATATTACTTTGTTTAACCGGAGGCTAAAATGTAAATTGGAGAACAAAAAACATATTAAAAAAACCAAAATCAAAACATGTAGCAGGGGACTCTTCAGACATTGGAGCACTAACTAACTTATTGTACATTTGGAAGCATCCTTTGTTTCATTACAAAAGTGATGATAATAAAGAAAACTCCTCTTTCGCCCGTTTCCTGGCAGGTGGCGACAGCTGCAGACGACTCGACCATCACCGTGTGGGATCTCACTTCAGGAGCTAAATCTTTTTCAATTCTGGAAGCGCATAATAAGGAAGACATCACCAGCATGGTATTCAACACCACAGGCCGAAAAATGATCACTGGAGCAAGGAATGGAACCATTAAGGTGAGGTTAACATGTTTCTTCATGATTTTCTTTTGCAGGTAGGATATAATAGGAATCCACTGATTATAGCTGAGGTCTTCAAAATTAGCATTTTTGTCGTTTGGGGAGATATTTCTGTTGTCAAAGTAACATAAAACCAGACATCTTTTAATCAAAGCTGCACTATCAGCGGTCCGATTTCCAATCCAACAGAATGTTTATTCGCTGTATTCAAGCTGTGTTTGGTCTTTCGTGAATTCTCCTTAAAAACAAATCAGTGATACAACCCTTTGATTCTTGCCAAAGAATGTTCTAATCCACGTCTTCCTGACTATGAACAAAGAAATCGCAATCAATGTCACTGGAGTGCTTATAGCCAAAAAATGAAGGAAAATTGCCAATGTATAGATTCTCCATCCACTTAAATTCTTCACTGGTTATATTTTCTTAACATAGAAGTTTCATCTTTCTTTATAAATATTTTTTTACCCACGATTCATCGATATTTCTTTTGTGACAAACTTGTTCTTTTTCATCAGGTGTGGAATTTTCAAAATGGTCACAATATCATCCAGTTTGAGCCCGTTGCCGAGGCAGAAATCACCGGGTTGGTCTCGCTAGGAAAGAGAAAGGGAGTGCTAGCCGTGGGCTGGAGCCGACAGATTGTCTTCTACAACGACCAAGATGCGGAGGTAGAAACTGGTTCTGAATTCAGAAACCAAGCACAAGGAGACGCAGTGAAAACCGAAAACAAGAACAAAGATTTCTAAAAGGAGTAACAAACACATAAGGTCGATCAAAACGTATAAAGTTCTGTAACATCAAAGCAAAATCAATTTAAATCTTTTCAAACAAAAATAAACAAGTCATTTTCCCCTTCCTTTTTCTTCTTTCCAGACGTTACTGGTAAAGGCGAACACCAGCTGGAAGGGCGGACAAGTGCACAAGGACGACATTTTGACCGTAGCTTACTGCCCCCCTAACCTGTTAGCCACGGCGTGCTTTGACGGAGAAATCATTGTTTGGAGCGTGGAAACAGAAACCATTTTTATCCGATTGAGAAAAGGACAATCGTGGCAGGTGTAAGTGTATACTGATGATTTATACTTGTGTTATTTAATACTAATGAATGGTGTTTATTCAAGTAAAAAATTTACTACGTGGTGGTGAATGTTGTTCAACACGGCCTCCAATAATTTCGTTGGCCTGTGAAATATTGTATTAAAGGTGGTAATATCAATATTGAAAGGAATCACTTTCCAGTTCTTAAGTGGATTCAAACTTTTCCTGCTTCAATCTGCAGAAGCAAGAGGCTGAGGGAGGCTCTTGCCTCGTTGGAGAGAACGAAGGAAAAACCATTGTCAGGAAGGGTAGGGGAGTTCTCTGCCCATCAGTCTGTCTCGGGGAGTTCCAGTCAGTCCTCCCACAACTCACGACCAAACACCAGACATCAGACCAACCACAGACATCCAGCAGGGTAGGGCGGCTCTCTCCTAAGCAGAAAGGTTTTTTGAGATATTCGTGTCGCGTTGTCTTCAACATCAGGCCTGTTGCATTCCCAATATCAATGAATACTTTGTAGAAATGTCGCTGACACTTCCAATTTTGTATTTCTGGTTTTTCAACAAATGTTCTAAATATGGGCATCTTGTCCCCGAAAAGAGATTTGTCCCCTCACTGGGGACGTCCACGGTTCTAAATCCTTCTCTTCAGTCATCGAAAACTTGTGTGACATATGAAGCTCTTTGAGTTATGTGAAGCAGCTTAAAAATTCCATCAAAAATAGATAAGTTTGGATGTGGGACTTCAGAAAATACCTAGCATTTCTACCTTCAGAAAATTCCTCAAGCAATTCATAACATGTTAATCCAGTTTTTACAGTTCTTTAAATACTTAAAATAAAACCAACTTTTCATACATTGTTGAGGTAAAACAGTAAAATTAAGCAGAAGAAACCACTCAAGTCTACTGCACACCCTTCATTTTAGTGACTTTCTTTGATACATGCATTAAGGATTAACCTTAAACTCTGCTGAATGCATCTTGGAGAAGTCATGGCCTATATCCAACTTCTTTGGGTCCTTCTGTCAGATTCAAACAGGCTCCAGTGGATAAGATCCTCTTCTTAAAGAGTCGTATCATCAACAAGGGCCTGACGGAGGGCGCTGTACTCATATCTAGTGAGGCTGGGTTTCTCCACTTCTGGTCAATATATGGCTTCTCCAACAATCACAAAGGTAAAGAGGTCACTGCCATTGAGAAAGTAATAGCTACATCGACATGCATCAAAGCTACACAAGATGTTGCCTGCTTTGAAAATCATTTCAATTTCCCATTGTCGCCCGGGTTACAGGTTGCTTTTATGCCAGTAATTCAGTAACCAAGGAAGAGTCAGTGCTTGCCATGACAACCAACCATGACGACTCCTTGCTGATAACTGGAGACACCATAGGTCACGTGTATGTATGGGATGTAAGCCAGTACTGTCTAGAGCAGACAGGAAAGGTAAAATTGTATTTTGAGGCGAAAAGTAAGGAAACTAACAACCACTATTTTCTCTTGTGCTGGCTTTCACGGGGCTCAAAAGTTTATCAATACCTAATCCAAGCTCTAGTTACCTTTGCAATAAATATTAACGTGGAAAGCTGTTTTTTACAAGTTTTTACGGTTATGTTTCTTTTTACAGTGGGACGCATTATTAAAGTTGCTTCGTAAAATACGTTTTCTTTCCAAATTAATGTTGAGAAGTCATAATGTATCACTAAAAAATTGATGGTAGGAATTACAAATCGAAAAATAACAAAATGATGGAAAGAAAGTTAAAGAAGGAGTTCAATATTTGATTTCAGGAGGAAACACAGCGACCTCCCATGATGAAAACTTGGCACGCCCATGACTCGGCAGTGGTCAGTGTAGAGTACATCAAGGAGGCATATGGCTCATTTGTGCTGACCGCTTCCTCAGACTGCACGGCCAGGCTTTGGACAATAGAGGGTCACTACGTCGGCACCTTTGGCCAGTCAAAAAAATGGAACTTACGGAATCCATCCACTTATGAACATCCAAGGTACAAAACCTGCAGTTTTGACCCTGGCTAAGGGCATATTGACCTGTAGGGCTGCCCACATTGACTCCAGTTACGGGTGATGAAATTTCTGGCATGATTAACAACACACCCAAGCAATCGTACTGTGTGTCCACTGCGCCACACAAACAGGTTTTTTTCACTGGTCTAACACGAGTTTGGATCAAGGGAATATTAACAGTAAACTTTTATTGCTGTCCATCAAAATCGCCTGTTTCTTTTAAACTACTAAAGAAAAACTAGAGGTAATTTTAGTGCACTTGGTAACATCTGCAAACAAACAACCTTCGCAAAGTTAGATTCAGCAGGTGGATTATACGATAGGTGCTGTTGATGTTTGTTGATTGAATATGTCCACCCCAAACCATGTGTCATAACACTTGCTTGCCATTAATCATAAAGTAACCACGTTACATATAACCAACATAAACTGTTCTGCTTGGTTCACCATACAATCTGCAAAATGTAAGAGTCAGGTGTAAATTCCAATTTGCTAGTGTTATTGTCATCCATATTCAGGTCACCATGGAGCCATCTGGAGGACAAACAGCAATTGCAAGATGAGACTCTCTTACAGAGTGAGCAAGGTACAAACTTCTCATTTTGTGTCATTCAGTATAATATCATTATCGATTGCAAGCCAAGAGACGACATAAGACAAAAAACCAAAGCGAGAAATTATTCTGTGAGTCTGAACTCTGGAATACTTTTACAGGAAAGCTTTTTCTGAGAAGGTACAAAAATGGTGTCAACCAAATGAAGAAAAAGAAATTCCTTAGATGTTCTTAACTCTGAAATGCTTTCATAAAATCTGAGAAGATACAAAAAGAATGGTTACTGAAATATTGGTCTCAATGAAACACAAAAGTCCCAGTCTCCCAGTAGTTTTGAATGTAAATAAAATTTCAATAAAACTCGCATTTGATTTGAGAACCATATTTTTTTGGCCTTGGGGAAAAAGAGATGGTTCTTTCAGTACACTGCTCCCCAGCAAATATCTTGTTTTTGTGGCAGTAGTGGACCATACTTGGTGGAAAGCTAGTCTTTGTCAAGTTTGGCAGGTTTGCAGAAAATGCTTCTTCAAGTTTGCTTTCATGTCCCTTATTGTGTATTGCAGTTTTAATAACGGATGTCACAAAAAATTCACTTATAGTTTTCTCCTCCATTTTATTGCAGCAGATGACAACCCTGATGACAATGTATTCCTTGACGGCTCAGACCAAGCAGTAACACTCACAAATAACAATAACATAGTCGCATCCGATCTTCAACCAGCAAAAGATTGCACAGACAAAATTGATGTAGCTGAGGATGTAGTATTGCCTGGCATTGCTGCCTCACCTCAACCAGATCTGGAAACTGTCACTGAAGAGGCAAGGACGAACGGTAAACCTCTGTCTGTAAGTCTGCCTTCTATACACTCACCAACATCTTCCAGGGAACCGGTTAACAAGGGTCGACCGAAAGCCTCAGTGTCTATCAAGTCTCCACTTTTAAGCGACAGCAGTCTGCCAATGTCCCAGTCGAGACGCGAGTCAGACTGCCCAGTGCTCATGCCTGACAAACTCAGTCTCAAAAAACCCATCAATCCTGGGGTCAGTGACTATGGATTCACGGACGTCAAGACCAAGACCCTTCACTCCGTCAATACCTGGGAGGATGACCTAAGCTGGGTGTCAAGTAGGTCAATGACCTTGTCAAGCCTGGGATCTTACAAGACCAGCAGAACACAGTCCAAGTCGGCTCCAGTGAGTAGAGAAAGAGTGTGAGGCTTATCAGAGGAATACTAGAGTATTTCATAATGAACGTTTTGCATTAACAATACCACCTTTATGGCAAGTGCAAAGAAGCTGGTATACTGATGCTGAAGCGACATGCAGGGCAGTGGTGGGTACCGGCATTTGTAAAGTGTGATGAGTAGAAATGTAGATGTTAACACACACAGGATCTAATGGCCTTGTTAGCAAATAAGCAAGGTTTTAAATACTGCAGGACCTTTTGCTGGATATGAATGAGACCGGATGTGAAGGAGTCCAGAGTAAATTGTGAATAAATACTTGCCAGGCAAAAAGGGGTAGCTGCCAGTGTCAAGCCCATCACACCTCTCTGCAAGTCCATTACAGTAAGCCAAGTTACATGCTATTCAAATGAACCATAGCAACACTATTTGTTGTTGTCTGCCATTACTTACGACGAGAGCCAATTTCATAGAGTTGCTTAAGCACAGAATTTGCTTAAGCCCAAAAAACCTTGCTTAATAAACAAAGGTTACCAGCTCAAACTCTATGTGCTTGTCATGCTAACCAAAAGACAGATAAATACCATTCCGAAACAATATATATCACAAGACGTTTTGGCTGGTAACCTGTTTTGTCAAGCAAGTTTTTTCCCGCTTAAGTTTTTTGCTTAAGCAACACTATGATATTGGCCCAGTCTTGCGAAGAGACTTGGGGAAGGACTTGTGATGGTCTCGACTAACACTGCTATAAACTACCCAATAACTGCCATTTCATTCTCAGCTTGTTAATCTGTTCCCGCTCAGTATCTTATAATTCAACAAGAAAGTCTCAAATGCAGGTATTTTTTTACACTTGGAGTGGGATTCCAAGGTGCCATGGGAAGTGGGGTGCCATGAATATTCAGTGGAAAGTTTCCCATGCCTTTGTGTCATTTTCAGAGCTTACTTGGTCGTCAGGTGGATGAGGACTTTGCCAGGATCACACACAGCAGACAGGAGCGCAGACAACGGTGTGGTGGGGTCGACGTGAAGGCCACGCAGAGATTTGGCAAACTCTGCTCCCCGTTCCAAGCGCTCGCAACCCTGGTATGTCCAGAAAATAAGAGTTGAAAATCTGGTTCCTACTTGGCCTGAAGGTCGATGCAGGTGGCAGTTTGTAACATCATGGCCAAGTGTTTGTGTGGCAAAAATTTGAAACTTGCCACTGATGACAGGTCAGACACTATAATAGGGCAATCTGTGAAGGTTTCATGAGCTTCAAAAGGTCAGTGTTTTCTATCAAAATTAGGTCCACAGTTTGTCAAATTTTCCATTTTTTTGGTACCCTTGTAGAAGACTGATGAGGTTGTGTTCCCAACTAGTCTGCCGATGACCCCTCGCATGTTGAATCGAGGCCTGACTTGCAGCAATGAAGCCGAGCTCCGGCATATGACACTTAGCCCAACCCCAGGGGAGTACTGCCGCTCGGGGTTTGTCGAACAAGGAACGTCCACATCACCCTTGCCAGCAATCAGGCGGATGTCAAGGGCAAGCTGGAACAGGTGATATCTACCCCACCCAAGGGGGCATTATCCTCACCCTGGGGGTGTGGCAAAGCCCAACCCAGGGGATCATCTCCACCCTGGGGACTTTTGATGCAGGAAGAGGCATTGTCAATGACAAGAACCGTATTCAGCCTTACTTGAAATCAGGCAATTTTTTTCTGTGAAGGACTAGCTCAGACAAATGACGATTCCACCCCTCATCACGATCAGCCCCACCCAGGGGATTGCCCCCAACTCAGGGGATTAGCAGAACTCTGGGCACACTGTTGAAAACAATTTTTTTCTGCTAAAAGTCAGCAGAAGTCGGCAGCCGCATGCTGAAATCAACTCCAAAAAAGTGCAACTTGGAAAAACGTCTGTTCTGCGATGCACAATCACTACAAAATTTCGGCCAAGTCAGTGCAATCTCTTCTTAAACATGTATTCTATGATTAGTTTCCACACTATACCTCAGAAACTTTCAACAACTCTACTGGTTACTAGTCCTGAAGAAGTCTGACTTAATTTAGTGCCAAAAAAGAAATGAAGACACTTACGGAAAAGAAATGTTATGTGGTAAAATGGTCACGACGTAAGCTAGAGGTGTAACTTAGAAGCCAATTACTGTTTTACAATAACTGGAACTCAAGGTTTAAATCCATAAAATGTGCCAATTTATCTTTTCCCAATTGATACAATCTGGTTAACGATGGCCTTACTCAAAAAGACATCTTCTTCACAAACTTCCTAGACCTTTCTCAGGGTAAGAGTCAAAAATTGATCACTCTTAGAAATGGCAATAGTTGTTTTTTGCTGGTTAAACTAACCAATGCATTTATTGTATAGCTAAAAGTATCTATAAATACATGTAAATTTCTTTCAAACTGCTCTAGAATCACTGAACAAGTTATTAAAGTTCAGTCTGTTGGAATTCCTTTGCAGCAAAGATATGTGAGGGTTTGTCGACAATTTTTAACAGAGGCGAAAAGAAACATACAACTCCAGAGGGTGGGATTAAGCTATCAAAGACCATACAGAAATCACTCACTGCTAGATAGCGCTTGTGTCAGCTTCAGGGGTTAAATTAAGTGCGCTCATATATTCTGGTGTTATGAAATTTGGAACCTAGTGAAATCTGGCCTACCTGTCATGATACCGATTCTCAGCTTCACATGGTGGCCAATACAGTCAACGAGTCCCTTTTTCCACACGGACTAAATTTCACAGTGCACCGGAACTACTGAAAGAGGGCCATTACAATAATTTATAGTACGTGGGAAGGGCTGGGAGGTACATGACTACGTGTTTATCCCCTCACTTTCTGACCAAGGGGGATGGGTTACTGGATATCCTACCACTTTTTAGTGGAAAAAGGGGGAAAGGGCAAACTGTGAGGTGTTTTTTGAACTTCCAAACCACCAAAATGTTTCCAACAGTATTGACACAGGGAGAAAAATTACAAACATTTTTGAATACATTGTTTAGATATAAGGTGAGGTGTGCAAGTGCACATGAGATATACATCTGTATTATGAACAGCGCCCCCTGGTGTCAAGTGGTATCTAGCAATCCCCCTCTTTTCACAATTCCGTAGTGGGGCAATTTTTGGATTGAAGTGAGAGTTATGCAACTCACGAAACATCCAATTTCCAGGGATATAATCAAATCACCTCAAGTCAATCACAAATCCGACACAAATCACCTAGTCTCAAACCAAGTCCACAGCTCTTCAAATAAAGTTGGTCCAAGGCGTTCCTTTGTCACATGTTTGTTGTTACCTAACTTGTGATCAACATCAGGAGAAATTACAATTCTCCAAAGCTGAACCATTTTGAGCCATCTCCCTACAAATCCAACGTAGCATCACAACTGTGGTGACTGAAGAGCGTGTTTGGCCTGCAGGGTTAAAGGGGCATTTTCTGGATGAAAAAATGGAATTCCATATTCATGACCAGGTTGGCCATGCATAGGAAGCTCATTTAGATTTATGTAACGCATGTGGCTCGCCATTTGGGAGATACCACTTCATGAATATGTATAAGCAGTTACTCCAAACATGTAGATGTATTTAGCATGTGAAGACAGGAACAGGACGTAGGTAACAAAATATAAGACAATGAATTATATCACACACAATATATATACATCTGTAAGAATTCAACTGTACACATTAAACACAAATGATAACACTCTGGAATGTCACCACTTAGAATATTACAATTTTAGGCTGAGAAAAGCAATCCTGGTCGGTGGAGTGGTGTGACCCAGGGGTGCACACATAGTTTTTTTTGGGGGGGGGGCAAAAGCTGAATAAGCTGCATCCTGTACAAGGGCAGTGTACATTTCAAAAACATCCACAGGAGGTACACCCGGGGAGGAGCGTGATCGAAAAAAATGAAAACTGAAGTTTCTCTTTTTTGTCTCTTTTTGAACACCTGCTATGAATATCGCTCTTCTCTTTTAATGAAGAAAATATCCGTCACAAGAATCCTTTCAAAGTTCACTTTCTCTCCACCGCAAAATTGATTTAGAAGTCATTATCGCTGTCATCAGCCTCATCTCTCCGCCGGCCCTTCCGCGTTGACGGACCTTCCACTTCAAGGTCATCACTGTCGCCTTCGTCGTCGTCAAGGAGATCGTCATCATCCACGCTGATGCTGTCATCATTGATGGAGGAACCACTCCCATCCTGGGTCAGAGTTCACAGATGGAAAAATGTCATACATGGGCCGTTTTCCAATACTCAACTTCAGCTCCGTCTCAGGCTTCAACTGTTTTAACTAGCTGACTTTGAAGCTGTAAGCGCAGTAATTAGTCTAATAGTGCCACAAAACATCAAATAAGATGCAAGAGAGCAAAAACTTACAGTAATCCAATTTGATTTAAATGCTTCAGGCCCACAATCGGGGATTGGTTTCGGGGAATGAAGCCCAAGACGGAGACGAAGTTGAGGATTGGAAAACAGCCAAGAATACATGATACTGGAACATTCTTTACATTGTTGGCAATGTATTTGGCAAAACTCTTACATACTCCTTCTGTGAAATGAAATCCTACCCAAAAAAAATCAGAGTAAGGGAATAAAAACGTGATGAGGCAGTTTGAACTGGAAAGGGGCATACCTTTTTGGGAGCAAAACGTAAAATCAGCCTTAATTCACACTTTCCAACTTTTTTTTTTTCCATTTTGGTAAACTCCGACTAAGTTGGCATCTTGTAACTCGTCATATCGTCTAAGTCAGCCTTTTGACAAATGTTCCGATCGTCTGTAATGCGTTTCCATTGAAAATTTCATTTCTAAGTCGGCATGTTTTTCTGGGTCCTTTTTCCACAAAACCAAAGAAACTCCTTTGTGTAAGTCGGCATTACAAAAATCGCACTTCAGTATTAGTCTCCTTTGTGGCAGTTGCCAAGAAGTGTCAAGTGACAAGTCCCACACTGCTTGACTGATGTCTGTTTATTAGCAGCACAGGCTGTGGTTGATGACCGGCCAGCATGAGTACATCAATACCAGTAACCCCTCTGGTGCTACACGCATGCACTCTGTCCATTTTGGGGGGTCGCCTTATTGAACGAACTTAACCAATGACTGGATGAGCGTACGTTTTCTGTACCGTAACTGTATCACGTAGATGTATGTATGGCATTGTCGAGTCGCGATGTGATGTGCAAGTGGCTTGCTGTTCTTGCTTCATCCTTAGGGGCACATAATCAATTATCGCATTTGCAGCCCGTGAGGATAATGATCGAGAATAAATTTGCTGGGATCGACCATGAAGGTAGAAATAAAACCAGGGTAAATCAAAGCCACTGAATTAGTGCACGGAATCATAATGTACATAGGCAATACATATGTACGTTCAACTCAGCAAAATGATGACTTACAGCACAAGTCAGCATTCGCGTAAGTCGTCATAATTTCTTCAATCCCGAGAGCGCCAACTTTGCCGGAGTTTACTGTAGTTTGTGTGTGAAACAGTGTTTAACGAAACACGCCTTTAGCACGTTTATTGTATACTTCTCACGCACGCAGTCTCTTTCTGTGGAAATTGTTGCCAGTGCTGCGTACTACATGTTTGCGATGCGTTGCCGAACACAGCTAAGCCAGTGTGGAGTAAGACTCCAAATCTTGGTCATTTCGCATGTGCCTACATGGCAATGATGGCTGGTCTCAGGAATGTTCAGACACTGTGCACCCAAAGAGCAGGGATAATGATAAGATGTATCGGCATCTTTCAATGACGGATACCGGCAGACACTATGCACCTTATAATGGATGTGATATTATTATATCAATACGCTGATGAGACTTACATCATCACTGATATCAGCTCCCATATTTCCAAAGACTTTGGGGTTATTGCTTCGCATTCCTCCTGTATTGAAGGAAAACAACCATCCATTTTGTTTATTCCTTTTCCAAATTATCAGCAACAAACTACCAGTGGGCGTCTTCTACTTAATAAGAATGAGGAATGAGAAAATAACAAAAACTGAAGTTCCTAAAACAAGAACTTTTTAAAAAACGTTTTTTCCCCACAATATGGTGAAATAAAGCAAGGGAGGTCTTTTCATGTTAACAACCTGCAGCTGTGTCAAATATAGATGTTTTAAAATGTTGAGCTCTACAATTGTTGACAGAACAGGGACGGAAAGCAGTCCAAGTTCTCAATTAGCTTTGACTTTCTAAAAATTACCATGACAGTTCTTGCTTTGTTTCTCAAAATATAGGCTAAATGGGCCTGTCCGTAAAACGTAGCAATACACAGACCTGGTTTGGGACGTTCCCTCCTTGGGGGTGGGGCTTGTCGCTGTACCTCCTCGCTCTCGCTCTCGCTGCCATCGTCATCATCATCTTCATCAACATCGTCGTCGTCATTGACAACATCAAGCCCTGGTATCTCATCCCCTCCCAGGAAGTCGTCCGATATCCCGATACGGGCATCCTCCTCTTTCAGTCTGTTCTGCATCCGCTTCAAGGTGCTCTCTGTCTCCTGGCAAAAGGGGCGAGAAAGGGAGGCAAGGTGGTGATTTTGTTGATCATATACCCTTGGCACTGGTTAAGAGTTTTGGTTCATTCTTTCAAGAAATAATCAGTTGGAGACAGTCACTAATGTGCAGTCACCACTCTTTTTAACCTTTTGGCTTTTCCCATTACATCAAGGTCACAGATTCTTTGTAAAACTCCCTCTAGCGGCTTGAAAGTAAAACATAAATTCTTATTGACAGATGCTCTGAGCATCCTAACTATTATACAACTACGACTATGATCACTGGGAATTGGGGAAGCCCTCTATATAACCACTTGTTTTTGAGGGTGCCAAGATGTATTACCTAACTCTTAAAAATCATACCTCTTTGCTCTAAAGGCTGTTTCCCGACGGTCCTTTTACAATATTCGAACCATATTTTTCATTGTGATTTTGTCTTTTGTCTGAGACACTTCAAAGCCAAGCTATTTCCAGCACATGCTCTACCCAATGGACTTGCCAGACCTTGTGTATGCGTGCAAACAAAAATAAAAAATGCCAAAGCATGAAGGCATGTAAACTGGTCCCCAGCTGGAAACCACTCATTTAGGTAAGCTTCAGGGTATAACCAGTAAACTGTGGTTGGCTCTGAGGATACACACTGCCAAATCTTCCCTGGTGAATTAATTAATTCATGGTGGAAAGCAATGAGCCCTAATGCAGTCATGTGCAAAAAATAATTGAACCCTTGGGGCTTTTGACAACACAACAATCTGGCAAGAAGTTTTTGCCTTGAGGCTGCAGCTGCCCTGTAAGTGCACTGTGATATGAAGTCTGTTTTCATTTACTACATGTACATGTATGTCCATACGAACCCTAAGCTGTGGTTTTTCTATGCTGACACAGGCTAACAAAATTCAGCACCAAAACAGAAATAAGTGCACTTTTTTTCTCATTTCCAAGTCCTCATAACAAGGTCTTTTGAGAACAAAACATCTGATGTCATGCCAACTAAGATGTTCAGTGTGTGTGAGCTTCCATGTACATATGGCTGTGCTACTAGGGTCGACCTCATACTCACATACTGAGTTTCTTGAATGACCTCTGATTCACTTCATTTTGTTCTGATCATTTTCTTGAATTGTTGACATCTCGAACTGGTTCATTCATTGTTTCTGATATTATTGTCATCAAAGACCCACTTTCCTTCCTTTTAATTTAGGCGTACAAATGGAAATTTACAAATGTGGAAATTCCACACAAACGAATGTGTAAAGGGTTTTTCCATAAATTTGCAAAGGCATACTTGAGAAACACAAGACAATGAAATCAGCTGATCCAAGGAAAGTTGTACACCTGTTAGCTTGACTCGAGTAAGGAGCTGGGGGTTTTGCATTTAGAAAATGTCTCTAACTTACCTCAAATCTGTCCTGCTCTGCTCTGGTAAATTCCTCTAGCTGGTGTTCTAGGTAGGTCAGATTGCGGAACCTCTCCAAGTAGGTCTCGTATTGTTTCTCTAGGTCTACCTCTAGCTTCTCGTATTCGTCCATGAAGGCCGGCCTGTAAATGGGTCACACAAGTGACGAGGTTTTAGACTGGCACCCAAATTACGTGTAAACGTCCCAGTGAATGCACAAGATGAAGGTTGGGTACCCAAGTAGTGATGCGACACAAGGAACCACACTGATTACCCAGACACACTTTATGCGCCAGTATTTTCCAGGTGGAGGTGTGGTTTCCTTTTCAAGAATTCTTTATTTTAAATCACTTTGAAACCCATAAGGGGTGAAGGGTTGGGGGGGGGGAGAATTTTTGCCCCCATGTACATTTTAGGTGTTTTGGGAGTTTTCAACTTTGATACATTGGTACACTCAGACCTACCAACCTTGCCGTACTTCTTCCTGAGGTCAGGCATTACCACATAATAGATTCAAAAGGTATTTAAATGAGCCTTCAGTTCATTTAAATTTTTAATCTACTGTGTGGTAATGCCTGAACTCAGGAAGGAGTACGGTTCTAGATTGGCAGGTCTGTAGACCGTCTACAGTTGAGTCCATCACATGTCCCTGCAAGTCCATCACAAGCCCATCACAAGTCATTTGGTCTTCAGCCAATTCACAAGCTATTCAGATGAAAATTGACAAAAGCACTTATTTGTCACCGCTAACCTTGTCACTTGCGACCAGTCTTGTGAAAGGACTAGTGACAGACTCATGGCTTCTGATCAGAGGTTTGAATTCAGTTGTTGGCCATGAGCTATTGGGCAATTCATTCCATTCTTCTTTCTGTCTCTTGACCAGCGAGCGTACAGTACGTGTCAACAATAGATTCAGCTGGGACAGAAATTGTCATGGACTTGTGTTCAATCTGTTGGGAGCAGCAGAATATTCTAAGCCATTTCTTGCCTAAGGCAATAGGATATGCATGCACACAACAGCCTGATGAGCCACAGTACGCTTGGGACAATCTTAACCTACTTTGACACAGTTCAGGTGAGAAAATGACAGCCATACAGAATAATTCTGTGTAAGAACAATGGTGCTGCATGATTGCTCTAGGAAAGAACGTGCTCCAGATGAAAGAAAGTCTTTTTATCCAAGTCGCAACTGACATGCTTATAATTCTGAGAAGCTTTCCTCTATGATAAGTCGAGTATTTGGCAAGTATTTTTCACTGGTTGCCATGGGTACTTTCACAGGTTCTTTCAAAACATGAGGAAAACACTCCACTAGAGAGAGAGAGGCCCTATTTCCACTGCCTTTTGGCTAGTTACATTCAACACCTTCCCCAGCTTCTTATCTGTTCAGTCCTTAGGCCCAACAATTGCCTGTGATCCTTCAAATCACTGGTACATGTACTTCTTTCCTGCACTGGAGTGTGAATAGTGCCACACAGGATAGTACAATTCACATGCTGCACAGGCATTTTAACATTTCAAAGGATTAAAGTAATAGTGGCCTCATCCCACTGACACAAGATGAACAGTGTAAACAAACCGACAGGCCAAAAAGGCAGTGCTTTTTTCCACATTAGAGCCTCCCAACTCAGAACTTTCTAGTGGGATGTGGACATGTGGACAGCAAGAGACTTTATTCATGAATCAGCCATGTTAAAATTGAAGTCATTGTTAACCCTTCATTTCGGCAACTTGACAGTAGACTTCATAGAAAAAAATGCCATCATGAGAAATAAAAGCCTGTCTACTCTGATGAATAATTTGAAATCCATGATGAATTTAACTCCATGTTTTGAGCAAGTGTTTTGAAACAAATGGAAAAGGAGGTTGGGAAAAAATCATCATAAAATAGTCTGGTACCATCCTGTTTAGCTATTTACAATTGATGGAACAGATACAGGGAACAGGATCCAAACTGGCTTCCTAGTGAATATGGTCTATACTAACAAAGGGTAATTGAACGACGATAAAAGAATGCTTTGACAAGCTTGTTGCTCAGGTGGAGGCACTAATGGGTACTTTTGAGGCACCTGACTACAACACTGGACTCCCTCATCCGTACCTGACAGATTGCAGAGTCTGCAATCGCTTGTGGTTCCTCTCAAGCTCCGCCTTCTTCTTATCGATCTTGGCTTCCAGGTTGGCCTCGTCGGACGCCACATTCTCCAGCATCTGCTGCGTCTTTTTAATGTGATGCTGTGCAAAAGAAATTTAAAAGAAAAAAAAATCCCTATGGCTTGTAGAGCAGTGTTGCAGTTGGATCCATCACATATCCTTTCACTAGACCGTTCATGAGTCCAGTTACAAGTACCAGATTGAAAAATGACAAAGGAATGCCGTGGGCACAGTTCAAGCTTGCAACTTTGGCTTAAGACTGACGACTTGTGACAGACTTGTAGGGACTTATGATGGGCTCATGGAAAGGTGCTTTCAGTGACTTCAAGAATTAAGCTTTGCAAGAAAAACAGGCTTCTTTCAGTCAGTAGGGAGCATTAGGACATCAATCTTCAGGTTTTGCTACATCCTGTACAGTCAAATGAAAATGGTCAAACTTCATCGGCCAAGTGTATCAAATTTTCAGGCATTCATGATGAGGGAAGGTGATCCTTCACCTGTGTTCACATCAGACCTTTTTCAAGTAATATTCAAGAACAGATTAAGTATTTTTGACACCTGCCAAACAAATCAAACTTTCTTAATGCCTCAGCAACCCTGCAATATCTCTTGCTTTCCCATTTGAACGACCTTTGACAGTACAAGGACTACAGTGCACTTTGTGGCCAGTTGAAAGACAACCTAATGCAGACCCTGCCAGATAGTAATATATGCAAGTCAGTTCAAAGCTTCATGGAGACAGACGGAGACCAACTGTGCGAAAATTGACAGTAAGTAGTATGGTTAAATATGGAAAAAATAATTCCATTAAGATGTACATTTCTACAGATTTCAATCCTGTGTGACATCTTGTCATTCTTTCTATAAAATGCCACTGCAATGTGCCCAGCAGAAATAATTTGCTGGCGTATGTAACATATCCCATCAAGTGAACGCGCAATGTAGGAATTTAATTTTGCTGACATTTCTAGTGGCACCGTCAGCAAAGTCTGAATAATATAACTACATGCTGCAATCAGCTTTCATTGTTGACTGACTAAACAACATTTCTAAACTGGGAGTAAACACCTCCAACTTCCAAGGATCTTGTTGTGCAAGTCATGTTTCTTGATATGCTATGGCATTTCCGACATAATTATTCCGACCTTCAATGAACTGCACGCTACTTCCGGCAATTTGGGCGTACTGAACGATACTGTATGTCATGTCATTATGGATTTGGGGTTTCTTTTGACAGTGCATAACATGTTTTATCTATGCAATGAACTGATAAGGTTCACAAGAGACAGAAAAATAAACATTGAGATTTCTTAACGTGACCCATTTTGTGGAAATGTGCGACACAGATAGACTGTCAATTACTGTCAATTTAAAAGTTGAAATAATACTAATTTGACATTGTTTAATTTGTTGATATTTGAATCCTTTGATATGTTTAGCTCAAATTTTGGACAATAAACAGAAGTTCATGAATTCCATATGGGGAAAAACATTTTCAAAACTTTTTATATGCAAAATTCAAATTTACATGACATAATCATCATAAAAAATGCTTAAAAAAAGATAAACCACACGAAAGTTAATTTTTTTATCTTTCTGGTCAAACTCCATGTAATGTGAAAACCCCTTACAAATTCAAATAAGGTTCTGACACTACTGATCTGATAAGTGAATTATATATGGACAATAAAAAATAAGAAATTTAATCACCTGTGAATGAAAGTGAAACAACACCAAATATAAAGCAGTTTTTATAGTAAGAGAAAAAGTGTGTAAACTGTGCACAAGGGTGAGACTGGAGAAATATGAGCTATCCAAGAAAAATTCACCGGAGTTTTCAGGGCCCCACAAAAGTGTAAGGTCTGTGGTTTACATTTGTGTTTGTACCTGAAGGTACCCCTTAAAATACCCATTTCTTGTGTTCTGTATATGTGAGCTTTTACAGATAAAAAAGGTCTTCCTGGTAAATTCAAGATTTTTCTAGATTTAAAACAGATCATTTGAAAAATCCTAAAATCAGGGAAATTGTGACAACAAATCCTGAAATCAGGAAAAATCCAGACAAATCTCACCCATGTTCATGTAACGATAGCTAAGGCAGGTTTTACCCCACATTGACGATGGGTGAATATTATCAAGCAGCAGATAGAAAGGAAACTTGTCTTCAAAGATCTTTTTTCCAGTGTCCCAGTATCCCTTTCTAGACGGGTTTTGACGATCAGAAGAAAAAATCTTGTTTACATAGACCTGCAAAAAACTTCCCCAGCTACTAGTTCAATCTGCCTCTTTCCCCTGACTCAATCTATTAGAGTGTCCTTCTTCACACAGACAGGAAAACCTGAGTCTTCATGGGGGACTTTTATGACTAACAATTAAATGACCTGGGACCAATTTTCTTGAGAAATACGGAGACAGCAGACATACCTCCACTCCCTTGATGCTTCCGTGTAAACCCTTCTCAATCTCATTGATCTCAAGAGGTTTGTTAATAGCCGTCGTCCTTAATTCCTGTCAACAAGAGAGAGAGAGAGAGACAGTAATGAAGGAAAACAACAAAAAAATTATTTTTGTTTGTTTTTCTGATCCGCTTTGGTTATGTTTGATGTATGACATGACAGGTTTCTGTTTAACGAACCCCATTCAAAAAGCACTTTGGGCTTGTGAACATTTACTTGTCGTGTTGCCTGAGCAACAAATGGACAGAAATATCCTAAAAGAAACTGTGGTTCTTGATGAAATGTGATTCAACTGAAAATAACATTGTAGGCGTACATGTACAAGACTGTCAGTATTTGTGAGTCGCCGACATGCACCGGAAACTTCAAATTAATTAAAAATGAAACAGATTTCATAGGTTTCCAAAATGTACGTGGGAATTGGCCAGGTGTATTCTCAGTGTAATCACATGGATCGACAAAGAGATTGATTGACAGGAGAGGCATTTTACATGTAAACCACTACGTATTTCTTATAGCTGACTCCCCCCCACCCAAAATATAGACACTAACAGATTGGAGAAGCCACCAACACAAGGTTGAAAAGCTCTGTTGGTAGAGCACTGGTACCGTATTCTGAAGGTTGCGTGTTCAAATCCTGCTCCAGTGAACTTCTGTATCTTCATAATTCCTTTGTTTATAGTGTTAAAAAACCTTCACTTGTTTCAAAATCTACTCAATTTCATCATCCAAGTGTAATATATTGATGGCCCAAGGAGAACTTCATATTATGTACATGTACACAGTGAAACCTCTCCTCATGTTCAAATTTTGTTGGGAGTATGAAGAGTACATGTACATGTATGCCAATGTTTGATCACATAAAGGCACTGAGGCTTTCCATGGTAGCCATCTTGCAGGGCAGTTGTTTTGTCCCACAGGGAATCCTCCTTTGTGCATACCCTGTGGAACAAAAGCACTGGCCCGTAAGAAGACAGCCATGCAAACCGTCCATTGGACTTTCACACTTCCCAGAAAAAAAATGGACCAGCAGTTTACAGCATACTGGGTAGGACGGTAACATTAATCACCACATTAAGGCAGGCAAATACACAACAGGGAAATGCCCACTGGCAGACAAGTAAACAACTGAGCCAACATTTGCCAATCCATTACAATAAAAACACAAACAAGTGCCTCATGTTTACATATACTGTGCATGTTTATGAGACATAGATACCATGCAGTACATGTATTCTCCTATGACTTGGAAATGATACTCCATTCTCTCCTAGTTACCTGATTAATTGCCCAACTAAACCACATGCCACGCAGTACTATTCCACAAGTAATCTGGCCCCAGGTGTGGCATTATTTTTGGTCAAAAATTTAAACTTTTCAAAACTACAAGATATCATACCAGTACATAACTAAGTGGGATACCACAATCACAGACTTTTGGAAGTAATTTGTAGAAAATCTTTGAGATGTGATGCATGTACCATATTACCATAACTTTAAGTTAATAATTTTTGCAACGTCCCATGGCTGGGTCACAGAGTGATATTTGGAGGCCGCATATAGTAGCCAAGTTCAACACACAGACTTGTGAATGAGTTAAAAAAAAATGTAAATGAGTTGCATAATTCATACTTCCGACCAATTCTGCCCGAGTCTCTTATGCAATGGATCCAACAGAAATGAAATTGGAAACAATTTAATTAATGAGTCTTATGCAATGGGCCCAATAGAAATTAAATTGGAACAAATTTAACCAATGTCTTGCAGACAGCGGTAAATACCAGTAGGTTGCATTTTAATTCAGTGTGAATTTCTTTGAAAAATCAATTTAGCTTCAATTTCCCTCCTATTTGGTGAAAATTTCTGCTACGGAATTGTATTTAATGTCTTTGTCAACTTTAGGTCATAGCAAATAAATGCATCAGTGAATCTAAAATTATCCTAATTATTATTCAATTCATTTTGCATGAATACGAGCAGTACAAGCCTCCTTTAAAAGTGATACCAAATTTCATCATATACACATGTAGGTTAAATAAATTTCCACTACTCACATTGAAATAAAAACTGAAATTCGGTGTTCTATCCTTGTTCATAGTTTTTACTTTCTTTGGGATTATATCTAGCTGTTGTTTACAGGTTGAATTTTATTCAGGAAACCAGCATGGACCTCAGGTGATGTTCCTTCTGAATCCAGACCTTGATATTAATGCTAAGGGGTGTTTGTGTTGTATCACTAAAGTGGGGTAAATGATACATGCTGGAATTATTATTACTGAAAATGGGTCACTTGGGAGCCATTCCCATAGGAATGTGCACAAAATTTTTCAAACTTTACAGTTCCATAATTCAATATTCCCTAATCCGATCTTAACCAAACTTTGCATGTTTTCCTTTCAGACCCTAATCTATCATCCCTCAAAATGTGGACATTTTTTCCTCCTTTCGGTAGTTGGAGCATTAGGAAGACACTGAAATGTCTCCCTAATGACCGATGTCTCCCTAATGTTGAAAAATTTACCACAAAATTTCTCCCAAGTGACCTATTGCTACCCATAGTGTTTTGTTTTGTTCCAATACTTATTTTGGAGTTGGCAAATCATCCCAAAAATCAGCAGGTACCTTATTGGTACATAACCTGCAAAAGCCAATTATAATTTGCGTCAATTATGGCATTTTAATAATTCTGCAGCTCACACGATAACCAAGAACTGGGAATTTGCATCATTTAACAATTGTTGCCTACAGTGTAGGGGTCCATGGTGTTTTGCACACCCAAGGGGGCAAATGGCACTTGGGGTGAAGCTGATGGCACATTTGCCCCTGAGGGTGAACAAAACCCATGCACCCTGTCACAGCAGGCAAAAATTGTTTTGTTATGCCACGGTGATAGATTACGCTGGAACGGTGTTTTGAGTAATATGTGCATATTTTATTGCAAGATAAATTAAAACACTTTGACAAATTGAAACACTTGAACAGCAAGTTGGATCTTAAATTACAAGGAAAATTATTAATTGCGATGTCCTTTCGTTGACCCCTGTTTTGTTTTTTGGGGGGGAGGGAGCAGGGAGAAATCTAGGATTTATACTAAAACTGGTTCACTAGAGAAACCTAGGATTCAACAGCACTGGGGGTTTTGTCGACTGGTGGAATTTCAAGACATTATTTACACTAAATTCCGTTGAAAAGTACTGACAAGAGTGAAGAGCAAATGAGAAAAGACAATAGCATGAGATACCACCGCTGGGAATATGAAACATACACATTTTACAGTGACCAGGAGGAACATACATGTCCTCTGCCTTGGTGTTGGTTGCTGTATTTCATAAATTCTGGTCTGTGGTGAGCCACATGTCATGTTGTCATGATGATCGTGAACATGCTCTCTGTGTTTAAATAGAATTTGAGAGTGGTTCCCTGACTCCCCTGGCGACAGGGAACTCAGATACTCAGATTATACATGTGCCCTGATTTAATTGGCAATAAAACTGCTCTGGCCTAGCACAAACAACTTCAAGATCAGGTGTCAGCATCCAACCTGCCTGTGTGTGTGTGTGTGGAAATAATGTTTACATTTAACCCAAAAAGTGGCATTTTCTGTCAACTTCTGAAATTTAATCAAGGTACAGGAAGTTGAGGTTTCAGACAATGCCAACTTCTTACCCTCAGCTCAACCTCCTTCCCAAGTAAATCATACAGACTTGCTCCCTTGGTTGTAATCTGTGATGCAAGCAGACGGCATGCTTTCAGGTCTGAAATCTGAAAAAAATAATGGAAGAAAAGCACAGTCCTCTTAATATACATGCAGCCTTTAATATTTTTTACTTTCAATACTCACTAGGTTTATCAACAGAGAATGTCAATATACATGAATGTAGTTCCAATACATGTTATTTATATTTCTTACATAAAAAACAGCTGATATAATATTTGGAAGCAACATTTGAGTTTTAAAACAATGCTTTCCAGCCAATGGGACCGGTAATTATTCAAATTTATGTATCATCATGTACATCTATAATAGTTGAAAATGATTAATAGAGCAATAGACGCCATTTGGAGTGAATTGCAACTGATGACAAAATTAAGTAACACTCAATAAATATGATTATGAATATGATAGTCTGACTCCAGGAAGAACATTAACGCTGAATACAAGGTCAAACCTGTTCTTGAATTCAGCATGTCATCCTGAAGGAATAAGGTACTGCATCACTATGCATTGCGGGATGTACATTGTAGAATCACAAGAAATGATAACAAACGAATGAACCCAACTCAAGTATTCCATGACAGCTTCATGGGATGTAGAGACGCTGGGACATTTATGACAAGGCTCTCTAGGTTTAGAAAGTCCAAGAGGACCTTTAAACTCATAGCTAAGAAATCCACCAATATTAACATGTGCCTAAATGTAATGTATTACACTACTATAATATTCATATTTTTTCCAGCCTTCATTACATATACTTTGGTGCAAATTAATACTTGTAAAGTACAGTGCAGAACTACCAGTACTTAGTAGCCAGCGAATATGGTCTTACGGTATGGACCCAAGGAATGTTGTGTTCACCTACAGTTTGTTTGTCCTGGACGTTGGGAAAGCAAATATGTCAGTGTGCCGTCACACTCAGTTGGGGACATGTACACTGGAATATCTGTTCCGGTCATTTCCTTGACAAAGTCATGGAGGATAGAGGACGGAAATTGGAAAACGTAACTGTAACTTTGCTGAAATCTGGCACACATAAGCTGGTTTTAATGCAGACTAGCTTTTACATGATTCTTTGAGTTTGGGAATATAAAGTTTAATTGATTGGCAGACTCACAAAAGTTATTTTTGTAAGTTGTCACAGTATGTAAAGCCAAACTATTTTTTAATAAAATTTTCAAGTTGAACTTGGAATAACAAGTAAATGTTATTACAAGACAAGTTCTGCCATTGTTTGCATTTTCTCCATTTACAAAGTGCATTACCTTGTATTCACAAACTGCAACATCAAATTTATTTTCAGAGAGTTATCCGTCTACCATCATCACTCTATGAAGTTTCTACCAGTATGTATCACTTAAGGCAAGTGTTTACAGCCTTATGCCAGGGGCTTAACCTTGTTACCAGAGGTCTTTGTTCAGTGCAGTGTAATAATCAAGAATTCAAAAAGGTTGCCATTCTGTAGGTCAATTTTCCTGGCACTGTCCTTTGCTACAACTGACAAGGTAGTAAGGGGAGGGTCTTCAGATTAAAGGAGTTACAATAATGATGAATAACAGGTCGTGAGAACTTTACGGGTGATCAGACCTTTTGAAGAAAGGCATTTCAGAGGAAGAGGGGCGTTAATGATTTGATTTGTGATCTTGGCAGGGAATAAAAACTTCCCCTCTGAGATGGGAAAACAGCGAGGGATTTGAGTTACTAGCAGTCAATACCTACAATCAGATTACAGAGATCCTTGAACTACATGTTTATGTGTAAGACACCGTTAAACCTTGACAATACCTTGGGTGGGAACCTGGACTGTCCTGGATCAGATTGCAAAATTTTTGCCAGTATCAATGCTTAAAGAAATGCCAACAGGTGTGACAATGAGGCTGGGATTTCAAATTGATACAAATCTCAGATACAGCTAAATTTTAGACAACTCAATCAAAAGTGATTCCACATTCTAAACTTTTTTATAGGGCAACAGGGGAATACACGTAAAAGGAAGATGAACGCCATTTGGATGATTGACCTTTGCTAACTTACATGTACGTGGTGAGTTTGTACTACAGGACCATTTTCATTTAAAAACATGCCCTCTTTTGTTCCCGCTCAGGGCCGATATCTGTGCAATACAATCTGACAATACAACCCATAAAATGTACCTTCACGCCCAACTTACATGTACATGTAACTTCATTTTCTTCTCTATGTGCCTCCATGTATTTTGAACGGTGCATGTATTTCAGAGTCTTTTTGGTTTATACGTACACAAGTAACTTTCCATATTTGTGAGTAACATTGTATTGTGGACAGAACACCCCACTGCCAGTAATAATGGCGTGACCAACGAACATAAAAAAATTCTTGGATATTTTGCTGCACCAAATTTCCTGCTCTTTGGTTATTTATCATTTCGGAAGGGCACAGCAGTAAGTGAATGAGAACCCCCCCTTTTTTCAAAGAAATGTTCAAGCTTCCAAAGTCTTGGCTTCTTGTTCCTTAGAGGCCACAAAACTAATTTCTGAAAAGGAACAACACCATTCATCTTACTTCCTTACTTACACATGTAATTATTTACCGGTAGCTACATATACCAATGGATATCAACAGCACTCTCATGTGCGCACAAAAAAAAGTGCGGTGGCCATTCATAATGCAGCAACAGTGGCATCTTAACAAAAGAAAGGAAGATTAATGTAGCGTGCTGATGAACAGTGGCCCAGCTTTGCACACTGATAATGGGAGATATTCCCTTTGTAAATTACCCTACATGTACCGGTACTAATTAATCCTGCACTGCAGTGCATCCCTGAATGATCCAATTCCACTGAGCAAATTTAGGGATTTCCACAAAGTACATATACCGCACATTCAACTAAAAATAAAATCTACAGTAGACAATAAAATGTATGTTTGCAGCCAATGTCATGTACAACGTACATGTACATGAGTCAGTGTGATAGGGACCTTGTTGCAGACAAGAAGCGCAACTCCACATCACTACGATACAAGCCGGAATCTTCTAATGGTTGCTTCTGTATAATTATTTTATTGGGCGTACAAGAACAACGACAACATTCTGGAAACACAGAAACAGGAAGAGGGCTTAATTAGAAATCTAACTCGAATCGATAAGTTTCAAACTATTCACTATGTTCACTTTCCCCAGTGAAAAGATTAACATAAATTGACATTCTACTAGAATATGTTCAACTACGTCCAATACTACTAAACTAGTCATTAAACCAGATATCGCCGTCATTGGAATAAAGCTAAAACTAGAATTAGTGGGCCAGTCATGAATAAAACAAACAGAAGGCAGAGTGAAATCAAGCCATTGACGTGATAAAATTGAGTCTAATTTGTCTAATGTACAAACCAGGAATAAATATTCTATGGATAGCCAGACTAAGAGATATCTAGTAAATTGAAAGCAAATCTACATGTACATGCATTTTTACATTAGCAATCACTAATGCAATGAACAGTGGTCCAGCTTTGCACACTGATAATGGGAGATATTCCCTTTGTAAATTACCCTACATGTACCGGTACTAATTAATCCTGCACTGCAATCTTATCGTATCGTACATTTAATCTGTGTAATTCAAATCTGAAATAAAATCATTCCTTTAAATTGTTCTACAAATGTATTTACCTGAAGGTTTTCTTTTCCCAGACTTGTACCGTAATACACAGGATACGATGAAATGATTAAAAAATACAAAGAATGTCATTGTTATTAAGTTGCGCGCGGACGCAATGCTTCTGCGCGCCGCTACGCAGCAGTCCAGCTGTTATTCAAACCAGACCTCTTCCATGGGTACAGGTACTTCGGGCCTGTTTGTTTCACGCTGATCCAGATCACGATCACTGATCCAACGCTAGTTCACCGACACCAGAACCAGACTAACGGATGACATAAAGCAGCTTCAGGATCACTGATTGAGATCCAGATCCGTGTGAAACAAATAAACAAACAGGCCCCTTTTTCTCCACTGTACCACTAGTTCCAGGGTTACTGTACCACTAGTTTCAGGCACATGCACATGTACATGTGCATTTTAAGGATTGTACAATAATTGCATGTACATGTAGATGTACATGCACATGCAATGCAATTATGGTACAATCCTTAAAATGCACTTTTAACCTTATTTTGAATCTCTACTTGGCCATTTTAAAAGGTGTTTGCACACTTTTTTGGTTCTTATGCAGATATGAGTCTCCATATTTGACGGGCAAAACTGTGGTGTCATTCTGGGCAGAAAACTCCAAAGCCAAAAACATTTTAGCATGCACACAGAGGCAACCTTTGATATTACATGTAAGCTGTGCCACATTTCTTTGGTCATCTGTTACTGTAAGACCATTGCTATGAGCAAAGTGTATCTTTTTATATACAGAAATGTTTCAATATATAAAGCAGATTTGGTTCAAGTGTCTTTTCCAGCATCATATGACATCATGACAACAGCAACTTGAAAATGTCCGGGAAAACATGGACATTATTGGGGAAATTTTAACCCCAAAAAAGATGTCAAATAGATTTTAAAAAGAAAGAAAATACTTCACAAAAGTGCCAAGGGAAAATGGACTTGGACGATTGGACTTGTTCATGATGAAACCATATATGCACTGCCATGACAAAATTCTATGTGAGGCCCCCCAAAAATTAGTTCTGCTTCCGATTTACGTACCTCTTAAAAAAAAAAGGGTCGGTAGGTCTGAAATTTTTTTTTGGGGGGGGGTCAATTTTTGTTGCTGATTGTAAGGCATGAATGGGGACAAAAGCTACCGAAAATTGCCTCCAAAAGGGATAAAAACTTGCCTTAATCTATGTGAAAATTTCTGCAATTCTGCAGTCGACAATTCTTAAGAATTATGGACAATTCACACCACTATGTACAATGCTAGTCAGGCAGTGACGATCTCAAACTGGCCAACAATGTCCGCGTATTGTGTGGTAAGGGTCCATGATGCATCCAGAAGGGCGGGCAATAAACCTTGTGCCACAGCAAGAAATTTTGCGCAAGCGCGCTCGCTTCAAGTACATGTACAAGCAAAACAACCTCAAATTTAACTTGTAAACATACAGGTAGAAAATAACTCACGCCGACAACAGACTGAGTTCTGTGAATTAACTTGCAGAAATCTTCTTGGAATGTACATGTAGATGTTTTTTGAATGGCTGTAAGGTTGCGAACGTGTACGGCCAGAGTAGTGTCAGGACACCATGGGTGCTTCAAGCGAGCCACTCGTATTAACACGAGTATCAACCTGAGTGCTAGAACAGCTGGAGTACGACCCATCGGTCAGCGAGAATATACTCTCACTAAAGGGGGAGTTTACTCCTGGACACAATCTATATTCAGAATTTGCATCTTGGCATGCACAGAAAAAAAAGCCCATTTTAGCTTGTTATACCATAGTTAAGCTCTGAAGACAAATCACACCGATTTCAATTTGGATGCTTCCATATTTATGAAAACAGATAAAATCAGAGCAATCATGTTTTACTCAGAGGTCACGTGCTCTTTAAGGACACAATGTACATGTATGTCATTGTGGGATCTGGCCAGGTTGGGGTTCCATTTTGTTTTGTATGTACAAAGAATGTTAGCCAAGTGGTCCCGGCAGTGTTGGATTTTGATCAATTGGGGCAGCTCTCTGACAAAAGAATGTCAGTGGATTTCACCGTTACATGTACATGTACAATGTACGTCACAACAGTGCCTTGCAAGCAACATGGCTGCATATTCTTGGACCAAATTAATTATTTTTCCTCTCTCACAGTAGTGGAAGTGCACTGGCAGA
This sequence comes from Acanthaster planci, assembly GCF_054643075.1. Lineage (NCBI taxonomy): Eukaryota > Metazoa > Echinodermata > Asteroidea > Valvatida > Acanthasteridae > Acanthaster > Acanthaster planci. The sequence continues at coordinate 20,039,288 of NC_141783.1, read as the reverse complement.
GAAATTGAATGTCCTTCTCGTGGGATGTAATTCTGCTTTCACAACAAAGGTTTGGAAGATTTCAATATCATGAAATTTCACCTGTTTAATGTGGCAAATGCTCATCAGATCACTCGGACTGCATTACCTCTGTATAACCACTTACCCAGAGCGTGCGATTGTGTATTAGAAGTACTGTGCGTGTTACACGTCTGGTTATGCAATTAAAGGATATTTCTGGAACTATAAGGAAAAGACAAAAAGGGCATCGCCGCTTTATCTTTTTCTTCGACTTCAATTTGTCCCCCCCCCCCAAAAAAAATGAATATTGCTGAACTACAAAGAGCGTCATGTGAGTGTAGGATGAAATGTTGCTGGTCTGGGCAAACTGGAAAAAAGTTAGATGACAGGTTGTATGTGAGAGCATGTACCGGTGGTCTCTGTTTCATTTGTACCTAAACAGTCGCATTTATAACAGCCAGGAAATATTGTTGATTTCCCTTACTTAAACCGTGTACTTTTTTTTACACTCCTCTTCCCTCTAAAATCCCTAAAATGTACAGTCTGGTGCCATTAATATTTATGATTCCTCTAGCGCAATCTTCTCTATGTATGGCTGTAGGAGCTGGGGGCTTCACAGTGCTCGCACGTTTAATAAAAAAGTCACTTCTCTCGTGATGATGGAACACCCAAAGGTCGCAGGATAAACTTTTAGAGCCAGTTACAATGCATGCTTTAAAAAACAAATCCTGCCTCATTAGTCTGAGATATGAAATTGAGAAAGGATGTATTGCATTCTGGATGTTAGACATCACAGAATGTGGTCATTGGCTATTTATGAGCATCATTAATCATGATTTGTGGCACATGATCCGCCTAATGTTCGGCACATGCAGTTGTTCCACACAACGGACAAAACCCCTTGTTTTAATGGCATATCCAGCGTCAGGCAAAATTGACCCAAATCATCTGGTCTGCAAACAACCCACTACTTGTGACTGCCAATGCGCAGAGTGCAAACAATGCTGGTGATACATGTAATCATGATTTCATCTTCAGTTAGCCTGAGCATAATGCTACATGTACATGTACATTACATGTACATGTACATGTAATTGTTGTATGCGCAGCACTTGCCAAAAGTATCGAGATTTGACAGAAAATGTTAACAAAGAAATTTGTACTAAATCAGACTGTAGAATCAGGTTCTTAAAATTCCTTTTTCCATTTGAGTTAGTTCTAAAATCTCAACCCAAAGGGAAATGGAACAAGAAACACATAAATGTAGGTCATCAAGAAGTATGCGTTGAGTGGCTTTTCCACAACAAAGTCATTTCTCACACAGTGACATGTACACATGCATAAAACTCACCACTATAAATTACCCAGTATGATAACACTTTATGCTAAGATTGACCTTTCTTTTTCTTTAGAGAGAAACCCTTCTGAGCCAAATCATACGACGGAATTTGCGATGCAGAACATTTTCACAGTTTTGATTTTGAAAGTTAGAGGTACGAGATTTTCATCCCACGAGATTCTTTCTCAAGGAAAAAAAGACAATGATCAACACGACAAACAAGCTAGAATCACCAAGGCACAGCTGAAAGTGACAAGGGATGACTAGTGGAGAGCAACTTATCGGGCAAATAGCGTGCTAAAGGAAAGGGAACATGTGATGATATCCTTGTCCTTGTAAGATATAAAGCAGGATTTCTGGCTGGTCAATGTAACAGGTGCTTTCTTGCAGATAAACATCTACATGCATGATATCGGTGCACATTTGTTGATTTATATGGAGACACAATACTCCACTGAATTCCAGATTTTAATCAATCAGCAAGGAGACACAATACTCTACTGATTTCCAGATTTTAATCAATCAGCAAGTTCATTAATACAGAGGAAAACATGACGCATATATATTAGAACAGATGTACATGCACATATAGGTCTGAAGTGCAACATACGTCACACCATGCAGATTAGCTAGGCCTATGGATGTTTATGTGTACACATCGTTGGGCTGAGGTGGTTTTTTTGTGTATTTGCAAACCCAAACCACAGAAAGAAAAGCATATTTCTCAGGTCTGAAAATGTCTTGGTCAGGATTTCCTTGGAGGCTGCCTAAACCTATAAGAGTGAGGTCACCTGACGACTAATCAACTGCTTTAAGTAGATTTCTTGAAATGACAGCACTCTCATTGGCTAGCGTGTTGGGTTGGACAAAATCAGCATGCTCACAAATATCTGACATTATTTTGGAGCTGTTGTAGATTCTGTTGAAACAACGGATGACACTCAAACAGGTTCCCTGCTGTCAGTTGTCATCATAATCAAATAAGACACATTTACTATCTTTGGCATTAATCCTGATTAATAATGAATAAAACAATTTTTTTTTTCGTCCTTACCTTTGAGGAGATGTCAAAGGATAAGGACGATGCACCATCGTTCTCTCCGTCTTCCTCCCCGTCTCCTACATTGGTCCTCATGGCTCCATAAAGGACTGACGTCACCTTCAGGAGCTCCTTGACGGCGTAACCGTCTGCCTGGTAGAGCTTCTTGGTGTTTAGCTTGATATGGGCTTTGGTGGCCTACAGACAGACAGACCAATTTGTTGCTATTGTTTTTGTAGGACGAAAGGCGATGGCTCGAGCTGTAAAAACTGCCCAATGGAAGTATTCTCCCATCATGAAAACCTAAAGGTTCAAGCAGTGTGACCATATGTCACAAAATGAACCACAAGTCCCCACAACCACTTCTGATTAAAGGGAATTAAAAAAATCTTGTATAATGCTTATAAATGTGACCCGCTCCAGGAAAAGGTGATATAAGTTGCAAAAAAAAGAGTTATATACATGACTGGAAAGTCCACATTGTAAGCTTTCATTTGGTATATGATAGAGCTCCGTAGCCTTTCCTGTTATGACACATTTGCATATTAATTAGTTCCAGGCAATTGAAATTGCAAAACCAAGAAAACAGGCTTTGAAATATCTGGCTCTGATGTGGGTTGTAGGCATTTAAATCTGACTTAGCAACCAACATGCTCTTGTGTTACAACCACCTTCAAAATTCACACAAGGACTAAGGAATTAGTATTTTCAATGATTTTGTCGGAAAAAAGGAACTTTTGAATCAAACGTTGAGCGTGCCATTGCTCATAAATGCATGGTGCGACTTATATCACCTTTCCTGGAGCGGGTCACAAATGAACAGGAACCCGCAACATTTTTCAACCTTTTTTCAACAAATTTGACCAAATTTACGACACGTAGAATGCCAAACTGGTGGATAACTAAAGCAAATAGCGATAGCTCAGTATGAAATAGTACAACAAAATTATTTCACAATAGCCTTAAGACCTATTTTGTGCGATGTGGGCACATGTACCGTACATGTATCTATATAAACATTGACAATCATAGTGCTGTTTATTAAAAAGTCATGCTGATGACCAACAAAGTCTCGTCGAGTCTTTATTTGTCGCTGTTGGAATATATTAGCTCTTACTGGTACTTTACAAATCAATGTAATTTAAAACCAATTTTAGATAACCATGCTCTGCTCTACTGTTCAAACAAACACTGTCATGCGTGTGTGCCTGTGATTGTGCCGTGCACCTAAGCAAAGAGTACCATCGACGAAAGCCTGTCACAATAAACGTTAATAGGTACAGTACGTGAGGGTCAAGGTGTGAACTCCTATGAAATTCTTGCATTACTTCTCCATTTGCACACTGTGAGGAAGGGGCGGGACCAGAATAGAAGAAGAAATACAAGGCAAGGCTTACCATAAACTGAGCCACGGATTTGATGAATATAACCCTGTCTTGTTCAGTGTCTGTGTCTGTCGGTATGTCAGCATTAGGGTCATACCTAAACAGGAAAAAGAAATTGGAAAGATTAATGTAAAAGCTGTGATGGGAATTTCTGCCCAGAGTATCGTGTTAAAGTTCTGACATAAAAAACATGCATTCTCAGAAAGCTCACAAGCACAGCTTATTGAACAAGTTGCTATACTTACAGTGTTAATTCAGCCTTTGAGAAATGGACCAACCGAATGACCAATAATAATTACAGGTGGCAAACTGTATGTGTACGTGCAACCATGCGCATGTACATGAAACCTCTCCAATAGAGCACCGAAGTGACTACGTTACACGCCCAATCTTGTGTGTAAAAGGCATTAGAGCAAGAACCAGCACGTGAACCAATGCGCACGCGTAATCCATTCATTTGTATGGCATTTACCGGTTCTAAATGACGTCACACTTTGGTACTCTATAGCAGGGGGTTCTACCCTCCTCAATCCCTCAAAATCCTGCAAATCCTCCGAGAGGGTTTGTGAGAGATTAATTTAGGAAGACCACGTACCGTTTGACCAGCCAAATCAGGACTTCTGCTACCAGTGGAAAGTTGGGTGTGCGGAAGTTCTCCATGGATATCAGGCGAGGGTAACCCAACGCCCTCATCATCTCCGTAAAATCTGAAAGAAAAAAAATGGAATTACCATCATTTTTGGATATACCGGTAAGCCGTGCTGCGTAGAAGCCGTAGCATGCTTTGGAGAGAGTTGACCTGTTGGATTATACTGGGCAGGTGAGCCACTTCGACAAATGATACAGACTGTGTGTCCAGCAGGGTTTCTAGCCAAAGTAAGTGTACTCTGGCGGTTAGGGTTAAAATCGTGAAATTTATGAGTATTTTGCCCATCCACACCAGGAAAGATTGACAGTTTATACTCGTTTATCATTGTCAGTAGCATAAAAGCTTGACCAATTGCAAACAGTTCCTTTCTTTTTCCTGTTGTTATCTGATCATCTGCAAAGGAAAGCTGCATTGGTCACTGGGAAAAGGCAAAAGCCAATAATATCGTTTGACTTGTCAGTGTCAGGAAACTGCTTCCCAGGAAATAATTACACAGATTGCCATTAAATCACAGTTTAATTGTAAGATATTTGATACTCTTACCCTATTGGTACTAGCAATGAAAAAATTAAAAAAAAAAAAGCTACTTACTTCTCAAGTCTCTGTACGACATTTTGTTTCTACCGCAAGAATGTTGTCATTAACATCCAAGTCTCGTTTGATCTCGGGAGATTCCGCTGTCTTTGGATCTGATCTGTTTCCCGACTCTTCCTAGTCGTCCTTCATAATGAAAAAAATCTAGACTGGAAGCGGAGCTAACGCCATTAGGAAATAGACTGGCTGTACGGTCTTTTTTCTTGGTCACAACCTGCACAGGTGGATTTGCCGATTTGCCAAGGGCGAATTCTGGAAGGGTGTGATATGAGTAAAATTGACAAAACTATAGAGACCATTTGTATGGATTTTAACATTGAGGTCTCACTGCAATTTGACGAAGCTACTTTATTGCAATAATGAGCACCTTGGGTACGATTTAGGCCCTACAGGTCTTATATATTCTGGAAAGAGGACCGTACCGTTATTCGCCGTTGGCTCATACGGTTTTAATAGCTCCACGGTTTGTTTAAACATTTTTAAAGCATAAAAATTACAGGCCATCGCTGTGAAAGTGTTGCTTTACTTGGTATTCATATTTCTGGACTATTATATTTGCGACCTTTAAAATCCTATGAGTAATGGATTCGTTCTTGGAGTAGTTTTTATGGACATGGCAAAATTCAAATATCTCTCTTTTTCCTCCTTTTTTCGGGGGGGGGGTGTTTTTTATGTGTGGCTCTGAAAAAAAACCAGGAGTTTTTTATTCATCCGACTATTTCAAATATGTTTTTGAAAATGTGTGGCTCTGCAAAAGAGCGGTTTGTGTTTGTGCCGCCCGAAAATCACGACACTTTACGGGAACTTTCTTTTCATGGCGTTGTCAACTTGCTGCATCCGAATCCAAGTTGTCTAGAGCTAGGTCTAGGTCTTCGCTCCAATGGAAATGCGTGGAGACGCGCAGACAATAGACCTAGCCGTAGCTCTGGAAGCCCGAAACACGGCCACAGACTCCAAAGGTGTCGACTATGCTGAGCAGTGTAGTGGGTATTTTTCTTTTAAGGACACACTGAGTCGCCTCTTCAAAAGGACTGGGAGGCAACGCAGCTTTACGTTATGGTGTCGCCAGTTGCGTCGTGCTGTTGTCCTTATACCATCTTGCATATTTTGTGGCTTAACATTCGTACTTTGCTCCTTTCGTCGCCTCACACGTGTCACTCGTGTCACACGTACCCCGTCGCACGTTGTCGTGTTGTGCGTTGCGCTGCGTAGCCGTCCCCCGAGGTTTCCCCAGAGTGTGCACCACTATACCATCATCTCTCACACGTCTGAAAACAACCTCTTCTGTCTCCTGTAAGTCCCAGTAGCCTTGTCGTAAGTGTACAATTGACCTTTTTCTGGTATCCTTGAGACTCTTCCTATCATGGGAATCTCGAGCACTTGTCAACATCATGCACTAAATGAACGCGTGACTTTTATTTGCTTGATTGGCACCATTAGGGCCTACATATTTCAGTTATTTTAGCCTTGTAATTTCAAATGGATTCCATCCAAAATGAATTGAACTGATTCCAATTTTTTTTCTCCTTTTCCAACTAATGAAAACATCTTGTCAGAAACGAGTGATTCCAAAAAAGAAGATGACTTTTAACATCGCAGATGTCGTGAATCACACTTAAACCGCCTCTACTTCTGTGACGCTACTTTCCAGTGTTTGCTCCTAGTGTACTTCCAAAGGTGACCTGTTTCATGTCGAGTTCGAGTTAACGAAGGAAAATAAAATGTACGTATTTTCTGGACCTGCAGGCCCGTTGCCTGACCAGAGACTCGGGGGGGGGGATCGTCAAACCAAAAGTGGAACTTTGGGCACTGTGAAAACATATTTTATACAAAGGCCTATCATAATGTGCTTTGGAACACAACATTAACAAGTCCCATGTTTGTCGCGAACCGAAGGATGCATGTTAGACTTGCATAGGTCGCCTACTTCAGCTTTCAATATTCACGGCGTATTGTAAATTGCCTGGTAGCCTATATGAATTTCACCCAGCACCTTGAATCGGGCGCTGGGTGCCGGTGACGAGTGAATGATATGAACATAATTATTTAAAAAATCTCAGAAAATCCCACAAAAAATTCAGAAGTTCTAAAAAAAAAAAGTTCTAAAAGTTCTAATCGGAACTTTGCAAAATCGACATTTATGAATCAGAATATTTGGAGTTTGATTAAATTTCACCTTTTGTGAAATTGGAGGTAAAATGTAGCTCCATACACAAACGTTAGAAGCGAAAATTCGAAGTGCCCATAGGGTCCGCGCCACTCTCAGAATTCTTTAATTTGTAATGTGAAGCAGCGCGCGAACCAGTGTTTTCATTAAACCTAAACTTTCTCGAGTCCTAAAAATTATTTTAGTGTCCTTGCTGGGTGGGCCATGCAGCAATTCTTTTTAAGACCAGTAAAATGATAAACAACATGGATTACACAACAGTAAAAGACAAAAAACGAACAGACCACCACACAATTTGTGAGGTGTGAATGGTACTTACGGTGCATTTATAAGTCTATTCAGTCTTTCTGGACTGGTTTCCTTCATTTCCAGCACGTGAGTAGAGCCAACGTACACGGTAACCAATGAAAACATGACTGCCTTGTTCCCGCGCCCAAAACGCTGCGCCGCTGGTACGCGTGGTTGGCCGGCCGAGGTGCGCTTCGACGGTCCAGGTTCGCTGCGCTGCAGGCATGGCGCGGCGTTTAGTGACTGATGTTCATTGTTGCCGTATAAGCCGCCCGCAGTTCATTATAAACTGCAGAGACATTTTCCGCATGAGAATCAAGGTATAAACTGCAGCTTATATAATTATGGTAGGCCTATATTAAAATTATATATTTATTAAAAAATACCCACTAACGAGCGGAACTCGGAAGCGAGGGGGGGGGGTCGTTCGAACCCCCGAACTCCCCCAGCCTACGGGCCTGACCTGTTACCAGTTGCCAGGAAATTCCACGATGAAATTAGAAATGTGAAGTATATTTGGTTTAACCTTCTGTTTTAGCTCTATGTGTTTTCCAGTTTATTTTACTGGTTCAGTTGTTGGTAACAAGGATGCTTAGATTTGCTAGGCGACTTAAATCTAATTCAATGTTGACATTTGCTTCCTGAGTTTGAACGTCCACCTAGCTCGGGGCCGATTACTCGTAAACCTCTTCCGTATCCTCAGCTAATTGAATTAACTTTTTAGAAAGCAAACGACACAATAAATATTTTGGCTGGCTTGCCATTAAATGCTATTTACTAGCCTTATTTTTCATTGTCTCGCATGACGTCACTTATGTGCCCCTTGTATGATGGTCCATCGCCAGATAATCTTAAGACTGGCTGATTCGTATACTCCATCCTTGGGGTAAGCTGCTTCACTATGTAGGACTACCACAAGCCGAATTTGAGCAAATTAACTACTAATTTATGTTTTGTTCCTACTCTGACAAATATTTTCCTCTATTATTTTCTCGCTTCATAGGTCTGTAACTGAGGAATATTTGAGTCCTGACTAACGGTACGGCAGTTTTGTGAAAAATTAAATTCTGGGCCTTTGTCGCAGAAGTCCACGTTTGCTCTTGGGGCTAGGTGTGTTTCAAGTGCATTTTACAGATTCCGATGGTGGTGCGGTGTGCTGTGACGTATCAAGCGGGGGTAGGGGGGAATAACTTGCCCCCCTGACGGATTTTATATTTCATAGGTAAAAAAGTAATCGGTATATTTATTTATCAAACATTAGCACCGAACCTTCAGAAACCAACACCGTGAAATAAAAGCTAGAATGTCGGCACCGCGAGTAAGGCTTTTGAATCTTCCCCCCACTATCATGTTGAACGAGCCCGAAGCCGCATTCGCTTTTGAATTTGCCCCCCCCCCCCCAGCCAAAAGCTGGATACGCCACTGGTGGTGGTGGTGTGTGTGTCGGGGGGGGGTTGCGGTTGACGATGTGGTTGCTAGGCAGCAAACATCTTGATTCGATAGGGGAGGTTCTGTGTTTAATTAAACGGTCGTTGTCAGAAAGCAGATATACGTTCACGCGGCCTTTCCAAATTTCGGCGTTGCTCCAACGGTGTCCCTGCCTGCCTGCCTACATGCTTCTTCTGGCCGAAAGCACGTTTAGAGCAACCAGCAAACACAAACGATGTTTTACTGAACCGAAATTCAAAACCAGGATGCTGAAACCCATGTCACCTTTCTACCACACCATCCCAAACCAGTGGCGATGCATTGGCGGTAGGAAAATGTTGCTTTGTTTTGTTTGTTGTTTCTCAAATCATACTGGTTTCCACTGCTTCAAGCCCATCTTTGGAGTATCCATGCTTTGTACGTTGTCATGGAGAAACACGTTTTCGAGTATTAAACTCACAACACACGCCTGCCTTGGGGTATTTTGATATTTTTGTGTTTGAAGACATACCCAAGTGCGTGCAGTAAGTGCGACACCCGTTGTGCTGTTTGTTGATAGTTCAATCCACAATCCGCGGGAAACATCAGTATGGAGAAATCTGCACGTTAGTTAATCCCTGCACTGCAGTCATGTTATCCCAGATTTCTGATACACAAGACCGAAGATAGATCGGCTTGTGCACGCATGCATGACCGTCCCGATTCAATAAAGTTAGGCTGCTGAGGAGCAACTATAAAAGACGGACAGGAAAGAGTATGCTTGTTTTGATCATTGTTGGTGAACTTGAAGTTGATTTCTATCGTTCCAAAGATTCTCCCAACTAGCCTGTTTTTGAAATTCATGAAGTTTGACCCAATCAAATCAATAGACCGATTGCGACCACAAAGTCACATGAACTGTAGTGGGTATCAAACACCAACAAACATCGGTTCTGTCGAGTGGCGCAGCTAGGAGCTAGGATTTTACTTGTGGCAGACCCGTCGGAAGGTATAAAAAAAGTGTGTGGGGGCACCAGTGTTTTCCATCCAACACGGCGTGGGGTTCGGGACCCGCTCAAGGGCTCCAGGAAATTTTGGATTGTAGATGCTCTCTGGTGCAATCTTAGGGACTTTCCGGGCCACTTGCTTCTGTAATTTGGCCCCAAATCTGCTTGCATTTACAAAGTGAAATAATGACAAGAATTTTCACTAAAACCGTATAATATACACGTACGCACGTACTGTACCATCAAACTCGTTTCATTTGTGTTGCATATACCATAGCACCACTCTACTGATTCTGCTAATGTGTCGCACTTAGTGGCCTTCAATTGAGGCTTCTGCAAAATACATTAATATGACGTATCGGGATAAACACACATTCAGTAAGTTTATGAGGAAAATTGTATCGTGTGTATTTATTCAAAATGACCACGGACATCGTCAGCATACTTTACAGGCTGGGTTTAAAAGATGCCTTCTTTTGTAAAAAAAAAAAAAAAAAGGAAAGACGAATGCGGTAATTTATGTCATGGGAATTTTATTGGGATAGTCAGATAGTAAACCCTGAGTAGTCGACTGGTGTAAGTAAAATTGTCTGGCTGTTTTTATTTCGGAAAAAATTGTGTTCCCGACAATCTGCACTAAGCTTCCATACAAGTAGGGCTGTACTGGCGATAGATAAAAGACAGATTTCAAAAGAGAGCCATATGATGTACGGCCCTACATTGTGTGGGGCTATGTCGTGCCCAATGCCCTTGTCAGTTGCATGTCGAATTGTTATTTTAATGATTCTTTAAGTTGTTCTTTAACTTACTACAAGCTGGAATAAATATTTATTGAATGGAATGCCATACTGTTAGAATTGTTTGTAACAACACTGAGGACTCGGAGGGGAGAGGAGTTATGATAACCGGAACTAAAATCCCTTTCAATATTGTCCGCCATCTTGTTTTGCACCATGCATGCTAATCATGCATGCCTTCAATGTGGTCCAACAAGCATCACTTACGTGGACCAACATCTCACAGCATGGCAAAATTGGCCCCTTGGGAAGTTGAGGCTGGACAAGAACACACACACCCTAGCACGCGTCGCTGCGCGACCACCTGCCAGGGTACCAGTCAGGGGTTGCACGTTCGAATGCGCACTATGCGCACGCATCCTATCAAGCTGACAGGAGTAGCCGCTCAAGCACATGGGTTTACAACATTTACAAGAACATGACGTAATATGACGCGACGTCCAAGACAAGAAAAGATGGCAGATGGTCAAAACAAAACAGGCGCAGTCGGCGTAAAGTGTGCCTTTCCAAACGTTTTGAAAACTAGTAAAAGACTAGCCTTTTCTGAACAAATTTAGAAAAGATGCAGTGTTAATATATCGTGTTTTAATTTTTCTCGCGTCTCAAAAAAGTGTGTGTGTGTCTACCTCCATGATATGTGTGCCCCCGCGGCCCCGGTTCCGACGGCCATGCTAGTGGGGGGGAGGGGGGCACAAGGGGGGGCACGAGCATCGGGGGGTACCAGCTTTTACTAGTGCGGCAGGGGGGCACCTGGAATAGGGGGAAACGTTCCTCCCCCCCCCCGTGGCTACGCCACTGGGGGAACTTCTGTTTTACCAGAGTGTATTTACTAATAAATAATTTTTCAGTATACTACTCAGCATAACAGTGGTCTGAGTACTTTACCGACTGTCGGCTTTATTTTTGGTGAAAACATTGAAATATGACACACTTTGCCGTGGGAGGACGCCGTGTTTGTTGACCAATGTTTGACAGCCACTATAGGTCACCTGACTTACTGATTGCAGTCAGTCTATCGTTCAGCTTTCTTTTAATTCACGGTCGCAATCTGTTTTGAAGTATTACACATCGTAAGGCCTACCTATTCCTTTGCCAGTGCTCATGTTATATGCACGCTTGCCAGCAGTCAGAGTGAGTGAATGGATTTCGTTGATTAATCGATAAAGAAAAATGGTATGATGTTCGTAGCCGCTTCAAGCGCTCATAGCACAAATGAGCCAAGCATTCATTGATGGATGGTTTGTTGCTGTCTATTTCAATACATCAAATTTATGCCACGGGAGCACTCATATGGAACTCGATTATCCCGGGGACTGAATTAGCACGAGGCGACTGTATACTGTGAAAATATGCTGGCAGATGGTACCGGGAAATCCAGTGTATATTAAACATCGTCATGTAAATGTACATGCAAAACAACAATATCGTCGTGTTAAGTCAGAATCAAATAAAAAAAAGTCCTTTAAATGAATTACATTCACCGAAGTGTGTCAAACTAATGAACCCCTTCCCATTATCTGTATTTCGCATTTCTAAACCTCCCTGTAGGAAATTATTTATAGAAATCCATCACTGGAGTCAACTAATAGTCTACACCATAACTTCGGTGGGCCTAGTGCCCGGATAATAATCACGTGCGACACCAGATGATAAGCTGGCTGCGAGCTGTGGCCGTGGTCTGTTCACGTCAGTCACGCGTGAATAGACTGATGATGCATACGGACTGTACCGACAGATCAGGATACCAACCGATTGGAGCGATTAGTGCAGATCGTGCAAGCGACGGCATGGGCATCGCTGGGTGAAAAACTGCCAGTCAGCAATGGAAAACCTCTCAGCAGGAAATGATCCTACTGGACCGAGCACAACCGAGGATGTGGATGGGCACTTCGAGCGCCGCGAGATGGTGGGGATAGTGATATCGGCTGTAGTTCTGGTGCTTATCATTCTCTTGTCTATTTTGGGGAATCTTTCCGTGATTATTGCAATCCTGAAGACCCCCCGTCTGCGGGAGAAAACCTCCAACGTGTTCCTGATCAACTTGAGCCTGACCGATCTGATGAATGCCACCCTGGTGATGCCCAGCGCCTGGGTCTCGTTGATAGCAGACGGTTGGTTCATGGGTTCGTCCTGGTGCTACGCCCAGTGTGCCTTCAACTACTGGTTTATCATAGTATCCATGTTAACCCTCTCCATGATCAGCATCGATGGGTACTATGCTGTCTTACACCCGATGCATTACGTGACTATAATCACGCCTAAAGTGACTAAACTTGCTATCGGCTACGCTTGGCTACAAGGGTGCGTATTTGCTTTGATACCCGTCTTCTACCAGTGGGTAGTATACGATTATTGGGAAGTTGTTTGCGCCATTAACTGGGATAAATACAGTCAGGAAGGAGGTCTAACCTACGTCATTCTCGCTTTTTTGTTTTGCTTCCTCATTCCGGCCATCGTCATGACGTTTTGCTACACCAAGATTTGCCGCGTTGCTCACGAGAAGGCGGCGGGCCCTGAAGGTGGCGGTAAAAATAACCGCCAGCCCATCAACGACAAGAGAGTCATTCAGAGCTTGGCCTTAGTAGTGGCCGTCTTTTTCCTCTGCATGACTCCGTTCTGCATCACAAAACTCATCAAGATCTGTACCAACACCAAGGCATTGCCATCCTATCTCTACCTGGTGTCGGCTTTATTTGGCTACCTTGCCAGCGCGACCAACCCTTTCATTTATGCCATATTTCGGCGGGACTTCCGCCGGGCCTTCAAGCACGTTCTCTGCCGGAGGCGCATCTTCCCGGGCCGAGTCAACCGCAGCCTCTCAGACGGAACGAGAATGAGCATCACCGACACCAGACGGCGAAGACCCAGCCAGCCAGCTCCCAGCATCCTCATGGTGGCCGAGAAGACAGAAGGCCCAATCTCGGTGCCGAATAGGGTGACAAACTGTGCATCGGAGCAGACAGCTAACGAAGGCAATGTCTAACGCAGCATTCGTACTCCGAAGAAAATATGTAATGTAGCAGATTGATTTACAAAGAGGAATTTTCGAATAAACGAATCCTTGCTTCCCGCTCATTGCTATAATGAAACACTCACAATGCTACCGGGGGGAGGTTAAAAGTTATCAACTTCTACAAGCGAAGGATCTCAAGTGCTTGAAGGGCGCGAAGCGAAAGAATTAGATAATGTGAAACGACCAGAATTGTTAAAATATAATATAATTTTACATAAATATAAAATTTTGTGTAAATTTAAGTTTTGTGTTTGTTAGTAATGTAAGTAGACAATTTCAAACAACAAACAGTTATGAAATTAAAGACCATAAGAAATGACAATCGTATTACTGTCAAACAGGCAAGTTAGTTTTCTGAAAATCATCACCTTATGCTTTACTGTACTGCAAGGGACATTGTTGACTTTTTGACTTCTCAACCGCTCGTGGAGTGCTGTGGTCGCGTAGCTAAGAGCACTCGGTTCATAGTCGACGGGTAAAGCCGCAGGTTGCGGGTTCAAATCCAGCCCGGGGTCATTGCGCGTTCCCTTTTGGGCAAGGCACTTTGTGACTCCAAGCAAGATGGGGGTCGTGACTCTTTTTGGGAAGGGTTCAGAGCACTCAATATCAGCAACAGTTCATGCGGGTTCAATTCCAAGGAAATCGGCCATTTACATCTCCATTTCCCATTTTGTTCATTCCTCTGTCTTTTTTTCATTTTGCTCTTTTCTTTTTTTGCCAAAAGGGGCAGATGTTCTTTCTTGACTTCCCCACCACGCTTACGCTCAGGAAGAAAACCAAAAATGGTTCAGGATGTTTTCATTTTCTGCTTTGGTATCGGAAAGCGGCGTTTACAGGTGGACAAAATATGTGATCCTTTTCTGAATTTTCTCCTCTGGGAGAAGCAAAAAGTTTTCCCACGCATGTCTGCTTCATAAATACCAGAAGAGCAGATTTTACTTTTTGTTCTCCATAATCCCGGCCTACGCGATTTTCTAGAGCAGGCACTATGCGCTCAGTGCCGTATCCAGCAGGGGGCATGGAAGGGCAACTTGCCCTCTGACTTTTTTTTTTACAAAAAATACTTCATATGTGAGTAGGAAAGAAAGTAATACCGGTATATTTATTTATCAAATGTTAGCACCCAAACCCTAAGAAAACAGCACCACAAAGTAAAACCGTGAGTAACGCTTTTGATTCCCCCAACATCATGTTGAATGAGCCCGAAGCTGCATTCGCTTTTGAATTTTCCCCCACCCACGACACCAAAAGCTGGATACGCCGCTGTGTGCGCTGATCAACATGAAGTCTAATTATCCAAAAAGGTCGAAGGATGTAAGCTATCACGCCATGGATGGTGCACTTTGCCTAAGGTGTTGATTGCATTGCCTTCAAATGGAAACAAAAAGCAATCATGTCCTCTCTGGTTTGGAAAAGAAAATGATAAAGTTGAAGTCAAAGAAACGCTAAATTCGACTGGCTTCTTTTACACTGGCAATCCCAAAAGTTAAAAGATAGGAGTACAAGAATTGTATCTTTCTTCTTTTCAGGCTAATTGTCCATCGTGGATTAATTCTGGTTTGCCCGCCAAGGTCGACACGCGCAAGTGAAGATTCACTGCGTGTTACTCGCCGCCAGCTCGGCTTTTGAGCCCAGGTACTAGACAATCTCCTTTGGCCCATTTTTATCCGTGGAAGAAAAATATTCAGGCTAACCGTCAGCTAACAACGAAATGTAAGACATGAATGCAACCTTAAAAATTTTTCCGGGTGATCCACAATAAATCTGCGTGGCGCCAAAGCAATTCAGCCAGAGGGGGGGGGTCTGTTTATGGTGCAGGCAATCTCACGCTACTTGACTCACTCCATGGGTACGGAAATTGCATGTATGTAACAGATCTTTTCCTAAATGGCACAACATTAAATCAACCCAGGCAAGACCAAAGTGATGCTTCATTATACGACAACCGATTAAAAACGCTCAATCTACCCGTCTCGCGGAATTTGATCAGTCATGGATGTGCTTTTTTTGGGGGGGGAGGGGAACTCGTAGTGCTTAAAGGAATGAGAACTTGACAGTTATAGATCCCTGCAAATTAAATCGACCGATTAACTGAATTCTGTTGTGGTCGTTGCATTGGAATGGCATCGCTTAATTCTTCTCCCGTCTTTGTTTCTGTCGACCGAACGTCATCACCTTTAAAGGCATGGATAAAAAATGTTAAATAACAATTAAAACAACACCATCTTTTGCACCCAAATTACCATGATTATGTTTAAATGACGTTATATTCATAATGTCATTGTTCACTACTTTAAAAACATTCTCTTGACTTTCTTCAATATTAACGTTTACACTATATATGTCTATTATCCTCCACGTAAACTAATATCCACTCTCAGAAGTGCACTTGCGAGCTGTAATTTACCATGCTGAGTGATTTTAGCTTTATCAGCGGCGGTGATTTCAATTGACGATGATTTATGAGCCGGTGAAACCTTTCGGTCGCGGTCAGGATTTTGGACTTTCCAAATTGAATATAGCCTTTATACGGGGACAAACTACGCCCTATTTTTTCCTCCGGCTCACTGGGGAAAATTTGACAAACACACACCTTCAGTGTATTTGCTAAAATCAGAAAAAGAGTCTTTCCTGTTTTTTTTCTTTTCGATGGAAACGGCAAATTTTCCCGAGTAGAATGCACTCTGGATTTCAGTAGGAGGTTAGAATGGGAAGTCCGAACGAGAGCAAACAGGGTAAGGTACACAAATCTACGGACACCGCCATGGTCTCCGAGGCAACAAGCTGTTGAGACGACCACATAATAGCGCTCAGTCATTAGCTGGAAATCGAATGATTCAGTGGCACCCCTCACGGAGACATGAAAGGTTGTATTTGTACAAATGTAAACACGATCTTCCAACTTTGTTGTGGATTTAACGGAAAGGCCCTTGCTCAATGTGGTTTAAATGTTGAAAAAAAAGTACTGCATATAATTTTTATTTCGAGTGAAAACAAGGCATGTTAATGTGTCAAGCCTGCTTAATGAAATCAGCCTTGAAAACGAATTCATTTCGGAAAAAGGTGTAAATATATCATGAAGCAAACATCATGCCAACGATCAATTGAACAGACTGGTAAAGTGCGGTTTTATAGTCTTTTAGGCGATTGGTGGCAAAGGAAGAACACGCAAATAGGGCGGAAAAGGCTGGGGCTGTTTCGGACCTACTCTCACAGCAAAAAAGTAGCTTTGAAGCAATCACCGCGAGTTAGCTTTCCACTCACTCAAACGAAAAGGTTTACTTGATTGGTTGATGTGGGCCTATACAGCCAAAATCCATTTCGGGATTTTACGGACCAACGCATGTGTGGCGTAAATGGATGAGACAAAATGCATCCCCACGGGTGTGTTGCAGTTAGGACGTTTATGTCCAGGGTAATGAAACGGGGGGGGGGCTGCAGTGCGTTATAGCCAGATTGAAAACACTTCCTACATCTCTAAAAACGTCTCTGTGCAAAATTCTCAAATGATTAATTCTCTTTTTTTTTATGAATATATACGTGGAATTGTTGAAACCGATAACTAACAGATTTACACCTAATTGTAACTGAATTGTCATCTATTGCGATATTTTCTGTCAGCGCAAACATTTATATCAATTCCACCTGTCAAAAAGGTTTATATATTCATGATAATGAATTCACATTTTTTCCAAACACCAGACTACACGGGATAAAGGCTATTTATAACATTTCATTTGCTATAAAGTATGTTGTTTATACTAGTAACATTTAAATGGAGATGTCACATAGTGTCCTTGATGCAATGGTTATTTTTGATTTATTTACGGTTTATGTTGTGTGAAAATCCCCAGAAAATTCTCACTATTAGTTTAAGTGAATGCATTTCCCTCAGAAACCTTGTGTCGTTAAATCTAAAACACCAACAAAAAGATAAATAAACAAAATTAGTGGCATGCGCCGAAAAAAAACGCATCAAAATATTCTTGTCTCCACGGACAAGTTCATTCCATTATTGTTCACCCTCTGGCAATAAACACACAGAGTCAAGTGCGCACTTAGCACCTCGTCGCTTATTCCCCATCACCGCCCTTTCAGGGCGCTGGGAAAGGGCAAATGTGACTTACAAGCTTCCTGCGCACGCGTCACGCGGAAGTGCTGAACGTGCTTTTGCTGAAATGCAATTTATCCCCCAAACCTACGTCATACACATCAAAATTGCTGCAATACGTGACTTCGCTCGTCGCCCAGCGCTCGAACAGGGCCGCTAGGAAGGGCTGATGGCCTTGCACAGATTTTAGTGAAGGAAATACGTCACACGGGGTCACAGCTAACGACGCGCAGAGCATTGTGGGTACATTTCTGCCATGCGCGCGAGCTCGCTCAATGCGCTACACAAGCGGCGGTTATCAATTCGATGTTTTTTTCTTTTTCTTCCTCATTGCTGAAAATATTCCCACTACACTTTATTCGTTCATCCAAAATTGATCACAATAACCAATGATTTGAAATATATCGCCAAAAGACACGTGAATAGTGATACTTAGTGAGAAGATAAACCACATTATACAAGGCCATGTTTTTATCATAAAGCCGGCACTTTGCGCGTTTCAAAGCATTGCCATTGGCGAACCAAAAAATCTCAATGAAGCTTCGCTATCCGGTTGGTAAGTGATGTCGTCACAAAGGCGGACGCGCCACGATTTGCAGGCTCTCATTGGACAATCGCTGAAGTTGTGCGTTAACTTCCGGTTCCATGGTTCCACGTTAACAGCGATCAATGCGTGTAACTCTATGTGCAGTGCACGTGTGCGGTGGGCGTGCTTTAAACTGAAGTGACGTCACACTTATGAACCGGATTAGGAAGTGATAACGTCGCGGTCACAGGTCGAGCATAATCGCAGTGCAAAGCCGTCAGCCGAGCGCTCCACCGCCTCGTATGTCTGACGTCCCCACTTGAGAGAGTATGAATAGGCCTAGGGTCCTCTCAGGTGGAGGGCGTATTACCGCATACATTTACGACAAGGTCTTGACCCAAGACTTCGAAGTATTAAGGTGAAAAAGTATCTGTATGTTTATTAAACTGACATCGTGAAGTTGAAGAAGATCCAAAAGCGTACACATGTGAAGCGTATCCACGGCCGATTTTGTATCCTGGTGACTTCAATTGGCGAGATTTCCGACACGATATCTTGGATATTTCCTCTTTCGAGGTAAATTCCAAAATACTTCCAGAAATTCGTCTGGGTTGTACCTCGTATTATCTGTACCCCGCAAGGCGCCATAAAGTTAACACACCCAGCAATACGAACGTGCGAAGTCTGCCTTATGTCAGCGTGACCATATGCCGAATGGCACGCATGCTCTGTTCTTGAATGACCTTACTTTTATACCAAACTGCTTGTCCAAATTACTTGGCTGCGAGTCTGTGATATAGTAGCCACAAAACCCCAAAGTCGTGTATAACTTAAAGTCACTGCCCAGTGATTCGGACGCGGCTTAATACATATGAATGTGACACCGTGTAAGTGGGCGTGTCTAAAGTCGCCTACTGAGCAAAATTATACTTTTCGACCGGTTTAACGGTAAAACTGTATCTTCTGATACATGCATTATTGTTAAAATAAACTTAGGGAATTCATATTTGCCTTTATAAGGCAGAACAAGTAAGAATAAACCTCGATTCTTTTCTGATTGCACTTGACTAGCTGAGACAAAAGAAATCAAAGTAGCTTTCTGTTTCAAACTATTTGGTATATTCTGACCATCCTAAACCCACTTAGATCATCAGACACCCTACCACTGGTTCACCCAGTCCAATTTCCCCAACTTCACTCGTCTACTCAATTTCCCTAGAATGCTAGGATAAACGTCATCGGAATGCGATCCAGAGATGAAGGTGAAAATCAGCGTAGTCCCTTGGAATTACTTTACTTCCACTTTGCAACACAGTCGTTCACAAATGGAAGTGCAGTGGAACGAAGCTTGTTCATCTGAACCGACAATTCCAGTCTAGCCAGGAGGCTCTTCAGATAAAAATTCCTAGAGGGCGCTGTTGAGAAACGGCATCTTTTGTAGCCGGTAGCATTTTTTTCCACAGAGCATTCTGGGTAATCCGACTTGAATAAAGGCTATAATCGTAGGTATACGGAGGATTTATTTCGTAGAGATGTCCAGCCCGACATTGAACAGTACTACTAAGGCATAGGGCCTAAAGCGTCTCCTCTCAAGACGGGCAATAAAACATTTTCAGACAGTTGGGTGATTACAAAACAAGCTAACCGCCAGTGTACACTATGCTCCAGATTCAGTTGAAGGAAACGATCCCAGTTTGATACACGGGAGAAAGATTCAAACCACGTGACACGAATCCATCCATGTCCTCAGGCAGCTGTGCGAAGACTTCCTGAGCTTTTTCATGGGTGGGAAAAGCGGCAAAGACGCAAGACCCCGTGCCCGTCATTTGAGCCTTGCCATGCTGTTCCAGCCACTGCAGACACTTCAGTACTTCAGGGTAAAGTTTCACAACCAGCGACTGGCAGTCGTTGAGCCCGCCGTGTTTTAGCGCGCTCTCGAGGGTGGTCGCGGGCGTGTTGCGGTCGAGGTCGGCGTGGCGGAACACGAGTGCCGTGGAAACGTGGCATGAGGGCGCAATCACCACATACCACTGCTCCGGTATCTCCACAGGCGTGAGTATGTCACCGACACCCTCCGCCCAAGAAGACCTGCCGAAAACGAAGATGGGCACATCTGCGCCTAGGGTCAGGCCGAGCGACTGCAGGCGGTCCTTGGCGAGGCCAGTCCGCCAGAGTTTGTTCAGCCCGATCAGCGTCGTGGCCGCGTCGGAGCTGCCGCCTCCCAGCCCTCCGCCCATCGGTATGCGCTTCGTGACGTCGATGTCAGCACCGAGCGTCGTGCTGGACTCGCGTTGAAGTAGCTTGGCAGCTCGGTAGATAAGATTGTGTGAATCATCCACACCTTCCAGCGATGGTCTGAGTACTATCTCGCCGTCGTCTCTGGACGAAAATGTTAACTCGTCGCAGTAGTCCAGGAAATGGAAGAGTGTTTGGAGGTTGTGGTATCCGTCCGCCCGCCGACCGGTGACGTGAAGCATCAAGTTTAACTTAGCCGGAGCGGGAAGTTTAACCTGACCAAATTGCAAACTCATACTTAAAGTGAGTCTATTGGCTGATGATTCCAATGAGATATACTGGTTCCCGGGCCTATGTTTTACAGGGTAGGTCTTGGCGCAGACGCACGTGTGTGCACGCTCTCGACGAGTTGCAGGACTTAGTTGAGCATTTTTTCTGTGACACAAGGAAAATGTGAAACTAATTAATATTTTGTACATATTTATCTAAAATCTATTCTTCCAGACGTTATTTTAGTGATTTCGTAGGGTTTGTCCCCCAGAGAGCATACAAAACCACCAAAATATTCCACACGGATTCTGTTTAATGTTTGCTCTCCTCTTTATAATGCTCCCTATCATGTTTCGAAACATCTTGCAAGGCCAAAGCACCTACGCTAGTTAACTTGACCATGAAGCTTCCCCTTCGCCCAAAGCAAGTCTACATAGGCATCTACCATTATACATTTATGTTGTGCATATCAACTACATACAACAACATGATCGATATCCTAGTTCCGAATGCAGCTCTGCGGCGTAAGGATAATGCCTCTGTACTGTCCGGGGATTTCACACTCTGTGAACATGAAGTAATTCCTTAACCAAATCCGGAACGCCTGAAACATTGAGGTAACCCACAGGGGCGGATCCAGACATTTTTAACGGGGGGGGGGCAGGCCGGAGATTTTTTTAATGTCTCATTTTTGCAGACAAGTGGAAACGATCATGAAATACTGTACATGACTTACATTGTTTACTGTGATATTGATGCACTTATGTACATGTATATTAGTTTTCATTATCTTCCCCCTTTTTATCTTTGTCTCAGAGCCTAGCTGCTCACTCCTCGCCCATGGGGCTGCCTTGATGTGGGAAGTTAAGACTGGTCAACGCACGGTTATAATGTTCGGTTTTCTACAAATCGCGGTCTCAGTGAGAATAATCTTAGCCGAAGACGTTACTTCTTATTTTGGTTACCCGTGCACATTATCCACACCGTAGCACTAAAAACATTTCACCAACAGAGGGCGCACTTTTCAAAGCGATGACCCTGTTCTTGCAAGGTGCAGACCACTAATTCAAGTGAGAATTTTTGACCAGCTCATTAGCATTAAAGTGCCCCCCCCAGTATCTTTTGAAAAAGGAGATTGTTTGGCCCCCAAAATGGTGAGATTGTGTAAATCGTTGCCAGGATAAACTCCCTGGGTCTTTGAGTTTTCATATGAGGGCAGAAGGGCTAAAAACTTCGGTTGAAAAATGGTCCTAAGTGCCCGAGAAAGTTGAGGGTTACCACTTGAAAAATGGCTGCAATCACACTTCGGAAACATCACTTTTTTGGGGGGGTGATTTTGTTTTGTGGGAATAATTAAAAATGTAATTGGTTAACCCACAAAAAATTGAGAAGAAATTGAAAGATAAGTGACCAGACAAGAATTTCACTTGTGTTTCAGAAATCTCAGGGATGTTGGCGTTCATGCTATTGGGCCCTGAACGGTGCTGTTTTTACACTGTTTTCAATAGGGCTTGAATTAGTGGAATGGACCCTGCAAGTAAACTTTCCAAACAATTGTGGGTTGCGAAATTACAGAATGGAAGGCACAGTCGAATCCATGACGCTCACAGAGACGAGTACGGGCCAAAACAGGGAAGAAAGGAAGTGGAACAAAGCACGAAGGTCTTGGAGCCCAATTTGAAGACAGTTTCAATGAAACCTGTCACAGTAACTGTTAGTTGACTAGCCGAGGGATTCACGGAAAAGCACAATCTTGAGTTGGTGACAAAATGTAAATTGTTAGTTGAGTGTTTCGTTCCTTGAAATCCCAAATGTGTTTTTAGAATTCAGCAAAAAGCATTGATATGAACCCCCTTTCAAGAAACGTGCTCCTGGCCCGGCAGAATAGTCATCGATTGGCTAAATAATTTGTTCATGCCAACCATAATAGGAGTGTGCCTTCTCTCCACTACAAGCAAATTAGTTTTAAAAGCAACAATGTCAGGCTAGTCACTATACGTTATATTCATGGCCGCAATGTATATGTACATATACATGTAAATGTAAGCCCATGTTTTTGAGCAGCACGCCATACAATAACACTACAATCGTATTATTGCTGCATGCAAGGTTGTAACCTCGTTGCTAAGTAACTTTGGGGAGGCAGTGGATAGTGATGACCTTGGGTATGATGCTATGAATAACGATTTCAGCATTTCTAAGGTGTATGTTTATATTAACAGGAAACCTCAAGTTGAGTCAAACGCACTATTTATTGTTGTGAACTTGCGACGATGACTTCCGTTTTCATTTTAATTCTGACCTTTACGCCGTGCGTATTAATCCAATGATGATTAAATAATTTTGACTCTTCTGTCGTTTGACAGAAGCAAGAACAGCACGAAACCTAATAAGTCTTTTACCTCTAACACACAGCTTTGATTTCAACGCCCTCCTAAAAAATTAATCGCCAACTTGAACTGACTGACTTTTGCACTTCAAGGGGACAAATTTGTTGGTCAGCGTACAAGGAAACCAATCCATCCCGACTAGGAGTGAAAATCTCGGGCAACACAGTCTGTTTTAACTTTGAATTATAGGACACCGTCGAAACTTGTTTTGTGGATTTTTCCAGTGTTTTTGTTTTCCATCAGTAGAGAGGCTCGTCCATGATATGGTGGGGATTTCCAAGGAGCTATTTTTAGTTCAAGGGGTTTCCACTGGGCTATTTTTACACGTTAATCTGAAATATGGTCGTTCAAATAAACTCTCGCGCGGTTAATTCCGAACAATTATATTTTTTGGGAATGTGCATAATTATACGAAAACGTTAAGACTGATAATAATTGAATGACCTTGCTACTTTGTTGTGCGACCTATATAATTTATGTCAATAGCGTTGGTTTTGTTTTCGTCTTACTTTATTCCTCAGCTAGTAAAAGATCACGGACCTTACCTTGTCTCATTACTCTCATGACTCATATCTGAAGACACAATAACTAAAAGGGCAAAACCCATGAAAACGTGAAAGTGTTCGACCGGCGGATGAATACAGCCTGTAATAACAACCTATACGATTGGTGACTGCCCATATATCTACGGGCAGCGCCTCTCTGCAAGTAGCCTCGATGGCGGCAACAGTTTTGTGTACATTCTATTACTGGTACTCCTTCTTGGAATGTTTCCAAACATTATGAGGCTAACGTTGGCACGTCATCAGACGTAGGCCCTGTTGATCAGGTAGGTGCATTTGGAAGGGAAGCATTACCGATATGAGGAAATCTGATGTGTCTATACTTGCATGGTTGAAGTTGTACAATTTATGGTGGCCACCTACCACCTCTCGACATGCGTGTACAGCACTTGGCATGTTGCCGTTAGGCTTGCTGGAACGAACAACCGTATAGGCACGCGTTGTATCCGTGTACGTGAAGCTTTGCCCCAAACTGAAAGTTCAAAGTGTGTTTTTTTTCAACATTTTTTTATAGCCACTGAGAGTTTGACACTTGTCCTCCTAGAGAATTTAAAAAGAAAAATTTCGGATAAATTTCTTACAACTGAAACACGACGGCCATTTTGGTCGGCATTGAAGCTTAATAAAATTACCCATGTGGGATTTATAAATTCACTGTTGTTCTTTGGTAATTAATAAAAGCACACCAGCCCCCTTGATATAAACTATCACGACATAATCATCTAATAAACGGCACTGTGAAGTTTAAATCCCCGCCTACGGTACAAGACTAACTAGACCACCGGTCTTCTTAGATACTGAGGGATTTGAATTTAGCATCACAGCTGTAGCAGTTTATGCACTTTTAAATTGTAAACTAACCTCTTGGCTAGTTCACTATTGTGACATCAGAATTCATCGGAAACTATAAGGCACAACCTAGTCCTACCTCTTTAGTCCTCTTAATATATATTCTGTGCTATCGCCCCCCTTTGTCCAGTCCAACGCCCCCTCTCTCCATCAACCCTCGGGCACACCGTTATACACTCACCCCGTTGCCTTGCTCCCAAATTTGTGCCCGAGATTGGGAGGATGGGGGAGAGGAAATTGAGGGGAGGGGTGCTGACACTATGACACTTTATATAGGTATGATAGTTACATGCATGTAGAATCTCACACCAGAATGGCAAATTTATGTTTTTTTCACTGTTCTCCCTCTCTGAGAGATACTGAATAGCCTTTGGTTGTTGGGAAGTCCGAAAATTCCTCACAATCCGCTTAATCGTTTTCTCACCACGAAAAAGTCAGGCGGGGGGGGGATTCAGTAGCCCATCTCCCTCGTTAAAAAGTGTGGGGGGTGTCGGGGGCGAATCCAGGTGGGGGGGGGGCACACGCCCCCTTTTTCGTCCAAAAAGATCATAATTAAAAGACAAGAAAAAGAAGGAGGAGAAGAAAAAAAAAGGAGGGAGGGATCCAGCCCCGTAAATGTGACAAAGTCGTAGTACTGATCGATTACTTGAACGTTAACTTGGTCATTGCCAGCACTTTTCAGGTGTGCCTCTGTCATCAGGGTCATCACGGAATGAGATGGCTCCGTCAAATTATGCGTGCGCTTACAGGACACATGCAATGTTAATTATTAAAGTACCACGTGTTACTGGTGCGGGTGACGTATTTTCACTTGTTACATATATAATCATGCGGTAATTTGTTGCTGCGCCTATGACTGATCGTGTTTGACCTTTGGATACTACTTGTGTGAAGTTTCCTGGCTATGTACACATGTATATTTCATTTTCACTGCCAAGAACATATCGAACTACCCGGCCTCAGCCATACTTCCCACTCCTGGGAGTAACGGGGAGAGGGCCCGTCCTCCTAAGGGAATTAGGTTGAGATCAACTCACTTGAGATTCTCTCTGATGCTCGATTATACAGCCAACAGGTAGCTAACAATAGAATAGCCGACTATAGAATTCTAAGACTAATAAGGAGATTAAGAATGGCTTAGACCTTGACTTTAATCACCCTGCAATAACGAAACCAAAACTCGTTGGCAGTATTGTATGACCTAATTAATTACACGGGCAAAAGTTAGATACAAAAATACTCAAAAAAAAAAAAAAAATGAATGCAGCACAACAGACTCTCCGCTTACCTCAGCATTCGGTATACGGAAGCGTCACACTATGTGGTAGATATCGTGATAGATGAGGGCTTAGGCACAATCACCCTTGAAGACTTGGAGTGGGCGTTTTTAAGAGGGTGTAAAAGGTTAAGAGGTAAAAGTACAGGCAGCGGTACAGCATACTCTTATCGCTATGCCCTCGGTCTGAGATCGAACCTGTTGTTCTGCTGTCACGCGTGCAAGCGTCATGTCACGTAGGCCTCACTAGTTCCTTAAACTTTTGAAGTTAGGAAATATCAATGCGCGGTAAACATGATCCCTTACCGGGGCGGCAACCCATGTTCACCAAGAAAAACAACCTTTACGATCCTCAGTTATCCTGGAATAGAGACAAAAGTTCGATGCGGAAAGTCTTCTTATGAGGTTTCTTTTCATTGGTACTACATTGAGGTCAATGAATGAAATTCACCGTAATCCGGCCAAGTCACATGCAAATTAGTGATTAGGATTTCTCATACCGGGGAATTCCTTTGAACTTGCAACACACAGTACTATGGTGCTACAAAGCACTAGGAATGTCAAAACAGACATCATTATGGTGTCATGCAAAATAGTGAACTCCCTCACTACGCTAAGCTGTTTGTTAATGAATACGCTTGTCATCATTTATATTTAAGTATTTATATTTAATCATGTTTATTTAATCTTGTAATGCACAAGACTGAATGCTCCGTGTAATTTAGACGTTCCAAACTAATGTACACAAGTTAATGAGACTTCAAAGGCTACCCTACATAAAGCTAATGCCTGTGTTTCAATTGTAATAAATAATATTATTATTTGCGATAACTAGTACCACTTACTAGTCAAGCATATTACCTGTTCTGTTGCCACTATAATGGTTTTACGCCAGTGAAAAGCTGATGTGTATCATATTTCTGTAAGGATGCTACAATCTCTTAATAACATTTCCGAGCAACAGAGTGTCACTTGGCCTATCGTGGCACCTGCAGGAGATGCAGGAAAAAAAGGTTAAAAAGTTAATACCACATTGCTCTGCATAGATTCATCAAGATTTATTGTGTAATGAAACCCGTTTTACAATCGAAAAATTGAGAAGAAAATCAAAAAATGAGTGTGTAAAATTTCCATGCCAAGAGGTAAAATTACACATAGTTTCATTGTTACTGGGCGCCCTCCGATGCACATGTAGTTCTTAATACGATTTGGAGAGCAGAGCGTTTTGTCTGTGGGTGTTTTTCTCTCCGAAAACTCAACATAACTTCGTGCCTGTACTTAAAGATATAGGAATTTAAAGCAGATAGCCGGATCTTTGTCACCCTTGTTGTTCCAATTCCTTCGTCAGCCCCCAGTTCTCCATTTCTTTGTTCCTTACCTGCGATACAAATTTCAAAGTTTTCAATTTCCCGTCATTGATAAATCACGTTTCGAAACTTTTTTTGGGGGGAGGGTGGAATGTAGTACGACCAAGTATAATACACATCAAAGCTCCGTTGCAAACGTTAGTTAGGTCAGTCCTAATTAAGTAATCGAGCTTATCAATTCCATTCTTACAGAGTAAAATGGCTGAAGTTGGCGGGAAGCAGGCCACGAGAAGTCAAAGTCATGACTCAGACGACATCCTGTGGCGGCTGGCAGGTGAGCTTGGAGTGAGCTGGAAGACGATTGGTCGGTACATCGGCTTTAGCGAAGCGACACTACAGTATCTGCAAATGAATAATCCCACGGATGCTCATGAGAGGGCGTACCAAATGCTGCTGCAGTGGAAGAACAAAACAGTCCCGTCTGAGCGTGAGGAGCTACTGCGTGAAGCAGTTAAGGAAGCAGGAAGACTAGATCTGATGCCTTTCGTTAACAACATCACAGGTATGTAAATTATATGCAAAACGACATATAGACCGTACAAGTCAGAAGCAAAAAGATAAGGTAGTTATCTACACATGCACAAACATTATAAGATGAATAACTGTAATTTCTTATTTACTTCATGCAGTAAAGTGGGCGCATTAATCATCAATACACCATTGTCATAAATCCGAAGGCTGGTTCAAGTTTTGGGTGAACTCGAAAGTGAAGTAAATCTGACCTCAAAAATTTTGCTGCATAGCTCACTTGAGTTCAGTTTGTTTCAATTTTGTGAATTCACAGCACGAATAATTGATCTTAAATTTTGTGTTCCTGTTCGGTTTTGTGCCATATATGCACCAGTCTTAGGTTTTGGTTTTAATTCATTGGTCAGTGAATCTTTCCACTTCGTTTTCAAATATAGGTCAGCGGACATCTCTTAGAAGCGCTGCTAAGAATGTAGAGTTCGACAAGCAATATTTCATCAAAACACTAAAGAACTTTGTCAGCTTGAAGTTGAGCAAGGTCCCCCTTGTTCCATGGATCACCACCGGATGCATTCTTATCGATAATGTTTTCACCAATGTCCAACTCCTCATCAGCATTATGGACGCGTATTTCCCCATTAGAGTTCCCCTCAAGTCGTACAATGCCATCTTCAGGGACATTAACTATGAAGCTGACGAACTCATTGACTACTGTGGCAAGCGTGTACTGATAAGGGGTCGGACTGGAAGTGGGAAAACAACCTTATTGACCAAGTACGCCTACGATTGGAGCACTGGTAAGCCTGAAGCGTTGCTGCGCAACTACGACGTCGTACTCTTTCTGCCCATGCGCAAGCTGGATCAACACAGCGATCTTGGTCAAGCGGTACTAGATCAGATGCTTCCAAATGAGCGTCGCATCACCCCAGCTGCAATTGAGCAGTATTGTGAAGACTATCCCGACGAAGTGGTCATCCTCTTGGATGGATATGATGAATTCAAGGGAAAAGGTCTTGACCAAGAAGATTGTGGTAACATCGTGAAAATGCTCCGAGGTGAATGGCTGACTGAATGTCGTGTTGTTGTTACCACTCGGCCAGGACGTGTGGATGATTTCAAGGACGACTATGAGAGCTACCGGCATCTGGAAATAACAGGTATCACCTCTAAAGACATTGATGACTATGTCCACAAAATTTTTAGGGGTAAGAACAAACCACTGGGAGACAAGTTGCTGGCGTACCTCAAAGAGAATCATTTGAAGGAAGAGTTCGCTTCCATTCCACTCATGCTGACCGCATTGTGTCAGTTGACTAAGTTAACTAGAGGGAAGAAATTTGACGAATTGACCACCATCAGCAAATTGTTCGATACCCTCATTGAATGTGTATTCATACACGAAAACAGTAAAACGGCCAAGAAGAGGTCTTCGTCAGGAGATACCGTATCAGAGGTATTCGAACCAGAGGAATTGGTTCTTGAGCTGGGGAAGGTCGGACTGGAGGGCTTTCTTGGCGGGGTCGCAGAGGAGCTGATCTTCTCCGAAGAAGACTTTTACCGTTGCTCCAATCAAGTAAAAGTCTTGGAGCAAGGTTTACGGATTGGGTTTCTTTCAAGGGACGCTGATTTGAGCATTCGACCACAGACTTACCAAGAACTCCAA
Source organism: Acanthaster planci (assembly GCF_054643075.1). Taxonomy (NCBI): domain Eukaryota; kingdom Metazoa; phylum Echinodermata; class Asteroidea; order Valvatida; family Acanthasteridae; genus Acanthaster; species Acanthaster planci. Next base: position 20,009,885 of record NC_141783.1, on the reverse strand, counting down.
ATAAAAGGTCACAAACCTTCAACCAAGCGAGACATTTCTTTCATCCTAAAGAGCATTCAAGAAAGATGTGCAGGGAAGTATCTGGCACATTTGCTGGAAGGTGGCAACGAAGACTCGTTCACAAATTATCTTCAAAAGGTCAACACCGACCTGCGTGTTTTGGACTACACTAACATTCTAGTCTTTGCAAGTGCTTCTAGCATTGAGGCTGCTCGGCGCATTTTGCCACATGTGATTGGTTTACTCAGGGACACGCAAGGCCAAAACATCTCACTGTACTTGAGCGGGAAGCTGCACTTCAAGCATTGTCAGAAAATACAACGTCTAATCGAAACGTGCCTCCAGCTGAACTTCGAGAGCAAGAGTGAAGGTCGGTTCAATTATCTGTTTAACTCCCTCTTTGGTGACAGCAGTTGCGTTCGTTTGGTTGGTATGTCTACCTATGTGGCTAAAGCTCTTGGCTATCTTTTTGGCCATAGTCGCCCAAACACATCCCGCCAAGATACAAGCGAGGAATACTATCCACCCGAAGGAATGCAGTGTCTGTCTGTCAAGAGGCTTCAATTGATCTGCATCAAGTTGGACATTGGTAGACAGTTTCGAGAATTTCTGAATTGTTATCCTGGTACCGAGGAAGAAATCAGCAACTTCATGAGAGACAGTTTGAAGAATGAAATTAACATCTCGAGCATCCGGAGTCAGCTACAGACAAGCGGGCAGAATATTCCAAGATACCTCGACGATCGTCCAGACCTGGACTTTGTCGCAGTAGCTCCCATATGGCAGGAGTTGAGTAAACATCAAGTAAACGAGTTCAGTTTCAGGTTTGTCCTATCTGGCTTGAAGGAGTCTTCGCTGGACGAACTGACCTTGAATGGAGTGACTGCAAAACGAGAAGACTGGGGCGACTTGCTCAAGATGATTGAAGACGGCGAATTCTCCAAGATGATGAGGCTGACACTAAGTTTGAACGGTCTCACATTCGAACAAACAGCCCACCTTGCGACCGCTCTGAAGGCGACACCAATCCTGAAAGAACTGAAGGTTTCCGGAAATGAGTTGGGAGAAGGGTTTGCTGAAAACCTGCCGAAGATTCCGCAGCTCCAAACTGTTGTTTTAGACAAACTAGAGTTGCCGTCCGGAGCGATGGTTGCATTCATTCAGAAACTTCTCGATCAGTACCCTTACCTCCAGAAACTAGATCTGCGGCGGAATGAGAACACTGACGATGATGCTATTCAAGCCATTTGTGACAATATGAAATGCCGGCAAAACTGGAAGGAATTAAGACTTTCGCTGTACAAGGTTAGCGAAGTTGGGCTCGACAACCTCCAGAGATCCATCCGATCGGCCGATGGTTTGACTCATCTCAATCTTGTGCACTCTCCAATCCCAGTCAAGGTAATTCAGTATTGTACCTCGGCGTTATCAAGCCTACCTCAGCTGGTTGACCTGAGAATATCGGGCATCCCGACAACCATCTCTGAAGAAGACTCATCTTGCACTGCGCAGACCGTGGAGGCATTTACGAGTGAAATCCACAAGCTGCAACATCTGAGCTTTCTAAGCATCCTCTACACGAAGATGGAACCAAGGGCCTTCATTGGAATGCTCAACGGTTGTCGGGAACACTCCCCTCTCAAGACATTCAGGTGGGTGTTCATTTTTTTTAAGAGGTAAAGAATTTATTTACCAATGGTAGCTTTTGAATGAAAAGTGTCTCTCTCGTGGGAAAACTGGGAATAACACAGGCATATTCGTGTAATTTAAATTTCTGTGAGGCGTTTAGATATTCTCTGGCCCCATATAGGACAAAAAGTTACTTTCCCGTCAAGGCATCGCCGCACCAAGCTATCAAATAGCCGACATTATTGAGGAAAAGTAAAATTTCCAAAGATGGCAATGATAAATTCTACCCATTGTATTTTACTTGTCAAAGTGACTGCCCACTTGGGAAACGAATGTTAGTACTGCACGGGTAATAACTCGCAGCGTTATACCGCATTTTTGTTTTTTTCCCTGAAGGTTTTCCCGCCCCTGTTTGCCATCGGATCCTGATGTTCAGACTGCATGCAAAGAAGCAGAAACCACATTTCTCCGACTGTGGGTGTAATAGCTCCGTTTGATTCAAACTATGGGACAGAGAGCACCCCCGCTTTTGTGTTGGTCATTGTTATACTGGTATCTCAGGAATTCTTTTCCGACATCTAGAGGGATGTGTTAATTAACAATAGGCTGGAGCGTGTATAGGATTGGACTTGTTTAGGGGGTATCCCTCTGTTCCATTTCCTAGCTACCATGCCTAGCTACGTATGCTCAAGCATAGAGGAAGGATACTGGAGTTTGACTGCCCGGGCTATAACATCTGGCCAATTACCGTTATTGGCATGCCCGGTATGCCCATAGCTAGAGCGCAGCGAGCGCTTGCTACGCACCATCTGTTTCACAACCACAAGACCCCTTTGTACCCTATGATCACCGCCGCAATTTTCGCTGGTAATCTGCATCCTTAAAACTTTGTGTACTGAGGTATAGGAAACTGAATATTCATGTCTTTGTTGGTGTTTGGTATGATCTCATAACAACATCAAATCTAGTGCTTGCGCAGTTGTTCGCATTACGCCCTAAATGAACATGTGCAGTCATTGCCCTTAATGAACTCTTTCTTCCGGAGTTATTTTGGGAATAACTAGCCACGTTGTTTACAATATTTTGTGATTTGTTTGAATAATTTTTATTATGGAATTTGCAGAAAAGCGTATTTTGCGAGATTTCATGATCACTCCCTGTAATCAAACAGCGCATTATGTTCCTTATGAACTTAGCTTTCCAACAGTAGTCAACATTTTGTTGGCCAGTCTTAGCCAAATTCATACCAAGTCTTTGAAAACTGATGTATTGGAGGGAGGAGAGTAAAATTACAAAATGCATGGATTATGGAACAGTGCATCAACATTGGAAAGTTTATTCACGATGGCCAAAGTAGGTCTAATATCAGGGATTTTTCTCTCTGTATTTCCTGGTCAAAGCAATAATTTGTATTTACGTGCAATCAAAACACTACAAGTATTGCTAAGATATTACTGGATCTGCTTGTCCGTCTTATCTGCAGGCAGTAATCGGGCATTTTTGAATGTTTTCTATTATTCGTCTGACTCGGCGGCGACAATCGTTGAACACTTTGAAGTGCCAGAGTTGCAACTCCTTCGGTGTCCTTCCTCTATGATTCAAGTGACGCCACACAGGACTTGGATTTTACAGTTACGAAAGCCCTGCAGTGCCATCAGGTATACTGGTATATTTTCAAAAAGTGAAGTATATTTTTTCGAAATCCGTTTTTAGGAGATATACTTTCCAAACTTCTTTTTACGAGATAAAAAAGATCACAATTACGAACTAAAATAAGAATCTCCGAAGTTCAAACTTGGCAAATATATCCTGTAAAACGATTTGTTTACAAAAATAGAAACAACGTTTCATAATAACGAAGCTGCAAAATATATTTCATGAAAGAGAAACTTGGAAAAATATACTTCATAAAAACCAATTTTGAAAAAAACAAACATAATTTTTGAAAATGTATACAGGTAGGCACTACACTACAGGACTTTCGCACATAATAAAAAATTAAGAAAAGAAAGAAAAAAGTTCTTCAGAAACAGAAAAGTGATCAGGTGAGACACAAAACTGCTATTTGTACCGAAATATTTAATTGTGCCTCAAGCATTCTCCTATATGGCATAATATGTGCAGGTTGTTAAAGTGTAAAAATGTGTACAAAACGTAAGACTCGTGCTGGTTCAAGACATATGTACTTCTGCAGATGTTGGCAACCCATAGCACCTATTAGAGCCGAAGTGTGCTGTCGTACACAAACCAGACAGGGTCGATCTTTCTGTACTTTAAAAGACATGTCAAAGATATCCTCTTATATATTGTGCTCCATACATTGATTGAATGTTAGTGATGTGGCCTTCGGAAGATTGCAGATTTTTACCTTAGTGTACAAAATGCTGAATCCCTATAAATTTGTACGTTAACTGTTTTGTGTTTCTTACATTACATAATTCATTTTATTGAGTCAATGATCAAAATACTTCATACTCAGCGGAGGCTTGATCTTATGTGGGTGGCCATCCAGTTCACGAGAAAGGGCATGAAAACTCTTGTCAGGGTCTTGATTGAGGGAAATGATGCACAGTGCATGTATTGCAAGAGACCCCATCAGTAGTAGGCCTACATGTATGTCAAATGCTGGCACACTGTAACCCTGATTCTCCAATATGCACGTGAGCAGGCTTTCTTTTGTGGCAAATATATCAGGAAAATAAAATCTTTTCCGATGGGTGGGTTGTTGGTTGGGTTCATACTCCCAACCTACCAACCTACCTTAGACTCAAATTTTCCTTCAACAGAAGGGAAGAGTAACTACATTTTACTAATTTTTTTAGATTGCATATCAGGTTATACATTTCATCGATGTGAAAATCTAGGTTTTTCAAAAAATATTGGTTTGGCAAATGGACTGAAGTTTATTTTTGTATTCATTTTTAACTCATGGTAGGGTCTACATATCTTCAGTGGTTTTTATCGCAGGGAGCTCTACAAATAAAAACCAACGTCTTTCATTTTTAGAGGCCTTTTTTCAAATTAGGGCACCCGCTTAAGTTGTAATAATTTTCTTCTCAGCACAGGACACTTCAGGTTTTTCCGCGATAGATTTTTCCATGTGAAGATTCGTACTTCATTTAACTATCAGACAACGGTTTGTCGTGTCTTATTATTATGTATTTTGTTTGCGTATTCTCATCGAATAGTGACCTTGACTCTTTACCCAACCATCCAGAGCATTCATTTGAGTTTATAACTCACTATGATTACAGACTAATAGCTTGAGTGTCCCAAATGGAAATTTTAAGGATCTGAAATTTAGACTTTTGATTAAAACCGCAAAATTCAATACCAATTTCAGCGTTTCAATTTCCAACATTTTTTAAACAGCCTTTCTTCAACACGTATTCCTATAAACAGATAACTGTCTTGTTTAGTATGTCATTATTTGCAACGTTTAATTCTTGTAGATTGTAGAATTTTTTTAAAATCGTCCATCATATGATTTTCTTTTTTCCTGTACATCCATTTAAATAAGACATCAAAGATTGAATGATGTGTTATCTATTCTTGCGATACATTATTTTTACCACAATTTTGTTGTATTTGTACCTCGTTTAAAAGTCAGCGCGTTGTTTTTTTTCTTTACATAATGTGCAATGACAACTTCACATGCTTGCATCTGGTTTTTTGAGATACCCTCCTTAAGGCATACAGATTTTCCTTTCGAATGACATTCATGAACGCTGCCATTTTGAACATTAGTAAATGCTCCTCGTTTTCAAGCTTGCCCTGACCCAGTCTTGAAAAATGTCAAGTAAAAACTCCAATTCCGTAGAACTTACTCATTTTTATTCGTACAAAATGAAGCAACTGCTTTTTGTCGAGCACAAGCTTAAAGAGTAAAAAGTAAATACTTTTACTTTTAGTTATTGCACTAAAGTAAAAGCGTTTGCTTCATTATTATTCATACAAACACAAGTAAATGCTTCAAAAATGGCATTAAAAGCAAATGCTACCTTTTATTCATACGTCCCATTGACTTCCTCCATTGTGCATGAACACTTCTTGATGCATCGAAATTCAATTCATTTTAGCGGGGATTTCCTGGACAAATCTAGTTTCGGTGGATTGAGTTTCCAATGGGCTGTTTTGTTGTGCTTTCTATTGTTTTATTGTAAGAGCTGAAATGGAACAATTCGATAGGTGTTTGCCCGTCATGAGGGTTATGCGTCAACGTGTCCTCAGAGGGCAAGAGCTTTGTATCACTGGGATAGGTTCGAGTAAACATTTGTGTATTCGTTGTAACTAAATTAAAATAACTAAAAGAGGCTCTGAGACACCATGGAGACGCTAGCAATGCATGATCTCTGATATAACTGTAATCAGGAATGCACAATTCTCATTGAAAATTCACTCCATGAATGTAGGGGATTCGCACAGATAATTTTGATAGGCCACAACACACAATGAGGCTCAAAATAAAATACCGAAGTGACTACGCCACAGGCACAATTCTGTGTGTAAAAGGCATTAGGGCGAGAACCAGCGAGTGAAACAAAACGCGCGCGTTCTCCGTTCGTTTGCACTCAGTTTCACAGTGAAGTCTTCGCACGTCACCCAGCGCCCGAACAGGGCTGGGAAGTGCAGATGGCCTTGCACCATCTTCGACTCCGTGGGCTGCGTGCGCGTTCCTTCACTAGCCCCTGGTCATTCAACAGAATGAGTACATATGGAAGCCCTGTTGTGCCATCATCTATATATATTTCAAAAAGTGAAGCACATTTTTTCGAATTCCATTTTATGCAGGATCAAGTCCCTGCGATTGGCTAAAATATGATCTTAAGTGGCCAAGAAAGTTGAGGGTTGCTACTTGAAAAATGGCTACAACCAGACTTCGGAAAAATCACTTTATTGGGGGTGATTTTGTTTGTGGGAATAATTAAAACTGTAACTGGTTAACCCACAACAAATTAAAACGAAATTGAAATATAAAGGACCAGACAATAATTCAAAGAGACAATGGAATAAAAATATTTTATTAAAGCCCTTAACATTGCATCCTTGGGTAACAATTAATCTAATTTTAAATTTTTGTTTTACAATTTTAACCCATATTTTGGAGCTTTTTGGGTTTTCATGCAAATGCGCATTTGAATATTCATAAGCAAATCTATGATGTCATCTAAGGCAATGAATCTCAATGTTGCATTGATTTGTGCACAGAAATTGTCAAGATTGTTTGAAAAACTGCTATCGTAGATTTAATTTCTTTTGGCAATTTAATGTTGAGTAAGTACATGGCAATACCCCTGTAAGCAACCTTTCCACAGAAATGTTTTTAGACAGCATATTTGGAGAAAACAACTTGAACATGAAAACATGCAAAGTGACCCATGTCTTCCTGGATTTACATCAAAGCAAAAGCGCCCTCGTTTGTCCAGAAATTCTTGAATGTTAAAAAAGTGCATTTTTCTGTTCATGCAGCTCAAAAAGGATGTCAAACAGTCTTTATACATTGAAGCATAGTACAGAGATAAACAAAAACTGCTTCTAGGAAAACTTCATTTCATGGATCCTTTAATTTGTGTGTCAGAGACCTCAGGGATGTTGTTGTGCATGTTATTTGGCCCCGAACAGTGCAACCTTACACAGTTTTTAATGGGGCTTGAATCAGTGGACCGTGCCCTTATTGTTACATGCTAGCAAATTGGTCCTAAATTGGCTGGGTGGACCGAATCACGATTTGTAGGCTGTCAAAATCTCTGCTATTAGAGCGTTTCGTGGCACATAGATGGAATCTATCATCAGGACTGCCAGCATGTACTTCTGAAAATATCGGACCAGACGCAGCCCTCCAAATTGGTCTATTTTGCAATGGAGTGTAGGCATCAATTTTCAAAGAGGCCTCATGACTGTTTTGAGGAGTGATTTTCTCTGGAGAGAAAATATCTTCAAAAGTCATCGTTAAGCCACTGAAAATTAAGAGGAGACTGACAGATGGAAAGTGAGCTTTGATTTGATATGTTTCTTGAACATCTATAAAACTTGTATTTTTCCCAATTTTTTGAAGTGGGGATATTTTATCACTGTTGTCTATGGCAACTGATTTACCAGTCTGCAAACCAGGTTGCCAAAATTTGGAGAAGCTTACCTTTGCTCGTTTGACATTCTTCACATCAAAAATCGCTTTTCGGTTAATGTTTAAAAGCTTGGGAATTGTTTTGTATGGTGTTTAATATTTGCATAACAGCTGTTGCACTGGTTCGTGAATTGTTCATTATTTTGTTTTACACTGGCAGCCAGCTGTAGTCTGCTTACCACTGCCTGCAAACCACAACTTTGACGTAGAAAAGCAATGAATAAAGGTCAAAACAAAATTGTGAATGAACCACTCTGGTATTCAAACTGAGCATGCTCACAGTGCACCTCGTCCAAGGTCAAACGGGTTGATGTCATGACGTTTTATCCGGATACCAATAAATATAATGATATGAGCGTGTTGGCAGACAGCGCCCATCCCACCAGTAGCTGGCCTCAGTAAACTATGGTATCAGACTCATTACAGTACTCCTTGGGTTTTTTCCAAACTCTGTAAACCTGAGGTGGTCTGTCAGTAATCGTAGATGCTCTGTATCAGGTAGGTGCATTTTGATGCCCACAGAATGAGGGAAATTGTTGCTGTTTTCTACTAGCCTAGCACAGTTGAAGTAGTTACTCTTTGTGTACCACACCGTAGGTATGTGTGGGCATAAAATCTTCCACATGTATTACAACTGTATCACGAGCACGTTGCACGCGTTGGTGACCTTTTCCGCATTGCACGCTCGTGCATGCACACGATGCGTAGTCTATTTATTTACAAAGCCCGAGGTCCAAATGGTTGGAAACCGAGTTTTCCCTTTTTGGTGTTTCTAGTACCATAATTAAATGTCAAAGCAAGATCAGTGTTATTAAAGGCCTGCTGATTGACAAGTTACAGCGCATGCTGTTAATTTCCAACCTAAAACAACGCAGGACAGCCAAGAAGTAAAATTGACGGTCAAATTTTGTGACGTACAAACAAGATGGATCTGTCTAGAAACGGAAATCTCATAATGTGCCCGTTCTATGGGGCGTCTGGGCTGGGGACTTGAATTATGCCTGCCAGAAAAAGTTGAAATCTGCAATGATCTCTCAAGCATTCCAGCAAATACATGTACAAGTTTCCAAATAGTTCCATTTTACTGGTGTCGTACATTTTGTCAGTGGCTGAAAGGTGGTGGAGTTATCGTGCCCTGCAACCCCTAACCTCCCGGATTGCCGACTTTTGTATTTCATTGAATTTCAAAGTGTGTGAACAAATTTCCATGTTTAAAATCTCCATTTAATGGTTATTATCACAGAGTTTTATAGTTAGTCTTGCACTACTGGCGATTGCACTACTGTACCAAGCCCTGTCATTTAGTATGAATACAAGAAATCTTAATGTGCTGGAAAACCGGTATCGTTAATCTAACATTCTTATCTACAAGACTAGAATAACACCAGTGGTCTCATAGTGTTACCAATGGTGTTTAATTTAACACCACAGATTTTGCAGTGTAAAATGTTGACATGTATGCATTTAGTACTTCTGTTTTGACATTAAAAAAAAACATCAGAGCTAAGAAGCTCTGAACAAAATCATTTTCCACGAGTTACACTAACCTCGGGAGAACTGACCGGTAACAGGCTGAAAAAACTTGTCCAATCCATGAACCTCTCCTTCCTCAAATATCTGTCTCGTAGATTCTGTCCTCCAACTCTTGAAAATGGTCGTGCTATCTTCTCCTGTACTTGGTCCAAGAACGACAAAAAAGATAAAGATTTTTTTGGTTCTAGAAAAAAGAAGGAAAAAAAGATCTCTCTAGACAAAGAGTAATTTCCCTTTCTTAACACTTCAGTGTTTGCGGGGAAAAAACAAACTTGTGTTAACAGGTTTATACGCTTTTAGTGTTGCCTGATTTGTATTATCCATTTTTTTAGCCCTTCAACATGACGCTCACATTCCACTTGTTCCCTGATGGAAGAACCTTTTTTTTGGGTGCATGAAACGGACATGTTTTGTTCTTAACATAATGCGTGGCATGCACGGACGTGGCTTGTTAGAGTAGGCGTGTGCGCGCTTTCAGATAGGCCTACATGCACATGCTAATGTCTAATTACGCTAATTAGACAACGGCGTTCGTAGAAATAGCGATGCGTAGAACAGTGGGACCATTTTAGTTTGACTGACGACAACACTTTCACTTTCCTCAAGAACTTGATAAAAAATCTTTCTCTTTGATTTCTTCCTGCTCCGTCACCACCAGCACTCGGATAAACTTACATTTTAAGTTAAAGTTTCCGTTTCAGTTCCGCTTTTATGTAGTTCTGTCTCATTTTCTAATTATACAACATGTGAAGCTTTGCTAGCTACATGGTTTTGGTTGAAGATCACTCAATCTCCATTTATGATCCTTTCACACTGTATGAGGGATTGGGCCCACGGGTACAAATACATGTAGGTTTGGCACATTTTTGTTACATTTGCATGTGATGCCTTGTGTTCTGTCTGTTCGCTTGTCCGTTTTTTATATTTTTTGGGGGGGTGAGTGGGCTGTGTTTGTGTAGGTGGTCTTTATAATTCTTTTAGAAGTTTAGTTTTGTTATTAAAGTTTTATATAATTGTTGTATTCCTTGTTTTGGGCTGAATTTTTTAGCCTTTTGTAAATACTGTAAATATCAGTATTTATGCTGTTAATACACTCTAAAAACGGCCGGGCCAGATTGACCCAGAATTGGGTCCCATTCGGTATAAGCTTTTTCCGGGTCAAATTATGACCCGGAGAGGGTCAAATATGAACCGAAAGGGGGTCGTATTTTGACCCAGTAAAGGGTCATACCGAATGGGACCCAATACTGGGTCAATCTGACCGGGAAGCTTTTAGGGTGTATGCAATATTGTATAAATAACAATAAACAAGAATTAATATATAGTTTTCCTGCTTGTTTTAAAACTTTTGTGTACAAATTCATAAACGCCTGACTTCAAAGTCGTCTCGAAAATCCATAACCTTTTATATCCTGTGTCCAGTATCGTCTTTGGTGGCACATTTTTCACTTTTCTCGATATCATATACATGTACTTGCTTTTATCATACTCTCTGAACGCCAATTCTGTTTCGTCCTTGTATGAATGCCGAACCTACCATAGATAAATACCTTCGTCGTTTTGCAATCAATGTTATAAAAATTCATTTAAATTCGTTACATTTTTGTATGCTGTCCTCGTTAGTTTGTAGTTTTCGGCTGTCCGAGGACGTGAACAAATTTTTTCTTTTTTCGTTCATGTCATTTATTTTCTTTTTGGTGTATTTAGATTCTCATTTAAAATTGATCGATGATGTTATGAACAGATGCAATAAATCAATTCAAAACAAAGAAACACAAACACTCAAGGAGACAAACATACGAACAAACAAACAAACAAATCAACGAGAACATCAACATAAGTCAGAATGTTTCGTTTTGATAAGTAAATAGGCAGGGTTTGCCAAATAAATAAAAAGTGACCCATTCACTGAATTTTCCAGCCCCGATACTATACACACAAGCACGTTCAGTGTTAATTATCAGTTGCATGTACTTATATAGCTAAGCTACTAAGCCTTAAATGATCAACATCCGATTTTTTTAAGGGTAAAATGGCTGGACATGATGGAAAACAGGTTTCTGGTGGTGGAAGATGTGACAACGCCCTGTGGCGTCTGGCGGGTGAGCTTGGACAAAGCTGGAAGCCTGTTGGTCGGCACCTGGGATACAGCGAAGCGGGGATTGAGAACCTGGTCCTGGATTATTCTGCCAATGCTCACGAGAGGGCGTACCAAATGCTGCTGGGATGGAAGAACACCACAGACCCATCTGTGCGCAACGAGCAACTGCGCGGGGCAGTTAAGGACGCAGAGCGGCTGGATCTTTTGCCTTCCGTCATGAATGTTACAGGTGCAACAAATGCAAAATTGAGATATAGCATAGACATAACAAGTAGGATTCCTTTCTATGCACGTGTAAACAGCATACAAACCAAGAATGGCTTCAGATTATATCGAGCCGGGACGATTTTTCAAAAACGCAAGATCATTTGGGGCCAAGCACGCACGCGAGTCGGCTTAGGGATGAATTGCTAGGGTTGGCCTCGCACGTGCGTTCGAATGACCCTGGACGCACTCAGTCTTAATTATTTGGCCTGCGCTGTTGGAATACCGAACTGGCAATAGCTTCGATTCTTTACCTCACACAATCAATTGTCGCCAATTGATAATCTGCAGAACATTAATATATCCAGTATAGCGCATCATTTATTAATTCTTTCTGTCAATTTTGTGTTTATTTACAGGCTGTGGTCCATCTCCCGGAGGTGTCAGTGGGAGTGCAGAACTCAACAAGCAGTATTTTGTCAAGAAACTGAAGACCTTTGTCCGTTCTAAGATGAGCAAGCTTCCTCTTGTGCCATGGATTACCACCGGATGCGTTCATGTCGACCAGGTTTTCACTCAGGTTCAGCTGCTCATCAGCATCATGTCTGCGTATTTCCCTATCCGAGTTCCCCTCAAGTCGCACAACGCCATTTTCACGGACTTGACGGGAGAAGGAGACACTCGCATCGATTTCTGTGGCACGCGTATACTCATGCGGGGCCGGACTGGCAGCGGGAAAACAACCTTGTTGACCAAGTACGCCTACGATTGGAGTACAGACAAGCCTGAGGCATTGCTACGTAACGTCGACGTCGTGCTTGTGCTGCCCATGCGCAAGGTTGATCAACACAGCAATCTTGGTCAGGCAGTGCTAGATCACATGCTTCCAAATGAGCGTCGCATCACCCCAGCTGCAATTGAGCAGTACTGTGAAGACCACCCCGAAGAAGTGGTCATCCTCCTGGATGGATACGATGAGTTCAAGGGAAAAGGTCTTGACCAAGAAGATTGTGGTAACATTGTGAAGATGCTCAGAGGTGAATGGCTGACTGAATGTCGTGTTGTTGTTACCACTCGGCCAGGGCGTGTGGGGGATTTCAAGGACGACTATGAGAGCTACCGTCACCTGGAGATAACAGGTTTTACGACCAAAGACATCGATGACTACGTTCACAAAGTTTTTGAGGGTGAGAACAAACTATTGGGGAATAAGTTGCTGGCCTACCTCGAAGAAAATCATTTGAAAGAAGACCTGGCATCCATTCCACTTATGTTGACTGCGTTCTGTCAGCTGACCAAATGGACAGATGGACAGGATTTCAAAGACTTAAATACTATCAGCAAATTGTTTGACAGACTGATTGAATGCATGTTTAAACATGCAAACATGAAAATTAGCACAGACTGTTCGGTGTCGAGAGCCACTGCTGTAGGTTTAGCAGACCCAGACCAATTAGTTCTTGAGCTTGGAAAGGTCGCTCTTGAGGGGTTTCTCGGTGGTATTTCAGAGGAGCTGATATTCTCAGAAGAGGACTTTACCCGTTGTTCCGATAACGTGCAAGTCATTGAGCAAGGCTTGCGAGTAGGTTTTCTTTCAAGGGACGTAGATTCGAGAATTCGACCGCAGAAATTTGAGGAACTCCAGCTGGAAGGACAGAAACCGTCACCCAGGCGAGACATTTCCTTCATCCTGAAGAGCATTCAGGAAAAGTGCGCCGGGAAGTATCTGGCACATTTGCTGGAGACTGGTGACGAAGACTCTTTCACAAATTACCTTCAAAAGGTTGACAATGATCAGCGAGTCTTGGACTACACCAACATCCTTGTCTTTGCCAGCGCTTCTAACATAGAGGCCGCTCGCCGTATTGTTTCGCACGTGATCCTTATGCTCAGGAGCACACAAAATGAAAACATCTCACAGTACTTGACCGCGAAACTGCACTTCAAGCACTGTCAGAAAACACAACGGCTGATCGAAACATGCCTACAGTTAAACTTCGAGAGCAACAGTAAAGGTCAGTTCAACCATCTGTTTGACTCTCTCTTTGGTGACAACTGCTGTGTTCGTCTTGTTGGGATATCTACGTATGTGGCTAAAGCTCTAGGCTACCTCTTTCGCCATGGCTATCAACGTCTTACCCCTCAAGAGGCAAGTGGAGATTACGGCCCGCCCGAAGTAAAGCAAGCGCTATCCGTCAAGAGTCTACAATTGATCTGCATCAAGTTAGAGATCAGTAACCAGTTCCGCGAATTTCTGAACTGCTATCCTGGTACCGAGGAAGAAATCAGCAACTTCATGAGAGACAGTTTGAAGTCTGAGGGACAGACCAACATTTCCAAGATCCTACATCAATTGGAGACAAGTGAGCAGAAGATTCCAAGCTATTTTGGTCATCGCTCAGACTTGACTTTCTCCGCCGTTTTCCCCATCTGGCAAGAATTGAATAAGCATCAAGTGCAGGATTTCAGTTTGAGCTTTGTCCTGTCTGGTTTGAAGGAGTCTTCATTGGACGAACTGGTCTTGAACGGAGTGACTGCAGAATGCCCAGACTGGAGTGTTTTGTTTAAGATGATACATGACGGTTTATTCGCCCAGATGACGAAGCTTACGCTAAGTTTGAATGGTCTCACATTCCAGCAAACAGCTGAGCTTGCGGCTGTCCTGGTGGCGACGCCAAATCTGAAAGAACTAAAGATATCTGGAAATGAGTTGGGGGAAGGGTTCGTTGAAAACCTTCCCGAGCTGCCTGAGCTCACAAGTGTCGTCTTGGACAATTTGAATTTGTCGTCCGGAGCGATGATTGAATTCACGAAGAAAATGAAGCAGTACCCTCACCTCCAGAAGCTAGATTTGCGATGGAATGAGAACATCGACGATGACGTCATTCACTCTATTTGTGGCAGTCTCCTCTGCCAGCAAACCTGGAAGGAATTAAGACTTTCGCTGTACAGGGTAAGTGAGGCTGGACTCGACAATTTCCAGAGATCAATCGGCCTGGCTAAAGAATTGACCCATCTTAATTTGGTGCACTCTCCAATCCCAGACAAAGTGATTCAGTACTGCGCCCCAGCGTTATCAGGCCTAAAACAGTTGGTTGATTTGAGAATATCGGGAATCCCATCATCCACCTCCCAAGAAGGCTCACCGTGCACTGAGCAGACCGTGGAGGCATTCACGAGTGAAATGCACAAGCTGCAACATCTGAAATTTCTAAGCATCCTCTATACGAAGATGGAACCAGAAGCTTTCATTTGCATGCTCAACAGTTGTCGTAAGCATCCTTCTCTCAAGACATTCAGGTGGGTGTTTACTTTCCTGAGGTTCAGGCATTGGTGATCGACAGGCAGTAGCTTTAGAGTAAAAGTGATCCTATCGAGTTGGAATGCTGCATAACACTTTGAAGTTAGGGTTCTTCAGTGGTCTTATGGTCATGTATGTACACTTTCTCGCAGCTGTCGCTATTATATGTGATATTTTGTGTTCAAGTGGGGAATTCGGCCTGCCAAGTTTCAAATTAAGGGAAAATTTCACCGTCTTTTTTTTTCAAATTCAAATTTTATGCCAAACTCTCTCCGCTTCCATCCTTCCCATTGCTCAGATATCAACTTTAATTTTCCTGAAAACTGTCTACATAATCGCTTCATCTTAAATATTTGTTCTTTTTTCCTTCTGAAGGTTTTCTCGCGTCTGTTTACCGTTGGGTTCTGACGTCGGAGCAGCGTGCAAGGAAGCAGAAACTACCTTTTTACGACTGTGGGTGTAATCGCTACTCGACAATACAAGCGACAGCAGAGGTTAGGCGAAGACTTTTAATGTAACGCTCAAAAAGTCAGCGGGGGAGCGGACTGCGCCCCCAGAACTCGGCTGTGTCATGTAAAGACACGAATGTGGAGTTGAAGTCAACTTGTGATTTCGTTGTGTTACTGTCATTTGAAGTTCAAGGCTACAGGGGTGCCACGGCGTGGGAATTGAGCACCGTAGTGGTAATGTGGGTAGATAACATAAACCAAACCGAGATATTATTGCTAATTGTAACAGAAGTGGGGCTCATGTGAATCAACAGGCGGTATCATCTGTTAGGTTTGAATTACTTCTTTAAAATGATACGGTCATCATATCAATACGTTCACGGTTGACTGAGCAGTGACCAATTTTAGGGTCTATTTAGGGAATTGCGCCACTTCTCGCGCCACTCTTGCGTCAGTTTTGTCACAGGGTGAAAGGCAAAGTTAAAGATAGGTTTGAGCTGGTTCCTTCACGCTGATACTTGCGAACATCGTGCCAAGTCGTCGTCTTGGCCAGCAGAGGACCCGCCTGGACAGTTTTCAGCAAAAGCATCTGCCAATTCCTCAAGGCTCCCTGTCTGCAACCACTTCGACGCAAAATATCGTGCAATGCTTTTGTGTTGTAAGAAATTGAAAGCCCCTCCCCACACACTTGTTAATTTTACTTCAAATTTCTCTTCACCCACCTGTTAAATTTACCGCAAGTCTCATTTCACCCACTTGTTAACTTCACTGCAAGGCTTTCCTCTCCCACTGGTTAATTTTGAAGTATAACGTTATGGTTAAGACCACTGAATGCCAGTGAAGAAAGTGGCACAATTCCTTAAATGGACCCTTGAATCAAATAGGTCACTGCTCAGTCAACCATGGACGTATCGATATGATCATGGTGCCATTTAAAAGAGGAGACTCAAACCTAACAGTTGATACCTCACTTTGATTCACATAAGCCCGACTTCTGTTACAATTAATATCTCGGTTTCGTTTTTTCAATCCACCGCCATCGCGCATTTGGACCGGTAGCAAGTTGCAGTTTAACGTATGCGATTAGCTCTGTCAATTTGGATGCTGAGTAGGCTTATTCAAATTTTTGTCGGGCCGATAGCAATGCTTTATCATGAAATACGTTAAGGCAAACAGTACACAAGTACCTATCCGTCATAATCCTCTGTTAATTACAGTGCGGTAATTCATTTTTCAATGATTATCATCGATAAATCATTTTACGACAATTTATTTCAAATCAGTGGTTATTATGTTCAATGTAGATGAATGGACAATTTATGGTGAAGTTAATTTTGGTATTTAAAACAAGAAGAAGGGGCAAAATATTCTATCAGCTCCTGCTTGATTTGTGCACTGAGCGAGTATCGTTTCCTCATTTACATAAAACCGGCAGGATTCCTCCGGTTCATTACCCGCTACCGGTTCCTATATTTCGGGCTACGTCTGTAAGACATCTGGAGACTACGTACGGGACGGGAACAAGTATATTTTTGGCTGACCTTTCTCCGAAAAAAATGGGCGCTGCGCGATAACCATAAGTTTGATTTTGACTAAAGTGGTGTCAAAATGACCGCTAGGAATTACTCTAAAACTTCTGAAAAAATGCACTCCGGCGTTATTGGGGAGAAATACC
Source organism: Acanthaster planci (assembly GCF_054643075.1). Lineage (NCBI taxonomy): Eukaryota > Metazoa > Echinodermata > Asteroidea > Valvatida > Acanthasteridae > Acanthaster > Acanthaster planci. The sequence continues at coordinate 19,992,869 of NC_141783.1, read as the reverse complement.
AAGGGGGAGCTTATACCGCTCCGGCTCTTGTAGGGTTAGACCATATATTTAAAACTTATTTCTAAGTCAGTGATCAGTTGAGCTGTGCTAATTCCTTTGATACATTTAAATGGTGTATCAAGCATTCTCTAGGAAAGCCTAATTTGGATTTGTTTTTGAAAAGATGGCTCGACAACCTTAAGGTTCCACACAGCTAAGTGTGGTATGCTTGGGTCTTGGCTGCAGAAGGAGCATGAGAGCGCTATCGTAGATAGGAGCTTAACCCGATTTTCTCTCACTCCTGAAGTTGTTTATGATGAAGCCGTCTTGCACCCCAATCTCTCTCCGTGCATGAACTGTATAGAAATATTGCGCTTGTGAGGCCCAGGCTTATGTTTTAACCCTAACACTCCTCAGTCCTCCAACAGGTGAAGGATTGAGGAGGGTTAGGGTTAAAGATTGGGCACATGTCTAGCAGTGTAAATGGCATTTTGGTGAAAAGTGTGTGAAAGTAACTAAATGTATAGTGTTTCATAGTGTATAACGTACTTAATCTCTCCGAGTTTGCAGTGCTATTGATAATGCTTAGTATAAGTTAGGTTCGTTTTGATTTTGATACCTGATCTTTACAAGCGGGACTGTGTGTTGTAAACTAAATGTCAGCATCTGTTTTGTTTTACTGTTAGTTATTGCCCTTTGCCGTAAAACTAATTTAACGCCAGGGGCAGAAGCCCCAAGTGTATATTTTTGGCAAGCAAACGAATGTAATAACAGGATGAGTAATTTTGACAAGTCTGAACAAACACTTTCCTAAATATTAACATTTACAGTAATTCAGATGAGCTTCATTACAATCAAAAGAGTTCTGTGGCTTAATTTGGAAGGTGCCTTCCTACTCTTTAATTAAAACACCTAGGTCAAATTAACCCAGAATCTGGAATTCGCTCAATTCTTTTTGTGAGAAAATCTCATTTTTTTCAGGTCAAAATGCCTCCTAAATGTTATCTTTGATTTGGCATGTACTTATTTTGAAATGTTACATCATTCAGGATTTTTTCTTCCGAAACTGTAGCTTTTCTTGACTTTATTGATGACTCCAATTGGCCAAATATTTGCCTTTATTTAAATGACAAATAACCACATTTTGGACTACTGGTAGTTGAGATTTTGTCTGATTACATAAATGAAACAAGTAGTGCACTCAGAATGTAATAACAAATTGAAATGCATTTCAAATGCCTGGTGCATAGCAGTAGTGTATCAGTTTTGCAGACCTATAGTTTACGAAAATAAAAGTACATATATGTTTCAGTTTGGTTGTTGGGAAAGGAACCATGTGCTAGCTTCTGGAACCAAATGGCAAACAAATCGAGTTTCTTTTCCTGTGTAATAAAACAAAATATTGTTTTGATAGCTGAAACCTGGAATCTTAAAATACTCCAATATGGAATGAGGGGACTGCGTTCAGGTTTTATTCAATTAACATGTGCAAAATTGATGGGAAACTGGAAAACAGTGGGGCCTTATACCTACATGTATCTCCTTAAAAGTGTTCTGAAAGTTTCCTTTCACATTGCAATGAATATGCCTGTTCATCGATAAAAACAAACTTGTTAAAATAAATGCCCTAACCTTTTCTTACATAAAACTTGTGAAAATGAATATTGGCATTGACAGTAAACTTAATTTCCTTAAGTATTAGTTTTGGTAGTATGTGTTATTTACAGAAAATGTTCTTACCAAAGAGGGCCTTGCTATAGCTGCTATCCCAGATCTCAGGGTAAAGACTCATGAATAAACGGTAAGATTAATATTCTCACTTTATGACAGTGAGTACAAAATGTAGTCACAAGTTGTCAGTGGCTTTGACACACCAATTAAGATCTTTTCACCTGCTTTGAAGGTCTGCATTTTTTGTAATTTGGAGACCTTTAGGAAAAATTCCTTCAAATTGACAACCCCCTGAAAGTAGTCCCAAGTCCGTCGATAGGGAGTTTAAAATGACTTCAATCTGTTGCAAAACAGAATATTTATAAGTTCACAACTTCCACCCTTGTCCTTCATTCACAGACCTTCAAATCACGGGCCCAATAAGTGTCTATGGGCAAGGAATTGAAAGGCGCGCAAAAGCAAAATTTTCTTGTTTGGTCGGCGTACGCTGTGTGGGCCAAACACTAGCCTGCACGTGTTATTATTAACAGCGATTTCAGGTTTAGTACTAGCTTTATCGTTGCTGTTGCATTGCTGCTGAGTTTATACCTGGCATTGTGACCTTTGCACTTGTTTTCATTTTGTGTTATTGATTCATCCATGCACCTCAGAGGCATTGTATGGCAACAACAATGATATGTACCTACAGAGCACTTGAGTTGCCATCCGAGTCGGAGATTGTGACATTAATTATCTGGTTACCTCAGGAAGCTGACGCATTCATCGTAGCCTAAGCGGTACCATTGACAAAACGAATGTTTACCTCAAGGCATGATGGTACCATCGTGAGTTCCTTGACTCTTTAGTTTTTTATTCCTTCCATAACTCTTTATTTTTAATTCCTTTTTTAAAATAAAAGTCACGAAAGATACAGTGACTGGAAGTTGGGAAAGGCCTTTGCTTGTTCTCGTGAATTGCTCTTAGCCTCATCTCCAACTGATGCCAACAGCATCGAGCTGTTTAAGACGCCCTCACCCATGCTGCAGAAATTGAGGACTGCTCAAGTCACGTTTAAAGTGTGGGGTATGATGCTTATAGATAAAAAAATTCCCGAACTCACCTGGCACACTCGGTGCTCCGTAGTCTTTTCTTTCGTTCATTGGTAGTACGTACGTAGCAACGTAAACAAGTCCCCATACCGTGGACCTCCGTGACACCACGGACCTTGATGACACATGACTACGTATACTCCCTTGAATCAACACCTGTATCGCATGAACTAGAACATTATGCAACTATGGAACAAGCTGTTGCGATGTCATTTTCTTTTGGTCCGGATATGCTCTCGTGGTCTTTGAGAGGAAAGCAGATTCTGGGTGGAGAGCCTACCTCTGTACCGACGGTGAATGCAGGAGACACACGATGAAGTGATGGTTTTACCGATGAACAGAAAAGTCACACGTTACATATTTTCATGTCGTGAGTCGGTCCTGTATTTCTGCTGGAACTGAAACGATTCTCTCGTCACACCACGTCACATGTACACAGTTCTGTAAACGTTGAAATACTGACGGGAGAATAATCAACCCCTCGTCCCTTCACAATGCAGACATTCCAGGTTGTACAATGAGGGATTTTCCACGAGGGGCTGAAACGTCACTGCCTGTTAAAACACTGATCCCATGAGCCAATGTATGCATGAAAGAAGGTGAGTGGGTTCAGGTAACAAGAGCTGTAAACGCTGTCTGTAAGTCTTGTAGTGACAACCTTTTGTAACAAAAGTACACATTAATTACTAATTCTGAAAAGCATGTGACATCCAGGGATTTCCCTAACGGATATTTCTGAATGCACGGGGGTTACACAAGTCAGAATGAACCACTTAAATTTCAGGCCAAAATGCACAGGTATCTTTTAACCCAACATGCAACATGTAGAACTGCAGGCAATCATCCCGACTGCATTATTACGTCACGTTGAACTTCCCCATCCGTACTTGGCAGATATTACACACGTTTCGAAACGGCCAAGTTAACACAGCTTGGAGCAGCATAGCAACGCTGTTGCAATAACAACGCAGGGTGGGGAAGTCCCGGTCATCGTCTAACGCAGAAGAGCAATGAGCCGTGGCCTAGGTTCAACTTTGCACAGAAAAAATGTCGAATTATTGTAATGCACTGCCGACGCTTCAGTGAGAACCAAGACGGATCCAGAACATAATTTTCGAAGGGGAGGTGAGGGGGGGCATTAGGATTTGTTTTCTTGTACGACCATGAAACGCACCCGTTTTTTCTGTCATCTCGTGTCAACCATCTTGGAACTAGATAAAAATTCACATATGCAAAGTTTGAACGACGGAAAATTCACTGGTTGTTGTTGTCATTGTGACAAAAGGGTACTAAGGGGAGAAATCCGGTTTTTAAATTCGTCGTATTTTGCGCAAACTCAATGCATTTTCCCAATTGAGGACGGCCAAAAAGGACAAATGTGGCTTTAATAAACAGTGTGCCGACGCGATTTATTTCTCATTTTTTCTGTCCAGGTGCTGGGTACGTGGTATGCCTGAGACAGAACACATGTCGTTTACTTTTGAGATTGTTCTTGCTATAGGCCTACGTGATCGTAGGTAAAGTCAGGCCCTTTTTGTCGATTTGCTTTAGTCTGTTTTCAAGACGTGAAGATCCCCGATGACTCGTAATGAAATCAAAGGGGGATACATGTAGACAGATCCTTCAGGTCTGGTAACGGGAATAACATTGTTACCTCCCATACTTGCAAAATGCGCTACGGTGTACACGGGAAACCGCAGATTGTAAAGTCAAATTTCACTTTTTGGTACCCTTTTGTCGGAATGACAACATTCACCGTGACTGGATTCCCGTTGCTTCAATCTACCGTTACACAAGTTTGTGTGAGGTTCTGAGTCGGGTGCCGCGAAAACCATTTTCTGAGCGGAATCATCGGGTATGTTCAATGGCCCAGCATGGCTTTTCTCATGGGTGAGGTTACATTTTAGGGTTTTTTGCGCGTTTTTTGAAGGAAGGGGCATGAAATAGACCGACAAATCGACCTGTCTCATATTACATGTATTTGAAACAAAGGGACGAGGGGGGGTAGCGGCGCGTAGGCGGACCTTTGGTAGCCCAGGGTCCGCCCTGAGCGTAGATTTTTGTGCCAAGCTGTTGGGGGCATTGACAACAACTATTCCATATACTGATGGTTAATTTTACTTTTTCGAGGCTTAAGCAGCGGATTACTTTTCCCATGTTTACCAGCCAATTTGTTTAAATTTTAATTTAAAGAAACAAGAATTTCTTTTCCTCACTGACCATTAGTCTACTGGCGCGATTATTAAAGGTGTAACATAAAAATCCCCCTGAATTCCATTCTCGAAACAGTTCTTTGGCAATTCCTCCTGTAAATATAGCAAAAGCGTGTCCTTTCTTTGCGGAAAAAGGTCACCAAGGACAAGTGCTGACGTCTGGGATCGATTTGTTTTGCGACAATTTGCACATTCTCTCATTGGTCAAAATTGTTTTCTGTCGCGTAATACGGACTATACTGAAGACAAAGTGAATTTTGTACACAATGCATGATGGTTTCCCTTAATTGTTGATTTAGAGAGATGAACTTTAGGATCTTTTAAAACTATAGACTCTCTTGATCGGCATTTCCTTTATTTGGACCGAGCTTCTTTTTGTTCTCCATTCTTTTAGACTTGCTCGGGCTCGTCTCAAAGCATAGCCAATAAATTAACCAAAATTTACTGTCCGTATATCGCCATTTGTTTAGAAAGAAATGGCTGAGCATGACGGGCAACATCAGACTCCGACTGAAGGAAGCCATTTCGAGGCCCTGTGGAAGCTGGCGGGTGAACTTGGAAATAGCTGGAAACCTATTGCTCGGTCCTTGGGCTACAGCGAGGCGAAGATTGAGAATCTGATCCTGGATTATCCTACCAGTGCTCACGAGAGGGCGTACCAAATGCTGCTGAGATGGAAGAACACCACAGACCAGACTGCGTGCAACGAGCAACTGTGTAGGGCTGTTCAAAAGCAAGAAAGGCTCGATCTGATACCTTTGATTGTAAACGTTACACGTACGTGACATGGAAAAAATATCTACATCAGAGACTTGGAGTGCTGAAGTATTAAACAAGCTTTAGCGTTGTGGCTAGAATAGCTTGAGTTCCCTTTGCCAATGGTGAACATTTGCACCAAGCAACACCTTGTGATTTACATGTATTCAATGGGGTGTGAAGAGAACACTGAACCAATTGATCTCCTGCAATTATAACTGTAATTGTCTACCTAGACGCCAGATTAATCTTCAGGCAAACGCGAAAGGAAGCGAACTTGACGTCAAAAGCATTATCTTCAGCTAAATTGGCTCGAGTTAAAAGTGATAAATAAATTGTGGCAAATTCGCACCGGGAATGTTTGATCTGAAGTCACAAATTCACGTTTTCGTTTGCTTTTGAGCCAAGCTTGATGGGCCTTGGAACCAACATTGGCTTTTATATCAAACTTCTTGTCATTTGTTTGCAGCTCATGATGCAGAACTGGAGAAGGAGAGTTTCTCAAGAAAACTGAAGAACTTTGTTCCAATATGGCGCATCATTTATTAATTCTTTCTGTCCATTTTGTGTTCATTTACAGGCTCTGGTCCATCTCCCGGAGGTGTCAGTGGGAGTGCAGAACTCAATAAGCAGTATTTTATCAAGAAACTGAAGAACTTTGTCCGTTTGAAGATGAGCAAGCTTCCTCTTGTACCATGGATTACCACCGAATGCATTAATGTTGACCAGGTTTTCGCCAATGTCCAACTCCTCATCAGCATCATGGATGCGTATTTCCCCATTAAACTGCTCCTTCAGTCGTACAACGCTATTTTCACAGACATGATTAGAGAGGACGAAGGTCTTATCGATTTCTGTGGCGCGCGTATTCTCATGCGGGGCCGGACTGGCAGTGGGAAAACAACTTTGTTGACCAAGTACGCCTACGACTGGGCCATGGGCAAGCCTGAGGCGTTGCTACACAACTACGACGTCGTACTCTTTCTGCCCATGCGCAAGCTGGATCAACACAGCAATCTTGGTCAGGCAGTGCGAGATCACATGCTTCCAAGTGAGCGTCGCATCACCCCAGCTGCAGTTGAGCAGTACTGTGAAGACCACCCCGAAGAAGTGGTCATCCTCCTGGATGGATACGACGAGTTCAAGGGAAAAGGTCTTGACCAAGCAGATTGTGGTAACATTGTGAAGATGCTCCGAGGTGAATGGCTGACTGAATGTCGTGTTGTTGTTACCACTCGGCCAGGGCGTGTGGATGATTTCAAGGACGACTATGAGAGCTACCGTCACCTGGAGATAACAGGTTTCACAGCCACAGACATCGATGACTATGTCCACAAAGTTTTTAAGAAAGAGAACACACCGTTGGGGAATAAGTTGCTGGCGTACCTCGAAGAAAATCATTTGAAAGAAGGCCTGGCATGCATTCCACTAATGCTGACAGCCTTCTGTCAGCTGACCAAATGGACAGATGGACAGGATTTCAAATACTTGAATACTATCAGCAAATTGTTCGACAGACTGATCGAATGCATGTTTGACCATGCAAAACTGAAAACCAGCAGAGACGTGGGCTTTTCAGGTCCAGACGAATTAGTTCTTGAGCTGGGAAAGGTCGCCCTCAAAGGATTTCTTGGCGGTGTCTCAGAGGAGTTGCACTTCTGTGAAGAGGACTTTACCTGTTGTTCCGACAAGAAAAATGTCATCGAGCAAGGCTTGCTAATAGGTTTGCTTACAAGGGACGCAGATTCGAGAATTCGACCTCAGACGCTTGAAGAACTCCAGCTGGAAGGACGGACAGAGTCACGCAGGGGAGACATTTCCTTCATCCTGAAGAGCATTCAGGAAAAGTGCGCCGGGAAGTATCTGGCACATTTACTGGAGACTGGTGACGAAGACTCTTTCACAAACTACCTTCAAAAGGTTGACAACGATCAGCGAGTCTTGGACTTCACTAACATTTTGGTCTTCGCCTGTGCTGCAAGCATGGAGGCTTCTGGCCGGATTGTTTCGCACGTGATAAACTTACTCAAAGAAACACAAGGCAAAAACATCTCACTATACTTGAGTGGGCAACTTAATTTCAAGTTCTGCCAGAAAACACAACGTCTGCTCGAAACATGTCTCCAGCTGAACTTCGAGAGTAAGAGTGAAGGTCAGTTCAACCATCTGTTTAACTCCCTCTTTGGTGTAAGCGGTTGCGTTCGTTTGGTTGAGATGTCGAGTTATGTGGCTAAAGCTCTAGGGTACCTCTTTGCGCACGCCTTTCAGTGCAAGTTATGTCGAGAGCCTGAAGACAGATGTGTCTTATCTGTGAGGAGTCTGCAGCTGATCTGCATCAAGCTAGATTCCAGCACACAGTTCAGAGAATTCCTCAACTGTTATCCTGGAACGGAGGAGGCAATCAGCGAGTTCATGAGAAAGAGTGTGAGTCAGCGTGACCTAGTCAGTGTCCGGAAGAAATTAGAAACAAGTGAACGGAAAATACCAAGTTATCTTGACAGTCGCGACGACCTGACGTTTTCGGCAGTGGCGCCCATTTGGCAAGAAATGAGCCAGCAGGAAATGCAGGATTTTAGCCTAGGCCTTGTCCTCTCTGGCTTAGAGGAGTCTTCATTGGACGAGCTAGTCTTAAATGGAGTGCGCGCAGACCGCAAAGACTGGGATGTCCTGTTCAAGATGATACAAAATGATGTATTTGCCCAGATGACACGACTGACTCTGAGTTTGAATGACCTCACATGCGACCAATCAGCTCAGCTGGCAACCGCCCTGACTGCCACACCAAATCTGAAATACTTGAAGATGGCGGGAAACGAGCTGGGGGAAGGTTTCGTGAAAAACCTTCCTCCGATGCTTAATTTGGAAAATATCATCTTGGACAAATCAAATATGGCGTCCAAAGCAATGGTAGAATTCACGCAGAAGCTTGACGGGTACCCTTGCCTTCGGAAACTAGATTTGCGACGGAATGAGAACACCAACGATCAGGTTATTCAGTCCATTTGTGACAATATGAGAAAAACTTGGAAGGAACTAAGACTTTCACTCTACGAGGTCAGCGAAGTTGGACTTCAGAACTTGCAGACATCGATTGGCGTGTCTGATGGATTGACGCACCTTGACCTTGTACATTCTCCAATCCCAGACAAAGTGATTCAGTACTTTGCCTCGGCGCTATCAAGCTTACCTCAGTTGGTTGATCTGAGAATATCGGGAATCCCATCATCCACCTCCCAAGAAGGCTCACCGTGCACTGAGCAGACCGTGGGGGCATTCACGACTGAAATGCACAAGCTGCAACACCTGAAATTCCTGAGCTTCCTCTACACGAAGATGTTTCCAAAGGACTTCATCAAGATGCTTAACTGCTGTCAGAAACACACTTCTCTTAAGACGTTCAGGTGGGTTGCTTAATTACATTTTCAGCATCATTAGTCAGTCATACTCGAAGGGCGTCATTCCTTTTGTTAGTATAATGTGATTTTTACTTTAATGGAATGGCACTCAGGTGCAAACATTTGAATCGTGGTAATAAACTTTCCCTCGTAACCTGGCACGAACGTTGCCGAAATGGTCCAGTGGGCCAGAGATAAGCCCAGTTCCCACCTCGCCAATTCAGGTGGCACAACCTCGCGTCAAAACCAAGTTGCTTAAATTTCACTCTGACTAGAAAAAAAATTCACCCTTGTCAAAACTTTAACCTTGCCAACCCTACAACTGAAATAAATTGCCAAGATTGCCAAGTGAATGCCTTTTTCAAACAATATGGTTTCACTTGGAAAATTGGTGACATCATTTCTAATGATTGTTTAATTTAATTTTTCCTTGAAGGTTCTCTCGCCCTTATTTGCCATCGGGACCTGATGTCGAGACAGAATGCAAGGAAGCAGAAGCTAAATTTCTACAATTGTGGGTGTGACCGCTTCAAGGGAATACCACAAATGATAGACAGAGCTTGTACTTGTCTACCACTAGTCACCCTTTTGTCCATTCTGGTCAGTTTGAAGAAATATTGCAGATCATAGAAGGAACAAAGCAATGCATATACATCGCATGCAGCAGCTGGTCTTAATTTGCAACTTGCTACCTACCACCGTTATTATTGTAGACATACAAACCAAGCAGGACGATACTGACAGATACAGATCGAGTTTGGTAAAAAAAAAACCACATCAAAATAGCCTGCTTTACATTCTTTTGCAGATTTTCAGCTTTTGAAAAAGAAGCGCACTAGTTACAAAGAATACAAGTTAGAAAAGTGTTTATAAAGCTAATGGAATTTGTAAGCGAATTTAAAAGCTTTTCAATTTCAGAATGACGTAATTGTCACCTCATTAATCATGGAGCACATTGTTAAAAGCATTTGGCCTGGTTTGATGATTATACCAATTTGGGATATTGCCAAGGTTTTGGTCCCAAAACGTGTGTAAAGCCATGAGGTTTTGAAGGTTTAAACATCGGCAAAAATCACGATAACGTCATTGCAACGTCTGAACATGCTCTTTGATTGTACATTCAGCTTTCTTGAAGAACATGTTCGAACTGTTTTGAAAGCAAATTCATTACCATGTCAACAAGAACACATGCTATACAAACACAATCAGTGATTGAGGTCCTACGACCCATCGAACTTTGCGTTGATTGGACCTTGTCTATACTACGCAAATCAAATATAACATTTTGATGATGTTATCATGAAATCACCAAAATTACCAACTAACATAAAGATCTTTTTGCATGACCAAAGTTTTACCTTTTTTATCTTTGTTAATACGGTTGATGGACAAGTATTGACAAAAATAGTGGTCTTCTGATTTTGCAAAGGCTGCATATACATGTATGTACAGGTGTACACATGTACACATATGTAGGCCTACACATGTACACGCAGTGTGTTATGTTGTGACCTAATTTACTGCACAGCACGGAGCGGAAGCATGATACTCGAACTTCACACTGTTGGCAAAAATTTAACTAGTCGTGTATCTGGTCCCCTTTTACTGCAGCGTGCAGACACAACGCCAAGCATGAGCATATACAAAACGAATTGTTTCTTTTGGTGACATCCGACTGCAATTTATCTGTTCCTTTAAACCAACACAATGAGATCGCTAAATTCGCCCTCTGAAAGTGAGTTCCCGCATGCTTCATCGCTGTGGACGCCCTTCCATGCCCGCCTAATGCGAACATCTTCAAATTTTTTCAACCCTTTCCAAAAGTCTCAAGTTTGGCGAATTTTCTTATCATCATTGGTAGGCCGACTGTATTAACAATAGGACAGCCTATTGGAGATTATAGTGTTTTTTTTTATTGAGGATGTATCCTTTCACTTGATCTCAAATTCGTTTAAGAATAAAACTATTGTTAACGATTTAGTGTATACACCATTGTAATTTTTGTTGTGAATATTTTCTTGAGAAGAAGAGCTTTTCTATGTGTCTGCAACATACTGGAGGGCTTCTTATACGTCCCTTTGGCTAGGTGTATAGGAAACAAGTGATTTCAGAAAAAAATATACTCTACTTCACCCGATGGCATCATCGTGACATCGTTAGATTGGAAAAGTGTTTATTTTGCAAGTACATTGAAGTTGTGATGTCTCTAGGCAACTATATTCTATTGAATGTCGGAACCGATCTTTTACAAGAATTTAACGAATATTCAAAGGTAACAATAAAGCACGTGATCTTATGCCTTCAATTCTACACCTCGTTTCAAGTACATGTACATTATCCCCAGGTATGTATACATCTACCAAGCGATTATTAGATGAATCACAGCTTGCCCCTGAAATGTTTGGGGTGTCATCATGACGTCTAAAACCTCGAAATGGAAAGTTAACATTAACAAAAATTGCACCCGATCACTCACGCGTTTGTAGCTAAAACGCAAATCTATTTTTGTTTGAAGTTGGTGTAAGATTAAAACATTACTCTTTGCCACCACATGACTAGAAGTTCTCTCAAGTTCTCTTATTTATTTCGCTTTCAATTAGTTGTATATTTAGGACAGGAATAATTACGAATACTTTGGAAACTTTCCACACAACATTTTATCAACACAAACTGACTACTTTACCTGACCCAAGTGACAAATTTCCGTCACAGTTGGTCTCAGACACAACTACATTGGTCAAATAGTGTCGACTTAACGCGCCCAGCGAGAAACTGCTCAACACTTTCGGCCGCAATGAATTTTATAAAGATTGCGGGGAAATCTAACTCATGTTTGACTGCTGTCGAAGGCCCATCGGTTCGCCGAAATAAACCAGGTGGGGAATGGGGCAACTTGTCCTCCTGATGGAGTTTAATTGGTCGGATTTTGTTTTTGTTTTAAAATATTTTTTTAAGAATTTTTTATAGGCGAGTAGGAAAGAAAGCATTTGGTATATTAATTTATCAAAAATTAGCACCAAAACCCTATAAATTAACACCAGCAAATGAAAGCAAGGATGTCGCGTCGGGATCGTAAGGCATTTGATTTTTCCTCCACAACATCATGTTTAACGAGCCCTAAGCCGCATTTGCAACCCCCGGACACTTAAAGCTGGATACGCTGCTTCGCCAAATGTGCAATAAACAGAGACAGTTGATGGGCGCACCGTTCGTTGGACTGAACTTAATGAGGCACCTGTCGTGGTAAGGCAAGACGAGAGTTGTGCTTGCTTCGAGCTTGACTCACTATTAAAAAGGGTATGATATCCTGGTCTTTACTGGTTACAAAATTTATTCAACACCACATTGTAAAAAACATTTTTATCTGAGAACTTTCCAAACTATCCGCTGACGTTTACAGTATATGTCGAGGGATTGGAAGTTAAATTTGAGAGGATGTCCGATCTGTTAGAGTGTGGTGCATCATGTGCAAAATACGGGCTGGGGTGCTTATTTTCTTTTTAACCCCTTTACTGAAAAATTTGCATAAGTTACTGTGTTTAATTACATAAAAAAACAGGTGCCCTAGTTACTCCTCCTTTCCAAACTTGCCTTAATTTACCTAACTTAGTGGCGAATAAAGAAAGGGTCTTCCCACTTTTGAAGCCAACACATCTTATACACTAGAAACCTGATATTTTGGTGATACATATAGGATAACAAACAATCTTTTTTTTCTCGGTTAGTTATTACCCCCCTGCTCTTTTAACCAGTAAATCACAGTCATCCAGGAAGCCAGTCTGATATCTAATAGACCTGATATTTCAGTCTTTCTTAAGGAATTTAAGAGTTTTCTCCACGAGTGGCATAATATCCAGTCGTCCTGCCATCTCGACGGCACTGCGTAGTTTGTCGCCTCGGGCAGGCGGGGGAGTTTTATTCTTCCATTTTAGTAGCATTTGGTATGCCCTCTCGTGAGCATCAAAGGAATGATCCATTTCCAGGTTCTCAAGCCTTGGCTCCTTGAAACCGAGGTTCCGGCCAATCGGCTTCCAGCTCGCTCCAAGCTCTCCAGCCAGCTGCCAGAGGGCGTCGTCGTCATCCCGTCTGCCACTTCCTCTTGACGCCTTCTGCTCGCTTCGTTCATTTACTTGACTCTGTACGAACATAGAACAACTATGGTACGACTAGCATTGACATCTTTTACCATAAAGTAATTAAACTTTTATCTCAGTGTATATTGTGGGATGCCAAATGGTGGCATAAATCCAAGAATTGACAATCTAAACATTTATTTCTCCATGTTCTGGATATTCCATATCATTTCGAGCATCACTGATGGCTTAGCGCCTTGAGCACCTTGGTGGATCTGTGCGCTCTGTAAATCTTTATTATTATTATCATCGAGGATGAATAGGAATAGGAGGGTAGGAAGAAGGGATTAGGGAGAGGGGGGTAGCAAGGTGAGAATAGGGAACGCTATGAGGGGTGGGGGAACATAAGGAAATTGGAGATGATGATCTGCCCGAAAGTTTTCCTCCCCCTTCTAGTGTATAGAAGACCATAATAAGAGATCAGATCTGAACATTATCAACTGAGAAATAATCTCACACTTCACGTAGTATTTTAAAACTGCGAAATACTTGTTTGCGAATCCCGTTAGACAAAAAGTAATTATTTGAGAGGGGATTTTTTGCGTGATCCTGTAAATAGCACGAAGACAGTGTTTAATTAGCCTTAATTTGAAAGATGAAATAGGCTTTTCCTACCTCAGTGGCTGAGTCTGCGCCGGTGCTCATTGTGGCTGAGTCTGCGCCGGTGCTCATTGTGGCTGAGTCTGCGCCGGTGCTCATTGTGGCTGAGTCTGCGCCGGTGCTCATTGTGGCTGAGTCTGCGCCGGTGCTCATTGGCTGGTAAGATTGAAAAAAGAATGCATGGAATGAATTTCCAAAGAATCCATACTAGACGTTAAAAACAACATTATAATTCTTCTATTCGTAAGAATTCCAAGTAGGGCTATATACCCTGACAGAATTTCAGGAGCGTATAAGAAAGTGAATTTTATAAATCTTTATGGGCATACACTACATGTGCACTGTGCTCAGTATCATAGTCCACTAATGGTGCCGCACATTGTGGTTCGTGGACGGGGGGTCCGCAATTATTACGATAATGTCTATGATTACGCATGAGTAGATTACATCAAAACACCCACCTGGTCTCCCATGTCTCAACGCACCACCTCAGCACCATCAAGTTAGGACACAACTCCTAGGAGCACTGAAATTAGAACAAAGTTTGCAAAGACTGTTGTGACTTTCAGTATGGATGACACTGAAAGAAGTGTATAGGCGATTCACACAGGTTGTAACACCTATGGTCATCCGCCGTTCAGAAAACACATTCATGTCTTCTCAAATGCTTAATATTGACATTGTTGTTAGTTCATCAATGAAAGTAGGGTCCGTATAACATTAGTTCCTAAAGAAACACCTCCACAGCAAAATCAACTTCATGCAAGACAGGACCTACTTCTCGTTGTGAACATGGCCGGGCACCCGTCAGTGAGCCAAGAGCAAGTGCACATTGCGCGTTAATATTGTCGCCTCGGCTTGCGCATTGCAATGATACTGAAAGCACCGCACATGTACATAAGGGTCTTTAGTGATCACATACAAAACTTTGAATGGGTTTCTCATAGTGCAACTGCAACACTACCAGAGCCGGTTACCTACGACCTTCAATCAAAACTCAATCTTTGAAGGTCACGGCCTCACACGTAGCACTGTTTACTATTGGTTCACAAACGAAGGCAGACATAGGCGTCATGCTGGAAACTAGACTTGAATTCAAGGGGTGTATTCGAAACCCCAGTCTCCCGGGACTCATGAACATTGTTCTTGGGTCGTTGATTACGAACGCTGAAGTGCACTAAATGAAACGATGGCATGACATTTACCATATACATTAAATAAATCCGTAAATATCCATATAAAATGGTCAGAGTAAATTCTCTCCGATAGCCATGAGTATTTTCCCTGGGTTATATTTTCCTTATTGTGAGTAACAAAACCAACATTAAGTTACGGTATGTGCCTATATCCGCCATCTTTGTTCTTGGTATTCTTCATCCATGCATTTCCCAGAAAGTGTGGAGTGAGAATCTTGTTCGTGAACGATGTTGATTCTCCCCGTTCGAACCCCCCGTTCTCGTATTCGTCTAACACGAGAACGGGGTGTCGAATACACCCCTGTTGTGCCAGTAGACCTCTGGTGTCATCGATTTGAACCGGTCGTGTGTCAATAAAGTTAATACTCTGCCCCGTTGTTCAACGTTCCGCACTATTGGCTTAATTATAAGTACACGTACAACTTGAAAACTGTGCATGTGCATATATATGAGTATTTTGGTCATCGGAAAAATAAGAGGGCCCAATGCTTTTGGCCCTTTCAGATTCTCTCTCAATCTTTGCTGCAGAGAAAGATTCTGCTATCGAAACGCCAGGCACCCTCTTTATTTAGTGATTTGAGCTTTAGGTCAACGTAGCTGCCAGCAAGCCATTTCCAGTGGACTCGGTGGAGTATTATATATTCAGCTATCTCAAGCATTTGCGGAAAATAGAAACGAGGTAACGCACCTAGGATGTTGACTCATTTGAGGCGGATTTGTTTCAGTACAATACTACAGAATTTATATTTAACATTTTTCATGTATAAAATAGACCGAACTGAAAGTCTTACGGCCAATAAGCCACTTGCGAGTTAAATTTGAATAAAATCTGGTACACTGTGTTATCTGATTGCATAGAAACGTAACAATTTGAATTCCCCAGACTAAAGAAACTGTTGCTATACCTCGTGATTCGGGGCAAGCTTTCGCATAGCGACCACCATCTCTGGAATGGACTGGTTCCTTTGTGCCGTTCCTATCCACTGAGAACAGTGTATTGTTGTAAGGCGTCTCTTATGTAACTAAGCAAAAGCTTGCCCCGAATCCCGGGTATAGCAATAGTGGTTTTAGTATGGAGAATTCAAGTTATTTAAGTTCACTTGAATTTAAAGAACTCAGTGTACCAGATTTTATCAAAATTTAACTCGCAAATGGCTTATTCGACACAGGCCTGCATAGGGAGAGGTATTTT
This sequence comes from Acanthaster planci, assembly GCF_054643075.1. Classification (NCBI taxonomy): domain Eukaryota; kingdom Metazoa; phylum Echinodermata; class Asteroidea; order Valvatida; family Acanthasteridae; genus Acanthaster; species Acanthaster planci. Next base: position 19,976,646 of record NC_141783.1, on the reverse strand, counting down.
AAAGAGAAAGAGATTCCACGCTTTGCGCCAGATTTTTATCACTTTGTGAAGTATATTTAACAAAAAATATTTTTCAGCAGTTTTTAGGCAAACATACAACGCAGTGTGATAAAGAGAAGACGCCAACATACAGAGTCTAGACATGCCTAATGTAAAGGAAATTTGTTCTTGCGTATCTCAGACAACTTGACCCAACATCATGAGCCGCTATTACAGAACTATCAACTTACACACTTTCACAACTCTCACATGAATGGAAGCCTGCATAAATTCAAGGCTTTAAATTCACGGTTGTGCTGAGGTACTTGCGGAGGGACTGGTAGCTAGTCTGTTTTTAGGGGCATCGTTACATGAATCATGGAGTACCTCCATGCATGAATGTACAGTCTACTCATGTACATGTGTCTAGTCTGCACTACTGTGCGTTCGTACTCATGTACAAGCTAGCTTGCTATCGACAAAATGGAGGCTTAGTCACTGACTGAACTTCACCAAATAAAGGAGAAGCTATTGGACAGTTGAGAATGGCAGGGAACAGTGGCGCAGATCAGCTGAGAATTCGTGCTAAAAGCCGTCAGTATGAAGGCTTTGACCGAGGTAATCTATGTAATGCGTGAATGCAGCCGAAATTTTATTTTGCTTTACGATAGACATGGTAGAACAGTATCTCTGTCCGAAGCATACTACCCTTATACGGTGTCACTTGATGGAGTCTCACGCCGACACTTGACACAGAATATAGCTTTATATTGGAAAGCGTATAATGTGCCATCATGTAAATATTCCCCCCCCCTACTCCGAGTTAATCCAGATTCCCGATAACCCTTGAACTCTAGAACATTCTGCTGTGGGAACATGACGCATCATATTTGGTTTGTAATAAAGCGGTGTTCCGAATACCCCCTCTCACAAACAGCAGTGGAGAGGAACTGTTGACTCGAACATATTTTTTTGTAGTAAAAGATCCAGATCTTCAAGTTCAAAGTAGGACTGACGCTCACTGACACCAGGAACTGATTGGGTAGAGGAACACACCGACCTATTAGCATAGGGGCCTGTCACGGGACTGACGGACGGTTCATTTGATTTATTCTTTCACCAGTAAGAATGTAAATCCCATGGTTGAAGATGGTTAAGATGTAAACTAGTCCTCCCCAGAAGAGCAACCCTGGGCCACGGCTTAATACTATCAATAAACCTTATTCACAAGGAAACCATTTCTGGTCACGTTTCCCGAATCTATCCTATTCAATTTAGTCTGTTAAAAGGGACTATTTTGGGTTAACTGTATAACTTTCATATTTGCAAATGTGGCTGAAAACATTAAGATAATTATAATAAATCCCACATTTTAAACTATTAAACATAAATGACACTGAGTTGTAACGCAGTTTTACTCCAGTGCTTTCATTTTCTATTTCTAATTGCCGAAATAAAAGTTAACCTCGCTTTCAATTCAATGTGGCCGACTTGTGAATAGGATTAATTGGCAGAGGGTTATATACACAAAGTTCAGGTAGGCCTATGCATTGTACTTTTTAATTAGCATAAATTTACGTAGGCCTATTAAAAACCTGTCTCCTTATAGTAACTTGCTCTTCAGTTGGATAAATTATTCGAAGTTTGTCAGTGTGAGGGTTTGAAAGCGACGATATCGAAGAAAATATCAAGGGCTGGCTTCTCCCACGACCCTCAGTTGCAGGGTTAAAATAAATAATGTGTACCTCTGTTCAAATCCCATCAGAGCACGAGGGCACGTGGCAGGGACCATTCACGTTTATCGCCTCGGCCGACCCCCAGTATGGTCTGATCGCTCGCTGGAATAAACCAGGTGCGCTGGACTGGAAGGAAGAGGTGGAGCTGACTCGAAGGGGCGTCGACAAGATTAATAAGATGAAGCCACGCCCACGATTCGTTGTCATCCTTGGAGATATGCTCGATGCAATGCCAGGTACGATGTCTTGTGGGTTGTGTGAGTTATGTCTGTTGGGGGTGCGGCCTCAGTCCCCATTCGCCACTATTATAGGAAAGCGTCCACAAATACCTAAAGCGGGTTTGCATGGCTGCCATGTTGCAGGCCAGTGCATTTTGTTCTACATCGTATGCAAAAGGGAGGTTTGCCTGTGGAACAAAACAAATGCATGCATAATGGCTACAACGCAAAGACTTTATATGGAAAAAATCACCTCTGTAAATCTGCAAAGAATTTCAGTCGTTTTGTGGATCAACATCATTTGCAACTGAACAATAATAAGGTTTTTAATGATACTTCTGTGCGTCTGCAAGTGCCTGGCAGCCCTCTGTCGGTGCAAAACAAAATAAAATCGTTTGTTCAGCCTCAACTTCTTATACATATATTTATTTCTGGAGTTTCTTGTGATGACAGACATCTTCCCGTCTAAAGAACTTCCCATTCACCCTTCTGCCAGCTCGCCCGGGTCGAGACGAGCAGAAGGCTTCCTTTACGGAAGTATTCAACAACCTCCATCCCGAAATCCCTCTCCTGCTTTTACCGGGAAATCACGAACTCAGCGACACCCCGTCCATGGAAGACATCAAGTTGTACCGGGACACGTTCGGTGATGACTTCTACGCGTTCTGGGTGGGAGGGGTGCGGTTTATTGTTCTCAACAGCCAACTGTATGTGGATTCGAGTAAATGTCAAGAGGCAAGGGATGAACAGGATTTGTGGCTGAACGAGCAGTTAGCGGGTATGTGGGTGGTCGTGAATGATTTAAATCTGGACTTTTGAAGCAGACGAGCAAGGCTGTTTACTCACACACTAAAAAACCTTACTTGCGTCAGGCTACCCACGCAGCAGAAAAAAATGAGCTCCTTAACCGCTGTCACTGTACTCAATCACGTCATGCTTCTTTGATACACAGACATTTGATTGGTTCATTTATGGGAAGGTTGTCAGATGGCCTATTTTTGTATTAACACTGACTTATTTTGTTGAAAAAATCTGCAGATCGTTTCTCACTTGTTTTTGTGACAATACAAAAAACTTACCTCTACAAATTTTGCTCCTCGTGACAGACGTCCAGGCATCTGGATGTAAACACCTCGTAATATTCCAGCACACTCCATGGTTTATCAAAAGTCCAGATGAAGACGATGGATATTTCAACATACCCATTACTCACAGGTTGCCCGTTTTGGAGAGATTCCTCACAGCTGGTAATTGTTCAAAGTGTCAACAACTTAATACTGTATGTTTTTCTTTATGTTGGCAGTTTTAATTTCATCTTGATCTCACAGCAAATTGGAACACGGTTATTTTATGTTGAGCATCAACGGTAACAAAAGCTTCATTTAAAATCAGTTTGAATTGTTTTGTCAATGTAGGAGTGGGTATTATTTTCTGCGGTCACTACCATCGCAACGCAGGGGGACTCTACAAAGGTATGGAGGAAGTGGTGACGTCAGCATGGGGCATGCCTACTGGAGAGGACAAATCTGGCCTGCGCGTTGTCAAGGTCACAGAGGATTCCATTTCTCATCAGTACTACAGCGTTGACGACATACCCTTTGAATGCTAATGAAAAAAGCCAACAAAAAGGCGCAGGCAAAAGTACACAAAACGGTACTTTAGGAATTGGTTTTTGCGACATTAAAGGATTGGATGTTCGGATGAATATTATTGACATTTAGGAACAGAATATAAATTGGCTCATGCGGTAACACAGTAATCAAGGTGCAGACTGACAGAATGCGAGAGGCAAGAGAGGTCACTCTGATAGAAACAAAGTTGGGAAGGAAAGGGACTACAAATTCAGAATCGGGATGTTGCCGATGTTACATGACATATACGTCTATCCGTCGTATATTCCATCAGAAATCATGCATTGTGTTTTCATGTTAACAGAGAAACACAAGACTTCCGTTTGAGGATTTCCACTCTAGCGACACAGTACTCAGAAAGGTGAATACTGGTAGGACCTATATAATAGAAAGTTTTCATTGAACCACGAACGTCTTCCCAAAATGCATTAATTTCTTTTCAAAAGAATACAAGTCCATAATAAACTGCAGCTCTGAGAGGTGTATTGTGCATACATTTCTGTTCTGTGTGAGCGAAAAGCTACATTAAGTTTGGCTGGTTTTGCTATGTTCGAATTACACTGAGCTGAGGAGTGTTTGCTTAAATTGCTAAACCTTTTGCTCGTTTAATCAGCTAATAAGTGTGGTATATGAAATGTAAAAAGCAATGTATTATCGTTTAGTAAGAATTCTGCAATATAACAATTCTATCTACAGTAATTTTATTTTGGTTACATAATTTTGGTGCCATCCAAACCCTCTATCTCAAGGAATTAAATTATACATGTATTGGCCCTAAGCTTACCGTTTGATATCTGTATAAATCCACCGGTTCTGCCCCCACATTGAGAATTGTCTGTTATCCATAGGTGTGGGATTACCCTTGCTCTGTCTACAGTGTGTTTATATGATCTACGTTTGAAGTCTGTTTCGATAATATAAAATACTTTTCGATGTTAGCTGCCTCATTTTAATGAGTCCTTGTTATCCAATTGACCGAACTAGGTCCTCCTCCCCCAAGGATTTCGCCTTCGATTCCTCAAGTATTTAGGCTGAGACCATAAACCTTTTTGAAGCATGGCCGACACAAAAGGATGACGCTATTTGAAGTTGGTAAATGTTAGAATGAACACGTTAGTGCCCTCCCACTGTGCCCACCATGACGATACCTCAAACAGGCTAATTGGTTCTCCTGGTATGCACGGTGATTTCACTCAGAATGCATCCAAACGTTTGACCTCCATTTTGCCTTGACAAAATATCTGACATTATAACTTGTCGTAGTTGATAACATTAATCGGTCCAGTGGCGCACCAGGATTTTTAACACCAAACCGGAATGTCCCGCGACTAATTTATTAACTTCTGTAAGAATCAGTGAACTTATTTTTAAAAAGTATGTTTCATTTCATGTCCACGTTCAACAGGCACCCCAACCTTCTCTTTCTATCTTAATAAATTTGTGGAGAGTATTGGTTTGTCGATCAGCGATTTTTTGGCAGGTATTGAGGACACTTACCAGATTTGGCAATTTCCAAATCTCACCTAGATACACAGTAGTCTATTTTCTGCCTTATTTCTTGAATAATAATTCACTCGTATTTGATAGACTTATCTTCCTAAACCATTGAACAGCACACTGTCTACTGCATGTCGTTCACAAACATGTTATTATTATTATTATTATTATTTATTCGGCCTTCAACAAGACAATGACAGCAAAAACAAGTGATAAAAGAAGTAAGACGAGTTAAAAGGAAAAAAAACAAAAACAAAAACAAGACTTAACCCCAACCAAGTCGGCCCGGAATGACAAAAGTATAATAAAACACTGTGACCCAAGGGCCTGCCAATCCTAACTTGGAGGGAAACACAAGAAGATCTTAAGCGACAATATTACAAGTACAACAAAATAAATAAACATGAAATATAAATATATTACATAAATTCAAACAAAATAAACTAAATAAATTTCTCACATTTATAAATCAAAGCAAAACAAAAAATCGGATAAACAAGCAAAACCTTTTTATGTATCCAACACACTAAACCTTGATCCATTTTTGTACAGTCGGTATTGGAAATTCATTATCACACGTTTCAAAATGCTAGCTCCGGAAAAGAAAAGAGATAATGAGCATATAAGCTAGGTTTCTTGTCGAAAAGATCTTCTTATCCCTAAAAAGGTCTCAAACTTCCAAACTTGAAAAATAAGAGAGACTGTAAAATTATTGGAATCGACCCGCCAGCCAGCCAGTCACCCACGAACCCACCGTGCAAGCCAACCCACCCACCCACACACACACTCACCCACAGACACACCGTGGGGCATTTCCGCCAAAACGACCCCTAACCCCTGGAACTTAGCGGATTGCCCGTCTTACTCAAGTGCCAAAGCAGTTTGTTTGGGTTTAGGTCAGGGGACTTTCCTCACAGTTGGAAATGTTTCGTCCAGACTGGAGCTGACTCGTTGGGAATGAAACGCCACAATACCAACATCCCTGAGGTTTCTGACACGCAATGAATTAAATTATTGTGTGGTCCCTAATCTTTTACTTTCTGTTCAATTTTTGTGGGTTAACCAATTACATTTTTAATTATTCCCACAAAGCCAAATCACCCCCCAGAAAATGATTTTTCCGAAGTCTGCAGCCATTTTCAGGCAACCCTCAACTCTCTCGGGCACTTTCTCAACCGTATATTTAGCTATTCTGCCTTTAGATGAAAGCCAAAAAACCCAGGGGGTTGTTCCTGGCAACTAATCGTACCATTTTGGAGAAAAAAAATTGGAAAAATCTCCTTTTTGCAAAAAGATACTGTGGGGGCACTTTCAATGCTAATGAGCTGGCTAAAGATTCTCACTTCAATTAGTTTGACTGCGCCCACTGTAGTGTAAGCAATTTCCTCGACCTTTATAACCGTGACGACAGTATGCTAGGGCTTAGTACGTCATTATCACATGAGAGCAACGTAGAAGTCGGAACATGAAATTATGGAGCCAAAATTCTTCCTCTTTTTCTGTCTGTAATAGGTTACCGGTACCATTGTTGGATTTCTAGAGAGAGGATTTCAGTTTTGGAAAAAGATATTCTTCCTGGGAGGACTTTGATACAAGAAAAAGGCACTCGGATACATATCTCCTGGCTCCCTTTACAAGTTGAAGTTCGCGACCAGGTTCAGTGTACGCGGCGGACGAACGTGCATGTACTTGTACATGATGCACGGTAGGGAAACTGGCAGAGAAACTTGCCTTTTCATGGCGGTGCTTCAGTGTTACACAAGCTTCTTCATAATTTTGCAGACAGTTCAACCGCTCTCACAGCAGCAGGGTCATTCAAGTTGGCTGGGGATTTTCCAGGAGGCTATTTGTGTGTAGCGAGCCGCCAACTCGTTTATACCCGATCCTAGCCAGAGCTGATCAACAAATGAGGTCAGTCAGTTCAGTGATTAAATTTTACATACTATCTTTGCAGGGCCTCAACGTACGACGACTGTATATAGATTTTAGATGCTAACGCAGACTGTGATTAATGTCCTCAGTTTTTGCTATGGTCACAAGCATACAAAAGCATTCAAAATGATTTATCATAAACATTTGTAGTATTTCAAACAGCATAAACAAACCTCGTACCTCAAACCCGGTCCCCAGGCTGGTCGTTTGTATACATGTATGAAAATGATGACAAACATGGATGACAGTATGATTTAGAAAATGGAAATTCGGAATTCCTACGGACGATTTGTAGTTGAAACGAATTAGTTATATTTCAGGAACTAGTGCGTCAGCGTCGCAAAGGCTAAGTGGCCAAAACTACAGTTCCAAAATTCAACTGAACTCTGGCAGTCAGAGCTATTACTTCTCAATTGTATTTTGCCCGTGGATATTTGAAATAGAAACCGTCATTTGTAGCGTGATAGCATAGTGTGTCCATAGAGTAGCATCTGTATACTATAGAGAATATAGAGTAACGTTGAGAATTCCGTCTCATTTTTTCTTCTTCCTTTGGATATTTGAAATAATATAGATGGTTGATACATAATATTTGAAATAGAAACCGTCCTTTGTAGCATGAGAGCATAGCGTGGCTCAAAGCTTAGCAACGCTGATGTATTCACAAAGGGAAATCCCATGTTACGTCGCGTCCCATTGCATTCCTAGCGTTGCAACCTAGCTTGTTCACGTAGAACATAGGTCATGGGGGTAACTTCCACATTTTAATGTTCAGACGCATCAAGCAAAAATAGGTCTTCTATTTTGTACTTGTTGATTTTGCTGTGAGACGTGTGTTTGCTTGTTGTTTTGCTTGTTGTTTTTCATCCTTTTCACAAACCCTTCTCCTTTTCCAATTTAGCTGGTTAAATTGATAGTGTGATAGCTGGATAGCTGGCTATTGCATTGCAACATACCCAAACCAAAAATGAATATCCTATTTTGGGAGCATCGCACCATTCCACGCGTAATTATTACCGTCCAAATTCTCGGACACGCAAAATGATCGATTTTATCAGACTAAGAAGACAGACAGTACTGTAAACGTGTTGCATGACGCCACTGGGACGAGGTTGCACGGTGTATTGACCCTGATTTCTAGGAGACGTTTAGTCCGGTTCCCAATAACCAAAGATTCCCTGACGTCTTTTGATAGAAGTTTAGGTCCTGTATCACGGATATAAATAGATCATGACGCAACGTTGACGGTCACTTTAAAAACATGCAAGAAACTAAAAAGAAAGCCTAGGAAGGGTGCATCGCTGTGTTGCATGAGGGCAGCAAGCAAAAGAAAAAAGACGTATATATCTCATATGCAAACAGACACGGCCGGTAATACCCGAACACCAACGATGCTATCCGAATGTGGACGAGACGAGTTCGGAATAGTTCGTGTATTTTCGGAAGCGTGAGGAATTCCTCCGGTTTTGTTCACGTGGACATTGGGTGATACCGGACTCTTGATTCGACGAGCCATCGGGTCTGGTATCCAGACTAGACCTTTTCACCTTTCATGCAACGGGTGATTGAGCAGCGAGCTTGCAATACTGCAGACAGTAAAAACAATTAACGATATTCTAATATTATTAATGCTTTTCTAATATTCCATGTATATATATTCCACATGTCAAAATAATCAATTAAATAAATAAATGAGAAGCTATGTCAAAATTACGGAGACAAAGAACAGAAGATCAGTAATAAATTAGGTAGGACAATTGTTATTTAAACCATTCACAGCTAAATCCAAATCTAAATCTGGAGGCTAAAATTGGACACATTCTTAATTAAATGTAACATTCAATTGGTAATGTGTTTTTGCGCTAGAAGAAAAGTAGAAAAGTTTGATCTCCATGCTGTTTTGTTGATAGATAAACACAGTTTTGAACCCCATTTGTAACCCAAAGAAATACACACAACAAAAACAACTGCATCCATGAAGACCAAAAAAAAATCTTTGAAATAGACCACCTTAAATTTGAAGTATAGCCCCAGCTCCACTCTCCAAGCATGCCCTAATGTATCCCGAAATTGTTGACGCTGTGTAATGTACTATTGTGGCATTCAGTCTTTTTTCTTCACCGAGGTAAGGTCATAAATGGGAAGCATATACACAGCGCCCCTAATGTCCTCCATGAGAGAGGTAAAATAATCTTGTGACATATTGCAATATGGACGTAATTAAACCAAAACATTTTCCCGGTATTTGGTAATCTTCCATTAAAAAACTTCACTGTAAAAACAACGCTTAGAATTGAACACATTTCTAAACACATTTTTGTAGCCACTTTTTTGACATGTTTAGGGTTATGCGTTTAGGAATGTATTGAATTGCTGAGCGGGTTTCTAAAAGCTAAACATGTACCACGGAAAAGCATTTAGCGTTTTAACACATTGCAAACACATTTCAATAAACATGTCATGAGTTATACTTGTAGAAAAAGTGGGTAAAAAAGTTGTAAACTCTAAATGTTGTTTTTACAGTGTTTAATTCTTGATGGATAGAAATTCATATTTTAATTTTATGGCTTTTTTCTATTTCAGTGTAATTTCTTTTAATTCTCGCAACCACCCTTTCCTGTTTTGGGCAACACAAGCGGAAGCACTCTGTTTAACGGTCTATCTTTTCCTCAGATTTGATCCCCCCTCTGTCTCTCTCTTTTAAAGTAATAACATGTCAATTAAAGAAGTCTGGATGGCCGTTCCCTTTCACAGGATAAAATGGCTGAACTTGGCGAGCGGCAGGCCTCGGGCAGTCGAAGTCGTGACCTTGAGGACGCCCTTTGGCAGCTAGCGGGTGAGCTTGGACAGAGCTGGATGATGATTGGTCGGGCCCTCGACTTTACCGAAGCCAGGCTTCAGAACCTGCAAATGGATTATCCAGCTGATGCTCACGAGAGGGCGTACCAAATGCTACTAAAGTGGAAGAACAAAACAACCCCATCTGAGCGCTCTCAGCAACTACGTGGGGCACTTGAAAAGGCAGAACGGGTAGATCTGATGTTTTTTGTTTCCGAAGTTACAAGTAAGTGATAATAATTGTATGTAAAATTCAGACAAAGGAAACACATCACACGTTGGTGTTGATGTGACAAATGCACGTTTGGACGGCGACATCTCGAGCTCCCCCGATTAATGAATAATCTACTGGGACTTGAAGCACTTCCTCACAGGCAGAGGACAGGCTGGTGGGAAGCTTATCAATAATATCGAACAAGGTAGGAGCATGCGATTGGCCCACACAAGAACACAGTATATTTCAATATACAATTGTTGACTGTTTCTTGGTACCCTAAGGGTATACAAAACACCATGCATGGACCCCGCCTCAAAAGGCAGCAATTGTTTTGTTTAAATACGGTAATTGAAATGAGGCATACAAAGGGACAAATGAAATACATTTTACTGTGCAACAGTGCATTTTATTTCACTGAAATGGTCTTCCCTAGGAAAGTGTTTAGTTAAACAAATTCAACTAATACTTGTATAAACTGAATAACTGATTCGGAGTACCGTCTTTTGTCTTAACATTACGGAAACATTTTTTAGAAAGCTATCCTTGTCATGGATAACGTCCGAAACTGCGGGGTTTCTCCCGGCCCGGTCACGCCTGTGTCGATGTGGCTGGGGATATCCAGCAATGTAGGCTCGTAGTGCCTCGTTGTGCCGGGAGATTCGCCATAACGAGCTGGAAAACGTTTCTATCAAAGGTGGCAGTTTGCCCTTTTCGGATTTTGTCGAGCCTATATCACCGAATATTGTCCTTTCAAGATACTACACCAGGTCAATGGAGCGAACATTCATGAAGCACATGATCCGCTAAATGTAAATGTAGTTTGGCTGAACTGGGAAAAAGTTTTCTGGGCAACTTGTGGTATGCACAACCAATTTGTTGACTCAGCTTGATATACTTACTCCTTCAGTGGATCATTTTGCTCTTTGCATTGAAATGTTTGATCAGGAATTGAAAGTAAAATAAAACAGTCTACAATATGGGGGAACAATACAGAACCCAATGAACATCTAAGATATACATGTATCTGTCCGCCTGTAATGCCTTTATTACGTGACAGCAAAGTTAGTTTGATATCGGACATCGCCATGGATTTGTACAGCGAATGTCTGATTTTATTGGAAATCAGACAGACTTGTAGGCTATAGGGAATGCCTGATTTCATTGAAATTAGACGTTTCCTGTGAAACCCTATGGGATTATCCAATATCAAACTAAATTTACTGTCATCTTTCCTGCATCTGATTGAAATTTATTTTTCTCACTTGCAGCTCACGATACAGTTTTTGAACAAGTAGTCTGGAAAAAGGGATTAGACAAGGAGACTTTCTGTAAGAAACTAAAGAGTTTTGTTCAATCGAAGATGAGCAAGCTTCCTCTTGTACCATGGATTACCACCGGATGCGTTAATGTTGAACAGGTTTTCACCAATGTCCAACTCCTCATCAGCATCATGGCTGCGTATTTCCCCATTAAACTGCCCCTTCAGTCGTACAACGCTATTTTTACAGACGTGACCAGAGAGGACGAAGGCCTTATCGATTTCTGTGGCGCGCGTATTCTCATGCGGGGCCGGACTGGCAGTGGGAAAACAACTTTGTTGACCAAGTACGCCTATGACTGGGCCACAGGCAAATCTGAGGCGTTGCTACGGAACGCCCACATCGTACTCGTACTGCCCATGCGCAAGCTCGATCAACACAGCAACCTTGGTCAAGCGGTGCTAGATCACATGCTTCCAAATGAGCGTCGCATCACCCCAGAAGAAATTGAACAGTACTGCGAGGACCACCCCGAAGAAGTGGTCATCCTGCTGGATGGATACGATGAGTTCAAGGGAAAAGGTCTTGACCAAGCAGATTGTGGTAACATTGTGAAGATGCTCAGAGGTGAATGGCTGACTGAATGTCGTGTTGTTGTTACCACTCGGCCAGGACGTGTGGATGATTTCAAGGACGACTATGAGAGCTACCGCCATCTGGAAATAACAGGTTTCACCCCCAAGGACATTGATGACTATGTCCATAAAATTTTCAGGGGTGAGAACAAACCACTGGGAGACAAGTTACTGGTCTACCTCGAAGAGAACCGATTGAAGGAAGAGCTGGCATCCATTCCACTCATGCTGACCGCATTCTGTCAGCTTGCCAAATGGACAGATGGAAAGGATTTCAATGAACTGAATACTATCAGCAAACTGTTTGATAGACTGATTGAATGTGTGTTCAAGCACGACCACAGTAAAGTGGCCAAGAAACGGTTTTCGTCGGGAGCCTTTGTCCCCGGGTTACTAGATCCAGAGAAGTTGGTTCTCGAGTTAGGGAAAGTTGCCTTGAATGGCTTTTTTGGCGATGTCACAGAGGAACTGATCTTCTCTGAGGAGGACTTTTCACGTTGTTCCAATCAAGCACAAGTCATTTTGCAAGGCTTACGGGCCGGGGTTCTTTCCAGAGACGGTGATTCCAACGTTCGACCACAGAACTTTGAGGATCTCGGGCTAAAGGGACAAAAACCTTCAACTACACGAGATATTTCCTTCATCCTGAAGAGCATACAAGAAAAATGTGCAGGGAAGTATCTGGCACATTTGCTGGACAGTGGCGACAAAAATTTGTTCACACACTACCTTCAAAAGGTCGACACTGATCAACAAGTTTTGGACTACACTAACATTCTAGTCTTCGCTAGTGCTGCTAGCATTGAGGCCGCCCGGCACATTTTGTCACATGTCATCGCTTTACTCAGGGACACGCAAGGCCAAAATATCTCACAGTACTTGAGTGGGAAGCTGCACTTCAGGCACTGCCAAAAAATACAACGTCTAATCGAAACGTGCCTCCAGCTGAACTTCGAGAGCAATAGTGAAGGTCGGTTTAACCATATGTTTAATTCCCTCTTTGGTGACAGCGGTTGCGTTCGTTTGGTTGGGATGTCTACCTATGTGGCTAAAGCTCTTGGTTACCTCTTTGCACATAGTTGTCAGGGCAAGTTATATCGAGAGCCAAACTCATACAATTCTCCACCTATAGAAAGGTGTGCTCTATCCGCGAGGAGTCTGCAGTTGATTTGCATTAAGCTCGATTCCAGCACACAGTTCCGAGAGTTCCTAAACTGTTACCCTGGCACTGAAGAGGCAATCAGCAACTTTATGGGAGATAGTGTCAAACCACAGAGTCAAAATGACTTTGGCAGTCTCCGGAAGAAATTACAGACAAGTGAACAGAAAATACCAAACTATCTTGGAAATCGTGACGACCTAACATTCTTCGCAGTGGTACCTATTTGGCAGGAAGTGAGCAAGCATCAAGTACAGGATTTTAGTCTAGGCTTTGTCATTTCTGGCTTGAAGGAATCTTCATTGGACGAACTCGTCTTAAACGGAGTGAGCGCAGACCGCAAAGACTGGAACGTCCTGTTCAATATGATACAAGATGGCGTATTTGCCCAGATGACACGACTGACTCTGAGTTTGAATGATCTCAGATTCGACCAATCAGCTCACTTTGCAACCGCTCTGGTGGCCACACCAAATCTGAAATACTTGAAGATGGCTGGGAACGAGTTGGGGGAAGGTTTCGTGGAAAACCTTCCTCAGATGCTGCAGCTCGAAAATGTCATCTTAGACAAATCAAAGATGCCTTCCAAAGCCATAGTGGAATTCATGAAGAAGCTTGATCGGTTCCCACAACTCCAAAGGCTAGATTTGCGTCGAAATGAGAATACTGACGATAAAGTCATTCAGGCCATTTGTAACAGTCTGAGCAACCGCCAAACTTGGAAGGAATTAAGACTTTCGCTGTACAAGGTAAGCGAGGCTGGACTCGAGAATTTCCAGAGATCAATCGGCCAGGCTAAAGAATTGACCCATCTTAATTTGGTGCACTCTCCTATCCCAGACAAAGTGATTCAGTACTGTGCCCCAGCGTTATCAGGCCTAAAACAGTTGGTTGATCTGAGAATATCGGGAATCCCATCATCCACCTCCCAAGAAGGCTCACCATGTACTGAGCAGACCGTGGAGGCATTCACGACTGAAATGCACAAGCTGCAACACCTGAAATTCCTGAGCTTCCTCTACACGAAGATGTTTCCACAGGACTTCATCACGATGCTTAACCGCTGCCAGAAACACACTTCTCTCAAGACGTTCAGGTGGGTTGCTATCACACATCAGTACTCATTCATACAAGAGAACCTTCGCTGTGTGGAAAATATGTATGAAGTACGGATGGCACTAGTAGCAGATAAGTTTCAATCTAGATTGGAGACCGAAACACCTAATTATTTCTTGCAGACAGAATTTAATAGATATGGAACCAACACTTAAGGGGATTCACACTTTCAAAACTTGCTCGAAAATCATCTAGAAATGGCAAAACGTCCTTTCCAGCAAAGGCAATGAGCGCACATTTCACCCACTATAAAACCTATTCTGTCGAAGCATCTTTTCCTATTGTCCAAATCCATCGCTGAATTAAATTGCCAAGTTTTTTTTTTCTGTACCAAACAATTATTCCAGTCACATAATTTGCAGCATCATTTGCAGCTACTGTATTCTTCTCTGTGAAGGTTCTCTCGCCAATATTTGCCAGCGGGCTCTAAAGTCGAGACAGCATGTGAGAAAGCAGAAACCAAATTTCTGCAGCTGTGGGTGTAATGATTTCGGGGGAACAGCACCAACGAAACACAAAGACGGCTGACGTGCAATACTCCCAGTCGCCTGGTCTGAACATTTTTGTAAATATGACGTATTTCCCTTGACCCCAAAAGGCACAAATTAATTCAGTTTCTTTCAGTTCATTTTATCGGGTTCCTGCGTTTGGTACGTCAAATTTGTATACACAAGACATTGATTGAGAAGACACGACTAAGAACACAGTAATCAGATCTTATACAGTTTTTTGTTGAGATACCTTCAACTTTTAACATTTCTGAGAAAAAATGGCATTCTTAGAGAGTTAGGCCTATATCCTTTTAATGCAAATATTTTTGCGAATGTCTCTGGGGTATATCTTTTGTATTTGTTGGTGTCTCCAGAGTAAAGCCAGCAAGATATGGGACGGAAGGGATCCCCACCCCTACATGTCCAATACCTATACAGTCCTTAGAGTATTGTTACCTAACACACCCCCATGTCTATAAAAAATTCTTGAGATTCCGATCAAACAATGACCACCACAAAGGTGGGGTGGGTGCTCTCCGTCCCACATCTCGCTTCATATGTTCCAAAGTGATTAACGTCATCACTTAATTTTAGGAGAAACGACAAAAAAGTGTAGATTCTTTGATTTTAATTGGCGAAGACGCGATTCCCTGACTTAAACCATAGAGGAGGAACACAGAAGTAGTTTGAACTTCCCAGGCTATAACTCCTGGCCAATTACCGCTCTCTGGCATGCCCAGTATGCCCATGGCCAGAGCGCTTGCTACGCACCATGTGTGTCACCACCACGAAACCCCTTTGTACTCTATGATAACCGTCGAAATTTTGTCGCTGGTAATCTGCATCCTTTGAACTTGTGTACTTAAGTATAGGACATTGAATATTCACGCATTTGTTGGTGCTTGGTATGATTTCATAACAAAATCAAATGTAATGCTTGCGGAGTTGCTTGTATTACGCTTTGTGCCCTAAATGTACAAGTGCAGTCATTGCCCTTTAATAATGAACGCTTTCTTCTGGATATTTTTGGAGATAAATTGTCCTGTTGTTCACAATATGTTGTGTCCTGTTTGAATCATTTTTATTATCGCGTTTGTACAAAAGCATACTTGACGAGATTTCATGATCAATCCATGTGATTGAATAGCGCATTCTATTCCTTATGAATTTAGCTTTCAAGCAGTAGTCAACATTTGTTGGCCAGTCTTGGCCAAATTTGTACCAAGCGTTTAAAAACTGATGTATCGGAGGGAGGGGAATAGAATTGCAAACTTTGCATGGATAATAGAACAGTGTATCAAAATAAAAAAATGATTGCAAAAGTAGGTCTAATATAAGAGATTTCTCTCTCTCTCTCTCTCTCCTGGTCACAGGAATGACTTATATTATTATATTTAATTGCAAGCAAAACACCACAACTATTGTTAGGATAGTATTTCCCCGCTTATCCAGCTAAGATGGAGGCAGTACTCGGGCATTTTTGGAATGTTTTCTGTTATTTCACATGACTCGGCGGTGACCACCATTGAACACTTTGAAGTGCCAGCGTTGCAAACTGCTTCTGCCCTTCCTCTATGCTTAAAACACGTCCCTCCCTTCACTTTTGTCCATGTTATACAAGCGAAAGTGAACAAAACGTCCTTACCAATGCTCTAGTAGTATAGTGTATGGGTATTCTAGACCAGTATAGGGTCCCTTCTCCTGGTACCTACACGACCCTTTTTCTCGATCAGTAAATGTGAGTTTAGCTCACAATAAAAATTCTACCTTTGGTGTGCTCGTGGGGGCCTCTGTGGTCTCCGTGGATAGATACCTGACTGTTACTCGCTGGCTTTAAAACAAAACAATTTTTAGTGGTTTAGAAAAATATGACAAAATATTAAAACATTGTAGTTATGTATGAGCAATTTTGTAAAAAAATGTCAAATGTATCTGTTGCAGTTACTGCATTGATTGTGCTGAATGTAAAGGTTGTAACGATTGGAAAAAGTGAAGAGATTATTGTAAAAAATGCACCAAGTCTGTCAAATGTATCTGTTGTCAAAACTGAAAATTGCATCGAATGTGAATGTTGTAAAGAATGTAACTGTTGTGAATACTGTGAAGCTTGCAACGATTGTAAACACTGTAAAAATTGCATCGAATGTTTTGCTGTAAAATGTATTAACTGTGAAGATTGGAAATACTGCACAGATTGCAGCCATTGCGTTGACTGCAATGGTTTAATTGATTACTTCTAGAAATAACGTATCGATGGATTAAAACAAAAAGTTCCCCGTTTCAAGGTGAAACTGGGTTTAGTATAAACTCTAGTCTAAACAGGGTGCCTATGACTGGTTCGCTTTCCTCGCTAGGTAAAGATTTATATCTTGGTGGGCACTCTTTTTAGGTTACTTACGATACGAAATATCAAATCCGTCAACGTGTTTTATTATATGAAATGACCAACAATGCTTCTCACTGCGCTCGTGCTCGCTCGCGTCGTTTTTTCTTCCTTGCCAAACATGACTCTGGCTAAACGTTTAGCGCGTTTTTCGACCTCTTGGTCGCTCGCTGCGCTCACCTGGAGTTTGGTATCAGTCTTCAGATTTTTCTTTCAATTCGTTAAATTTTTTAGCTCGCCTGCGACCAACACAAATTCCTCGTGAGAAATATCACCGTCGTTAATGGCCTGCGAGATTTATTCTTCGATCTTTTTTAACTTTGTGTCACAGAGCATTCTGATTTGATCGTGTTTTTTAGACGTATTTTAACACGGCGTACGCACAAAACGCACCGATGGCGATGCCTTCCATCAAAGGCCCACGGGTGCCGAAATCAAACCTAACATAGCGGGTATTCCCACGGCTGGCGACGTTGCACCCAATGCCTCAACTCCGTGTTTCACGTAGTTTAGCGCGGTGAGTATACGTTTTGTGCTTTGACAGGCTTCGATTTTTTAGAGTCTGTAAAGCTATGTTTGGTTTTCAGCTTCGCGCTCTTCCAACTCGGGGTAAAGCCTGAAAATCTCTGGTGACTTACTCAAGGTCGTTAAGGTTTCTTTTTAATTATATGCTTAAAAGAAATTTACGTAGGAAGACAGTCTCTTAGACCTGCGGGGCTATTTTTAACTCAATCGGAATTCCAGCGCCCTTGTATTTATCACTTCTCCCCTGTCGTTTCTCACCGAAAAATGGAAACTTGTTATTTTTCCGTTTTTAAGTGGTTTTGCCATCTCGCTTGGGTCTGTAATAGAGCACAACACGTCTGAAGTCTGGCCGTTAAAATAATTATGAGACGTGTTTAACTCGCGACAGTGTATCCAAAGCTCATCGAAAGGGTTTACGGTTATTTTTCCTTTGTAAATAACGTTTGGTACTAGCCTACCTTTTGGCAGGTTTAACAGCTTTGGGACTTCTTTACCCAACCGCAATCTAAGATTTAAGTCTGTTATCATAATTGTAACTAAATTCGAGTCTCTATGTACTTTAAAACTTACGCCCAGAATTACGTTTAAAATAAATTCAAAGCAATCAACGTCGTAAAATCCAGGAGGAATAATGATGTTACCGCGCTCTCCATGTTACAAAAAATTCCTGGATGTTTCCCCGTGTAGAGCTGTTGCATGATTGTACTATTGAAACCCCTAGGTATAACTAAAGAACATCTCTTGGTTCGGATTGAGCGCTTCTAATTTTTGGCGTTATTTGTACGAATTATCTTCTAAAAATCCTTCCTTGAATAAACTTCAGTACAGTGCAATGCGTTGTGCTTCCGTAATGAGATCTTATTTTCTTTAGTTAAAAGCATTAGATAATTAATTGCTTTTCATTGCTGCCTATGAATTCCTCTTGCTATATTTTCTCTTCTCAAATTTGCTGTTTGTTCGTTGAGGTTATCTAGTTTTTGACTAATGGTATCGCTAAATTCTTCTAGATTTTCTTCCTCATGAGCTTGAATATGATCACTTATTACGTCATAAAAAAACAAACTGTCTGCCTCTAATTCCGACAACGGCACTGTAAGTTCAGTTGAGTCTAAAATACTCATATCAAGATCTTGTCTCTCAGGTCTCGTGTTTATCGGGGTTGGTTTTGGTGGTGCTGCCTCGCTCTCTTCGGGGTCTGTCGGTGCTGCTTTGTGCTCTTCGGGGCCTGTAGGTCTTGTAGAAGCTCCGAGTCTTTCCATTATTGGTATCCTTTCTGCCGGTCTGCCATTTCTATGAGTTTGCCAATCGATTTCGGTGGAGTTTGTAATGTTAAAATATCCAGGGTGAAAACTTACTCTTTTAACTCTAACGACTTTTTTGCCTTGTAATTTATCGATGTAGTCTTGTAATTTAAATGTCTGCTCATTTTTAGTGAAGGGAAAAGTGTGTGTTTTAACTTCTTACATATTGATTGTTTGTTCGTTTTTAAAAACTGAACTAAACTAAACTAAACTAAACAACTGAACTGAACTGAACTGAACTGAACTCAACTCAACTCAACTCAACTCAACTCCTCAACTCAACTCAACTCAACTGAACTGAACTCAACTGAACTGAACTGAACTGAACTGAACTGAACTGAACTGAACTCAACTCAACTCAACTGAACTGAACTACACTCAACTAAACTACACTCAACTAAACTAAACTCAACTAAACTAAACTAAACTAAACCGAGAACACTTGACGCGTTTATAAAATGTGTTACACAATATGTATTTTCTAAACACTAGTGGTTAGAACATGTTTAGATTACCTCAACACTGCGTTTACCTTGTATAAATTTGCAGAAGTATTATGATTAAAATTTCAGACTTAGAGCTCAAAACAAGTGTCAATGACAAGGACAGAGGTCAGTGTGATGTTGCAATTACTGTTTAAAAGTGGTATACCCAATGACATTCAAATATAAAAAAGTAATTTGGTCGACAAACTCACAATTCATTTCTTTGATTTATTCAAGTACAGGTGCGTAGCCACCACTGTTTGCATCACTGTTTGTAAGAAACTGAGTCTCGAAAAGTTGAATTTTTCCCAAAGAGCAGTACATCTTCAAGCGAAGCATGCCAGTTTGTAAACCCTGTATTCACTGCCACTCTAAACTAAATGTTTAAAATTGGACACCTGATCATGCGCAAACCAACTTTTCGGCCCGGATACATGGTCTAAAATTAGCTGGTATCCGGTTTGTAAGTGACTTCGTCACAAAGGAAGCCGCTCCACAATTTACAGGCTCCCATTGGACGATTGCTGAAGTTGCGCTTTAACTTCCGCTTTCATGGTTCCAGTAAACGACGATCAATACATGTAACTCTATGTGCAGTGCATGTGCAGTGGGCGTGGTTTTAACTGAGGCGACGTCACACTTTACGAACCGGATAGATATGCGCCATAAAGATTCTCTAATTTTAAACTTGTGCATGGCAACTGACAAATGACAGCCGAAATGACAACCAAAGGTCTTTGAAATAAAAATATAAGTGTAGTTTCCTGGTGGGATCGTCCCGTTGCTTTTACTTTTGTTTCATGTCGATTTTGGACCCTATTTAAAAAAAAAGCGCAAACAAAAACCAGCGTGATTGCTAAAAGCACTGGGTTAGACGCTCAACAACAGTTTGTAATAATTGTAAATTCTCTCATAAATTCAGTACCCGACTGCGAACAATCAGTTTAAAAACTCGTTACAATACGCCAGAGCTCCTTTGATCTTTCCTGGTTGTATCTGAAACCTTCAAATGTGCCTTCAGCAAGTTTTTCCTTGAGATCATCCACAATGTCCCGGTGAGTTTCATTATCCTTCTAATAAAGGTTGCCTTGACAGAAATTCCTAATAGACGTCGAAAAGTCTTGTTTGACCGCCCAGAGGGTCTTACTGTTGTCAAAAGCCTTGCCTGATCTTCATTCATGCCTTTGTTGACGTATTTGACATATTTTCATCCCAAATCTCCCTACTTGTTTCTCTGGCTTCAGTCAGCCAATCTGGATAGATGGCATAGTCTTCCACTTCTGAACTTCCACTTCACGTCTTCCTGAACTTCATTCACGTCTGATTCCTCTTCGGCGTGGATATTTTCCATAAGGCTCTCTAGATCAGACTTCCCTCCAAAAAATTTAACACACCGATGATAAGCAAAGGGTTTGACTGCAGAAATACCATTCATGTCCTTCCCTTGGAAGGATGATATTTAAATTCTTTGCATTGTTCATTTTGCTCTTTGCATTGTTTACTTTTCTATTTCTGTTGTTCATATTGATCTGTGTATTGTTCATATTGCTCTTTAATTGTTCACACTGCTCTTTTCATTGCTCATATTGCGCTTCATTGCTTATTTACTCTTCATTGACGATATTGCTCTTTTATTGTTTATATTGCTCTTTTCATTGCTAATTATGCTGTTTTATTGCTCATTCACTCTTTTTATTGTTTATATTGCTCTATGCATTGTTCCTTTTGCTTTTTTCGTTGCTCATTTTGCTCTTTACATTGTTCATCAGCTCTTGGTATTGTTCATTTGCAGTAAAACTCCATATGATCACGCTCCTTTAAAAGATTTGCCGCAAGTTTACAAAGCTGCAACTCCGATGCTGGTGCGGCCAAATGATTTAATCGTGAAAAAAACCCGATGGTTTGCTTCAGATGCTTCGACTAAAGAAGGCGTTTCTGATTGCATACGTTTTCTGGTAGACATTCTGATGTTGTTGAGACCCAGTTCTCCGTAAATTCACCCATAAAACTTTACCCACGACACGCCGGCTTTAATAACAGTTTGGGTGTTGCACAGTCCCACGAAACGCTGAGGATCAAAACAGAAGGTGACATAAAACAGACCACACCTGCATGGTTGTGCCTTGTTTATGAAATATGCAAATTTGCCACAATGTCGATTTCAGTATCCTTAACACCGGTCTAGTTTGTTCACTCATCTGTGTCAATAACATCACAAGCTGTATACCATTTCAAAGAGGACATTCTGCCCTTTCTAGAGATATATTTCGCTTTCCCATATATAAAGTAGTCTTGCTATTACAGTAATTTTTGTCTCGGTATACTTTTTACGTGGACACTCTGTAACTACAGCATAAAAGTACTAGGAAAAGAGGCGACGCCATGACGCAACGGCACGACGGCGATTTTGTCGTCTACAGAACACCACACTCTTTTGCTTGTCACTCAGTAAGCATGGAAGGAAGAGCAGATGCATGACGTCAAAAATGAAAGCCACTGGCTTCTATCTTACTTCGCCCCCCAAAAAGCTGCGTACATGTGTTCATCCAGAGAGTTGAAGAATGATTTTGTCTTAAATCGAAAAACTACATAATCCCCATGCACGGTGAGAAAAGTAGTGTGAAAAGATTTTTCGATATTTTGGTTTTAGGTTTATTTAGACGTGATAACAAGTCTTTCGGTGGTCGCTTTTTGTCTGTGAACGTCTGAATCCATCGGTTTGGCTCTAGCATTGGATGAGTAACATACTGGCCGAGTTCCGATTTATCTGAGGTAAGGCAATCAACGTTCCCACGTAAATACGTGCGTATACTGTGTGGATCGCGTGTGACGAATAAAACCGAATCAATTACCGAAAGGTACCAAGTACTTGTACAGGGTGAAGTAGGATGGCCGCTAGGTGGCACAACAATGAGATGAACGAGATAGGCCAATCATAACTAGGTCTTCCATCCAGTTACCATAGAAAGTCGTGCATTGGCAATAAATAAGCGAAAAGTAATTGGAAATTCTAAAATCTGTGCATCTAATTTGTCTTATCAAAGGCTTCCAGAAGCGTGTCATCACAGGTAAATTTTCAGGCTTTATAAAAAATAAATGTGATCACTCCCCCAGAAACCCGAAAAATTGGGACCTAACACTGGATCAGAGGGGAAACCAAGGGGCAGAAGAGACTTTAACCGCGCTGCTATATTCACCGCACTGCGTAACAATACTGCAGTGGCATTGCCAGCAGCGGTAGGGCAAGTTGCCCCCAGCCGACGGATTTTTTTTTTTAACAAAGAATACTTCACAGGTGAGTAGGAAAGAAAGTAATCGGTATCTTAATTTATCAGATATTAGTACCAAAACCCTAAGAAAACAACACCAGCAAATAAAAGCAAGGATGTCAGGACCATGAGTAAAGGCTTTTGATTTTTCTCCCCCAACATCATGTTGAAAAAGACCAAAGCCGCATTCGCTTTTGAATTCCCCCCCCCACACACACACCCACACCAAATCCCAGATACACCGCAGCAACACTATTTATACTGTGCTTTTTAACAACACTGCGGCGTACGGAGACTCCCCAAACTGCTTAACGTGGCCTGAATAGTACACCATAGACGTCACCATGCGTGACGGTACTACGCGACAATGCGCCACTAATGACGCAAGGGAGTGGCTACGGTACAGAGCTGTTTATAGACAGATTTCTTGACCAATCACAGTGCGCGAAATCTGTCGACCCTTTCCAAACGCGCACTGGGTCGGCAGATTTCGCGCATTGTGATTGGCCAACGCGTTGCAAACTCCTGGAGGCATAACATTGTGAATCGCCCGTATAGTGTAATTCGACAACCAGAATTAGAAGCCATTACTGCGGTGGCACAACGCTCGTGGACAGGTGGTACACACGTTACATGCCTCTTCGACCAACTTGGTGTCCTGATTTTCCAAATGCACGCGTGCGTCAAGCTGAAAAATGTGCGTGTGAATTAATGTGGTGCCACCGCAGTTATAGCGTCTAATAGGATTAATCTACTGTTGGAACCAAATGACGGATTATGCGTCGGTTAACATGGACAATAATCATTAGCACACTATAATAACCAAATACTGTACTGCACACATAATGAACAGCCATTTTAGTTCCAAAACTGGAAGTTTGCAATACAGCTCAGCAGACGTAGACCCAACCCAAGCAACAGTGCCACACACGCGCCCCCCAAATTGCAGTAATGGGGTTTCAAAACGTTGTCGCGCCGTGCCGTCGCATTGTTGATTTCGGGTCACCAACCTTAAGCCGTCACCGGCGCATCGTCGCAACATGCTCTCGCACTTTCGCGCGCCCAGCCTGTTTCACTTTTACTCAATGAAATACGGCCGATTATTGGAAACATTTATGATTAATGTCAGTGTTTTTCGTGGCCCACCTTGGGACACGGAGGTAGGGGGCTAGAGAACCCGGGGGGGCGACGATGGGTTGGGGCAAGAGCTCCCACGAGGGAGTTGCCCCAGGGGTTACGCCGGAACTACTGGTCAAATGTAGATCGTCCTGATTTGAAATCTGCAGATTCAGATGGGAAGAAGGCGGTTTGTAGATGCATGTCGATCTCTCAAACATTTTGAAGCTAACGCATAGCTGATAGGTTCATATTTGAAACCCATTGGAAGGTTCATCAACTGCCTTGTTAGGTTTAAGAATATCAACAACTTTGGCATGTTTCTGCTTCTCCGGGATTTTCGTAAGGTGGAGACATGGGACAAGAGGCCAATAAACAATGTTATACATGAGTCATTGAGATGGTGGAAGAATGACCGGTATCCGCCTCGAGTAGAAGCGCCCCCTCGTTGGTAGCCTTGTCCAAGGCGGTATACGTGGCCCTTAAACCCCTGCAGAGATCCAGCCCGTACGCGCGCACGAAAACCACGGCAAAGGGGCTGCCACCCTAGTACGGTACAACGGCGAACCACAACGGATCCCCGTTCAGCGACTTACGAAGGCTCTGCCACAATAACACAAACTCAACTATCGCAGACATGTACATGTACACCCGCACGTACGTACGTGCGTCAGCTGTCCGTATGGTGATGCCGAGTCGAAAAAGTTGGTTAATACGGACCGGGACAACGCACACACGTGAGCAAGCTAAGAATGGGATAACAGCTCCACTGGGAATCGGATGTCACTCGCAAAGCATAACGGCCCGACGTACTGTGCAATGTACCATAGGTGTTAAAGCAAACCTGCGAGACCCAGCAAAGAGCAGTTCTGACCAAAGGAACTCCGTTGCCGAGAAAATTGCGCCCTACCTTGGTCCAGCTCAAGACTGATAGTTTGTCTGTACCCGGGCTTTTGCCTGCTCTGAACGTCGAGATGGCTTCGGTGAAAGTGAAGTCCTAAACACAGATCGCAATTTAGGCCTCGAGTTGACCTCATGCGTGGGGACTCGATTATGATGTTTGAATTTCCCATTGGTAACCTGATGACTGCAGAAAGCCTTAGGTTTGACATTTGTAGAGTGGCTCAGAGAAACACTATGCGTCTCTGTAAGTTAGTTTAGAGTTGACCAGGCCCTCCTGCCTGAGTTTTTCATGTGGAAATCTATCGAAGAGATCAGTGATTCCTTTACGGCGACGTTTACTAATATGATCAATCTGGTTGTTCGCCGCTTGTTTTGTTTCTTTATTGTCTTGGCATCTTCATGGATCCAGTGGCGTCGTCCGTGGCCGTCTCGGGAACAGTTGAAGCCAAACTTTTTGTTTGTTTTTTGTTAAACAGGAGAGATCATAACTATTCGGTTTTACGGTGTCATGTAAGGACAGGGCCAGTTCCCCAATATTTCAGATGAATATACAGTAAATAAAGCGTGTAGACGCAATGTGTGAATATGTACTTATATTCACTTTTTCCGCCAACAAAATTCAGTGCATCAAATGATTCAAAGAGTGTCATCAATGCTTTCCTTCAAGTGGTTTGCTTCCTTCAAGTCAAGTTTCCCTCAAGTTATGGTTGGCCGTCTGTACATAAATAAAAGACTACTTCACAAAGTTTTAAATCCCACGCGGCTGTCAGCTATCAGAACACCAAATAATAGCACACGTAATACTAAATGAAAATACAACCCAGTTTAAAACTAATGGGAAAATGTCCACTTTGAGCGAATTTGAGGTCAAATAGACCAACGGGTGATTTCTGCAAACGTTTGGCCGCCCATACAAGATCATTAGGCAAAATGTGAGTGGTCTATAGACCTTGCTTTGGAAGCCATTTTTGATCATGTTCCTCGGTTCTATATTATTATATGTAATCAGTCAAATGGGTTGGTGCCAGACTACGTTCGGTTCCATGCCTCACTTTCACCATTACAAAGAAATTGACCTCTAATGAACTTTGATTTCATTGTTTTAATTTCATTCTTGGTTCCCAGAGAAAAAAAAGTTAACCTCGCTTTCAAGTTAAATAAGGTCAATTAATAACACAGGATTATACCGTTGACTTACGACAAAGAAAGTGGCCTTGTGTCGCGGAAGACGACTTTTCGTCAGTACCCACTGTGCGTGTATAACAAAAGCAACAATCGGTTTTCAAATTCCAATCATAATTTAGGCAGAACTGAATGAACCCGTAAGCCAATTCTGCGAAGGCATTGTGCGGTCGACCCGTATAGCAAACGCATAGGGTGTGAACGTGGTCAATTTCGAAGTGTACAAAGCGCATGGGGGGACCCTGGCCGGCAATGATTAACCTGTTTGACTCATTTTTTTTTTGTTTAACATTGCGTATTTTGTCCAAACTACGTACAAGGCCCCAGAAATATTACCTTCTTTGAAAAATAATAAAGTATAAGAACCTTGAATTATTATGAAATGTACAGACTGTGTGATTAGAAAAAAACCCCTCATCAATGAACCAAATCGCCCGCTGGGAAAGTTGAACAATAAAGCTCACCAAACGAGGGCAAACTCTCGGTACACACCTGAGTGCTCTTCTTTGTTAAAACATTAACATAACAAAGTAACCCCAACGTAAAGGCTGCCACTGCGCCCACAATACATAAGTGATTCACTGTCTCTCCGTTTGCACACAGGGTACATGTACATGTAACTTGGAGCAATATCAAAACGGGACCAGCATTTAGCGTTTTCATTCCGTAATCTTTCACTCATCTTGAAGGATTGCCGTCTTCCATTCGAATGACCTGTGTGGGATTCAAGTAGTCCATTGAAGGCGGTGACTACACGCTTGGTATCATTCTCAAAGCCCCCTAAATGTACAGGGGTGTGGTAACAGTGCTCATTATTGCCAATAATAGTCCAAAGTGAATGATTTACGGGATCGAATCAGCCCCCACGTTGAACGTGGATGTGAGCAGTGATATTGATGATGATGGCTTCGACCTGGATAGGCATCTTCATCCTGTCAGTGATCTGCCGAACTTATGCTTATAACAACGGTGCTCCGGTGGAATCATGCCTGGACATGTTACCAGTTCACGAGACAGCCCAAGGCGTAGCCTATCAAGCCTCCCCATCAGAAAACAACCCGTTTAAAGTGGAATTACTTAACACAAGCAGGAGCGCATACAGACCGGGAGAGATAGTTCAAGGTAAAGTGGATAGTATCATCAAAGGTGGATGCAACTTGAAGGATGGGACCATGCACAAAACCTTGTAAATCGACTCCCCTGCGTATAACGTCACGTTAAAGGGTATTTCTTTCTTCTTTTAGGGTAGGCTCAAGTAAACCTTTTGTGCATTTACTGTAATTAAATTAAAATAACAAAGATCATGAAACAAATTGTATAAGGAAACTGGCAAGGTACTTACAAATGCTTATAAAGATTAACAAAGACATTGACTGGAGCGAGATTTGAACCTGCGATCTCCGGAATACTATACCGTTGCTCGGTATTCCCATGGTATTCCAGAGGCCGCGGTTCCTCTGACTCCGCTTTAACGCATGGAGTCCATAAAAATGCGGGGTACGCTAAAGATGAACCGAAATCAGGCTGAACTTGCATGACTGATGTATGATCTGAAATCAGTGAAGCATGTTTTATTGTTTTGCCGCTATATAATTTGTTTCATAACTCAACATAATTTCATGCATTTCAGTGTGGTTTGCTTGATATTCATTAAGATCAAAATATGTGGGATTCATGTGTATATATACACGCTACCTCCTGTGTTGTGTAACAGACACTGTCCGCCAAATTTAACATACGTTTCTCAGGGGACGAGGTCACGATCTCAACTAAATTTTCAGTGAGAGTTCGCTTCAACATTTTTCACGTTTCGAGTGAAGCAAAATGATTCGAATTTGTGCAACTTTTGGAAAATATTATTTCGTATTTCATAACTCAAATGGAATGTATGAAACTGAGCCAAAAGCTTGGGCTGTTTCTTTGACAAACTTTATGCAGTTTCAAGGAAGTGTTGGACTAGTTTCGTATGTCAGACTGGTTTTTGTGCATTGTAGTTTTCACTATCGGTTTAGTGTTGAAAAGCCGACATCTGCGGGCTACAAGTAGTCATGTACAAGGATGAACATGTGATTACGATGATCGTTTTCAACCCATGGATCAGAAAGACTATCTCTTTACAGGTCTAGTGGTTTAATCCAAATAACCCTTGCGGTTGAACACACTCTATCGAGGAAAGAAATTTCCCTCCTAAATTTCCCTCCTAAATTTCAACCGAAAACCGGTATAAAACACTCCCTAAAATACAGATACGTGTATATCTTAGTTGGTTTGACCTCTCTGTTTAAAAAAAAAAGATTTACTTTCCTATCGTCTCGCAGAAGTTGCATTACCTTTGTGTTTTTTCTACAATAATGACCGTAGACTTCAGGAAATTATGACATTTAATTTCCCACGAGAACAACACAGCTGCTGTAAGGAATATTTTTCGACCACAAGGAAGTGGTCGTGATAAATTGTTGTGTAATAGGTTAAGACCACTCTTGTGTGTCTTACAAAATGAAACAATGGTCCACAAACAACCCAAGGGCGTCACTATCTGCCGACGACTGCGTATAGGAGTTGGTGGGAAGTTCCCATCAAGAAATGGGTAGAAGTTCAGAGACTTAACTGTTTGAACTGGACGTTCCCACTCTGGTTTGTGAATATCTTATCTCCATTCGCGGCAAAGGCAAACCCAGATCACATTTTTGGAGAGGCAAATTTTTTTATGGGAGGGTCCTGAAATATGTCTTTGGGGTGACGTTAAAGGCTTTTTAACACACTTTGAGAAGGAAGAGAGTTGACATAAAATTTCGTTTATTCTCTGCACCGTGCGTCGATTTAAGATTTTCTCTGAGTGTCTTCTTTTTTTTTGCGAGTTAGTTGGAATTCACCCAGCTTCAAATTTTGTTAACGTGCAGGCTAATACAGCTGAAAACTGACTTTTGTGCTCGTGAAAGCTATGGCCAAGGTCGGTAAACAGATTTCATTTTCCCTTCAAGTTAATTCCTGTGCGCTTCCTTCTTTCTACTGTGTGCAAGCAAACTGTCGGTTATGTGACTAGCGTCATTTTGGAACGTGCTCCAAAGCAAGTGTCGGTCGTTCGTATGATAATAGCGGTTCTTTTTTTCTCAATATGACTGATTATTACCTCATATGGGAAACTCAAAACCGTGTAGGGGTATGCTTCAAACTTCAAACATGTACTGTACCTATCTCAGTGTACAAAATGTATTGCACAGAGGGTCCGAACTTAGTTGAAAAACCGAACCGTCTGACTGTGGGTAAACTATTGCTGTTAGTGCCACACTTAGGGCTTTGCATTGTCAAACACTGCTGCGGAAATAATACATGGACGTGTTGTTATGTCATTCTCCAAAGAAATTTGAAAGGGGGGTTGGATTTATCAAGGTTTTGGTCCAATCGACCAATAATCCATAAGGACTAAAGAAACCAATAAAGGAGGAAACTATGTGAAATCACATTCCAAACTTTATTACCTTTTGTAGGCAAGAAAACATAATAATGTTTCTGACCCCTCCTGAAGTGTTGCCACCCCTTTAAAAATAGTCCACACAGTAAAAGTTTGGCTTCTAGAGTACAGTGGGCACATTGGTGCCAATTACTGGCTGGTTTTTGTCATCCCTTTAAAGTTATCGGAAAGGATCCTATACCCAGAATTTAAGTGAAAATGTCACGCCATCATGCGGTAGAATAATGTGTTGCTGACGTCATAATGCGTCTTGCTTTATCCCACTGTTAATTTTAACAAACTCCATTCCATAGCATGTTGAGATCATTATTTAATGGGTGATTTGCGGAATGACCTTTTGACGGGGAATCGGGTCAGGACGTTTACGCCAAAGGTTTACTCAAGCATATCTAAGCCTGGGAACATTGAAGGCTAGGCATTGGGCAATTTATGGAGCCTATTTGTACTGCAATGAAAGGTTTCTTTTTTCTCAAAGCCAAATTGAAAGTTGAACTCCTACCAAACTCTGAACAATATTCGAAGAAAAATACTGTACTCCACTCGGCAATTGCAAACAGAAACTATACTCCTTCAAATTCTATTACCCAGGTGGACACATTAATAGGAGGGCTCTATTTGGTTTGGGCAAAAAAGGCTTTTGTTTGTTTCATAGAGATTACAGTTCTACTTATGAGCCGTGGTTTGTTTTCTCCAATTATTTACTCACTTCTAATAGCGCCCCTATAATTGTATCCACTATTATTCAAAAAGGTTAATGACGTGCATCTATTATAATTAAGGGCTTTCAATCGGAACAGAACTTTCTCATGCAGGACTTTTAGCTTTTTGTCCCTGTAACCTTTAACTGCAGTTACAAGTCTGGGAGAAAGTATAATGCCTCTGAAAAAATAATTTCGCTTCAAAACACAACCCTTTTGAACACGTTCGCGCAGCACTATCATGATGGAGGAAAAAACCAATCATTATACTTAAAATGTATTCCCCCTATTTCAATCAACTGAGAATAACAATGCATAACAGCGTCACAAAACAACACTGGCGCGTGGCTCTTGGGTTAGAAGGATGGGTGTTTATAGTCAAGTCGAACCCTTTCCCCACAGATGAATTTTCCTGATTGGTTCGGAAATCGTGACATGCAGGGAAGTAATTTTCCTTTTTTTGTTACAGAATATGGCTGCGCAGTGTTTGCAACGGCTATGTAGGTTTTGAGAAGCAATGTGATTTTTACTCGATATTTATGTAGGTGATTCGTTTGAGGGGGTCAGGTTAGAAATTTCTTCGCCTTTTGATCTTTGTTCAAATCTCTCTTAGGTGAGTGTGGATGGGTATCAGTCTTTAACAGACTCTGGTTTCAGCAGAACTTGAACTTTCTACAACTCTTATTTTAACGATGTTTAATTCAACCCATCTCTCCAGCTCTCTCTTTACGTTTCCTAGGACTTCAGGTTGCACATAAAGTGCTCTTTCGAGGCTTGGAATCTTTGGTTTTATGCGCAGAAAGAGTTAAAATAATTCGCTGTGACGGTCGGGCTCGTGTGCAGCTTAACATTTTACCAGAAAGATGCAGTTAATTCCTGGACGAAGGTTTCTGGAGACCATGGTCAGTCACTTTCCTTGTGTCGATATTTCCAGATTGATTTCCTGCACTTCTAACCAAAACAATACTAGTTTAATTGAATAAAAAAAGAGGATTCGATGAAAGAAAAAACATCCTACATGTATGTTCCCAGAAATAGCTGTTCAGGTTGTCATGAGAAACGGGCTTCCACTGAGTAGCTGGGAAACGTGGCCCCTCGCACATAGGCCCCCGCCCCGTGCGCGCGATCGAACAATGTTTGAGCGCGCCCTCTCGTGGATTACAATGAACAGTTTCGTTCTGCGGGAATTTTGAAGCCAATGCAGTTTACTTGGAGATTGACATGATTGATAGTGAGCAGTAGCAGCCCGGCTGCACAGGGTCATGCTTGGAAGTTGGAGGCATGTGGCCTAGTGCTGGTTATAGGTTTGTAGCTTCTGATCATAGGGTTCGGGGTTCGAATCCAGCTGGTGGCAGTATGTTGTGATTCTGTGCAAGTCATTTTACTCCTATGTGCCTCTCCCCATATCACCCAGGAGTAAACAGGTAGGGCCTACCTGTGAGGGCAGGCACGGTTGTTTAGCCGTTTGCGTCGAAATGGTAGCACTGGGCTAGTATACTCCCCAGGGAGCTGGGATGGTTTCAGGAATATTCATATGATGTGTGAGCCTAATGTGCAGGGATAATGATAATGCCGTGGAGCTTTAAAACATTGCGGAAAGCGCATTACAAATGTTGTAATTATTATTACTATTATTATCCTGCACCAAAACCTGTGTAGTGGGCAAGGCCAAAGGCCATCACACATGTATGATAGAGCAATTTGGCATGCTCCTGATAGTCAAGACATGTCGGGGAATCCCCGGACAGGCCGACACTCACGGACTCATTCAGTAGACTGTTGGTTACCATTCTTCCATTCCATCCAGAGTTGATTTTTCTTTATGTGTTTGAATGAAATTTATTCGTAGGATAATGCAACTTGGGACAGAGTACAATAAATTTACACACGAGTCAAGACTGCGCTGAATGGTTCCTACATCCATGATAGTATCATCCATGCATCTTTTTGATAGAACAGTATGGAAACTTTTAGCCAAATTCATTGTTTTTAGGCTGATATATGTCAGTTATTCCATAAAAGCCAAACATCTGATTTACCACCATATTTTTGAAGATTTTTGTAATTTCAGAAATGCATACACAGTGTGGGATGCCAACGAAATCTTGTGTTTTCCAGTTATTGTCTTTCTATCCACATGTGCAGTGACTTTGAGTGGGGACTTTGATTTTCGCGGTCTGCTGATCAAGGCGCAAAGAATTGGCAGCAGGGAACCAATTGGTCAGTGGGTTGGACCGTTCCCAGCGGGACTGAGAATTCTTCAGTGTCAGACAGGAGATGCCATCACCAATTCCAATAATGAGCTTAAAACCTTACCAATGACGCTGTCGTGGTATGCCCCCAGCATCACCACAGAACAAGTGGAATTTGTGTAAGTTAGTCCTGCATATAAAACTTTATCGGGAAAAGAAAAACTAATCAAATTGTACTCAGCTGGGATCTATACCAACCTGAGTCCTATGCAGAACAGAAAGGACTTTGCAACAAATTGATTTGCTAAGTACAAACTTCCTAAGTATCTCTAAGCTCATATTTTCTGCGCTTAACACATTTCTATAGGTGCTCAGCAGCTCTTTCAAACTTTTCCTACTGAAATTCAGCAATGTCAACGACGCTACACATTCCGATGGCCCCCCATAAATGGTGAAAAGAATTGTGCACTGTTAGGTTTCGCTTGGAACGACTGGTACATAAATGTATAACACTGTATATTACCCAGTGGATTACACCATTGAAGGGGGCCATCATGGATATCTAGTGATAGCGTAACCATGGTAACTTATCTCGAGGACATGCTGATGGCTGTTTTAATTTAGGATACAACCATGCAAATGTGAATTGGTCTATTCCATCACAAAAGTTTCCATTTGGCTTATTCATAATCTGCAGGGCCACGATGGTGTCGACGTTTGATGTGTTTTGGGTCAACACGACTTCATCAAGCATTGTTGTGGACAGCACAGGTAGGCTTATCTACGTTGTCACTGTATCTTCCCTGAAAAGCTTGAAAATTGTTTGAAAGGTTTAGTGGGGAAAAATCATTACTGTAAGTTTTCTACATGGCTCACATGTGCGTATGCCTTTATGTGCATGGAGATTTTCCAGTGTTGTAACAGTAATCGAGCTTCAGAGTTATTAACGAGGTTTTATAAGCAAAAAAATTCCATGTTTAGAGGCATCTTGAATGAAGTTTGGCAGTGATATCCCTTGACATACAGTACATATACAGGACCCATTTACTGCAGTTAATACGGAAAAGCAAGAAATATCGCTTTGCAGGGTTCATCTTGGATTGAAATATATGCCTGTCGCTCCACAGCAAAGGATAAATCCTATGATTGGCTGTATTTTCATCACACCCAATCTTTTGGAAAGAAACGTTCATTCACCAATATTTATGTAAAAATGGGAGTTGTCAACTTTGTTCAAACGAAACAGAACTGCCTTTTCCCAATTGCCCTTGATCTACCCCCAGCACACGTGAGCAAATGGCTTGATGAAATGCCTCACTGAGCAAATGTATGTATTCAGGAAAAATATCAGATGGACCAGTGGATGAGGTTTCTGTTGATAACCTTTTTGTTTGTGAGTTTGGCCAATTTTTGGGCCCACCAATTCCAATTTGAGAACTGTTTGCAGACAATAGACATCTTAGCTGGTAATCGTCACATGTACAGCAAGTCTTTTTAAATTCCAACTAGTACACTGAGTAAGCTGTAGGCCAACTTAAAGTTCATATCTTAAAAGTTATAGCTTGTTTTCTTTGTGCCCAATCCAGCTAATGTTGGCAACACACTGTGCGACCCCAATCCCTGTGTAAACGGCAGGTGCGATGTCATTGAAAATCTCTTTACATGTACCTGTAACGAAGGTTTCATAGGACTCACCTGCCAACAAAATGGTAAGTTGGTTTTAACAAGTTTTTAAAAAAGAGCTGTAGAAATGATGAAATTACATGTACAAAGGCACGCTTCTTTTCCCAAACTTCTGACAATTGTTTTTTAAAAAATGGTTTTTAGCATCAGCTTGTGCTGCCCTGCCATGTCAGAACAACGGAACTTGTCTCCAGGGAGAAACAGTGGAAGCCTACATGTGTCAGTGTCCCCAGGGCTACACAGGAACGAGTTGTGAAACTCGTAAGTCACGCTTATTGACGCCCGATCTCTTTATAGTTTCTTGAAAATGCAGAAAATGATGAACAAATTGATTATCAGTTGTAGTAACTGTTTCAAGTATCATATTTTTGGAAATTTATTTAATGAAATGTTGAACAACATGAGCATGACCAGGATGAATAGCGTTTAACATTTGATACTCTCTTAAACCGTGCTGTAATTGTGACAAGTGCTACGTGTATGGACTGTACTAATCCATGCTCAATTTTATAATGTGAGCAGTACTATATTAAACCGTTCAATTCAGTTACAGAATTCATTTCAATTTTTAGCCTAGTTTTGTCCAGTCTTGAGCAAGCTTACGTGTATATCAGTTACACTGATATCCATTCTTTTGTACGTGTGGACATTTTGAAATGTGGAGCTTGCATGACGGTAGTTTTCAAACCTTCATGCAGTCAAACTCTACTGTATGATGCAAGAAATGAATCCTGAAACAAGTGTTTTGCAAATGAAATTGATGCTTATTTCACATCAAAGTATGAATGGATATGAGTTAAGAACTGTGCTATCAACATCAATTATTTGTGGAGCTTTAAGTTGGATTTAAATATGCACTTTCAACTCAAATTATTACAAAGTTCTCGGATATACTTAAATCACCTTATTGTAGCCAGAACCTTGTTTCAACAGGAATGGAGAAAAAAACCATGAGATTTTCAGCTTCAGAATTTGGTCTTTACAATACATAACGGTGCTTTGTTATAAGCACTTTATACATCAATATTCAACCGTATTTCATTTTTTTCTCACTTTTACAGGCATTACATGTACTGATAGTCCGTGCATGAATGGAGGGTCATGTTACTCGTCATTTTCAGGAAATCCTTATATCTGTGTGTGTCCTGCCCCTTTCACGGGAGCCAACTGTGAATCCTGTAAGTTGCAGTCCCAAAACTTAAAGGGAAACACTTCTCTTGTCGTGGTGGTTGTAGATGTGGCTTGGATGTGGTGGTTGGGTTGTTTTGGTAGTTGTGGTTCTTGTAGTTGCTGTGATTGCTGTTGTGGCTGTGGATGTGGTTGTTTTGGTAGTTCTGGGTCTTGTACTTGCTGTGGTGGATGTGGATGTGTTTTTTTTGTAGTTGTGGTTCTTATAGCTGTTGTGGTGGCTGTGGGTGATTTCGCTTTGGTAGTTGTGGTTCTTGTAGTAGCTGTGGTTGTGGTTTGTTTATGTGGATGTAGTTGTTTTGGTAGTTGTGGTATCTTTAGTTGCTGTGGTTGTGGTTGCTGTGGTGGCTGGAGTTGTGGTTGTTTTGGTAGTTGTAGTTCTTGTGGTAACTACTGTTGTGGTTGCTGTGGTGGCTGTAGTTGTGGTTGTTTTGGTAGTTGTAGTTCTTGTGGTAACTACTGTTGTAGTTGCTGTGGTGACTGTAGTTGTGGTTGTTTTGGTAGTTGTAGTTCTTGTGGTAACTACTGTTGTGGTTGCTGTGGTGGCTGTAGTTGTGGTTGTTTTGGTAGTTGTAGTTCTTGTGGTAACTACTGTTGTGGTTGCTGTGGTGGCTGTAGTTGTGGTTGTTTTGGTAGTTGTAGTTCTTGTGGTAACTACTGTTGTAGTTGCTGTGGTGACTGTAGTTGTGGTTGTTTTGGTAGTTGTAGTTCTTGTGGTAACTACTGTTGTGGTTGCTGTGGTGGCTGTAGTTGTGGTTGTTTTGGTAGTTGTAGTTCTAGTGGTAACTACTGTTGTAGTTGCTGTGGTGGCTGTAGTTGTGGTTGTTTTGGTAGTTGTAGTTCTTGTGGTAACTATGGTTGTGGTTGCTGTGGCGTGGTAATGAGCATTCGAGACTGAGGCTGATTCTAGTGAGGCTTCAATTTTCACAAAACTACTCCAGACATGCAAAAACATTGTGGCCAGTTGTGAAAAGCTGAACTCATGATGTCTGAGCTGCGTGCAAAATGGATACCATTACCCACAGCTGTGGCTGCTCATCATAGCTTTGCAGTGGCAAAATCTGAAGCCATAGCCGAGACCATGGGAGATGAGGCACAGACCGAAAATTTAACCCCACCATTCCAAAACCAGGCTGAATGTTAAGCTCTCATTTTGAAAAAAAAAACAATCTAGGCACGAACATTGCAAATTCCAGAATACTACTGCCCATAATTACATGTGTTTCTCCAGACAAAATCACTTTTAAAAGTGTGAAATTGAACATAGGGGAGAGAGGCTCAGCCTGATTTTGGGGGTACATGTATTTGGTTTCCAAATGTAATAGCCTCTGTTTTCTTCTCTGTTAGTGACCTCTTCGGTCCCTTGCAATATAAATCCATGTATGAACGGAGGTACATGCAACGCTAACTCAACAACTGCAGCATACACTTGTACATGCACCCAAGTGTATTCCGGGACCCACTGTGAATACAGAGGTAATTGACTTGTACATGTCATTGATAAGATTCAGCAATTCATTTGTAGGAACATTTAGAATGAAGACAATTTCACATCAAGTCATATCGCCGAGAGCGCAGTTGAAAAATATGCTACATTGGAAAAATGGAAAAATCTCAGTATGAATTTATAATTGACAACCATAACGTGACAAAATTGAAGATAAATGGAAATGTTCTACATAAAATACTTTTTACAAGAAAGAAAAATATAGTCATATTGGGATACTCAGAATGATAAAATGCTGTCAGCCATTAAAAAAATCCTGCTAGGTTTAGTTTGTGGCCATTTTTCAGCTCAAAGTCAAGCAAGGTTTTTTTTTAACTGTCAGGTGGAAAAGCAAATAGTTAAGACAAACTGATTGACCTCACTTTGAGTCATTATTTGGTTGAAATTCACATGAATATGCAATTTGAATTGGATGCTTTTGGCTTTATTTAGTCAGAGCAGGACTCATAATTTCTGTTAAATTTTTTGTGGGTCTGCTCTTCAATGAATAGCCCTTGGATGCTCCGTTGAGCCCTGTCAGAATGGCGGCCTGTGTTTCCAAGGCAACGTATTGAGCCAGTACTCCTGCCAATGTCCGTCTGGTTTCATCGGCCCGAACTGTGAGCGAGGTGAGTAGACAGTTCCATGTGCAATTGTTATTGTTTGTCCACAATCCACCTGAAGAAAAATGTCTGGGTAGGATGTAAAAACATCATGGGTGTTAGGGTTGCTTATGGATCTCTTGACAGAATCTTCTATAAAAGTAATGTTGGGGAGAGAGGGTACTAGGTATAGCATTTTCAGTAACTGAGGCTTAAACTGTGTTGCCATTTCTAAATATGGCCTGCCAGAATCATGGAATCCTTGGAGCCGATCTCGAATAATCTACCCAAGAAAAAATTCTTCATTTTGATAGTCTCCAAATTTCAGCGACATTAGGTCATTTTGATTTCTGTAGACAGGGTGTTTGTGGTGTTTAATGCATGGCCACTTTCACTGCAATACACAATCTGGTTTAGAATTAACAGAATGAAGCTTTCCAGCTGAACGTGGCTTGCTGTCACACTCCTGGGCCCAGTCTGACAAACTTGTCTTGTTCAGACCTGAGAGATGCATAGTGCCCAGCATTGTTGTCAGTAGTGCCATTGCCGGTCTCGGCAAGCCCCTAAAACTTCTATCACATATTCATTACAAGTGTGGGTCGTTTAGTCTCAAGCCAAATTGAATGATGGCAGAAGAGTCTCTCCATCATTGGTTGCCCTGTCGTTGATGGGTGGACATGTGACTGGATTTGTGAAAGAGCTTGTTGCATGAAATCCTCAAAGACAAGTTTGTGACCTCCAAATGGCACATTTTCCACAGACCAACTCAATACCACTGCCAATTCCTTTCGCAGCCGCTGGCGTGGGATGCAACAGTGACCCTTGCTTGAACGGTGGAGTCTGTTTCCCTGGTAACACACCCGAAGCTTACGCCTGCCAGTGCCCTCCAACGCACACTGGTGCCCAGTGCACCATAGGTAAATTTTTTCTTCTTATTCCTGATCCATCTGTGCCCCCTTAATTGAATAAACACATCACAACAAGAAAGTGTCCACATTTTTCACTGAACCCTGCATTTAATTCTCAGAATTTCAACAGGAAATCATCAAGTGGGGTTGAACCGCCATTTATCAGTAGCACCAATATTGATAAAACTGAGGTCATCTGAATGCAAAGGCAATTGCAAATGCAAATTTCATTGTTGCAAAAAAAGCAGCCCTGTCATCAACTGTCTACCAGTTCTCTCTCTTCATGAAAAGGCATTTGAAATCTGAGCATCCCGCACTGCCTATTGTTTTCAATACAGATCTGTATCATTTGTTGTGAGATCAAGCCCTTACAATGACTCATAATCCTAGTGTTAAATAAGCCAAATAATGCAACTATTAATGGGTCCAATCTGCTTTTGAATCACAGCCCACCAGAGGCAGGCTGGCTAATACGGCATTTTTCATTGCAAAGTCAATCAAGCCAAGTTTTTATTTTGTGTGTGAACTCTCTCCTAGTTGACAACATACCCTGTTTTGCCTGGCCTTGTATTTAAGTCCCTCTCATAGTCTCCCAGTCTGAATACAATCACTGATTATTCAAATGAACTGCAAAGAAATCGTCATTCTTCCTGTCCTGTCAGTCATTAGTCTACTTGGAATTCGACCACATGTTTGGACTTGTGATTTGCTTGACATCCGCTTTGGTCTTAATACCCCTTGTAATATCTAATTTCAATTCAAACTAAAGTAATCTGTTTATTTTTGTCACAATGTAGCTGTGACATGCACTGCAAATCCATGTCAGAATGGTGGTACCTGCATCAGTGGTAACCAACCAGATTCCTTTATCTGTCGGTGCACAAATGCCTTCACCGGCTTCTATTGTGAGCTGTGTAAGTGGCAGATGGGTAGAATTTTTAGAAAACTTTCATGTAGCCTCCTCTCCAGCCTGAAAATATGAGTGAATTTCAGGTTATGCTTCATTGCCATCCGATGCTGTGCTCACTAACCTCCTTTATCATAGCAGGAAGTCATTCCTTCAGTGCAATTCCATGTAAAAAGTAGAAATTTGGCCTCACTTTTACCGACCTTATTATCAGAGGCTTTTTGAAAAAAAGGAAAAAGTACTGTGAAAATAATAAGTTGAGCAGTTGTCCTTTATGAATTATGATTGATAATGAGGTCATAAAAGTATTGCCAAATTTCCACTTTTATATGGAATTGCCCCATACAATCTGTGCCAGTAGGTTTACAAGTACTTGTAGATTGGCGTGAGGTGCCGTATGCAAGGGTGTGTGTTTTTCTGTCATAATGGAATCGAATGACAAAACTGTTGTCCTCCGTAACGGTATGCTTTGGGAATGTGTTAAATTTCTTTCTGACTTCGTCGTTACGATCTGCTTGTCTAACCGTGGTTTGTGGTTGTTGCTGTAGACTTTTAACCATTCACTGTCATAGAAAATAGTTGGGATTCATAGGCAGTTTTGTTAATAGCCTATATATCTCCTTCGAGGTAGTTTTCCCTCCATCAATGAACAGCAGAAAAGGCTGGTCTGACTGCCTAGTACCGGCCTCCGTAATTACTATGGAATGGCAATGAAGGAAGGACTGGTGACAGCCTGCCTGCCTTTCGTTGTATATATGCATTTAATAAATGAGTCATAACTTTTCTCAACTGGCAAAATGTTAGACTGATGTTTTGTTAGGTGTCATAAAAATCCTCTTCTGATTTGTTCCCGAGTGGAGCCTGTACTAGGCAATAGCAGATCAACATAGTGTCTGCTCTTTTGACATCACAGTCGGGGTTTTCCTACAAGTGGCTGCTAAAATCTATAGTTTGCCATCAGTACAAAAGTGAAAGAACAATTCAATAAGTGGTAATAATCCCATGCAGCTATCAGAACACTAGATAATGATTCACGTACTTCTTAACACTAATTGAATATACAACTCTATTTAGCAGTAATGTGACAAATGTCGATTTTAAGCAAATAGGAGATAAAATCGAAAACCAACCCCAAAGTGATCTGCAAACTTTGCCGACCATATACTGTAAGTTTTAGGCAAATGAGCATGGTTCATACATGTACGTGATGTAATACAGATTTTACAGGTTGAGATGCTGATTTCATTGCCCAAAGTTATCCCAAGGCTTATTCATGAATTGCCTCTTTGGCAGATTTTTCAAAAAGTGGTATGTTCCCGGCAAAATCTTACGTCAGCCTTCAGACCTCAAAAAACAGCATTGTCAAATGCTAGATTTGAATTTGTTTCACAACCAGCAATAATGTGTCCCATTTTACTTTGATTCGAAATACTTTCTATCAGCTCATTAAAAGCTAACCTGAAGAATGTTCAGTAGAGACATCAATGATACTTTTTGTTCTGTCCATTGAATGCTTAATTCTATTTTCTTCTCCTTTGGTGTGGTATACATGAGCAGTTTCTCCAAGATTAACGCTAAGGTAATAAGCTTGGTAGATCACCTTGTCTACAGCTTATGCTTTGAATAGAAATAGCCGCAATGCTTTGCACTCAATATGTTGATTATTTAGCTACTGCTGCACACTTGTGAGCATTAAACTGGAGATATAAACTTAACTTGTGTATCTGGCATGAGCAAAGCACCCCCTCATTGGTTGGAAAGAGCCATGTCTTAGGGGGGGTGTTCATTTATTGGTAGCGACGCGACTGTAACATTTGCATTTCATTGTCATTTGTGAACCAACAAAGTTCAGTTCCCACCAAAGGAGCCTCCATTGCTTAGAAAAATTGTGCTTTCTCTTGGTCCAGTACTGGGTTTATATCTCAACCTTTGAGTCACACGCTGCCTCAGCCACCTTTGCGTTATGGCTGGTTTGCTGTTGAGTTTGAGCATGGGATGCTGAACACTGCACTGCCGCAGGCAAACTTCACGTAAAAGGTGCAGAATTCAATTGTCAGGTGTGAGAGTCACACAGGTAATGGCCCAAGCATGGAAAGTTAGGTGAACTTTTATGTCGGTGTCCATTCAAACCTGTAGCGAGGTCGGCATTGTCTGGCTTCAGTGACAACTACCTGTAGAAACTGCTTGTAGGATAGTTGTGCATCAATTTCTCATTTCCACTGCCAACTAAAAACGGGTCTTCAAACGCCTTTGAACAATTTTGGAAATGCAAATCAGTAGCGGACCCTGTGATAACACTTGCGATGCATGTCCGTTGCCGTCAGGAGGCCAAACTGATTGGAAATGTTTAAAGATACATGTAATGGACCCCTTATGAGGCTAGAAGGACGACAGTACTTTGACTTCATGACCGTGACCAGATCAAATGACCGAATCCCCATTGGGGATCAGGATACTTCAGTATGCTGCTGCAAAATCACCATTTATTTCACACACTCTGCAAGTATCGTCTTAGTAATGCTGTGTGGTGTTTGCATTGGGGGATGGTGCATTGGGAAGTTGTTTATGCACACTCAAAGTGCCTTCTCTTGGTGTCCTTGATTAGATCGCCACTGCTCTAAATTGTTAAAGCACAAATCTTACGTTTTCCTATTCAGCATTACTTTTGTGTGCAGGTAGCTACGGATACTCATAAACTGACAAATCTTCAATTTGTCGCTGTCTTTGCTGTTGAGAACTTTCAAAGGTGCTTGTATTTCAGTTCAAACTTTCCTTGTGCTTCGGTTCAGTGAAAGTTTCATCAAACTTGCTTTCAAATGTTT
Organism: Acanthaster planci; assembly: GCF_054643075.1. Taxonomy (NCBI): domain Eukaryota; kingdom Metazoa; phylum Echinodermata; class Asteroidea; order Valvatida; family Acanthasteridae; genus Acanthaster; species Acanthaster planci. The sequence goes on along the minus strand of NC_141783.1, from coordinate 19,934,816 downwards.
GCTGCAATTTTCAATTCTGATGTTTATGTTGTAGTTAATAGAAATGTACAATCCTTGCACTGCTTATTTTACCTTCAATTCTTCCATCCTCAGCTTTTGGAGGTTTGTTTGTATTTTCTTTGAAACTCAGTTTATAAAGGTTTTACATGTCTGTGTGAGGTAACTGAAAGAAATCTGTAGTTGGGAGAAAAAGGAGTCACTGATAATTTTTCTGTTTGCACTCGAGCAGTAAACCATAGTCTTTGTACATTTGTAACTGAGATTCCGTGATTGGTATTTGTAGAATCCATTCATCAAAGCATTTTGTAAAACTTAGTTTCACTGTTCTTGGTCACATGACCAGGTCTTGCCAACAAAATAGTGGACATCATATACTTGCCCAAGCAGTAGGTGTGTTATGTTAATAGCTCTTTGCTGTGAAAAACCGTTAAGCATACTTCACCTTTTGCTAAGCTGTACGTTTCTCTGTTTTCTTTGGAAAGCAAATTAGTCTGCTCCTGTACCTTTCTACACAGATGTCAGCACTATGGCAGTATCTCTTCAGCAGGTACCAGACTGGACTAGCTGCAGCGTGATATTACACTTCACTTGAATGCACATGCTCATGTCATAAAAGTTTGACGCTGAATCTCATCTGATGTCATAAAACATTTGACGCTGAATCTCATCTGATGTCATAAAACATTTGACGCTGAATCACATCTGATGTCATAATAGTTTTGACGCTGAATCACATCTGATGTCATAAAAGTTTTGACGCTGGATCTCACCTGTCATAAAATTTTTGATGCTGAATCTCATCTGATGTCACAACAGTTTTGATGCTGAATCTCATCAGCTGTCATAAAAGTTTCCTGCAGAAGACACCAAAGGAAACTCTTGTTAAATCCCATGAATACTGCCCCTGACCTCCAGTTTGTTGCTTTGAATTGCCCTTTTACCACGCCTAATGAAGGTTCTTGATCCATTCTTCATCTGTTAGCAATCACTGCATGCTCTCAGCAGCCCTGTCAGAATGGCGCTACATGCTACCAACAGTCGTTGAACCCCCAGGGCTACTTCTGCCGTTGCACCCCCGGCTGGCAAGGGAAATTCTGTGACGAGCCCATTAACGCCTGCGCGTCTGACCCTTGCCTGAATGGAGCGTCGTGCAACAACTCCCAGACTTTTTACACCTGTTCCTGTGCCACAGGTTTCACCGGACTCAACTGTGAACTCGGTAAAATAGATCAGAACTTTCTTCCCAGAAAAAAAGGCAGTGTGTACATCTATTTAACCATTTTTGTGTTCAGATTTGGAAATCATTGAAAAGCAGTCCACTTCAGCAACAATAAATATAGGTTTTCCTGGCTATTTAACATAATTTTCATTCAAATTCACCAATTTCAAACCTCTCTGCAACTCGGTAGAATGCAAACATCTCGCTGGTGATAATATTCTATCCATTTGTTTAACTGTTCTGTGATCGGTGAAATTTTTTTAAATAGCAGGGAAAACCTATGCATGCCAAAGAATAAAAAGAAAATCCCAAACTTAGCTGATTTTAAACCATCTCCAGATAGGTCAACCATTTAAAGACTGGATTAACATTGTACTGATTCACTAAATTAGTCCAAAGCAACTGACAGTCTTTAAGACTGGCTAACACACAGTCAGCTTTTAGGAGCACCTCAAAGGAAAACATCTTTTCTCTGATTTTATCTGTTCAAATAAACATGGAAGTATCGAAATCGAACGCAGCGTCATTTGTCTTCAGAGCTCAACTATAACAAGCTTAAAAGGCCTTTTTTCTGTTCATGCCAAGATGCGAATTCTGAATGTAAATTACATCATTCAGAGAAAACGAGGGGAATCCTCACCCTTTGTTCGTAGTCGATAAATCCTTTTCCATGCCAAACAATGCATGTAGCCATTGAAATTTTCTTTATCACTGCATGTCTTGGACGTGTCTCTTAAGCCATGCATGCAAAAAATTGATAAATGCCTGTTTTGCTTAAACAGAGATTCGTGCTTGCGACAACGATCCATGCATGAACGGTGGCACCTGCTCACCCCAAGGTACCTCGTTCACCTGTGCCTGTGTCAACGGTTGGGAAGGCCCAACGTGCGCCCTCCCGACCAACATGTGCAACCCCAATCCCTGCCAGAACGGGGCGCAGTGCACCAACCTGCAGATGTCCTACATCTGCAATTGCACATCGGGATTCATGGGTACAAACTGCGAACTCGGTAAGCCGCCCACTCCGCCAATAAGCATGCGGGCTCAAGGACCAGTAATTGACCTAGGGCCAGTGTTGTATTCGATTCCATCACAAGTCCTTTCACGAGTCTCTTGCAAAGTCCAGTCACAAGCCCCTTCACGAGGCCAATCATAAGTAACAGGGTGAACAATGACAAAAGAATGGTTTTTGTTTCAGCTCATTTGAATAGCTTGTGAATTGGCTTCAAACTGAATGACTTGTGGTGGACTTGTGATGGACTTGAATGTAACACTGCCTAGGGCTCTTTCAAAATGCAAACCTGTACCTTGTCTGTTAGTTGTGAAACTGGAATGTCCTAGTACCCTGTACTGCTGTGTGCAAGTTAAACCATTGGCCAGAATTACTGCTGTGGCAGCAAGCTCGCATGCTAGTGTTTTTCATGAGTTACATGCCTTTTTCAACCAATGAGATATTGTAATTGGCCAAATGCACGCCCACATGAAGTTCAAGAAAGCATAAGCATGAAGCCACTGCTTTAATGGCAGAGTTGAATCTCAGACTAGAGTCATTATGTTTTAGGATTGGAGACTTTTACATGCAAATAAAATGACGTTTGACAAATTTGACTAGTTAATATTAAATATTACCAACTTCAGTTGGAATGCAGGAAAAAGTGTGTCCTTGACTTTCTGTATGCAAAAGCAAAACTATCTGTTTTCATGATGATAGAGATATTATAAAACAATGAATAATAGGCAAACAAGTCAAATTTGCTTTGCCTCATGGAAATATGACTTGCTTGCACTTCTGGCCCATAGTACCGGTATGTTGACACACTGAAACCTCTTTTCAAACATGATTATGTTGCCATGATTAACTTAAAGCAATCATTTTGAGAGATCTATTTTTCATTTTGTTGGCAGTCATTCCAGCCTGTGTGAGTGTGCCATGCCTAAACGGAGGCCAGTGCTTTGACTCGATTGACCGGCTTTCCTATCGTTGTGTCTGCTTACCGGGCTGGACGGGGACAAACTGTGAGCAAGGTAAAATAAACAACCTTGATCCCGCCAGAGTGCATTGGTCCTTTGCCCGTCTCCACCCAGGAGTATAAAATGATACCTGGGAAGGTGAAGATCAAATAGAGCTGGTCCTTAAGCAGCTGCAAAAACTGATCTCATGACCTGGTGAGCAGGAGTAAATGCTGCCTAGCCATTTGAGACTTCATTGATAAGCACTGGATATAAAAAGCGCTAATTGTTAATAAACCAACATCAGTATGCTTGCATTGAGCCTTTATCACAAGTGGAGCAGAAAAGTGTGGTCAAAGGTCACAGTTCATCTGTTTCTTGTCTTCTTCAGATTTTACAAAATGTCGTGTCATTTTTGTAAGGGCAATAATGTAACATCTGAAAATGGAGATGCTACTTATTTTGAGTGAAAGCTTTTGCAAATTTGAAATGAATGGGGGAAAATATTTTCAAATGTGTTTTTTTGTTGTATATATTGTTTGATAGTTTAGTTTAATTCTAATGCACACAAACACATTGTTCGATAGAACTGAAAACAGTGAAAATATCGGTGTTTTTATCTTGGTTCACAACTTTTGTGTAGTCTTTTTCAAAGTTGTCAAATCTACTGCAAATCCATCACAAGTCGTTTAGTCTGCAGTCAAGTCTCAACTGTTTACAAGAACCCTGACAAAACTATTCCTCTGCATTGTTCACCCAGTTTACTTGTGTTTGATATCATGAAAGGACTTGATACAACACTATTACCAGTAATCAGCACATATCCATCATTTGTCCTTTGTGGTCGTTGGGCAAAATTCATCTTGATTACAAAGGATGCAGTACAAACCAACAAAAAATCACCTCTAACCCTTCTTTCCCCTTTTGCGTTAGTGGCATTCCCATGCGAGAGCCAACCGTGCCTGAATGGAGGGTCATGCTATGAAGGATTTGAGACCAACGCTTATGTGTGTCAGTGCCCATCAGGATGGACGGGCACCAACTGTGACCTGGGTATATTCCTAGTAGTGATAATACACGTCAACTGTAGGAGAGCCGTAGTGGTCACCAGCTTCTCCGATTAACCCTATAATCCTGCAGGGTACTTGAGAAACCCTACTGGAGGCATCAGACTGCATTTTAAAGTGGTTTGCCTGCCCAGTATAACAAGATCCAACACGTCAAATCTCCTTAGGCCAAACAGCCTTGGAGTCAGTGGTTGCCGGTCACCACAAGATCCAACATGTCAAATCTCCCTAGGCCAAACAGCCTTGGAGTCAGTGGTTGCAGGTCACCACAAGATCCAACACGTCAAATCTCCCTAGGCCAAACAGCCTTGGAGTCAGTGGTTGCCGGTCACCACAAGATCCAACATGCTCCCATTAGCTTACCATGGCTAGTTTGTTTGGCTGCTGTTGATTGCCAAGTGCATCAAAGTACATCGGACTTGTTTACCTGATGCACTGTACACTGGCAGGGTTAGGGTTAAGCTTAAGGATCTAGCATTCTTACAGCCATGGGTTGATCATATTGCTACCTCTACAATGCCACATTGTCCTCGTATCTCACCAACCAGTGCAGTGTGACCTGCAGCAAAAGCTGCATATTACCGTTGTTTTCGGGACCATTTTCATTGCACAGTGGTCACTTTGGTGACCCTAAGTTGAGGTGGACAGACCAAACTGCCTGCAGTTCGATCCACATTTTCTGAATACAAGAAATCCTCACCACCAGGTGATGGCCAGGACACATCACTGCACCTTGGCAAAAACCTAGCCTCAACGCCTGACCTTTATCAAAACCCCTGTGTTGATATTCAATAAGCAAAGGCGAATATTGCCTATAGCATTCCCCTAAAAAAATGAGCAAAGTAGCCCCTTTTAAAGAAAAATGTTAAGAGGCATTATTTTGTAACGTAAATGAATTTAAGGAGGACATTGTTGGCTAGATTTCTTTCCATCTCCATTTTCCTGCTTTGGTGATTTGGAGATATGCCTCAGTTAAATTTTCTTGATCTGCCCTTGTTGAGCATTTCTGTATGGTCAATTGGAAATATATCATGCACACCCTCCAGCATTGAAATGCGATATGTGTACGGTTAATGCTATCGCAATATCTTCGGACCCGTATTGATTTTCCATTAATTTTTTTGGACACAGAAACACTAATTTGCCAAAGCCAGCCTTGCCAGAATAATGGGACGTGTTTTGAAAACTTCAACGGCGGAGGCTACATTTGTGTTTGCGAAGCTGGATGGGAGGGAACAGACTGCAGTAGTCCCATCAATACCTGTGTGTCTAATCCTTGCCAAAATGGAGCAACATGCACCAACCAGCAGACATCCTACACTTGTCAGTGTGTAGCAGGTTGGACTGGACAGAACTGTGAAGTACCTATCAATCTTTGTGTTCCTGATCCTTGTCAGAATGGAGCGACATGCATCAACCAGCAGATATCCTACACTTGTCAGTGTGTAGCAGGTTGGACTGGACAGAACTGTGAAGTACCTATCAATCTTTGTGTTCCTGATCCTTGTCAGAATGGAGCGACATGCGTCAACCAGCAGACATCCTACACTTGTCAGTGTGTAGCAGGTTGGACTGGACAGAACTGCGAAACCCGTAAGCTCTTAGAGAAACTCAGATGTCAAAATGTCTAATGTCAGAAAGTGCCATTAACTCTAGCGGCACTAAATGAGTGTGCCATGTGCATGTCTTCAATTCACAACACCTGTTGATAAAAGATGTATTTAACGCATGCGTGCATCCTGCACATGAGTATGGTAACAGCGCACTTACATGTATGCCGTATTCTGGTCAATGGTTTGTTTATTTAACTTATGTACAGTATGGATTCTGTGTCTAACAGTGCAGGTTGCTGTAATATTTGCTACGTGATTAGATCGCAAGGTCTTCCGCAACAAAGTCGCAAAGTCGTGTACAATTTTCCAGTTAATAATATGATCGAAACAATGGCCAAACAATTTCTTATATTTTACAAGAAATTTCTTTCTTGGTAACTCTACTGGTAGTTGGAAGCTCTTTTGAGCAAGATTTTCATGGAATTGCTAAATCGTTTTTTCCTCCCTTTTCTACCATTCTACACTGCTTATGCCTTCGTTTGAGGTGATTGTCCTTGACAAGTAATTGATTAATTCTTGGTTTTGAATGGAGTGTGAATTTGGTCATTTGTATGAAATTTATCGTAACTGATCATCTTGCAGGTATACTGAGTTGTGGAAGTCAACCCTGTCAAAACGGAGGGACGTGTTTTGAAAATTTCATATCTTTCGGTTACTTTTGCCTGTGCCCGGTCGGATGGAGCGGGCTGGACTGTGAAACAGGTGAGCCAAACCTGGAATCAGTCATAATTTCTTGAACTGTAATCTCGGAGTCCAGTGCCGTAGTCCTCCAATAACCATTTCACAACGGATGACATCTAAACATGCAGTGATTCCCTGCATCAAAAATGCAGATATTGTCCCTTATCGCGGTGAAAGCCTGCCCGTCCCATGCACAGAGGCTCAAAAGAGTCCAAGAAGATTGACCTTGTATGTCGCCGTAACGCGTCTGTGCCACCGGGCATTGTAGCAAATATTGCTCCACATCATAGTCTCAGAGTTTTGAAAAAAAAAAAAAAGTAAAAAATGTCACACAAATCTTGAACAAAAGATCACCAAGAGTTAACATTTAAAGTCCAACTTTCTAAAGACAAATATGCTGCAGAGACAGACAAACTAGAATAGTGTGGCCGTGAATTTCACTGAAAATATAAGAAGTTCTAGTGCTGTTAATAGGAAATCAAATTCGACATTGCAGCCTATTCACAATGGCAGGTCAAAACATGAATGTAAATGCCGGCTCTTATGCAGTATAAATGGTACACACAGGAAAGTTGACTCACAACGCATTTGCTGTGAAAGTTTCTCTTGTTGAAATATATTCATCTTTTGCAAATTTGGAGCGCACATGTTTGATCGGAAGCTACAGATTTTCATTGGCTTCCATTCAAGGTAATAACCTCCCAACTCCATGATTTGCCTAAGACAAATGAATGAAGTTTGTTCTTTTTGTTTCATTTTCACTTTGAACAGCAACACTTCCCTGCACCAGTCAACCTTGCCAGAATGGGGGAACATGCTTCAATTCCAACGACAACTCCAACTACACTTGCCAGTGTCCGGATGGCTGGATCGGGGCAAACTGCGACATCTTTGATGTTTGCACGACGGACGTATGCCAGAATGGTGCTACTTGCGTGAATCAAGGGTCGTCCTTTGAATGCCAGTGCGTGCTGGGATGGGTCGGGCAGTTCTGCGAAACGCGTAAGTTCAAGAGACAAACGCACTCTCAATGATCGACTAATTCGATTGGCAAATCACCACACCCTATTGGTCGAAGAAGTACGTAACATGTATGTGCCCCCTGTCCACGAGCATTGTGCCGCCGTAGTAATGGTTTCTGGCTGTCGAATTGCAATATAGAAGAGTAGGCTTTTCTAGCACCCTAGACAAGTTACATATGTTACATGCCGGGGAACCTCTTGAAGATAAAGGAAATTGTTTTTGATACCCCAATAAAAATTTTATGTCTCCAACGAAATAAAGACTGCAGAGACACTTTAATATTTGGAACTTTTAAAAATTCTTCTGAAGTCAATTAAAAATGAGCTTATCGAACAAAATTGAAATCTATTGGTCTCATGTGACTGGTGCTCTGTTGTCTGCCAAATTTTAAGCATGTGGACATTATCTCAAACATAGCACAAATAATTGTGGGAATTTGCCACCACCAAGTGTCTCCAAAGTCTTGAGAGTCCTTGCTTGAGTTATATTTTGATCGCGAACCAATTTGAAGAACAGAGTGTGCATTTTTATATTTAAAAACAGAAAGCATAACACCGGTTTTTTTTTCATGTGAATGGTTGTTGTGCTTCAGGTATGTTATTGTGGTCATGTTGTAAATGTTACTTGCGTTGTTTTGGTGCTGTTGCCCCCCAAAGGGTTGCAAGCTTGCGACAGTCAGCCCTGTCAGAACGAAGCCCTCTGCAGAGATTCGTTTGAAGAGTACGACTACATCTGTCTGTGCCGGCCGGGCTGGGAGGGCAAAGACTGTGACATTGCTAGTGACACATGTGCATCCAATCCCTGCATGAATGGTGCTACTTGCGTCAATAACCAAACCTCCTACACTTGTCAGTGTGTGGAAGGCTGGACAGGCCAGAATTGCCACATTCGTGAGTATTTTTTCCTGCGGCTGTAGCACTCAAATGTCAGAGGTTAAACTTCCCCTGTAGTCAATTTTTACCTCAACCCTAAAAGAGCCGCGTTTTCTCCGTCTAATACTGTACATTTCTCACTCTCACGTAAATACATGTACATGATATGAAGTCAAACATGCATGAATTTGGAAACCTTGGAACAGTAAAGCCATGCCAGATGTGAAAGGTTAAAATTAATTTCTTTTCACCAATCTGCAGATTAAACTTTACTGGAAGAATATAAAGATAAAAATTCCTGGTAGACCTTCATTAAACATGACAGGGCAAGCCCACGTCAAATTTCAATAGGTGGGCTGCGTGAGAATTCTGGAAGCTCGACAAGTGATACTGGTTGGTATTTGGGTTGATGGTGGTCAGTATCAGGAAAACTGTGTCAGTGATGCTCAATTTTTTTCTCAGAACCACACGAGTCACAAAAGAGATGCACCTATACTACCACTGGGAATAGTGCAACTCCCTCCCTCCTAGTGCTTTGAAAATTGGACAGAGGTTTTTGGGGTAATGTTGTCCTTCTTTTCTCTTTTACAATTTGTGCTCAGGGAACTTGACCTGTGAGAGTCAACCGTGCCAGAATGGTGGGCAATGTTTTGAGTTTTCCAACGGTGTAGGTTTCATCTGCGTGTGCCTGGCTGGTTGGACGGGAACAACGTGCGACGTTGCTTTGGATTTCTGCACGTCAGAACCGTGCTTGAATGGCGCGACATGCTTTAATGGGCAGGTGTCGTACGCTTGTCAGTGTGCGGCAGGTTGGACTGGACAGAACTGTGAAGTCCCCATCGATCTGTGTGTCCCTGATCCTTGTCAGAACGGAGCAACATGCTTTAATGGGGAAACATCCTTTTTTTGTCAGTGTGTAGCAGGTTGGACTGGACAGAACTGTGAAGTACCTATCAATCTTTGTGTTCCTGATCCTTGTCAGAATGGAGCAACATGTGTCAACCAGCAGACGTCCTACACTTGTCAGTGTGTAGCAGGTTGGACTGGACAGAACTGTGAAGTACCTATCAATCTTTGTGTTCCTGATCCTTGTCAGAATGGAGCAACATGCATCAACCAGCAGACGTCCTACACTTGTCAGTGTGTAGCAGGTTGGACTGGACAGAACTGTGAAATCCGTAAGTGAATTTGTTTATCTGACTATTCATTTGTACATGTAAAAGGTTCTCTATTGAGAGCAAATTATGTACATTTATGTTGATGGACACAGTGTATATGATTTTTTTCTAATTTTTTTATCATTGACTTAATAGCATGCAAATATTTATCAACAATTTCAGTAAAACTTTGAAAATGCTGCCCCTGACACATCATTGAAGATGATGTTTCACGATTAAGTCTGTTTGATATTCAGTTCTTTTCATATCATGAAAAATTATCGCATTATCCGATATTACCATGATGTCTTCATTTTCCATTCATAAAATAAACACGACCAAAATCACCGTGTCTCAAGTGCCACGGTAAAAAAAGAAAAAAAGAACAACATATACAGACCTATGCATTATTTCTACATTTAGAACTCTTATATGCTGGTGGAAAGCAAATTTCAACATGGAAATTGTGGACATTAAATTATCATATATCATATCATGGTACTGTACGGAAAAAGCCATTTCCCTGCACACATTAGCGGTAAAGTTTGCTCAATTAGGCAACCCCCAAAATGGACAGAGCACATGCGTGTTACTAGAGCGGCTACTGGTATTGACGCCTTCACGTCATTTCTAAGTCGTCATTTATTTCTCATAAGTGGACATGTTTCACTCGGTCCCTTTTCTACAAGACCACAAAAAATCCTTCTTGTAAGTCGGTAATAAAAATATTGTGCTTGGGTATCAGTTTCCTTCGCCGTGGTTGCCTAGAAGTGTCAAGCGACAAGCCCCACACTGCTTGACTAATGCATCCACGTAGTTTGGGTACATCTTTTACATCAAGTAAGATGCAAAAGAGCCAAACATTACAGTTCTTCCATTTAATTGAAATGACAATCAGGAATTTGTTTTGGAGACGGTTCCCGAGACGGAGACGAAGTTGAGTTTTGGAAAACGGCTGTGTACGTGTGCGGCACGCGAGCACGGTATGACAATCTCGAGTCCCAAGTAAGAGAGCCGACTTACGTGTAGCTGGAGTTTACTGTACAAAACATTACACATGCGTACAGTCTGTTGGTTTAGTTCTGCCCCCTAATACTTGTAAGACACTTGTAGCTGCTGGGGCCAACAGTGACTTTGTGGTTGGAGGTTTTCAATGGAGTATTTGTGTGGCCCAAATGCAGTAATGCAGGCCTCAACTCGCGGCGCATTGACTTCCCTATGTGCATGTACAGTACATCGTTTGGAGCTTATCGCAATAATAATATTATTGACTAGCCTAGAGATGGTTGGAGCAAGAATACAATTAGCTGTGCCGTCATGCATTGTCCATTGTGGAAACTGGAAAGTCTCCATTACTTATGATATTTGCATTCCTAATATCACGCAACACACCACTCTCTGTTGGTGCTTACTCGTTGTGTTTGGATGGGTTACTCTTGATGCTCACAGGTGCAGACAAACGTTGTGTGGGCATAACACTTGGATCTCTTCGTGGAAATGATTAATGGTTACCTATCTGCCATCTTGAAATAATTATTGGATACAAGGTTACATACATGTACGTAGTCTTTGTCTGAGTCGGAGTATACTCTTGGTTACCCATGTTCTGGCACGTTCTGATCATGTGCTCAGGAGTGCACTTGCGTTAGCATGAGTATTGAACACAGAGTTACCACTCTTATGTGTAAATTGACCCTCAGGGATCACTGTTTTCTCTTGAGTGAACTGGCCATGTATGGACACAACTGCATTTTTGTTTCAGGTATCTTGACTTGCGTCAGTCAGCCATGTCAGAATGGAGCCACATGCATGGAAGGGTCGGGTGCCGTGGTGGGATACATTTGCCTCTGCATGGCTGGTTGGACTGGCCCGGACTGTGGAACAGCCATTGACGTCTGCGCATCTGTTCCTTGTCAGAACGGAGCCACTTGCATGAATCAGCAAACATCCTATACATGTCAATGTACAGCTGCATGGACTGGTCTGAGCTGCGAAACTCCCGTTGACGCTTGCGTGTCCAACCCATGCCTGAATGGAGCAACGTGCAACAATGGACAGACCTTTTACACATGCCAGTGTGCCGACGGTTGGACAGGACCGAACTGTGAAATTGTCATCAATGCCTGCGATTCAAACCCGTGCCTGAATGGAGCAGTGTGCATCAACGAGCAGACATCCTACAGATGTGCGTGCCTGACGGGTTGGACTGGTCTAAGATGCGAAACTGCCGTCGACGTTTGCGTGTCGAACCCATGCCTGAACGGAGCCACGTGCACTAACCGACAGACGTCTTACACCTGCCAATGTTTGCCTGAGTGGACGGGAGCAAACTGTGAAACTGCTGTCAATGCCTGCATGTCTAATCCTTGCCTAAATGGAGGCACCTGCACGGGGAACCAGACTGCCTATTCCTGTATGTGCAGGGAAGGCTACAGCGGGGATACCTGCCAAACTCGTAAGTCACAATTTCTTCCTCGTACATCACTTTGTGTGATCTGTATGTAGTTTTTTGTGTACATAGGTAAAGCTGATAGGTTTAAACTTCAAGTACAGTGTAGTATGTTTAAGCACACAAAGTCTGATAAGTCTGTCAAGTCGTACTGTGTGTTGAAATCAAACTGAGCTACTCATGTGGTTGCACATGTGGTACAAGACCACAAGTGGTTCTTGTCAACAGTTTACTCCATTGATGGATGGTACATGTCCATGTAAGAATGATTCCTACTGTGGTGTGCCTCCGAGTGATGAGTTTCCCACACCGCAGTCCATTTTTTGCATCTACCTTACATGTACGTGTATACGTATATACAACACTGCTTATTAATCATCTGTTCTACATGTACATCACCAGTCAAAGAGATGTACAAGTATCATGCATTTGAAAGCCTGTTACAATGTATATTTATCATTTGCATAACAACACCTCCAGCTTGCACAACTTACATCTTAAATGTAAAACCTTCCAGTCCTGAGGCAAAGTGAACACTGTTTGAACACTGCATGTTGACCTTTTGCATAGACGCACTGCAAGAAACAGCTTCTCTATGGTGACCTTGGATTGTTGGACATTGTTTTGAAGGATATCTGTCAGGCCCAGAAAGCAAGCTGTAGGTTATAAGGAAGGAATATTTTTATGATGTGCTCTGCAAGTCACACAGAAATGCTCAGAGAATGGAGGAATAATGTCATTACAAGGATATTTTCAATGAGAGATTTTTTGCACATTTGCACCTGTCAAATTCTTGGACTGACTTGGTTTTATTCCCACCCATGTTGGACAGAAACTCTGGCCTGTGCCAGCAACCCTTGCAAGAACGGCGGCATGTGCAGCGAAGACCCCAACATGTTTGCCTACATTTGCAGCTGCGTCAACGGCTGGACTGGGGCGACTTGCGAGATTTTCCCCAATGCCTGCGCGTCGTCACCCTGCCTCAACGGAGGGATGTGCACGGCCAGTGCCGCCGCCTACCAGTGTAACTGCCTGACTGGTTGGACTGGCAACCGATGTGAGACAGGTGAGCCAATCACAGTCTTTCATGGTCTGGTACTCATGCCAAAAGGTACTGACTACAGCACTTGAGGACACATCTTTATGTCTTCTAGCCGACTTGGTCTTGTAACCAAAATAGCAGGAAATTCTTTCATTTCTGAAATTGGCCAAAATTTTCCAAATCCGTTTCATTGATTTTTGGCTAGCATCAGTATTTGCAATCATTGGGCATGAGGAGTCGTGTGAAGAATTTCCCTCTTTCTTGGTTTTTATTTTGCATAATGATCACTTTTGCAAAGCTCTGGTCAGGCAGAATATTAAAATAAAAATCATGGATGTGCCATGCTCCATCTAAAAATAGAAGGGCATCCTAAACATTACATTGTGCTTTATTTCCATCATTGATGGCTCCCTGCTGTCATGTTCTATTGATGTGGCAGGGAACCAGCTTTAGAACAAATGAATCATTGTTTACAAAAGAAGTTCTTGTCCCAGTTTTTAAATTACGTGCAAATCTTCCACCCCGGACCCTGACTTTGACCCCTAAAGGTACCTGTAGCCCCACCCTCATCATGCATACGGTGTACATGTATTTATACATTCTGGGGCTTTGCCATCTTGCATTTGAGCAATTGACCACTGTGCCAACAACCTGTGCATGAACGGGGCAAGTTGCGTTCCCCTCGCCTTCAGGGCCCATGGCAGTGAGTGCCCAGTCAGCTTCAGCGGCACTTTCTGTGAAACAGGTGCAGCAAAATAGATTGTCATTCTTACTTGTGCCACCTTGGGGAGTCAGGTACTTCTCCTGTAGTTCTTAGAGCACCGCAGGAATGGTACTAGTATTTGTCTGGCCCCTGCAACCTAGGTGTGAATCCCCGCTCTGGCCGACATTTACATGTAGTTTAGGTTTTCAGTTCCTTCTTGTTTACATGGGGTTTAAACCAAAGATCGAATAGCGCCGAAGGCCCAAGATGGATAACTCTGCCCAAAAGGTGCAATTACCCTGGGAGCCATTTGAGCAAGCAATACGCCTGGCCTGCGCAGTTTACGGTAATGCTTTGGTGCAGGTGCACCAGGTGTACATGCCTGCCGTGGCGCCTGCGCCTGTGCGTTAATGTGCATTGCGCAGGCATATTGCTTGCTCCAATGGCGCCCATGCGATAACAACGTTTTAGTCAATGTTGTATTCACGGTGAAGTTCTACATCTTGCACTGCTATGCGGCGCTATACGATCTTTGGTTTAAACACACTAAAGCCCCAGTTCTTTTGTACGCACATTCACAAAGTCTGAGAGGTCTGTGGAAATGGACTATGTGTTCTTGAGCTTGAGCCCAACGGTGCACAGCCTATCATTGTAGGTACATGTAACATGTAGCTACATGTATGAGGGCATACCCCCTTGTTGAAAACTTTGAGATTGCAGGGTAGTGTTGTTCACATGCATGTAACAATTCGGTATTTGTGATGTTTGGCTGGTGAAAGTAAGCTGCTGTTATCTTTCCTTTTTTTGAAAGCCAAAATTTTGAGCCAAAAGAAAATGGTCCACAAGTGGTTGATACCTGTTGCTCAATTCCTCATTGGGTATCAGTATGGAGTCCTCTATCACCTTATATCCCCATATATCACCTTATATCCCCATATGGTTGGTGGTGTTAGTGTAAGAATTGAAGAAACTAGCAACGGACACCAAGCTTTCTGTCATTGCTGGTTCCAACATTTGAGGCAGGAAAAAGTTACAATGTAGGTTCCAACAACCAACAGGGGACCCTGTGCTTGCTGTAATTTTGTGATGATCAAATGAGCCACTGAATTGAGCCTGTTTCTTTTGCAGATTAGGACAGCAACAAGGGAAAATATCCCTATAATTTGCTACAAGAAAAAGAGAAAAATTCCTCATCAGCTCCAATGCCCCTTTTTATTTCACTTTAAGTTTTAAAAAATTTTAAATGTGCGTTTCTTGTTCATTTCCTTTGTGTCAGATTTTTAAGGCCATGTTGGTTAAACAGGTCAATTTTAAAATCAGATAAAAGTTGCACATTTGATAAGTGAAAAAATAACCAGTAAACCTCGAGTGGTTGAATTTTTCAATTTTCAAAATACATGTACACTTTTGATTCCATGCTTGCACCTGCAGTTTTTTTCATTTTGTTTCAGCTTCGAGTGCTTGCTTGTCTGATCCTTGTAAGAATGGAGGCACTTGCCAGGACACCAGTCAAGGTGCCTATGAGTGTACATGCACAGTGCAGTGGACCGGCACCACCTGTGAAACTGGTGAGAAGCATGTTAAAGCTTTGCTGATGATACTCTCTTTTTGGTTTTAGGGATTGTCATACTTATATATTTGTGACCTGCCACGACAAACTGAGCGTAAAGTCGTATTCTGCTCTTTCCAGTTTTGAGGGTTCAAAGTCAAATATTGAAGTGGAGGTCAATTTTGGCATTTTGTAATATTTTGAAAGAGAAACCCCTCTAATTAATTCGAATTTTGTTGGCAGGATCAGATATTTAAAAATGTAATTTTCTTAGTAATTTTGATGAAAGCGTTATTCGTGCCCAGTCAGAAATGTAGAAACAATGTCAGAAATAAAGGTGCAAAGCTGCCAGAATAATGCCACACTCTCACCTCATACTTTTACCCTATTAACCCTAACCCTCCTGAATCCTTCACCTGTTGGAGGATTGAGGAGGGTTAGGGTTAAGTGTGTCATGTACATACCATTGAAAAGCTCTCTTTCTGCTGCTTTAAAAATACCAATATCTCAATTGGTGAAAATTTTGAATTTCAGCTCATTTTGTGGGGACAGGTTACATTTCACAGTTTTAGTGGACACAGAATTCGGGTAGCATGTCCATTTTGATATACACACAGGTCTTACTAGAAGTAAACATTGCTTTCATAAATCAATCAGACTCTTTGATGCAAACAATCATGTTTATAGATCTATTTGCAAATTACCGGTACTCTGACAGGTCCTCGGTAAACCTGGTTCTTTTGTTGTACTTGGTGTTATCTTTGCAAAAATCTAAATCAGGAATTACCTTGAAACTTTGTTTTGTTTGTCTTGAGCAGCAGTGTTTAGCTAGGCAATATATTCAGAGGCATTAATTTTTATATGTTTTAAATGTTTGATACTTAAGTGTTTCAACAATGGAAGCAGTGTCTGGAAAAATGGAAATCAAGAGTAAAATGTACTCACCTTGAATTTCACTTTTCTCTGAAATGGACAAGATGTATTTTTATTTGTATTCTTTTCCTGTTGTTTCACAGCCAAGGATGCATGTATTGGAGACCCCTGCAAGAACAATGCAACTTGCTTGAACCAGTTTGACTTTTTCCTGTGCCAGTGCCCACCTGGCTACACCGGTAACGACTGCGGGCTGGGTAAATATCACCAATTGCAGAAAACATCATCATAATCATTCGTTTGTTGTAAAAACAGTTTCTCCTTTTCCGAATGTTTTGCAACTGATAAGCTCAAAGGTCAGAAGTTTGCTGGAGGGGGGAGAGTTAAAGGCATATCAGTGAAGCCAGCAGGCTTAGGATTAGACAGTATATTTCTTCCCGTTGTTGGCAGGACAAACTATATCCCAGTACTGTTTAGGAACTAGTATGATGACGTCATTTCATATTGAATTATTAAATGTAAGCTTTTTTGTTTGTCAGGCTCTCCTTATTTTTACTTTGATTCTCCATTGGGTCTTTGATCATTTGTGTAAAATTGACTCATACATGTAAAAATATTTGCGAATTTACCTGGTTTCTCCCAATTTTTCCTAAGCAAGTAAATTTACTATGCAATAAGATTTATTTGTGTAAGTCTATTATGTTTTAGCTAGTAAAATGCTTTTAAAACATGTAACACAAAAACTGCTTTAAACTGCTAGCTGGCTACATGTACAGTGACCTCAAATACAAATACAAATTACCAGTTACATGCAGCAGGGCCTGATGATGTTTCAATCCTAGCAGAATCTTCCTTTGAGAGAGATTCTGCTGGGAGTCAAACATCAATCATCCGGCCCTCTTAATTTGTGCTTTAGAAGCAAACCAATCATTTTGCAGGGGTAACCATTCCAGAGTCTTGCTCAGTCGTATGCCAATGTCCATGTTTAATCTGGATTTATTTTACCCACAGACATCAATGAATGCGGGAGCACTCCTTGCCTGAATGGAGGAACTTGCATCAACCTGCCAAATGGATACAGTTGTATATGTGTACCAGGCTGGACAGGCCCCATGTGTACCCAGGGTAAATATTTTACCTCACTGGAAACAGATTATATGAGGCTCAGTGCTGGGATGATTAATAACCCCAAAATATGAATAGTTGGTTTGTTTATGAGAAGTGATTGATATTGTGCTCCTGTTTGTAAAGACTACTTAAAAATTAGTTTTCTTTATGGTGTCAAACAAGGAATTGATTAAGAGTCAAAACCCGTAGTCTGACATGTGGCTTTGCTTCATGTAATGCCCTGATTTAAATAACATTGACGGTACCTTTATTAGGACAAGTAGTGTTTCACAACTCTCAATTTAATTAGTAAAATTTCTGTAAGTAGCATTTTGTTGAGAAAAACAAATTTTACCGCTGTCCAAAATTTCGTTGTAAAAAAATTGCCAGATAATAGTCATTGAAAATATGCTCTCATGCTGAATCTTGTGTCAAAATGCATCAAGAAAGTCTAACTACCAATCAGGGGATGTTGGCAGGTCTTTTTAGGAGGACTTTTAAATCGTTCGGGGAACATAAACTTTTTTGTTTTGCTCTATTTCCGCAGATGTGGATGAATGTCAGAGTAATCCTTGTGCTAACGGGGCGACTTGTAACAACCTCATGAATAGCTACCAGTGTGTATGCCAGGAAGGCTTCACAGGACCACAGTGTCGGACAGGTATCATAAGCCTCCCCCTCAACCCTCTGCCCCCACCCACTCCCACCCTAACTCAGCCATGACGGGCATTTTCACAAGACAAATAAATGGAATAAAAACAACACTATTGGTGAAAAGTGAAAGTACCGGTATTGAAAAATGCCTCACACTGATACAGATTAGAGCCAGAAGAACCTGACAAGCTCACTGATTGCATGGTTTTTCATCAGCAGTTGTAACTAGCCTCCTGAGGTGGTCCATGGAGCATTCCATTTCCATTTACCCAGGACAAGGGTAGTTTAATCTCATACTAGGATTTATTCCGTAGGTTTATAACGCATTCTGCTTGATTTTAAAATTCACTCATTAATGTGATCACTCATTAATGTGATCCAAACACAATTAGAATGTGGTTCTGTTTGAATACAAAATTTGTTAAAAGTTCAGTATCATTTTTCTAAACTACCCTCTTCATGAAATGTTTGAACCCAGTGTTCTGCAGGTAGCACTTAGGAATGTAGGCAGTGTGTGTACCTTTAATGCATTGGCATACAGTGCTGGGTTTTATACGTATAGTTTAATGATTACTGTTGGAGAGTACCATTCGTCATGCACAGCAAGATAGCAAAAATAGCTACCTCCGTGTGACGATTTCTTGGCCAAGCAAGATACCGAATCTGTGGGTCAGGTGTCATACTGCTCCACATTGTATGCAACATAACATTACGAGTCTATTTGTACATGTATCTAAAAACAAAGTCCTTCTTTTTCATGGCTTGTTTTCCTTCAATACTCCTTGGTCCTGTTCCTTTCATTTGCGTCCCTTTCCCGCGAATCCTTTTAAGATGATGTGGAATGTACAGTTTGTTTTGCAGTTTTGTAATGGTTGTACTCTGTTACCTCTTTAACCCTGTACTTTTCCTGAGGTCTCTGTGCCCATCCCCAAAATTTAAATTTTTGGAAATGTTATATTGCATATTTTGAATTTTTGTCATATTTAAAACAAAATTACTTTACCTGTAGCTTCTTTTCTTTGTTCAGTATTTTGTACTTTGTATTTTAATTCTGCTGCTGGCGGTAACTATACAATTGAAACCATTAATAGTAATAATAATAGTAATTCTTTATTTGAGGATGGCAGGGTTTGTCAGTGACTTGAACAATTGTATCCTCTCTCAATTGTTAGTTTCTTAGTCTCTAAGTGATTGAGTTTGTTTTGAATTTGGCAGAAATTGATTACTGCGCCACCAGCCCCTGTCAGAACGGTGCAACGTGTATCAACCTGCCCACTCAGTATGTGTGTCAGTGTGTCCCTGGCTTTAATGGCACCAACTGTGATAACGGTGAGTGTCCGTTTCTCCTCAGGATGGCTTTGTCTGACTCTGATCACGAATTTCAATTTTTTGCCATCCAAAGACGTTTGTTTCAGTCCATGTTGCTCTATCCGTTATTTGAGCTCAACCATGGATGGCTCTCCAAAGCATTTCCAGTACTGGGCAGTTTGAGCAATGTCTATTCATGGACCACAGGTTGATTTTCCTAGATAAACCATGAACAACAATCCCAGTACCAGGCAAAATGATCCACCGGTTGACAAGTGGTCGTCGCTGGAGCATGCCCATCATTGTCTCAACTCCTGCCTTAGAGCAGTGGAGGCGACGTGCAGTATGGTTGCACTAGAGAGCTCTGTTCTGGCTGCCAGGAACTTGAGCTGCTACTGTTGCATAATCAAGTCTTAACTGGCCTTGGTCGAAGACCTTCTTAAATTGTTCTTGGACTTACCTGGTATAGGAGAGAACTGTTGCATAAAAAATTGTTTGTTCACTTTTTAATAGGATACGTATACCTTCTTCCAGGGTATGAAAAATCCTTGAAAACAAAAGCTGTTTGAATGGTGTTCAGAAATCAAAAAACGTCTTTCGAAATTTAGATATTTTTGTATAATTTATTACATGTCAAAGGTCTTTCAACCTTTGTTTGCAGTTTGTGCTAATTTTTGCCCTCGTGTCTTGTCATTCGTTATTATTTTGTTCTGACCCTGTATTGCAGACATTAACGAGTGTGACACCACCGTCTGTCTAAATGGAGGTTTATGCATAGACTTGCTGAATGGCTACAGATGTGAATGCCCGGTGTCACACAGTGGAGACAACTGTGAGATAGGTGGGTATAATCAAACCATTGAGAAAACCTGTCAGACACCACTGAATGTTGAATGTATTAGATTTCAAGATGTATTGCAAGCTCAGTGGTCGAGTGGTTAAGACGTCTGCACTAGTAAGCAGGAGGTTGTGGGTTCGAGTCCCACCCGAGTAAGCTTGTGAATTTTTCTCGGACAAGCACTGAGCATACAGTGTTCATCAATATATACATTGGGTAAGGGCAAAACCTGTTACATAAATGTATTAGATTTCTTCATTTGGCTCGAAAGCTTTTCCACTTGGGGGGTCAGGTTTTTCTGGGAGTTCTGTTTGCGGAGCGGTTCCTTTTCTGTGGTCTTGGTTCGAATCCCACCTATGCTGCCACCTGGATTGGATTTCGGCCCCTACATGACCCTGTGGGTTTTCCCCCTCTTATACAACTAAATATTTCTTCATTGTCTTTTTTTACAAGCCTTGTAGTGCTATGCACGGATGCTTTGTAAAGAATTCTTGGTTTTATAACCGTTAATAGAATGATTGTGATAATATTTGATAACTCAATTAGGATTTTATGGCTATTCATCTGTTGCAAATACTGATTTATATTCCTTTTTTGTGTGTTTTTCCTTTTCAGAACTCAATCCATGCATTTCCAACCCTTGCCAGAACGGAGCAACCTGCAACAATATGTTTACCATCTACACCTGTAGCTGTCCCATTGGATTCACAGGAATACACTGTGAAGTTGGTGAGTCAGTCAAAAGTCAGAAGAGTCAGAAATGTGAGGTCATTTGGAAGCAGGAATTGAGTGATTGAGTACGCACGCACCTGTTTGTTCATGCACTGGTTCTGGCGCTAATGCCCTTTACATGCGTGCGCGTGACGTAGTCACATTCTACTAGTATGTGAGAGCTTGTTGAGACAATACATCTGCAGCAGAAGTTTGAAGTGCTAAAGATGGTCGTTTGTTAAGAGTCTTGTTTTCCAATCGCAGAGAATGGAAATAAATTGGAATTTAAAATCCACCCTACAGCGATTTACCCATTTTTCAACTTCATATTTAAAAAAAAAAGGAACATGGTTTGAAAGTGGATAGTGGATATTAGCTAGCCAAGGTATTAAAAGTTGACCAGGTAGTTCCCTCATCTTCGCGTCTGAACTAGTTTGCCTACTTTCGGCACCTTTGACAGCTAATGTTGACAATCCACCTGAAATAATTAATGTTATATTTACCGAAGTACTTTCATTTTACTTCCTGAGTGCAGAAAAACACTGGTGGCATCTTTCCATGTACAGGTAGGGTCGTGTTTGTGCATACAATGTACCCCGTGCAATAGTTCCACAAATGTTCTGGTAAACCGTGGAATTGCCTACTATTCATGCATATTGGCTTGTGCTTGGATCATTGCATATGTGCCCGGAAAATAGCAGAAATATGGGCTCACCCATAATGGTGAATGGACCAGTGAAACGTCCACTCTTCATCATGAATATGCATGAGATATAGTAAAATGCTTCTCAGGTGAGATTCCTTGAGAGTAAACGATTCCTCCTTCATCTGTCCTTGATACGCAGACATCAATGAATGTGCCAGCAGTCCGTGTCAGAACAATGCAACATGTGTGGATGAAATTGGCTCCTTCAATTGCACCTGTGCCCCAGGCTGGATGGGCGTAACCTGCAACATAGGTAATCTTTTGTCATCACTTAATTTTCTTGGTACAGATCTGCCTTGAGCAGGGGCACCCTGTCATTTGAAAAAAAGCTATGTCGGTGTGGAGTGTTTATTTTGTTGGCAGGGAGGAAACCACACTGCTTGCATTTCAAAGTTGTTCATGAACCAGAAAAGTGCAGTTCCCACCGAAACAGCCTCCATTGCTGGGACAATTGTGCTCTCTCTTGGTCCAGTTTGGGGCTCATACGTGCAGGTTGAAGTGTCCAAAGGGGGCCAGTTGCCTCGCCTTACCTCCTTTGGCTACTTCACCTCCATAACCCAGTTAACCACCTTAGGCTTGGGGGCATTATAAATGCTGGGCTGGAGTATTTTTCGTTTTTTATTGTTTTCAAAATTCTATAAAAATTCATATCTTCATTTACCGGACACTTACACCCACACGAATGACTGTCTGGTGGGTACTTTAAGCTGACAGACAACATCTATTGATGCCGGAGTATTGGGGCCAGGCCTGCTGCCTTGTAAAAAGAGCCCATATTGTTATGTAATTTTCTTTTGTTCCTGAAACTGGCACAGTGCGCTGCTGACGTCTTTTCAATAGGGGCCAGATTAGCATGCAGGGGTATTGTATCACTCATGACTGGAGCATTAGAGTGCTTTTGTCCCTGGTTGTATTCTGCTCGCACTGAATGTCACAGACAGGGGTATACTGTTTCAAAACAATACTGGATTATCTCCGCTATTGACAGTGAAAAATGCTGGTAATTCCCAGCAGCCTGGTCTTTTGTTATGGGTAGGGCCTTTTGTTACAAGGCGCAGTTCCCTTTGTCCGATTTCCGGCACCCCAGCTGTGCATATAAAGAATACGTGTCTGAAACCGGGCTCCCTGGCAGCATGTGGTTAAAAGCAAATTGTTTGTCTTCACAAGCCATAGTTTTAACAATACAACATCAATGCTGCATTTGCTTTATGTATTTGTTACAGAGGTGAATGAGTGTAACAGCTCGCCCTGCAATAACGGAGGCACCTGCTTGGACCTGCTGAATGCCTACAGCTGTATGTGTTCACTCGGATGGCAGGGACCAACTTGTGACATTGGTGAGTTTACGTCCTATCATCCATCACTTTGTACAACCCAGAGCCTTGGCATTTTAACCAGAGATGTAATTGGCATCATGACTTTAACATTTCATCAAATAGATCCGTTGGAGTCGGGGCTAATTTTGGAGCTTCGATAACCTCTGTTTAACGCTGTCACTGTGGAAGTTCTCTGCATTCCCTGTATTAATTCTAAGTTGTGGAATTTATGTGAAGTACACTGACAGCAAACATAGAACTTAGTAGTAGGGTTTTTTCTGATGTTTTGTGGTGACCAGAGCCTTGAAATTAAACCCGGGTTTTAATATTTTATTTCAACTTTGATGTGTTTGTGTATTGTGAGGTTTTAATTTACTGAGAAGACTATTGATGGAATTTCGAAGCAAAAGTCTGTTCAGCACAAATTACACTTGCTCAGCAAGAATTACAAGACAGTCTCACGGGACACTTACAACAGTTGTGGATGCTTCTCAGCAGTAAATGTGCTAAATATATTTTCTGCTTTGAGCAGGCTCTGTTAAAGTAAGTTGGTGCCCGTGGGTTTCTATTCCAGGTTCTTAATCCTCATCCTGATTGGCTAAGCGTTGATACCCTAATTCCCTCACACTAATGTCCATATTTAACAGCCAGTCTTGTGTCTGTAATAATGCAGTTTTTGTGGACTAATGATGTAATGCATGTACGTGTATTTATGAAGCAAAGCAGTTTTACACGTGTACTTGGTTCACAAGCCCTCACGTCATTTGTCTTCACAGATGTTATGTGCCTTCCAATATTTCCGTCATCACCTTGCCTCCGTTGATTGTATCGGCCGAGTGACACAGATTGTTAACCTCTTTTTCCCTTTCAGTACAGCATTAATTCTAACCTTTTCAGTTTTTGGTGTTTGGAGTCCGTTGATTCACCCATTTGCTGAGTGCAGAGCCTTGGGCAAACAGGAACAGCTCTCAAACAGTGTTGCTGGAATGTGACGGAATTGTTACTTCGTGATGGGCCGCATTCATCAAGAGCTGTTAAAGTGACCTTGATTGTGTTAGTCTTCAGACATTTTGTGTGGATAGTGTGAAATCTGGTTGAATTCCTTTGTTTTAACAATGATCTTGCCTCTATTATTTTCCTTGAGTGGATCTATCTTGATGTCTCGTATTGTTTGATATTAATTGAGTGTCTTTTCATTGTTTACTTGTTCATGTTCACAGTTTTGGTTTTGGTGCTTTTTTTTTAAGTGTTTGTAAACCTAACATGTTTTGTCTGTCTTTTTTATCCCCGTTAACATTCCATGTCTTGGTGTCATTTTAATGCCGTGATCATGTTAATACATTCCATTGTCATCAATCACATTAAATCAAAGGACATCTTGATTCTTGAACAATGTGGTAAGTTCTATTTGTTTTTGAAGCTTTAGAGTTTTTAGTTCTCTTTATAATGATAGCAACATTCTCTTAATTGGTAACTCTGAACATTAGTTATTGTAATGTTAGTTTTGTGGTGGTTAAACTTATCTGTTTTAATTTGAAATGAATCAATGCATCAGATAGAAGTTAGAGCTGCCAATTATGGTCAGTGTTGTATTCGAGTCCATCACAAGTCTTTTCACAAGTCCAGCCACAAGGCTCGTCATAAGTAACAGGGTGATGAACAATGACAAAGGAATGCTTTTTTCATAGCTCATTTGAATACCTTGTGAATTGGCTTAAGACTGAATGACTTATGATGGACTTGCAGGGACTTACAGGGACTTGTGACAGACTCAAATACGTCACTGTTGCTAGCATTTAAGCCCGGTACTAATCATTGTTGTGCAGATTAGTAGTTTGGTGGTAGGGGGCTGTGGATTCAGGAAACCAAAGATGGCAGTTGTCTAAAATGCTTTTCAATAAAACCTAATGTGATAATGTTCTACATTCACACTTTCCAATGAAATGAATGCTTTTGGAGGTACAGTGTATGACGTTGTGGTGTTTAGCCAACAAATCTTCAATCCTGCACCAAGTTTTTTTAAAAGGAAAAGTTTGATCCACCTTTTTGGTTTATTTGAGCATGTTTCAAGCACTATGCTTCTTTCATTGATGCCACACCAAAACCTGATTAATAACACAACTATAGAGTACTTGTAGAGATAGTGCTGTTGGTTTATGCTGAGAGCTGAGGTAGATTTTTGTCCAAAGAAAGTTGCACTAGTAAACATAGTTTAGAATTAAGCCCTGTCAATGGCTGATCTAAGGTAGAACCAAGTTTGTTTGGGGGAGGGAGAGGTAAAATTGTTTGTTGGAGTCTAAAACATTTTGGACAATTTTTTGTAGAACCTTTTATGGCCTTTATTTGAGTTGAAACTACATTTTGGAGCTTTTTACACACTTTTTGGAGGAAGGGAGTTGCTCTTTCCCCCCCCCCTCGCTGGATCTGCCCCTGAGGCTTGTAGGAATTTTAGGAAAATGTTTACCAGACTTAAACCAGTGTTATAGTCAAGCTTTTACAAGCCCATTATAAAGGTCAATCTCAAGTTATAAGCTAATTCAAGTGATCTGTTATAAAAGGCATTCCTTTGCCACTATTCGTCTTGTTACAGGATGGCCTGACTTCTTTTTTCGCTTGTAATAAGCCAGTTGGGTATTTCAAACAGCCAAGGTCTTTCCTGTGAGTCGGCGTACGGCTGGCTGATAGGACAGACTATTGTGCGCGCATGTAGCCTTGAACTGGGTATGCGCTGTTGGAATATAAACATGGAGGGAACCATGTTGACACTAAAATTTGCTCATAGAATGTTTCTGACAGCTCCCATATCCTTTGGTTTACAGAAATCAATGAGTGTGCCAGCAGTCCTTGCATGAATGGTGCAACCTGTCAGGACAGGATAGGTTTTTATCAATGTCAGTGTGCGCTGGGCTACGGTGGAACACGCTGTGAAATTGGTAGGTATACTTGGCTCCGCTACGTGAACTGATGAAGTATTACATTCCGCTTAACATGTTCATGTGCCGAGCAACAACAGCTGACAGCCAGTCACAAACTGCTCAGATCTTCTAACCTTTTTGGCTGGGAAAGTGTTAATGCTAAGCAAATATGTGCTATTTTACTAAGCAGTGTATTATATACAGGAGCTGTATGTGTTTATGCTGTTTTGGAGATCCCAGCTGAATTGTTGAGGCCATTATTTGGCTTATATGCAGTTAATGGACTTACAAAGTTAAATATTCTCTACTAGCCATATAAAGTTGCTCCATCACCAGATACCAATATCAAATGTGACACAGTGAGTCACCGTAGTAACCTTCAAGTGTACTTTAGCTGGAGATGTTGAAATTTATAGTTGTAATGTGCATATACACTGTACACCACAAAAAAACCACCAGCCAAATTGACCTCTTGTTAGCTAAAACTTGCTTCATGTGACTGAGAAACGTTACTAGTATTGTTGGCGCGGGAGAAATATTGATATGAATTTCATTTATTTATTTACTTTATTAATTACTTTCATCCACTCACATCAACTGAGCCGATGCTGCTTGTCTGCAAAATCTGACATGCTCAGCTAATTTGTGCTCAAAACCAGCAAAACGTGATGTTTAGTGAAGTCTAGCACAATGGAATGTGAAGCTGTCTGTGTCAAACACGGGGGATATTTTAGATGCTTTTCCAGAAATTTTTTATGAAAATGATTTTCCATTCTTTGTCCTTGTAGAGATCAACGAGTGTTTTAGTTCTCCCTGTGTTAATGGAGGGTTGTGCCAGGATCTGATTGGTGCTTTCCGGTGTGACTGTCAAGCAGGTTATGAGGGCGTACGTTGTGAAATAAGTGAGCAATATTTGAAGCTATTAGAAGAGTTACATAGGCCTTAAAGACCGTCTCACATGAAGCTGTAGACGCCAAATAATGGAGCCAGTATTTGTATAAATCATGGGGTTTTGACACTTTGTGTATGCATTGAAACCGTTGAGTACCAACTTCTGTTTTTCTTTGCTTTTGGTGATCTGAATATGTAGATATTAACGAATGTAGAAGTCAGCCTTGTGCTAACGGAGGAGTCTGCACTGATTTGATCAATGGTTACCAGTGCCAATGTGTTCCTGGCTTCACCGGTACCAACTGTGAAACAGGTGAGTTGGAGTTCATCACTGGCTCACTGAGGACTGTTTGGCATGTCCTGGTCTTCACTGTGAGGATTTAGTAGGCAAATCTGGACCTAGTTGGGACTTATGGATGTCCTCATAGCATTTTCTGTCCCTACAGTAACCTTGGTATAACACATACGTGGTCCTTATAACAATACAAACTGAGAACAAACAACAATTACATCAGAGGACATCAGGTCCAGGGTTTGAAAAATTTCTCTGTTGGAAACTATGTACCAATCAACTGAATGGAGGTAAAAAGGACAGAAAGTCCTCTCATAAAGA
Organism: Acanthaster planci; assembly: GCF_054643075.1. Taxonomy (NCBI): domain Eukaryota; kingdom Metazoa; phylum Echinodermata; class Asteroidea; order Valvatida; family Acanthasteridae; genus Acanthaster; species Acanthaster planci. The sequence continues at coordinate 19,907,559 of NC_141783.1, read as the reverse complement.
AAAGCCTTGCATGGGGGGGATGTGTGTTGAACCTCATTCCCAGATTATCTGTTGACTCTCAATATGAATAGACCAAGAAAGATACCATATTTTGTTGACCATTTATGAATTTTTATACTTAATTTAAATCTTAAAGTGTTGTTCCTGTTGTATACAATGTGCGCAAACCCATTCCTTTTCAGATGGTCCCTGTAGTGGAAATTGTCCTGTAAGGATTAATTGTTCAGTTATTAGGTTTTGGTTCCCAATTGTGTCTTGCAGGGGTTTTTGAGTGTATGAGTCAGCCATGCCTTAATGGAGGGGTTTGCATCGACTTGACGAATGCCTACAGTTGCCAATGTGTCCCTGGCTACACTGGTACCAACTGTGAACAGAGTAGGTGTATTCTCTTCAAAACTATTCCTACCTTTATATATTTTGTTCATTGATCTCACTTAATCGACCCTGGACGTGGTGATTGTTGAGTTCATTTGCTGTGGTTATGCCGTTCCATTGCAGGTTGGTAACAACCGAGTTGAACATTTTGATTTTAATTTTTCTTTTTAATTCTGTTCACCAGTCACAGGGAATTTGTTTTGCACAAAGTTTCTCAAGCACGGGGGCAGATTTGAATGTTTTGAAGGAAGTGTTTTTTAACTTACCTCTCACTTGTGTTCTCTCCTTGTTTCATCATAGGTGTTTGGATTTACCGATCTTACCTAACCACACATTGTTCTCTCTCACGAGTCTGTAAATATTTGCCCTCCTAGATGAGAATGACTGTAGGTTTCATTTGTGTCAGAATGGAGCCGCCTGCGTGGACTTGGTCAATAGTTACCGCTGTGCATGCCTTCCAGGTTTTGAGGGCGTCTTCTGTCAAGACTGTAAGAATGAATCGCGGCAGCATCCAATCGTCTGCGTTGGTTTTTGGCATTAGCATTACGGCTTTGCTTTGTCCCATCATCAAAATATCAGATCCATGTGATAAATGTTGCCTTGTTTTGTGTAGCCGTCAAGCTATTAACGACACCAATGTGTTGTTTGTAAGTCCACGTATGTGAGTTTGATGTTGGTGGTTGAATGTTTCCACCCCCCTGTGGTATGTTCTACATGCTTATGTGAGCTTCCCGAAGATTTTGATGTGGGCCATTGGTGTAGTTTTCTAATGCACTGGAAGAGGGAAGTAAGTTTTAGCAGCAATAGCCTTGTACGAACGTAGCAAGAAATGGATCTGTGTTACAATGCCAGAGGTGTAGTATTTGTTCTCTTCTGAGTCCTGTAAGCACTGAAATACTGCTTGCTGACTGGAGTGACCCAAACTGAACAGTTTTTAAAATTTGCAGGTCTTGACATTTGTATCCTACCAGATATTTTATTTATGGCAGTTTTCTGCTGGGATTGATATGTCAGATTGTGATACATTTCAGCTTGCGTACTTTACCATATGTTCTGAAATAAATCATGCTGTAATTGGGGTGTTCAAAGGGAATATAAAGAATTGGAATTCTTAAGAATGTTCCAATGCGAACATTGTTCCGACTTGGATCACCTGCTGTTGTAGTCAGAATTGTTTTGGGACTCTGAATAGAAGTCAACTACACCTCTTGAAAAAAGACTAGTTTATTTGCTGTGTAACCAACTCCTTTATTGAAAATCTGTGTCACATCTGTCTGTGGTTTGGAAAAATGATGCCTAGTTTTGTTTTAATAAGATTTGCAAATATGTTAGAAAGCCTGTATCTTGGTGCAAACAAAGTAAATGTAGTGCTCAACTGGGATATATGTGAAGTGACTTTGATATTAACTAAATAGTAAATGTCTTGCAGTTTTTATTAAGCCTTAGTCAACATTAAAAATATTGTTTTAAAGACTTAACTGTAACATTTTTCTAGTGCTACACTGAAGTAGATTATCTGAAATCCACCAATCCAGAGCAAAGGACATGCAGGAATGCTTTGGGAAAGACGGCAGTGGAAGTGGATGCTAACTTTTGTGGAATGACTGCTGCTCAGTTAAACTTGCTTAGAAAATGAAACTGTGTGTCATACCAGGCAAGATATGGGACAGAGGGGTACCCCCCTCACCTGTCCAATCCCTATACACACTGTAGACTATTATTACCTAACACTCCCCCCTAGAAGTCTGTAAAGAATTCCTGAGATTCCGATCAAACAATGACCAACACAAAGGCCGGAGGGGTTCTCTCCGTCCCATATCTTGCTTCAAATGTTGTGTGTTGACCTTTTGTGTGTATAACCCAGCTTAATTCTGAGCTCCACAGCTTGAAGGAAGCTGATTGTGTGTGAAAATGAGTTTTAATTGTCTGTTGTCACCGCCCGTGCTGTTTTGGTTTTTTAACAGACTGTCCTAGCATTGTTTGCAAATTGTGTATTTGTTAATAATTAGTGTATTGTAGATGCATCTGTACGTAACAGATGCAGCTCACTCTTGATATACAGAATACTTTTATAACAAAATACTCTCATAGAGAGCGAATTCTGAGAATCCTAATTTTTTTAATTCATTTGTTTTTCTTTGTTTTATAGCAACAGACCTTGTTATAGCAAAACAATTTTTGTGGGCCCTGCAGCTTTGTTATAATGAGAGTTGACTCTACTGAATTGGCTTAAGTTTACCAAAAAGTTCTGAATGTGGAAGACAGTTGGAATTTTACAAGTTTGCAGAGAGAATTTCAAAGTACATGTAATTGCAGCTATTTCTAACATCATCCTCAACCTCCTCCCCCAAACCTTTCCTCAGTCAATATTGATAAACCTTACATAACGGTACTCAGAATTCGCTTTTACAATGTCAATTTTTTTGCCTCTCAGCTAAATCAGTCCGGCTGGTTCCCATGAAGACATCTGAAAAAAATCCCTCCAAAATGTGGTTTTTTTCTGTTTCCTTCATTGGAGGCGGTGGACAATCCGTCACAAACCCTGAGGAATTGACTTTCACATTATTTAATGTCCTCAACTTGTGTTGAGAGGAAAAAAAGTGTTCAGGAACTGCATTTGGTTACAAATGATGCTTGGCATACACATATATGTAGTCTAAGGAAGGCACAAATATCAGACCATCTTGGAGTGAAGTTAACATTGAAGCATTTTTTCCAGTGTCAGCAAATCAACTTACATTCAGATGAGGCCCGGTCACTTTGTGTGAATTCTTTGTTGGCCAAGAAGGCATGTTTATTGCCTTTTCTAAAGTTTCATTTTGATGCTTGTACTTTCCTGTTTGAATTGTAGCCATTTTGGAGTGCATCAGCCTCCCCTGCCAGAATGGAGCAATGTGCATCGATTTGGTAAATGGCTACCAGTGTCAGTGTCTACCAGGGTACACGGGAGACTTGTGCGAAATAGGTTGGTTCCTTGCTGCAGTCTGCCCCGCCTCCAGTACAAACCCACTCCTGGATCAAGATCCTTTCTGACTCCTTTTCACCAAATAGTGTGATCCACAAATCACTGTCTTCAAAGCTTCATGGCACTAAGCTGTCTTTACTGCAAGACCCACTCTTAGAATGAACTTCCACCCAAACGGAACAGGTGCACTTGCTATGAGTGGTCAGTCTGTTGACGGCGAGTGAATTTTAAATGTAAACTAGTACAACATGACCAAAATTTCTAAAGAGCTCATAGCCCTGAACTTGTACGATGGAAATCAGTAGTAAATGTCAAAATTCTCACCCACAATATGTCCAAGTTTTACAAATGATTATGTTATAGATTTTCCAATACTTTTTTTACCTGTAGCATAAACAGTCCCTCGAATGATAAATTAATTTTATCCCCAAACATTGTCAAGCTGAATTCCTAATTTTGATTTCAAAAAGTTCATTTAAGGTGAAGTGCAATTCAAATATGTGGGATTATGCTTTGTCCTGATTGAAGTAAAATTGTTTTGCATGGCAAGTGGTTCGGAGTAGTGTCAGGAAGGAGAGTAAATTAACAGAAATCAAGAAGATGGGTCGTTGATAACAGCACGCATAGGGAATTATCGTTGTTAATATGTGTATTTCAAACATGTAATGTTGTAATATAATGTTAAGTAGATTAACAGAAATCAAGAAGACAGTTGTTAATAACCATTTGAGTAGAGTTATGGTGGTTAATAGATGTATTTTGAATCATGTCCTTCTTTGGTCCATTTTCTGTCTTTGAGCCCATTGGACTTCAAATTTATAAATCAAATTTATAGTGTTTCTTGCTATTTCTCAAAGATATTGATGAGTGCGCCTCCAGTCCTTGTTTGAATGGAGCAACCTGCCTGGATTTAGTCAACAGTTTCCAGTGTATGTGTCCAATGGGATACACAGGGACCTTGTGTGGCACAGGTGAGTCCATGAAATAGTTATAAAGATGACGTTCTAATGTATAGCAGTTTGGTCTGTCCATCTATGCTGTCCATGAAATTTATTTGGTGTTTTTTAGATGTCATCGAATGCGGCAGCTTCCCTTGTATGAATGGAGCAACTTGTCTTGAGATGGTGAATGGATACCAGTGTCAGTGTGCTGCTGGATTCACAGGAGAAAGTTGTCAAACAGGTATTTACACTTACACCAAATAAAGTATTGTTCATCCACAAACTCTGACACAAAATGATCACAAATTCAATACTTCTGTTGCTGTTACTGAAGTGTTAATTTTCTCACCAGACATCGATAGTTGTGTGTCTCATTCCTGTGAGAATGGAGCCACTTGTGTTGATCTGACCAATGGCTACAGATGTGACTGTGCCCCAGGCTACCAAGGAATCTTCTGCCAGGATAGTAAGTACTTGAAGCATAGAATACTTTTTGACTGTTAGTTGTGGGTCTTACTCAAACCTCCTTTCTGTTGCGTGGTTCAGGATCAAATTTGGATTGCTTGAAAATGGCATCTTTAGTAAACAAAGCGATTAAGGAAATTTTTGAAATTGTTTATTTTTCACTGATCCTTAATGTAAGAAGGACTCTTCAAGTATTTAAACTTGGCCATTCACAACCAAAAGGGCTTATGCCATTGTAATTATCGTTCTGTGTTTGCCTCCAGTGATCTTGGAGTGTACTAGCAATCCTTGTATTAACGGAGGTACCTGTGTGGACCTAGTGGCTGACTACCGCTGTGATTGTGTTCCTGGATACACCGGCAAAGACTGTGAAACAGGTACGGTCTGCTTGAAGCCATATGGCAAAAGATTTTGTGGGACAAAACCTGAAGTAGTTGCCAACCAGTGGTGGTATGTTAAAATATTGTCTACTGCTCTGTATGATTGACTGTTTTTTTTTACTTTTTTGTGTAGATATCAATGAGTGTGATACTCTTCCTTGTTTGAATGGAGCAACTTGTCTGGATCTAGTCAACAGTTTCCAGTGTGTGTGTCCAATGGGATATACAGGGACCTTGTGTGGCACAGGTGAGTTGAAACAAGCACTAAGTTCAAATTCACACCAACTTCTTACATCAAATTCAGGGGAGTTTAAGTCAAAACCCTCTGTTTTATTTTTTTCTGGTGAAATATTTTTATTATTTTGAGAGTTCTGCATGTGTATTGGTACTTTTTCTCAATTTCAGATGTCATAGAATGTGGCAGCTTCCCTTGTATGAATGGAGCGACTTGTCTTGAGATGGTCAATGGATACCAGTGTCAGTGTGCTGCTGGATTCACAGGAGAGAGTTGTCAAACAGGTATGGAATTATGAATCCATCACAGCTTGTACATATTTGCTGTCACTTATGTGGGCTTTTCTTAGCAGCTGTCATAACACCTTCCTGTTGTAACATTTTACATGCTGAAATTTTCTCACCAGACATCGACAGCTGTGTGTCTCATGCCTGTGAGAATGGAGCATTATGTGTTGATCTGACCAATGGCTACAGATGTGACTGTGCTCCAGGCTATGAAGGAATCTTCTGCCAAGATTGTAAGTTGACAAGTTTTGTAGACAAGTTCGAGCTTAAATTATTCTTATTTTGTATTTTCCTATGAAGTGTCTCATTCTCGCTCTTGTGGTGTGTTTAGTCTTTCAAAGTATTCTCCTCCCTTTCTGTTGTATATTTTCCAGTGATCATGGAGTGTGCCAGCAATCCCTGTATTAACGGAGGTACCTGTGTGGACCTAGTGGCTGACTACCGCTGCGATTGTGTTCCTGGATTCACTGGCAAAGACTGTGAAACAGGTTAGATGGGCATCTTGAGGGATTCACAACAGTGCTTCATAAACACTTTGCTGCTGCTTTATGTTTGTTTGTTTGTTTGTTGGTTTGTTTGTTTGTTTGTTTATTTTTTGTCCTCACATGTTCTTTTTATGTAATCCACAGACATTGATGAGTGTGCTAACTCCCCCTGCTTGAATGGAGCATTCTGTGTGAATCTCGTCAACAGTTTCCAGTGTGTGTGTCCGACAGGATACACTGGGACCTTGTGTGGCACAGGTGGGTAGATGGGGTGATTTCTAAGATTGCATTTAATGGTATCTGCAGCACCTTGTTTTTGATGAAGGGTGTGAAGTTAATGTTGTTGTTTATTTCTTTGGATGACGTACATGAAACATACATGAGCATTAGAGGGCGACTTGTTGCCTGGCAACAAGGTTTGAATTTAGCCAGTTTCCTGTAACTTGTAGGATTTTGTTGTTTCCAGATATTGCTGAATGCATCAGCTTCCCTTGTATGAATGGAGCAACTTGTCTTGAGATGGTGAATGGATACCAGTGTCAATGTGCTGCTGGATTCACAGGAACTCATTGTGAAACAGGTATTGAATTCATCTCAGTGAGTAATGAGACACTGTTGAATAGTTTGCAGATCCTTCAAATAATAGTTTTGTGACTATTGTGGTGACTAAAATGTGTTTCAATTTATTTATGTCAGACATCGATAGTTGTGTGTCTCATTCCTGTGAGAATGGAGCAACTTGTGTTGATCTGACCAATGGCTACAGATGTGACTGTGCTCCAGGCTATGAAGGAATCTTCTGCCAAGATTGTGAGTTGACAAGTTTTGTAGACAAGTTCGAACTTAAATTATTCTTATTTTGTATTTTCCTATGAAGTGTCTCATTCTCGCTCTTGCGTTGTGTTTAATCTTTCAAATTTTTCTGCCCTTTCTGTTGTATATTTTCCAGTGATCATGGAGTGTACTAGTAATCCTTGTATTAACGGAGGTACCTGTGTGGACCTAGTGGCTGACTACCGCTGTGATTGTGTTCCTGGATACACCGGCAAAGACTGTGAAATAGGTTAGTTCCTCTTTTGGGCCTAATTTCAAAGATATAACAGATAGAAGTTGCTTCACAAATTCATACCATAATTTTTATGCCTAAAGAAACAAAACAATTTTCTAGCTAGCCACAGTTCTCTGTGCCAATAAATTTTCTTAACTGGTTCTGGCATATCATTTCCTGTTTGCAATCTGTTGAAAGTGTGAAGACTCCTTGACCTTCTCTTGTCATTTTAACCCTAACTTGAGGAGGTCAGATCCTGGCAATTGCGCAGTTCTTTTTATCATAGGAGGTGTTTGGGCATGTGACCATACTCTTTCCTCATTTTTCATGTACAGATATTGATGAATGTGCCTCAAGTCCTTGTTTGAATGGCGCAACCTGTCTGGATCTAGTCAACAGTTTCCAGTGTGTGTGTCCAATGGGATACACAGGGACCTTGTGTGGCACAGGTGAGTTGATGGAACTACAACCAAGATTAAGCCCAAATTTTAAAGTAGTTTTGTTCATGTTATGGAGATAGCTGAACTTTTTTTAATTGGTTTTTGTCTCTTTCAGATGTCATAGAATGTGGCAGCTTCCCTTGTATGAATGGAGCAACTTGTCTTGAGATGGTGAATGGATATCAATGTCAGTGTGCTGCTGGATTCACAGGAGAGAGTTGTCAAACAGGTATTGAATTCATTTCAGTGAGTAATGAGGCACAGTTGAATAGTTTGCAGATCCTTCAGATATTAGTTTTGTGACTAATGTGGTGAGTAAAATGTGTTTCAATTTCTTTTGTGTCAGACATCGACAGCTGTGTGTCTCATGCCTGTGAGAATGGAGCAACTTGTGTTGATCTGACCAATGGCTACAGATGTGACTGTGCTCCAGGCTATGAGGGAATCTTCTGCCAAGATTGTAAGTACTTGAAGAGAAACCAGAAATTTGCATAATTGTTTAGATGAAGTTATTTCGCCAGTTACACAATTTATGGCCAGTTTTGCCTTCTTAAACTAAGTTTTATGTAATTCAGGCATAAAATGGGGAAGACTTGGCTTTTTGTGAAAACAAAAAGATGAAGAAACTTGGTGTAATTTGCTGTTTTTCCAGTGATCATGGAGTGTGCTAGTAATCCTTGTATTAACGGAGCTACCTGTGTGGACCTAGTGGCTGACTACCGCTGTGATTGTGTTCCTGGATACACCGGCAAAGACTGTGAAACAGGTTAGTTGATGTTGTTATGATTTACTTTGGCACTGTAAGTTGTTTTCTTATGTTTTATTAAGGATTTTGTGTCTGCTTTTGTAGATATCGATGAATGTGGCGTTATTCCTTGCTTGAATGGAGCAACTTGTCTGGATCTAGTCAACAGTTTCCAGTGTGTGTGTCCAATGGGATATACAGGGACCTTGTGTGGCACAGGTGAGTTGATGGAACAATTATCAAAATGAAGTTGGATGTCACAGTTGTGGGTTGTTATCTTTGAGATTGTTTGACTTTAAAGGTTTAACAAATTGTGTCACTTTCAGATGTCATAGAATGTGGCAGCTTCCCTTGTATGAATGGAGCAACTTGTCTTGAGATGGTGAATGGATATCAATGTCAGTGTGCTGCTGGATTCACAGGAGAGAGTTGTCAAACAGGTATGGAATTATGAATCCATCACAGCTTGTACATATTTGCTGTCACTTATGTGGGCTTTTCTTAGCAGCTGTCACAACACCTTCCTGTTGTAACATTTTATGTGCTGAAATTTTCTCACCAGACATCGATAGTTGTGTGTCTCATGCCTGTGAGAATGGAGCAACTTGTGTTGATCTGACCAATGGCTACAGATGTAACTGTGCTCCAGGCTACCAAGGAATCTTTTGCCAAGATAGTAAGTATTTTAAGAGAAAGTGGTATCTTGCATATTTGTTTGGCTTGAAGCTATGTCACCTATCGTGATCGGTATCTATTTTGCCCTCGTTACTGGTTTTATGTAAACAAAATCAAGGGTAAAATATGTGTGACTTGGCTTTTTGCAAAAATTCTTGATAATTCTGGATAATTTGCTGTCTTTCCAGTGATCATGGAATGTACAAGCAATCCTTGTAGGAATGGAGCTACCTGTGTGGACCTAGTGGCTGACTACCGCTGCGATTGTGTTCCTGGATACACTGGCAAAGACTGTGAAACAGGTTGGATAGGCATCTTGAGGGATTCACAACAGTGCTTCATAAACACTTTGCTGCTGCTTTTTGTTTGTTTGTTTGTTTGTTTTTTTCCTCACATGTTCTTTTTATGTAATTCACAGACATTGATGAGTGTGCCAACTCCCCCTGCTTGAATGGAGCATTCTGTGTGAATCTCATCAACAGTTTCCAGTGTGTGTGTCCGACAGGATACACTGGGACCTTGTGTGGCACAGGTGGGTAGATGGGGTGATTTCCAAGATTGCATTCAATGGTATCTGCAGCACCTTGTTTTTGATGAAGGGTGTGAAATTAATGTTGTTGTTTATTTCTGTGGATGGCGTACATGAAGCATACATGAGCATTAGAGGGCGACTTGTTGCCTGGCAACAAGGTTTAAATTTAGCCAGTTTCCTGTAACTTGTAGGATTGTGTTGTTTCCAGATATTGCTGAATGCATCAGCTTCCCTTGTATGAATGGAGCAACTTGTCTTGAGATGGTGAATGGATACCAGTGTCAATGTGCTGCTGGATTCACAGGAACTCATTGTGAAACAGGTATTGAATTCATCTCAGTGAGTAATGAGACACTGTTGAATAGTTTGCAGATCCTTCAAATAATAGTTTTGTGACTATTGTGGTGACTAAAATGTGTTTCAATTTTTTTATGTCAGACATCGATAGTTGTGTGTCTCATTCCTGTGAGAATGGAGCAACTTGTGTTGATCTGACCAATGGCTACAGATGTGACTGTGCTCCAGGCTATGAAGGAATCTTCTGCCAAGATTGTGAGTTGACAAGTTTTGTGGACAAGTTCGAACTTAAATTATTCTTATTTTGTATTTTCCTATGAAGTGTCTCATTCTCGCTCTTGCGTTGTGTTTAATCTTTCAAATTTTTCTGCCCTTTCTGTTGTATATTTTCCAGTGATCATGGAGTGTGCTAGCAATCCTTGTAGGAATGGAGGTACCTGTGTGGACCTAGTGGCTGACTACCGCTGTGATTGTGTTCCTGGATACACCGGCAAAGACTGTGAAATAGGTTAGTTCCTCTTTTGGGCCTAATTTCAAAGATATAACAGATAGAAGGTGCTTCACAAATTCATACCATAATTTTTATGCCTAAAGAAACAAAACAATTTTCTAGCTAGCCACAGTTCTCTGTGCCAATAAATTTTCTTAACTGGTTCTGGCATATCATTTCCTGTTTGCAATCTGTTGAAAGTGTGAAGACTCCTTGACCTTCTCTTGTCATTTTAACCCTAACTTGAGGAGGTCAGATCCTGGCAATTGCGCAGTTCTTTTTATCGTAGGAGGTGTTTGGGCATGTGACCATACTCTTTCCTCATTTTTCATGTACAGATATTGATGAATGTGCCTCCGGTCCTTGTTTGAATGGCGCAACCTGTCTGGATCTAGTCAACAGTTTCCAGTGTGTGTGTCCAATGGGATACACAGGGACCTTGTGTGGCACAGGTGAGTTGATGGAACTACAACCAAGATTAAGCCCAAATTTTAAAGTAGTTTTGTTCATGTTATGGAGATAGCTGAACTTTTTTTAATTGGTTTTTGTCTCTTTCAGATGTCATAGAATGTGGCAGCTTCCCTTGTATGAATGGAGCAACTTGTCTTGAGATGGTGAATGGATATCAATGTCAGTGTGCTGCTGGATTCACAGGAGAGAGTTGTCAAACAGGTATTGAATTCATTTCAGTGAGTAATGAGGCACAGTTGAATAGTTTGCAGATCCTTCAGATATTAGTTTTGTGACTAATGTGGTGAGTAAAATGTGTTTCAATTTCTTTTGTGTCAGACATCGACAGCTGTGTGTCTCATGCCTGTGAGAATGGAGCAACTTGTGTTGATCTGACCAATGGCTACAGATGTGACTGTGCTCCAGGCTATGAGGGAATCTTCTGCCAAGATTGTAAGTACTTGAAGAGAAACCAGAAATTTGCATAATTGTTTAGATGAAGTTATTTCGCCAGTTACACAATTTATGGCCAGTTTTGCCTTCTTAAACTAAGTTTTATGTAAATCAGGCATAAAATGGGGAAGACTTGGCTTTTTGTGAAAACAAAAAGATGAAGAAACTTGGTGTAATTTGCTGTTTTTCCAGTGATCATGGAGTGTGTCAGCAATCCTTGCATTAATGGAGCTACCTGTGTGGACCTAGTGGCTGACTACCGCTGTGATTGTGTTCCTGGATACACCGGCAAAGACTGTGAAACAGGTTAGTTGATGTTGTTATGATTTACTTTGGCACTGTAAGTTGTTTTCTTATGTTTTATTAAGGATTTTGTGTCTGCTTTTGTAGATATCGATGAATGTGGCGTTATTCCTTGCTTGAATGGAGCAACTTGTCTGGATCTAGTCAACAGTTTCCAGTGTGTGTGTCCAATGGGATATACAGGGACCTTGTGTGGCACAGGTGAGTTGATGGAACAATTATCAAAATGAAGTTGGATGTCACAGTTGTGGGTGTTTGTTATCTTTGAGATTGTTTGACTTTAAAGGTTTAACAAATTGTGTCACTTTCAGATGTCATAGAATGTGGCAGCTTCCCTTGTATGAATGGAGCAACTTGTCTTGAGATGGTGAATGGATATCAATGTCAGTGTGCTGCTGGATTCACAGGAGAGAGTTGTCAAACAGGTATGGAATTATGAATCCATCACAGCTTGTAGATATTTGCTGTCACTTATGTGGGCTTTTCTTAGCAGCTGTCACAACACCTTCCTGCTGTAACATTTTATGTGCTGAAATTTTCTCACCAGACATCGATAGTTGTGTGTCTCATGCCTGTGAGAATGGAGCAACTTGTGTTGATCTGACCAATGGCTACAGATGTGACTGTGCTCCAGGCTACCAAGGAATTTTCTGCCAAGATTGTAAGTATTTTAAGAGAAAGTGGCATCTTGCATATTTGTTTGGCTGAAGCTATGTCACCTATCTTGAGCAGTATCTATTTTGCCCTCGTTACTGGTTTTATGTAAACAAAATCAAGGGTAAAATATGTGTGACTTGGCTTTTTGCAAAAATTCTTGATAATTCTGGATAATTTGCTGTCTTTCCAGTGATCATGGAATGTACAAGCAATCCTTGTAGGAATGGAGCTACCTGTGTGGACCTAGTGGCTGACTACCGCTGCGATTGTGTTCCTGGATACACTGGCAAAGACTGTGAAACAGGTTGGATAGGCATCTTGAGGGATTCACAACAGTGCTTCAGAAACACTTTGCTGCTGCTTTTTGTTTGTTTGTTTGTTTGTTTTTTTCCTCACATGTTCTTTTTATGTAATTCACAGACATTGATGAGTGTGCCAACTCCCCCTGCTTGAATGGAGCATTCTGTGTGAATCTCATCAACAGTTTCCAGTGTGTGTGTCCGACAGGATACACTGGGACCTTGTGTGGCACAGGTGGGTAGATGGGGTGATTTCCAAGATTGCATTCAATGGTATCTGCAGCACCTTGTTTTTGATGAAGGGTGTGAAATTAATGTTGTTGTTTATTTCTGTGGATGGCGTACATGAAGCATACATGAGCATTAGAGGGCGACTTGTTGCCTGGCAACAAGGTTTGAATTTAGCCAGTTTCCTGTAACTTGTAGGATTTTGTTGTTTCCAGATATTGCTGAATGCATCAGCTTCCCTTGTATGAATGGAGCAACTTGTCTTGAGATGGTGAATGGATACCAGTGCCAGTGTGCTGCTGGATTCACAGGAACTCATTGTGAAACAGGTATTGAATTCATCTCAGTGAGTAATGAGACACTGTTGAATAGTTTGCAGATCCTTCAAATAATAGTTTTGTGACTATTGTGGCGACAAACATGTGTGTCAAATTTTTTAATGTCAGACATCAATGGCTGTGTGTCGCATTCCTGTGAGAATGGAGCCACTTGTGTTGATCTGACCAATGGCTACAGATGTGACTGTGCTCCAGGCTACCAAGGAATCTTCTGCCAAGATTGTAAGTACTTGGAGAGAAAGCAGAAACTTGAATAATTGTTTAAATGTAGTTATTTTGCCAATTTTGCAATTTATGGCCAGTTTCGGGTGTTTTGTAAACTAGGCATAAAACAGGGAAGACTTGGCTTTTTGTGAAAACAAACAGATGAAGAAATTTTGTGTAATTTGCTGTTTTTCCAGTGATCATGGAGTGTGCCAGCAATCCCTGTATTAACGGAGGTACCTGTGTGGACCTAGTGGCTGACTACCGCTGTGATTGTGTTCCTGGATACACCGGCAAAGACTGTGAAACAGGTTAGTTCCTCTTTTAGGCCTAATTTCAAAGATATAGGAGATAGAAGTTGCTTCACAAATGCGTACCATAATTTTTATGCCTAAAGAAACAAAATATTTTGCTAGCCAGCCACAGTTCTCTTTGTGCCAAAAAATTTTCTTAACTGGTTCTGGCATATCATTTCCTGTTTGCAATCTGTTGAAAGTGTGAAGACTCCTTGACCTGCTCTTGTCATTTTAACCCTAACTTGAGGAGGTCAGATCCTGGCAATTGCGCAGTTCTTTTTATCGTAGGAGGTGTTTGGGCATGTGACCGTACTCTTTCCTCATTTTTCATGTACAGATATTGATGAATGTGCCTCCAGTCCTTGTTTGAATGGCGCAACCTGTCTGGATCTAGTCAACAGTTTCCAGTGTGTGTGTCCAATGGGATACACAGGGACCTTGTGTGGCACAGGTGAGTTGATGGAACTACAACCAAGATTAAGCCCAAATTTTAAAGTAGTTTTGTTCATGTTATGGAGATAGCTGAACTTTTTTTGTTGGTTTTTGTCTCTTTCAGATGTCATAGAATGCGGCAGCTTCCCTTGTATGAATGGAGCAACTTGTCTTGAGATGGTGAATGGATATCAATGTCAGTGTGCTGCTGGATTCACAGGAGAGAGTTGTCAAACAGGTATTTACACTTACACCAAATAAAGTATTGTTCATCCACAAACTCTGACACAAAATGATTACAAATTCAATACTTCTGTTGCTGTTACTGAAGTGTTAATTTTCTCACTAGACATCGATAGTTGTGTGTCTCATGCCTGTGAGAATGGAGCCACTTGTGTTGATCTGACCAATGGCTACAGATGTGACTGTGCTCCAGGCTATGAAGGAATCTTCTGTCGAGAGTGTAAGTTTCTTACACGAATTCGAATGAATACAACTCTCATTTGGTTTTATTTTGTACTTTACTTAAAAAGTGCCTCACTCTTGCTCTGTCACATTTGTGTTTAGTCTTTCAAAGTTTTCTGCCATTTCTGTTTTCCAGTGATCTTGGAGTGTACTAGCATTCCTTGTAGGAATGGAGGTACCTGTGTGGACCTAGTGGCTGGCTACCGCTGCGATTGTGCTCCTGGTTATTCTGGGAGAGACTGCGAAATAGGTTAGTTCAACTTTGCAGCATTTTTCTAAAAGTTATCGTTAACCAGTGTTGGGTTCTTTACAAAAATATGTCGTGGGTTTTTAGTGTGACGGTTTCGTCAACCAGTACGGAATTGGCCTCCACCAGAGGCCAGCAAATGCACTGAACAGGTTGATGTGTGTCGTTTCTTGTTCTAGACTGTTTCTGATTTCTCTGTAGTTATTGTAACCCTGAATAATTGTGGAAGCAGGAACCAGACACTCGACCATTTTTGGACCAGTTTTAGGGGTTGTACACCACACTTGAATTTCTAAAAATATTTTTCTTTGGCAGATATCGATGAGTGTGCTACTCTTCCTTGTTTAAATGGCGCAACCTGTCTGGATCTAGTCAACAGTTTCCAGTGTGTGTGTCCAATGGGATATACAGGGACCTTGTGTGGCACAGGTGAGTTGAAACAAGCACCAAGTTCAAATTCACACCAACTTCTTACATCAAATTCAGGGGAGTTTAAGTCAAAACCCTCTGTTTTATTTTTTTCCGGTGAGATATTTTTATTATTTTTAGAGTTCTGCATGTGTATTGGTACTTTTTCTCAATTTCAGATGTGATAGAATGTGGCAGCTTCCCTTGTATGAATGGAGCAACTTGTCTTGAGATGGTGAATGGATATCAATGTCAGTGTGCTGCTGGATTCACAGGAGAGAGTTGTCAAACAGGTATTTACACTTACACCAAATAAAGGATTGTTCATCCACAAACTCTGACACAAAATGATTACAAATTCAATACTTCTGTTGCTGTTACTGGAGTGTAAATTTTCTCACCAGACATCGACAGCTGTGTGTCTCATGCCTGTGAGAATGGAGCCACTTGTGTTGATCTGACCAATGGCTACAGATGTGACTGTGCTCCAGGCTACCAAGGAATCTTCTGCCAAGAGTGTAAGTTCAAACAATTTTTTAAAACAAAGTTGAGTTTGGTTGTTTCTTAAAGCTGTTGTCCATTTCTGGACAATGGGCACATCATGATTTGGTCTGATGTAACTGAAGTGGAGCAAAGCAAGGCTACGTTTCTGTCATTTCTGAATGTTGAAAGTTCTTCTTGAGAGCTGCTTTTTTCATGTCAAATTTCTGGAAAACGGGCACATCATGATTTGGTTTGATCATTTTCAAATGTTGGGAGTCACTCTTGAGAGCTGCTTTTTTCACGTCAAATTGAAGCTAGCCTGCTTATTCCTGAGGTCGTATTGTCATCTCTGTCAGTAAACAAATGATCCAATAGCTGGGAGTGTTTGGTTCAGTGCCGTTGGAAAAATTCATCGGGGACACAGGTCCAATTTCCGGCATCAGGAGATTTTTTTGGCTTTATGAAGTTAGTTATGGGATACCAAAGACTGTGTTTATTTGTCGTAGACATTGGAAAAGAAATTTCTGAGGATTTCTATGCCCTCACTGAAGCATGTTCAGTAGAAAAACTTGTTTTAAATTGGCCTGTTTAGAATTTTAAAAAGTTGTTTAGAATTTCAAAAAGTTGTTGTAGCACATGACAGTATCTGTAATATTTACTTTTCTTTAAAAACAACTCTTTGTCGGTCTTGTAAATTGTTGAATAGGCTTCAATATGCCGCTAATTCGTCCTCTTTTCTAGTGATCATGGAGTGTGTCAGCAATCCTTGTAGGAATGGAGCTACCTGCGTGGACCTAGTGGCTGACTACCGCTGTGACTGTGTTCCAGGGTACACCGGCAAAGACTGTGAAACTGGTAAGGTCTGCTTGAAGCCATATGGCAAATGAAATTGTGCAACACACTGCATAAAAATCCTGGATTACCAGAAGTTGCAGATCAGTGACAATTTGTTAAAGGACTTGGCACTGTTCTTTAAGACTGAATTTTTACCTTTTTTGTGTAGATATCAACGAGTGTGATACTCTTCCTTGTTTAAATGGAGCAACCTGTCTGGATCTAGTTAACAGTTTCCAGTGTGTGTGTCCAATGGGATACACAGGGACCTTTTGTGGCACAGGTGAGTTGATGAAGCAATTAGCAAGATCACGTTTGATGGTCGGCATTCATTAATCAATGTCCATGTTACAACTTTGGACTCCAATTGATTAATAGCCGACTGGCATATTGGTGATTTGAGTTGTTGAGACATCTTCGGTAGCAACTCGGTGGTTGTTGATTTGAGTCAAACCTAAGCATGTTTGTCTTATTATTCAATCTAGTTGTATATAGTGGTCTCAAAATTACATTGTTTTGGGTAAAAAGTAATTCATAGTGTATAAGCTCACAGAATTAAATACTTCTTGGAGGTATCCTTGCTCTGAATCAGCCTTATTTTGTGTCTTTCAGATGTCATAGAATGTGGTAGCTTCCCTTGTATGAATGGAGCAACTTGTCTTGAGATGGTGAATGGATATCAATGTCAGTGTGCTGCTGGATTCACAGGAGAGAGTTGTCAAACAGGTATGGAATTTTGAATCCATCACAGCTTGTACATATTTGCTGTCACTTATGTGGGCTTCTCTCAGTAGCTATCATAACACCTTCCTGTTATAACATTTTATGTGCTGAAATTTTCTCACCAGACATCGATAGCTGTGTGTCTCATGCCTGTGAGAATGGAGCCACTTGTGTTGATCTGACCAATGGCTACAGATGTGACTGTGCTCCAGGCTACCAAGGAATTTTCTGCCAAGATTGTAAGTATTTTAAGAGAAAGTGGCATCTTGCATATTTGTTTGGCTGAAGCTATGCCACCTATCTTGAGCAGTATCTATTTTGCCCTCGTTATTAGTTTTATGTAAACAAAATCAAGGGTAAAATATGTGTGACTTGGCTTTTTGTGAAAATAAAATGATGAAAATATTCTGGATTATTCGTTGTCTTTCCAGTGATCATGGAGTGTGCTAGCAATCCTTGTAGGAATGGAGCTACCTGTGTGGACCTAGTGGCTGACTACCGCTGTGATTGTGTTCCTGGATACACCGGCAAAGACTGTGAAACAGGTTAGTTGATTCTTTCACGCTTAACTTCAATATTCAATATTGTTTTAGTTGGTTTTTTTTTCAGCAAAGATTTCCTTTTTCTGGTTGTAGATATTGATGAATGTGCAAACACACCTTGTTTGAATGGAGCAACCTGTCTGGATCTAGTCAACAGTTTCCAGTGTATGTGTCCAATGGGATACACAGGGACATTGTGTGGCACAGGTGAGTTGATGGAACAACCACCAAGATAAAGATCAACTGTACAGCAATTTATTACATCAAATACATTGGGGTTAAGTAGAAACCTGCTGTTTCATGTTTTTTATGTGATATTCATATATTTGAAAGTTCCTCCTATGTAAATAATATATTTTCCCAATTTCAGATGTCTTAGAATGTGGCAGCTTCCCTTGTTTGAATGGAGCAACTTGTCTTGAGATGGTGAATGGATATCAATGTCAGTGTGCTGCTGGATTCACAGGAGAGAGTTGTCAAACAGGTATTTACACTTACACCAAATAAAGTATTGTTCATCCACAAACTCTGACACAAAATGATTACAAATTCAATACTTCTGTTGCTGTTACTGAAGCGTGAATTTTCTCACCAGACATCGACAGCTGTGTGTCTCATGCCTGTGAGAATGGAGCAACTTGTGTTGATCTGACCAATGGCTACAGATGTGACTGTGCTCTAGGCTATGAAGGAATCTTCTGCCAAGATTGTAAGTTTTTAATGTTTCAAATTTGAAATGCACATTGATTCTTGTCTTGTGTAAAGAAAAGAGTAAAATGCTTACACTGGCTTCTGATCTCTTCCGAAATTTTCTGTCACCCTCTGCTATATTTCAGAACCTTTGTTCTTTTCCAGTGATCATGGAGTGTGCTAGCAATCCTTGTAGGAATGGAGGTACTTGTGTGGACCTAGTGGCTGGCTACCGCTGTGACTGTGTTCCTGGATTCACCGGCAAAGATTGTGAAACAGGTAAAGCTATAATTTGCAAGATTAGTATGTCTTTCGAATGTTATGATTAAGGCACATTCCCCGGTTCACACCATCGTGCGTGTCTCATTTTTTTATATCTATAGATATTAATGAATGTGCCAGCATGCCTTGTTTGAACGGAGCAACCTGTCTGAATTTAGTGAACGGTTTCCTGTGCTTGTGTCCAGTTGGATACACAGGGACCTCTTGTGGTGTAAGTGAGTTGATGAAGCAATTACCGAGATGAAGTTATATGTCACAGCAGTTTGTTTAAATACTTTGCAACCAATTTATCAGTTGATGTTATACCGGTATTGCAGTGTCATTGGAATAAAAGAATCATTGCATTTACAGTCAAGTCGCAAGTGCAGTAGAACAGCAAGGTTCAGAAAAGAAAATGAAGTGAAATCACATGTTGAGTGACAGTTACGAAAAGTCAAACAGGAGTTTCGGGTGGTGCACATATGATTGTTATGTTGGAGCCTCATTGATATTCAATAGCTGGTCAGTGTTCATAGTCTAGGAGTATAGACTAGATAAAGAACTTCTTCCGTGACCAGTTTTCAACTTCCATGCACCATAAGCTGTTTTTTTTTAATCATTTGCAGAGCTGCCAGGCCATTTGTTTAACAGAGAGATGCAAACAGGACTGAGGTCACAGGGTGGGCTTTGTGCATGCTGGGAGATTTTGAGAACGGTTCATAACAGTGAAGTAACTGAAATGGTGATTATTGTTTTCAGATGTCTTAGAATGTGGCAGCTTCCCTTGTATGAATGGAGCCACTTGTCTTGAGATGGTGAATGGATACCAGTGTCAGTGTGCTGCTGGATTCACAGGAGAGAGTTGTCAAACAGGTATTGAAATCATAGAATGATTTTAGAATTGAGCAAATGTCATTTATTTTCCTGTGCATTTTCTAGACCTGAATAAATGCCATTGTTGATTGTTTTGCTGAGCTTGTTTGTGAAAGTTTTCTTTTCAACTTTTGTTGCAGATATCGATGAATGCTCCAGCACTCCATGCTTGAACGGGGCAACGTGCATGGATTTGGTGAATGCGTACCAGTGCAGATGTGTCGCTGGATACACTGGCATTCGATGTGATACACGTAAGTGTTGTTTGGGATAAGCTTGGAAAGATTAATACGCTGTCCCCACTCGCCCAATAACCTGCTATCCCCACTTGCCCTTAACCTGCTATCCCCACTTGCCCTTAACCTGCTATCCCCACTTGCCCTTAACCAGCTATCCCCACTTGCCCTTAACCTGCTATCCCCACTTGCCCTTAACCAGCTATCCCCACTTGCCCTTAACCAGCTATCCCCACTTGCCCTTAACCTGCTATCCCCACTTGCCCTTAACCTGCTCTCCCCACTTGCCCTTAACCAGCTATCCCCACTTGCCCTTAACCAGCTATCCCCACTTGCCCTTAACCTGCTATCCCCACGTGCCCTTAACCTGCTATCCCCACTTGCCCTTAACCAGCTATCCCCACTTGCCCTTAACCAGCTATCCCCACTTGCCCTTAACCTGCTATTCCCACTTGCCCTTAACCAGCTATCCCCACTTGCCCTTAACCAGCTATCCCCACTTGCCCTTAACCTGCTATCCCCACTTGCCCTTAACCTGCTATCCCCACTTGCCCTTAACCTGCTATCCCCACTTGCCCTTAACCAGCTATCCCCACTTGCCCTTAACCAGCTATCCCCACTTGCCCTTAACCAGCTATCCCCACTTGCCCTTAACCTGCTATCCCCACTTGCCCTTAACCAGCTATTCCCACTTGCCCTTAACCTGCTATCCCCACTTGCCCTTAACCAGCTATCTCCACTTGCCCTTAACCTGCTATCCCCACTTGCCCAATAACCTGCTATCCCCACTTGCCCTTAACCAGCTATTCCCACTTGCCCTTAACCTGCTATCCCCACTTGCCCTTAACCTGCTATCCCCACTTGCCCTTAACCAGCTATTCCCACTTGCCCTTAACCTGCTATCCCCACTTGCCCTTAACCAGCTATCCCCACTTGCCCTTAACCTGCTATCCCCACTTGCCCTTAACCAGCTATCCCCACTTGCCCTTAACCTGCTCTCCCCACTTGCCCTTAACCTGCTATCCCCACTTGCCCTTAACCAGCTATCCCCACTTGCCCTTAACCAGCTATCCCCACTTGCCCTTAACCAGCTATCCCTACTTGCCCAATAACCTGCTATTCCCACTTGCCCTTAACCAGCTATCCCCACTTGCCCTTAACCAGCTATCCCCACTTGCCCTTAACCTGCTATCCCCACTTGCCCTTAACTTGCTATCCCCAATCACTGCTTTGCTTCACTGCTTTGCTTAGCTAGCCTGGCTCTTTCCTTGCAGAGATTGACGAGTGCAATGCTAACCCGTGCCAGAACGGAGCTTCCTGCACTGACCTCCTTGCAGGCTATGTGTGCGTGTGTCTGCCAGGCTGGAATGGAATCCACTGTGAAGATGGTAGCTTAACAGTCAGTGGCAGTGTGTTGTAGTCTTGACCCCCTGAAGACCATCACAGGACGAGTCCAACAAAAGACCTTCAGTCTGAATTCAAGTCACAAGCTATCTGAAAGAGCTACAACACAGACATTCATTTGTCGTTGTTCAGCATGTCCCTTGTGACTGGGTTTGGACTGCTCCTCTTAGTGGTCTTCTAGTGGTTTGGACTTCAACACTGGTCATGAATGTTCACTTTAAAAGGCTACAGTATACTGGTCATTAATGTTCAGTTTAAAGGGCTACAGCATAGCTTGTGTTCATTTTTAAGACTGATTCCCTTGAATACACGAGTAAAGGTGACAGTCGACAAAAAGGAATTTGTTAAAACTAACTGAACAGTGCATGCACATGCACCACTGTGCAAGTGCATAATGGCTGTATGCAATTTTATTTGTTCATGTGTTGTGTGTGTGTTTTTTGTTTGTTGTGACTACTGAACGTTTCTTGTAGAAGTGTAGAAATAATGAATTTGAATTTAAACTGAACTCTTAAACTAAGTAGAAAGAACAAAACATTGGCCAGTTCTGTAAGACTGATGATTTTTTTTTTTGCAGTCCAGTTTAAATCATATTTTGTTAATATTTCCATTTGAAATGAAGAGCTCTCAAAAAAGAATTCAATTGTTATTTTTCTTTATCCTGACAGAAATTGACCCTTGTGGCAGCATGCCGTGTCTGAACGGAGCTGCTTGTCTCAACGAATTGAATGGATACAGATGTCAGTGTGCTATCGGATTCACAGGCGCTACCTGTGAAACAGGTAAAGAAAGTTGGCAGGAATAGGGTCTAAGGCTGCCTAAAAGTCACTGGGGTCAAAACTTTTAAAGGGACAAGTGACCTCTTTAGAAGATCTCTGTGCTGTGCATCTAAACAGAGGATATGTTATTTAAAAAATGCCGTGTAAACATTATGTTACTTCATTTTAATTGTTATGCCTGTCCTAACCAAGTTGTTAAAACCAAGAAACACATTTATCCTACAAAAAAGGGGCTCAGCATATCAAATCAAGACAAGAAGAAAACTACTTGCATTTAAGCTCTGAAATAACCTGTACAGTGCTTTAAGTTTTCCTTAAGTTGGTAAAACCTGTAAACATTAGTAGTTTGCTTTTGCTGCGGTTTTAGCCAGTTGACAATACTGCTATCGCTTTCCGTGAAGGTGAAAATGAGAAGGACCGCTTAGGATGGTTTTGTGAATCTTTTCTCCAGTTTCCTTTCTAATTTTTCCCACAGAAATTGACTACTGTATGAACCATATCTGCATGAATGGCGCCGTCTGCATATCGCAGCTAGGAGGTTACAGGTGTCAGTGCCCACCTCTGTTTACTGGCGTCTTCTGCGAGACAGGTCAGTTTTGTTGTTTATCTGTTGATTTGGTTGATTATTAGGGCTGGATTGATGTGCAGAGGCTGGTATGTCAGGGTAACCAGGGAGGTGAACAGCAGTAAAGGATTAAGAAACAGGAATGCTTGGCTTGACTTAGGACATGGATGATTTGGGATTGATTTTTATGTCGTTGCAACTCGGGAAAGCCCTGATATGTGCATGTGTGCATACGTATGGCATAGAAATGGGTATTAGTTCGGTTGATTTCACCTGGTACCTGGGATGTATTTTATGTACAGGTTAGCAGGAAAAAGTGACCTGTGATTGACAAATGGCCATTGCTCAAATGTTGCAAAAGAGGCAACTAATTTCAACTTAATGTGCACAAAGTTGAACTTGCCCGAGTATAAATGAAAGGCAGAAATAAGTTTTTGCCATTTAAAAGCTGAGGTATGTTGTCCTTTAGAATCAAATAGCTTGTTTTTGCCTGGAATGGGTAGTCATCTTTATCTTAGGCATGAAGTTGTCATTCATCATAATTGGGTTGCAAGGAAACATTGGGGTTACATACGACTTATTTTTCCCATAATATAAACAGGAAAATGATAATCAAGTAACACAAATATTACACTGAAATGTGTCTTGTCAGATCCGGCCAATTTGCAGAAAGTAATACTTTGTGCTTCAACCTTCTACAGTTTACCTGATTCATCTTGTCACCTTGGTTTTCCTTTACATTTTAGCCATCTTTGACTGTTCCTTGGGTCTGTGCCAGAACGGAGCAACCTGCATTGACGTACCGGGCAGTTTTACTTGCCAGTGCCCGGCAGGGTTTGAGGGAGACCGCTGCCAGACCGGTAAACCTCATCCTTCCCTCAAACTGACCACCACCAGGCACCAGACTACATTTTGTCTCTGGCTACCTGCTCCCCTTCATCCAATCGTCTTGCTCAATTACTGACCAAACCAGGGATCATTGGAGACGGAATCTTAAATGGTGGAAGGAGAATAATTAACAAATAAAGAAATATTTTGTTCCATCAAACCCAATAACAATATCACTCATCTTTCCCTCCTTTGCTGTTAAAACCAATTCATACTTTTAATATTTTTAATGAAATTAATTATTTGATTTCTTTTTCTTTTTTGCAGCCCATACTGTTTTCCTTCGGTGCGAGAGCAACAACTAAAACCTGTTGAAATTGTCTTTCTTGTTCCAGCCATTTTCAAATTTGTGTATTTGCATGATTTTTATGATTCTCTGTGTTGTTTTGTCGTTTGAGTTGCACATGTAGTATAGGTGCATTGTGTGTTCCGTCGAAAACCTGTTTGTATGATCTTTAAAAAAGTTTGTTTTATCTCACCTGTTATGTTTGCATATTGTGTACGTTTCCTTTTCCTTGTACCCAAGTTTTGTTCCCTATTAACAGTTTTTGTTTTGTTTCCTTCGTTATTGTTTTTCTAACAAGATTGTTTTTTTGTCGTTATAGGACAGACTGTAAAGTCTGGCTAACCACGTTTTGGAAGAAGGGTCAAGAAAGTTGTGTCTGGTCTTTTGGAATGGATCGTAATCTTAACATTTGTCTTTGTTTTCAGTAAACAGGCCTTAACTGAAATGTTTTGCGCTTTACCCCTGCTGATCCCAGCCTAAAGTTTTGGTGGCTGTATTGTGTGTAATAATGAAAATGATGGTATAGTTTCTTTGTTTTAATGAAATTTAGTTATGTCCATGTAACATTGCCTTTTGTTTAGGAGTTTGTGGCTTGAATTTTCCATTTGTTTTACAGGGATTTGTGAGGACTTTTCTTGTTTTTAGAGATTTGAAATTTGCTCCCATGAAAATAATGTCACATATTCATATCATGTCGAATTAATAATTTGATACTTTAAACACTTGATTTCCGCCATGAGACTCTGTAACCATGGGTTTGTAGCTCTATGCTGTAACTAGCAGATTTAGCAATAATATTGGTCATCAACAAAATAATATGCGTCACATTGTGAAGGCAGTTTTTTCATTGATGATATTCATGACTATCAATAATGAAAACAAAACCACTATAACTCAGTTCATTCATCATTCCTTAGTCATTTCTTCAAACTCGTTCGTCGTCACACTGATGATTTTGATCGCAGATTGTTAATTTTTCATCAATCTTTGAATTCCTGTATTATCTAATAGATCACTTATCGTCTTTGTGAATTGGGGAATGAGCAAGATTTTTGTACTTGCGTTTTTGTCTTATAGCACAAGTCGACCCGTGTGACTCCTCTCCCTGTTTGAATGGTGCTACTTGCGAGAACAATCAATTCCAATCTTTCACCTGTACCTGTGCGCCTGGATACATCGGTCTCAATTGCGAGAGTATGATATCCGTTTATTTAGTTTCACACCCCAATGGTTTGCCCAGGAAAAGTATGAAATTTGGCAAGCTACACCACCAGTACTGTGGTTTGAATTTCTAATTTGAGGTTTGCAGTGTGGTGTGAAGTTCATGGATTGTATTTCATTATAAAGTTTGGCGTCATCGCTTGGTTCCCTGTGATTATCATCATTTCACCCTTTTGTTTTTCACTTTAAAATTTTCCAAATTTATTTAAGGGACCGTAGAGTTTCTTTTAGGTCTAATGTTACCACAAAATAAGCTTTTCTTGGGCTTCTAGCATAATACAGCTAGATTTGAAATGCATTTAAAAATGTAAGTGACTGCATCACTTCATCATATGGCAGAATTTTATCTTGATTGATAATTTCTTCTATGCAGTGTTTTTGCTATGCCGTTTCTCCAGTATAATGACTGTGCTTTGTTTATATGCTTGCCTTCCAATGACATTGAGGTAGGACGCAGCCCATCGAGCTTGTTCCTTCATTGCCATAGGAAAGCAAGCATGAAATCAAAACATGATGTCATGTTACAGGTCTTTTAGACTTGGCTGTCACAGAAACCTGACTGATAATAATGTCTTTTCCAAGATGACCGTTCATGCAAAAATTGCAAAAAATTATCCCGTTTAATGATGTAATGAGACCTGTCCTTCAAAATGACAAATAATATCCTGTGATGGATATGTCCTTTATGTGAATCAAGAAGAAATCATGCTTATTAGATCTTTCAATCATGCGCACTGGAGTTGCACTACTTTTGTCACCAATTGCGTTGCTTTTTTCTGTTTTTCAGTTCACGTTCCCTGCTCGAGTTTCCCGTGCCAAAATGGAGGGAGTTGCATGGAGGCAGGAGCAGCTTACCAATGCCAGTGTGCAGAAGGGTATCTGGGAACCAACTGTGACCAAGGTATAAAGGTCTAAATGTTAAGGGCTTTGGACGAAGCCTTGGTCATTCTGTTTGTCAGTGGACCAGAGAGTTTATAAGTTTCCAAATTTATTTTATTTATACCTGGTCATCAAACAGTGCATTTTAGTGCCAATTACAGGATGATCATGATAATAATGAACGCAGAAGACAATGAAGAAATGTTCAGTTTTAGAGGTGGGAAGAAAACCCTGGCGTAATGTTTTGGCTAAAACTCACAGACTCAGGTAGGGACTGAAAACCCAATCCACATGTGGACTGAGCCAGATTTGAACCCAGGCCCCCAGAGGTGGAAGGCATGTCAAGAAACACTGTGCCAACCTGACTCCCCAAGTTGTCAAAAATATGTTAAAATGTACTTTTTTTTCAGTGTTTTATTTAGGATATCTTTATACCATCATGATACCCCCAGTTTGATTGAAGACACACACTACTCAAGTGAACTACAATGAAAGCATTCCTTAGTCATTGTTCACCCTGTAACGTGTGACTGGTCATGTGACTTGTATTATATCTGGTCTTGATTAAACATTGATAAATTTTCCTCCAAGCCAGTGTATTAGGCGACACTATTTTTCAAATCAGCAGGCCGCTGGAGTTCAATTGTTTTATCTCCTTGGAGGTTGTTCTCTCAGATGTCTGTTTTCAGGGTCGAATCTTGTTGGATTTAAAAAAAATTTTCACCTTCACATTTAAATTTATACCAGATTAACCTCTGCATGGAATGCAGCAAAGCATTTCATTTTAAACATTTTAGCAAATCATTTTAAACATTTGGAAAGTTTCCCAAATAGGTCTCACCTTGTGGGGACACTTTTATTTGGTTTCAGTAATGGACAACTGTGCTAACCATGGGTGCATGAATGGAGCAACATGTGTATCCTTCCCAGGGGGATATCGGTGTGAATGCCCAGCAGAATTCACTGGCATCTTGTGTGAAACCTGTGAGTACAACCTCTGTCCCACTTCATTGTTACGTCCTAAATATCTGCTATACCAGCAGATATTTAAGCTTGCCTTAGAAGAAAAATGCCTGTACCAAGAATACAACTAAGATTTGCTTTATATTTCCTATATATGCTTGTTGCAGCCTTAGTCAACTGTACGAACAACCCATGTCTGAATGGAGCCACATGCATCGATGTGCCAACTGGTTTCCAGTGCCAGTGCACGAATGCGTGGCAAGGGTTACGCTGCCAAACAGGTAATGGTTTTGCATTAATTGAAGACAAAACAAAAAAGGCTCTTGGAACTTTTTTTATGAGTTTACCGTAATCCGGTTTTAGCAAGGTATGAAAATGGTCTGCTGCAGTTTTTTCAGAATCTGAAGATCATTCTTAGCTGTGCACCTTCAGTAAGAGAGTGAATTTGAAGATGTGAATACTTCATTTTGCTCTTGTTTTGAAGAACGTCCTGACGTTTGCTTGTCATCTCCCTGTCGCAACGGAGCCACATGCACCAACTTTTACGACTTTTACACCTGTGCATGCCCAACTGGCTTCTCTGGAAATGACTGTGAAGGTAACAACTTTTCAATGTTTGTTTTTGCTGGAAAAGAACTACACAAATGTTTATCCTCAATGTGTTCACATGTTCACTGAAGTGGTTGTAAGTAAGCATTAAGCAGGCCGTAATTAAGTATTCTTTTTACTTTCTAAAATTCAAAAACAAAGATGTTTGTACGATATTTCATGTCAGTCTTGTGAAGTCGTAAATGCGTTTATCTTTATTTTTAGTGTATGTTGGTTGTGCTAGCAACCCTTGTCAGAATGGTGCGTCCTGTGTTCAACTGTCAGATCGCTACCAATGTACCTGCCTTCCTGGTTATGTTGGCATCCATTGTGAACAAGGTAAAAATCCAGCTACCGTTGTTGGTTCCTTCTGGAAAAAGTTCCACCTTATCTTATCCACACATATTCCAGGGTGTTCAAGTTCTCTGTGTTAAAATGGAGGAACCTACGTGGAATAAGTCAGTAGTTTCCAAAGCATGCATCCATATACAATGTTTTTGTGCCCCTTGATAACATTTTGAGTGTTTCCAAAATGAGAGCAGTGAATTCTTACATGCTTCATATCTTACGGAAATTTTTTATGTTGAATACTTTCTCTCACAGTGTTGCTGACCAGGATCTTTATTAAGGACAGGTGCTCAAAAGTTTGGAGGAGGGATTTTTAGAGCCTCTCAAGTGCCATTTTTTCAGAGTAGAGCTTAGGGTTGCTTTCTACAGTGTACAGCCTTGCAAATTGTATGTTTGTTTTAATTTTCCATCACAGATGTAGATGAATGCTCAAGCAATCCGTGCCTGAACGGTGCAACGTGCATGGATTTGGTGAACGCATACCAATGCCAATGTGTTGTTGGATACACCGGTGTCCGTTGTGAAACAGGTAAGTGCCATAAGGAATAGGTTTTGAGAGACTAATATGCTATCCTGAATTGACATAAACCTGAATTTCCCTCACCGATCACTACTCCAAAGCAAACTGTCTTCATCCCGAGAGACCCACGTGCCCAAAAGCCATCAGTCGCACACTGTTCTGTGTCCCTTGAAAACTACCAAAGTATACTTGTGTAAGCAGCAGTTGTTCCACTTGCTTAATATGTACAGGTACATCCCTGCTTTTGTTTGAAAAGAATATATTTGTGGCCAGATAAGGTCAATAAACAGTAATTTGAGTTCTTTCTCTCACAAACTAAAACAGAATTACCGCTTATTGACAATCCAATGAAAATGGACAGTTTATGGGTGAACAATGTTAAGGATAATGCAAGATTCTCCTGAATGCCTTCAACTCAGTAGTTGCTTTAGCTACTTGGGACTCTTTTTCTTAGGTTTGGGTCGCATTTTAGGGCACAATTTGATATTCAGATACACTTTATAGCACACTCAACAGTGTCACCATCAGGATAGAAATAAATCACGACCCGGGGGGGGGATAGTCACTGTTAGCTCCCCAAGATATTTGAAATTGAGCCTCAGGAACTAGGTCGTCAACTTTCCATTTCACGGGGGAGCTAATATCGCTCGTTCAACCTGAAGTAAACCTTGCTTGCTTGTTGGCTGGCTGGCTGG
Organism: Acanthaster planci; assembly: GCF_054643075.1. Classification (NCBI taxonomy): domain Eukaryota; kingdom Metazoa; phylum Echinodermata; class Asteroidea; order Valvatida; family Acanthasteridae; genus Acanthaster; species Acanthaster planci. The sequence continues at coordinate 19,878,641 of NC_141783.1, read as the reverse complement.
CTCTCAGAGGGTTCCTTATCGGACTTATCATTTTTGGTTCCCTGAAGAACCAGAGTTATAGTACTTGGCTGTTTCTGTAACCATGTAACTAATCTAATTCATGTTACAGTTATTTATTACTTTGATGTATGTAGGTGACGGGGGGAAAAACATTGTCTTTGTGATACTTTGTCTTACTTCATTTTTACAGACTAATGGTGTGAATCTGAGATAGGATATAACAGCCATATGACAGCCAAAAATTACACAGACCTAATTTTGATAAATGCTGCCTTCCATGTTAGTGTATTTCAAACTATACTTGTAGACAAAAACATTTGCTCAATGTAGCATTGACTTTATTATATCAGCCAAGAACTTTCCACTGTGTGTCAAGAGTACCTCTCAAGAAGTTATAGCTCAGCAGGTTCCCTGAGCTTGTTCTCCATTTAGTAATTTCTTTGTTGTTGAGCATCATTCTTGGGAAGGTACGAGACAGTTTTTGTCTGAAGTGGAGAATAACATTTCCTTGGGGAACCCACGCAATTTGTAGTCTTGTTTATTCGTTCCTTGTGACTAGGTTTCCACTAATCTGTGCCTCGCTCGCTAACTTATTAAATATTTTCTCTTGCGGTATTTACACCCTAGTTTTGTGGCAAACCTGTTTTGGTGCCCAGTGCTGACTCGTTATCCCTTCCTCCTCTCTCTCCCTTTCATCGCCCTCCATCCCGTGCTGCTCTTCCCAGAGGTAGACATGTGTGCTCCCAACCCTTGTCGGAACGGTGCCGTGTGCACCAACCTGGGCGTTGGCTATGAGTGTGCCTGTACGTCGGGATGGACCGGCACTAACTGTGACCAGGGTAACTATCCTCGGCTATCAGCTGGTTTGGGAGCATGTCTGACTGTCTGTTTTGGGGCAGGGAAGGGGTTGTCTATACGTGTCACTTTTGGGTCATTAGGTACTGTCTTAGAAGTCATTGATGATGGAGACATTCCAAGTAGGCATATACCTTGGTACTGTTATTCTTCTTAATGCTCATCAAGCATAGAAAATAATGTAACAAGAGTTTTCTTATTTGCCATGGTCTAAGTTTTGCCAAATTTTGGAAATTTCAGGGAAAAATGGGGAGGGTGGCTTCTAGAAAGACATTTGGAAAATTGTTCAATTCTCAGAAAATAGGAAGATTTGGGTAACATTCAGAAGGGGAAGACTGGGAAAATTGTGTAGCTTTTCTCTAGAAGAAAAAATTGGGGGTCAATATTATTGGAAGTTTTACTTGAGCCATTGTGGACTTGTTGATCAGTTCGTTATGGTTGGGCTAACTTGAAATATCACAGAATTATAGGTCATCATTATTTTGTTTCCTAGTGATTGATTGCAGATCCTTCAGGTTTATCAAAAATACAGACATTGTCAACCATCTTGAATTTTTCAAGTACCATGAAGTGACTTATGTTTTTGTTGGTCTAGAGTTTGTTAATAATAATGCTGTTTTTTGTTTTCTAAGTCATTAATGCCTGTGAGCCAAATCCATGCCAGAATGGAGCGACTTGTAACAACTTGGTGACCCAGTACACGTGTCTCTGCCCAGCCGGATGGACAGGTGTCAACTGTGAAACAGGTGAAAGCAATCTGTAGATTCTCAACTGTGGGCTTTGGTCAAAAAGTCACCACCTTGGCAGGAAATAGTGCAGTCAAGGTAGCCGCTTGAGAAAATGGCTACAGTCACTTCCCATGCACACGTGTTACTCCAAGTCATAGCCAATCGATTCTGTTACAGTTGTGTGGTTTGTGGAAAGTCTGTAATCGTTTGAGAAAAACTGATGCCTGAATGTATGCATAGTTTTGAACTGATTCAGAAGATGGTGTTTGCAAGTTAAATAATCAGATGTGCTTCAGTGAATTGCCTACAGCCAGGAACTTGCAATAATATTTAGTTGAACATCTTTTGTATTGTGAAAAGGTAACCGTGGTGTGCTATGCTGATGCGACAAGAAAGCTGCAGACACGGGCTGTTTTAATTTTTTGAGAGATTTTCCATTCAGTTGTCAGTTTATGTCACCAGTTGATAGGACGCTCATAAATATTTTATTTGATGTTTGTTGAATGTGTTCAGAGATGCAAGCGTGCCTGTCCATGCCGTGTCAGAATGCAGGCACATGCAATGAGTTCTTCAACTTCTACACCTGCTCCTGTCCACAAGGCTTCATTGGAACCAACTGCGAACAGGGTAAAAAGATTTATCTAGCAATAGGTCTGGCAATCCCCCTTGGTTACCTCAGTGTATGGTTCATTATAAAGATTAACAGTTCACTTCATTTTGTTTTATGAAGCATTACTCTCAGCTTCAAATCAGAAATATAAGCTTGATATATCACCTCTTGATGCTAGGTTTGCTGTGTCACTCAAAGCAGTCAACATTTATGTGGTATTTCTCATTTTAGAACTCGACGCCTGTGCTTCCAATCCATGCATCAATGATGGAACTTGTCAGAACTTCCGGTTTTTCTACCAGTGCATTTGCCCTCCGGAATGGGAAGGGCTAAACTGCCAAGCACGTAAGTGTAATAACTGCTACTGATACACAGTGCCTTAAACCACACCATCGCTTTTAGCTATTGGGAAAGTTCAAGTGATTACCTCATTGTCAACCACCGGTTGAGTTTGCCTGGTATCCAGGATATCTTTTGTGCACGGGTTACCAGGGAAAGTCAGCTCCTGGGTGAAAAATGGTTTTGGCTCTGACTTGTCCTGTATGGCTTAGTTGCTGCTTCATCCATTGCTTCCGTTGCTTTCATGTCGGAGGTGTTTTCCACTTGAAAGGGATTGAGTTCAGAATTGATTTGATTTGTCGCAAAGACATTTTAAAATACTCTTGGTAAAAGTGGAATATACCTCAGGTTGGCCTGCTGTTTGTTGCCTAACCCTTTTGGATGCATAACAAACATGTTCATCCGAAATTAGATGTGTTCAAAAGAAACTGTTATACAATTTGTAAAAAGAACTTCGGGTCCCACTACAGTCAAAATTTACTCTTACATCTCTTGAGAAATAAGTTTCCAATGAAAATGTTTTGCTTTCCGGTCAGAAGATATTTTTCTTTTTAGGCATTCTGATGGGAAGATATTTTTCTTTTTTAGACATTCAGATGGGAAGATAATTTTCTGTAGTCTTTTTTTCCCATGTACCCAAATAATGAGCCTCATTGTCAACGTTTATCTGAAATGTCGCAGGTCCTGCAAAGCATGTTTTGCCAAATGCCTGTCATTAAAAAATATCATGATTTGATGTTTATTTTTTCTGCTCCATGTGCATTGGTTGAGGGCACTAGTGGTCATCATTTTGAGACCGGTGATTAGTTCGGTATTGAGCCATATATGTAAAAAGTACAATATACAAGATTTGATTTTAGAAATAGTTGATAAAGATGATGCAGTCTCCAAGTTTCACGTGTCTGCCAAGAGAAACAGAGCAGGTTCATGAAATGACAGAAATGGAAATCAAAATGCATGTAGTAACTTTTGGCATTTGTCCATGAAAGTGCATGGCGTCGATTCTTGGACTAATGCCCTAATTGAAAGGAATAATTAAATCACAGTATTTCAGCCCCATTTCAAAATTTTTTTTTCTGTCATTCGCTGCTGACCTATGTTGGAATTTGGCTTAAGGCTTTAAGCCCAAGTTGTTTATGATCACTGTAATTTACCTCCCGTGTGAAGGTGTCCGTTTCTGTGATGCCAACCCATGTTGGAATAATGCAGCATGCGTTGAGACACTGAATGGATTTCTGTGTATCTGTCAAGCGGGGTTCACAGGAGATCTGTGCAAATTAGGTCAGTGCCTATCCCATCATTCCCTTTCCCATAATCCTCTTCTCTAACCTCTTCCATTACCTGTAATCCTTTCCTTTCTTCTCAACCCTCCCTCTTTCTGAAATTGACAGTGCGTGCTATGGTGTTCATATGGCACATTTTGTTCGTGGAATCCTTGGGCAGTACGTGTAGAAAGAGCCCCAAATTTCTGAAATTATTTACTTGGTTTTCTACATTACACGTCATTGAAAGGGAGACCATACTGGCAAATTTGGAATATCTAAATGGCTAAGAAACCTCCTAGTAGTGGTGTAGAAGATCCTCTGCCTTGCAAGTTCCGCCTCACTTCTGTTCCTGGATGACAGTTGCTTTTTTGTGACAAAGTTTATTTTGAACCAACATTTTCTATCCAAATCAAGTGATTAAAGTAACAACTGTGATTTATTAACACTGTCTCTCTCAAAACATACAATTTGAATAGTGTAAATCTGCTCCCAAATATGGTTTTGGTTTAACTATAATGATGACATCTTGCTTGCTTTGCAGAATCTTAACATGGAGCCTGCTTGTCATTTGCTTGATTCAAGTTTTTTAATATCTTATTACAACCCCTCCCTGGCAGATAATTCCAGTCAAACTAAATCCAGTGTTGCTCTTCCATTTCCCAGCTTAATCTAATCCATCACTAATCAAAACTAATCTTTTATACTGTGTACTAGAACCTTGTAAAAACTTTCCATGAGGTTCTGAAAATCTTGTGAACCTTGAAACTTTTTTATCTTAACTTCACAGTTGCTTTGTTGAATAGTCTAGAATTGAATGCACTATTTATAAGTTGTAGATACACAGTTATGGACCTGTTAATGTCCCAGCTACCCTCTCTGGGCTGCATCTGTGCCTTGTGATTTGCCATTATATTGCCATTGATTATTGTACCTCCCGCTACTTGTCCCTTCGTCCGCTGTGATAGCTAATTTGGTTCCACTGAAGACATAAAACGATATTTTCACAACACTTACATTTAGGAGAGTGATATGCCATCGAATCGAAAAAAGTATTTTTCCTGTTGGTAAAGTTGATATGTGGGAATTTTCAACAGAATTAAACTGAATGACTCAAGAACTTTGCATTGTTCCAATTTGTGAAGGCTGGATACCGCAAACTATGTGTCGGGAGTTGTCACGTTATCAATCGGGAGAAATGCTTCATTTCAAAAACAAATGATCACAGTGGCAGTCCAGTTGGAGATAAAGGCCAGGAATTGATAGGTACATTAACAAAAAGAAGGGAGAATTCTTAGGTTTGAAGGTTTAACATCCATGCATCATGCATGCCACTTATCATAAACATGGTAAACCAGATTCCAATTGTATGCCAATGTTTGCAATTTCAGAGGTGGATGTTTGCTCCAGTAATCCGTGCATGAATGGAGCCACTTGTAACAACTTACGTACCAGCTACACCTGTGACTGTGCTCCTGGTTGGACAGGAACCCTCTGTGATCTGGGTATTGTGACAGTTTCATCACAAATTGCAAGATAAATTTGAAACAATTTAGTATTGTTCTCTTAGAGTATGGATAAATAAATGCAGGCTGTTTTTACTTTTTACTGTTTTTGATTAAAGAATTTTAAGCTTCATTTTTCTGAGTTGTACAGAATATATGAGCATTTATGTTTATGTTGGATATAGTTTGATAGTTGAAACGAAGTGATTTTTTTAAAGGGAGTGAACCATGTTACAGTGCATTAACACAAGATTTCCACAGACATCATTTTTACAAGTGCATTGTGGGACAGTACCAGCATCCATGTGCAAAAATATATTCCTTTGCATTAAGACTTGACAGTTTTTAGTGTTTGTTCAGCATGTGAGGTTGAATTCACAGTTGCTTGTGTTTAAATATCAGTTCATTAACCCTAACATCCCTCAGTCCTCCAACAGGTGAAAGATTGTGCGGAATAGAGATCTCAGTTGATGAATGATAGAATTGGGCTCTTTGAGGCCAGTGTGTTTTGTGGTACATTGTGTTGGATCTGACATTGAATTCCTGCTTCAGTTCTGCATTTCGTTCCTACATTTTGGTCTACCTGTGCGACTAATCTCACTGCGTTCCTTTCTTGTAGACTTTGATGAGTGTAGCAGCAATCCTTGCGTCAACGGCGGCACCTGCATCAACCTGTTCAACTCTTTCCAGTGCAACTGTCCGGCAGCCTTCACTGGCGAGTTCTGCAACACAAGTAAGAAAGAGTGCCAACCTGAGCAAACAAACTGGCTCTTTGTATTTGGAAGTCAAGCTGGACAGTTATCATGCTTCACTGTTTGATTTGCACGTGGGTAATTCCAGAAATTAGGGGTCCATTTTTTAATGTCCCTTTTAAATCTGACGTATGATTTTGTGAGTTCAGAACACATTTTGTTTTTCCAAGAGTGATGAATTAATGCAAATTACGTGCCAAACAAATAATAATAGTTTGAAATCAATTCCGGTGATATTTCCAGGTCAAATAACAAAGGTCAGATGTAACACCGACACGAAAATGTGACACTTTTGGACCCCTAATTTCTGGAATTACCCATATGCCCATCAGATGAAAGTCATTGTCATGAGAATCAAGATTGTATCACTATTAGATAGAGCAAAACACAGAGGTTTCAGACATGTCAGAGGGAATAGCAGCTAGTGATACCTATATGTGTGACTGACTCGGCCAAAATGGCCCTTGGGTTTCTGTGTGACAAATTGATTTTAAGTGATGCCTGCAGATAGAAAAGCATTTTAATAAGGATTAGATTTGTGTATTTGTGACCTCTGTCGCACATTCTATTCCCGAGATACAGTACAATTTAGAATTGATCTCTGGCAGGTGTACGGAATGGTCTGCTACATACGGAGGCATAGCATGACTTAAGGGCCTTTTTGCAGAGTGGGTCACATACGTTAGACTTGTCCTTGTTAGGTGCATACATCATGTTTATGGTCTTTCATTTTTATATGATTTCATCGATAGAAAAGATCTGAATTATGAAATTTCTGTCTTAGGAAGTTAACTGTGTGGAATTTTTCCGTTTGAATAACCTGCTCGTGTCAATTGGGAGGGAAATAATGGTCCTTTTGTTGCAGAATTCTAATTGTCTGTGCACATTTGTCCCTTGTCCTCATAACTACACATTTAATTCATTAAAAAACATGTATAACTTGCAAAGACATTGAATTGACAATTAAGAGAAATATTAATGAGGAATTTCTGAAACATCAACTGATGCCACAGCTGGCTGACAGTGTTCATATTTGTTACCCCTGAGAAATTGAGTCCTCACATTTTTATGTTTTTGAATCTAAAACTTATCCAAATTTTATTTCTTTCCCTCTCAGTTTCTCTCACTAATTTCAATAACACCGGTGTTGTGGTTAAGACTTTAGACTATTACAAGACCAACACAAGACCTCCACTCCGACTTCAAGTCACAAGCTAGTCAATTGAACTGCAACTAATGAATTCCTTTGCCATTGTTCATCCTGTTACTTGTGATTGGTCTTACGACTGGTCTTGTGTATGGTCTTGTGACTAGTTTTTGACCGGTCTTGTGTCTGGTTTTTGACTGGTTTTGTTACTGGTTTTGTGACGGATCTTGTGACTGGTCCTGTGACTGGTCTTCAGACTAGTCTTGTCATTGGGGCTGCATCTGAATCTCTTGTCTATAGCTAGGTCTAGGTCTTCACTCCATTGGAAATATGTGGAGACCCACTAACAACAGACCTAGTCGTAGCTCTGAAAGCCTGCTTCGGACACAGCCAGGTCTTCTGTTCAGTCATGTGATGATCACAACTACACCACCACATAACACCCTGTGTGACTAGTACTAATAGTTGGCACTTGGATGTTTTACCACTGTGTTCTAGATGTTGCTTGTCCTCTTGTTTGTGAAAATGGTGGGACATGTACCAGTAGAGGTGATGTCGCCTCCTGTATGTGTCGTCCCGGTTGGACAGGGGAGCTTTGTCAAATCGGTTAGTATCCTCTGTGACCGTTCTGTGTTTTTTTCCGATTTGAGTTGAATTCTACTAAATTTGGTTGAATTCCCCTTGCATTTGCAATCTGTCTCGTGGAATTTGGGAGGCTGATTTATTACAGATACAGTGACAGATGTATTTTCAAAAAAATTCCTTCGGAACCAATTTTGCATGGAGGGCAGTATTGAAAAGCGGAGAGACAAACAACTAAAAAACATTAAGACCTTTTTCTAGTGGTAACGGAAGATAGTAGATATGTTGAAGATGTTTGTCGTTTGAAGTGAATGCACTTGAAAAATCTAAACCTGTTCACAATGGAAGTGGGAAATATATTGTTGTTTCTATTTACTAACCTGGCACTTTACTCGTCTGATTCTTTTTTGTTATATTCTTCTCTCGTCTAGTTTTGCTTACCAGATTTTTTCATTCTGGAAAGTTCTGTTTATGGCTCAGTGTTATTTTCTTGTAGATTTTGATGAATGCAGCAGCAATCCTTGCAATAATGGAGGCACCTGCAATGATCTCTTGAATGGATACATTTGCTTTTGCCCTCCTGGCTACGGCGGCGCTCGCTGTGAATTACGTACGTTGCCGTAAATGTTGATTTGTTTGGCCTTACTGTAATATCCTTTATTTAAAGATCAGCAGCCAGTACTCTATCTGATGATCAGTTAGTTCAAATCATGAAGCATTCGAATTGGACCGTGGACTTTCAACATCTGAATATCTGGGTTTTTTTTATTTAAAACCAGGAACAAAATTTACATTTTTGTGTGGTGGTTTACCTGATTGAGTTTCAGGCCGGGGTCCGTCTCCTAGTGAAGGAAGTTTGGCAGTTCAGCCAATGGTCTGTCCTTATTGATGATTTAATCCCTTGTTAGTCCCAACAGGATCGCATGGTCGCCCTTTGGCTGTGTTGGTTGGATGGGGTTGTATTGGAATGTTTTGCACAGACTGGTATGGATTAAGCTAAACTAAGAGTGACTTGTCGTTTTCTTTAAATGGGTGCATGTTCATCTGTGCATAGATACGTACTGGTTAGATATGAAAGGGTTCAGCTACCTATCTAGGGCCTAGTTTGTTCATGTGGTTTAGGATATTCATGAATACTGACCTATCCTGCATCTCTCCTCTTTTAGTGTCTGATGCTTGTAGCAGCAATCCTTGCATCAACGGTGGAACCTGCATCCCTCAAGTTGGTAGCTTTCTGTGTCAGTGTCTTGAGGGGTACTACGGCTTACGGTGTGAAGCGAGTAAGTCTGAACATGAGCCTGTCACCCTTGTCACTGATTCTTTTGTTTAGAAAATTGCTAGTGAATTTGGAGGGATCTTTAAATGGCATTGTGCAATGCATGTGGTGTTGTTTAACCCTTAAAGAGCTTGGAGGGGGGGGTACCCCACCAAGCCTCTAGGAGCTTTGAAATCCTTCCCCAGTTTTTATGGAAATTGGACATAGCATTTTTAGAACATGTCCCCTTTTTCCAAGACAGGTAGGCCAGCATTTGACTTCCCACCGGCCTGTGCGCAATGCACAAGTCAACACACGTGAGAGCCTGAACTGTGAATAAACATAACAGCGAAAAACCCTCACTGGATTGAATTGAAATCTCGTGCAAGAGCTTATAATGGATGCCCCTGCTGGCATGCAAATTCTATGATCAATCTTGGCAAACTCAAGATCTTAAAGGGGTGGGAGAATCCCCCGTGCCTGGTTGTGAGGTTTGAAAAAATCTGATCCTTCTAGGGTGAAGTACGAGAAACCTTAGTAATTAGATACATTGTAATCATTTGTTTTTCTGTAGTATATCCAGGCATGTTGAAATAACGGCAAAGAGTCTGTCCAGAAAATCTAAAGAGTTTGCAAGAAAATCCATGGACTGAAGGATATGCAGTCAAGGAATGTCACTCCATTCGTTCATCTATTATTCATAAATACCTCAGACAGTCTCCCTATTCAACAACATGCAACTTGACGTGTATTGACATTTGATAATGCCCACTGAGAAGTGATAATGCCTGCTACATAAAAGACGCTCTGGCACCCGGATACGAGACAGTTTACTCCATTCCTATTGGTTATGAGTCTGTGTGTGATGCAAGCAGAGCGCGCCTTGCGCACGCCAAATCCATATACAAGGAGATTCTATTGGACAACTTTCAAAAGGAATATACCATAAAATGGACAGGGGTGTTTGGGAAACTGAAAGTAAAATTTCAGAACAGAATTGTTGGAAATCCATAATATGTTGAATTCTTTTGACTCTCTGAATTTTATTTATTTATTTATTTATATTGAATAAAAAGGTATTTATGAATGGGAATAACTGTATGTGCTTGGCCGATCTTAAACTTACTAATGTTTATGACCTTGCTATAAAGGAGAATTGGTCATGTTCATTCTCCTGAGCCGGTCTTAAATGCATGTTTAAGACCGGCCAAACACATATTTATCCCCTTTAATCATGATTTGAAAATCTTGACGTTCTTCATCGAGTGTCTTAACCCCAACACTCCTCAGTCCTCCAACAGGTGAAGGATTGAGGAGGGTTAGGGTTAATGATTAACCCCAACACTCCTCAGTCCTCCAACAGGTGAAGGATTGAGGAGGGTTAGGGTTAATGATTAACCCTAACGCTCCTCAGTCCTCCAACAGGTGAAGGATTGAGGAGGGTTAGGGTTAATGATTAACCCCAACACTCCTCAGTCCTCCAACAGGTGAAGGATTGAGGAGGGTTAGGGTTAATGATTAACCCCAACACTCCTCAGTCCTCCAACAGGTGAAGGATTGAGGAGGGTTAGGGTTAATGATTGACCCCAACACTCCTCAGTCCTCCAACAGGTGAAGGATTGAGGAGGGTTAGGGTTAAAAACAATGACTTTAAAATTATGTGATATTTGAAAGTTGAAAAAAAGACTGAAGGAAAACAAAACTTAATTGAAACAACTCACAGTTGCCTAAAAGCAAAGACTACAAGCACAGCTTAAAAAAATTATTGTTTCCATCTGGAATTAAAGAGATGACAAGAGTTATGGTTTCTTGAAATGCTGATTATAGTACATAGAGGACTGACTCTACCAGGTTTTGTACACTAACCTACATATACATGTAGTGATTAATTGGATGGGGGGAGTTCTGCATTATAGACTTCAGTTTTTCTATGTCACCTCCTCAAAGATACCAAGAAGACCTCTTACATTCATAGCCATCAATCTAGCCAGGTGTTTTGTCAAACCTCTTCCTGGTACAGCAGGTGGGATGTGAACTGGGGTCACTAAAAACAGAACACCAGAAAAGTATGTTGTCTTTCTAAATTTTGTCAAGGCTGGGTTCTTGATTGATCATCACAACTTGATCTTTTTGTAGTCAACACATGCGTCAGGAATATCACGCTGGCGCCTGGCGGCACTACTGAGATTATGTCACCCAACTACCCGGACGCGTACGATGACCGACGGTTCTGCCAGTGGCTCATCGTGGCCGCCGACGGCCGCCAGATGCGGCTCATCTTCCGGGACTTCTACACGGAGCAGGACTTTGACTGGTTCGAGGCCGGCAATGGCCTGAACCCGGACGACGAGAACTCCCTTGTGTTGCGAGCCTCGGGCGACATCATCCCGGCCAACTTTGTTTCGTCAGGCAGCCAGATGTGGGTGAGGTTCACCACAGACATCCGGCGGAGTTTCCGTGGGTTCCTGGTGGAGATCATCGATAACGTCCTAGCAGGTTTGTGGCTTTCTGTAAAGATAGAACTGTCGCTGCTGGAATACTGTTTCAAAGTCTTTGACATGGTGAGGTTTAAAGTGTACTAAAATCTAGCACATTGCTATGTACCAGCGCACGATATTTGAAATTTTGTCAGCAACAAGAGAGAGATATTGAGTTTGCTGTACAATGCTAAATGCATTTCAGTACGGCACAGTATGAGGGAGGAGTTTGACCGATTTTGGAAAAGCTAGGTTTAAGGTTGATTGACAAAGTTTGTTGCAGTGAATCGTCCCCAGGTTCTGCACAAATAGGCTGCACCTCAGAAGCTGTATCCCACCATGTCATTTTCTTCTGAATTTCCTACTGCATTAAAAATAGGATCACACTGCTGTGTTTGTAAAAAGGAAAATTCAGATTGAGCGATGAATGTTGGCCTGACTTGTGGGCCTTTCATCTTTAGTTAAAGGTAATGTGCATAACTAGCGTCTTGTGACCAGTTTCTCCCTGAACTCTTAACCCAGAAAGTGATTTCTTTGTCTTATTTATGTCATCCCGGTATTAGGCATTGATGGAAGTTTTGGTTAGTTAGTCTAATTTGCTATCGTTCAGTTGTTTTTTATTTTTTGGTTTTTTTCAGTCGGATGTCGCGGTGAGCCCTGCCTGCATGGATCCACATGTGTTGAGACTCAAAATCAGTTGGGAGACTACCGGTGCTTCTGTGCTTTTGGCTGGTATGGTGACAATTGCCAACTGGCATTGCAGCCAGGTAAAACATTCCGAAGATGTTTAGCCTAAACTGTTGACATGCTGCTGCGGGATACATTCATGTTACTTGTTTATTTGGCGATATGGCTCTTCAGGGGTTTTGCTTATGGGGCAAGATCACATTGTCTGCATTATTGCTGTGCTGTATGTATTATATAGAGAATTTGCGGTACATTTACCTGACATTTATCTCAAAGTAATCTTTTTTTACCAAGTTTTCTTCCCGCTCATACACAATTGTTAACCATGTTTCGAACAGCACTGGGTTACCAAACCAATTTCCGGTTGTATGGTCCCTCTAAATAGTTGCGTATCTAAGTGAAAGCAGTGCAAGTCTTTCCAGTCTCTTCATTAGAAGCCCTTGGGTTTGAGGTTCAAGTCCTGTTTTAAGTTCATTGTTTTGGCGTAGTGATGACCATAAACCAATCCATTCTCTCGTGGAGAACCTTTTCTGGTTCACCCTTGTAAAATGAGTAGCATGTAGCTAGTACTATTCCTTTGAGTTGTAGGCTGTTTTCAACAAGTTGCACAAAGGAGATCAAGAGAAATTGTTTGTTTTGTCACTCGTCTAATTGTTAGAATAGCAAACTGGCTGAAATATCAAAATGACGAGCTTAGAAAATTAGTGTAATGGAGGTACATTTCATGAGATCCGGTCCCAATTTCCTAGGGTCGTTAAGCACTTTTTTTTTCTAACGTAGCTGCTGTCCATTTCATAGACACTGTAACAGTGAGAGCAGGAAGAGTTCACTTTTACTTCAACGGCAGATTTTGCTTGAAATCACGATGGAATAAAGGAAATCTCCATGCATGCGCAGGAGTTAGCACTTAAACATAGCAACATAGCACTTAAACTAGTGAAGCTTTTCTGGTAGGGTTTGCACAGCTGTTCATGTCTCCAATGAAATTGGGCCCCGCTCACATTTTTGAGCCAGTGTAAATTAATCAGCGCGGTAATGTGATGTCACTTGTCTGGCAGGCACGGATCCCTGTATGTACAGCCAGTGTGAGAACGGTGGCATCTGTACAGCAAGTCGGACAGCGTACACCTGCACTTGTCCAGTCGGCTACCAGGGACAATTCTGTCAAACAGGTAGGGCATTGGATGGCTGGTGTAGCATCGGTTGATTCAAGCTGGTAGTTGAACCATTGCAGCAGGCGATTCTACTTACAGAAACAAGTTTGTCTCGCTCTACAAACAAAAATAGGGTGTGAACAGCATGATTCCGGGAAAACCTTATGCAATATAAGATTTGCAAGTACCAAACTTCTCAGTGAATTCTTGAAAGTCCCCTGAAAGTAGCAGTGTTAATTTGTTGCTTTATAATTGCCTTGTTGGTAGTGGAGATTTTTACGGGAATCAGATTTCGCCACAAAAACTAATATATTGTTGAAGTATGTACGTAAGTTTCAATTTGGTTCATTTTAGAATAGCTTTATTTTAAAAGTTTTACCTAAATCAGATGTTATTTTTCAGAAGATAATAACTTCTGAATATGTTTGAATTCAGCAGACTTTGTGCCTTGAATCTAGATTTGGTTATATTACTCTCATTATCTTAGTGTATCAAAGCAAAATCAATGCCCTTTGAGCTGGCTTCTGTGTTTGAAATACATACTCTAATAAACTTTGTCGGGTAAGTTTCCAATCTTGAATCCTAACAATGAGATTTTTCTCCAACTGCTTATAGCGTCCGTGAACCCATGCCTGGTCAGCAATCCCTGTAGGAATGGAGGGACTTGCTCCTACCTGGGCAGTCAGTACTCCTGCGAATGTGTCCCAGGATTCACTGGACTTTTTTGTGAGACAGGTAAGACATTGCCGAGGAACAAAGAAACTGGGGAGCCTATAAATGGAAGAGCAATAAGCCTTTTGCGAGTTAACTTTGACCCAAATCTGGTACACTGAGTTCTTTAAATTCACGTGAACATAACAACTTGAATTCTCCTTACTAAAACTACTGTTGCTATACCTCATGATTTGGGGCAAGCTTTTGCTTAGTTACATGAGAGATGCCTTGCAACAATACACTGTTCTCAATGGAAAAGAAGGGCACAAAGGAACCAGTCCCATCCAGAGATGGTGGTCGCTATGCGAAAGCTTGCCCCGAAGCACGAGGTATAGCAACAGTGTCTTTAGTCTGTGGAATTCAAAGGGTTATGTTTATGTGCAGTCAGATAACTCAGTGCACCAGATTTTATTCAAATTTAACTCGCAAATGGCTTATTTTTTGTCTTTTCTCATTGGTTTTTTTTGGGAGGGGATAAGGTGCTCATGAAAAAGACATTCATACATTTTCAAAGATTGAATCCTCAACTTCATGTAAATTTCACACACACCATCACTTTGATGTTTATAAGAAAACCAGATGTACGATTTTGCGTTATTTTAGTTATTTTAGTGCATAAACTGTTTTCTGGGAAAAAAATACCTTGCAAATAAGGCAGAAGATAAACGGGGGCATATCCCCCCTGGGCAAGTCTGAGCTACAGCTGTCCAAACTCAGGGACACATGAAGACATCTTTGTGTCAACTTGGTGCCTGTTTTTGTTTCAGATATTGATGAATGCGCCAGTGGGCCGTGTAAAAACGATGGTACCTGCGTCCAGGGGGTCAACCAGTACTTTTGCAATTGTCCAGCCGGCATTACTGGGATCAACTGTGATAACGGTAGGTAGACTGGCAGGCAGCATGCACAAGTGCGCCCACACTGATGATAAAGGGAAAGGCTGGTCAACACCACTGCTGCTATGTGCGTAGTGCTCTCGTAAAGACAAATTGTTACTTTATCTACCTAGTGTGGGCATTCCGTCGTTTTTTTGTAGTTGTCTTTGCAACATCTGAGACTGCATTGGTTGGCGTGCCCATTAAGTATTCTACCATCCCTGCAATCTGATTGGACAAGTATTGCCCTATGCATTCACGAGGAATGCAGTACCGTGCAACTGGGCATTTGAATATTGAAATTAAGGAGACCTTACATTTTTTTATGTGTCGCCCAAAATTTGTTTTCAGCTTTATTATTACGATTATTATTTCTTATTTATATTGGGTGACTCATTCAGTTTGTAAAAAAAAAAAAAACTGTTTTCCCATGAGTCCCAGTGAACAATCATAAGACAAGAGAAAAAGAGAATTAAAATTGAACCAGGTAAAACTACCTATCTATAGATAAAAATACTAAGAATAATTAGTTTTCATAGCATCCAAGTGAAGTGTCAGAAACTGTCTGGTGTGGCGTCATTGGCTTCCGTCTCAAAATGAGCGTTTACTTCGGTCTTAGGCGAAGCATTTAATCTCTGCCTTCAAGTGAATGTAAAGCAAAATGCCATGAAGTAATTCTTCGGTTGTATTTTTTCCCTGTAGTGCCACCCGATCCTTGTAGTTTCTCACCCTGTAGAAATGGTGGTACTTGCATGAAGCTGGATGTGACGACATTTGAATGCAAATGCCCCAGTGGATTTATAGGAGCCTTCTGTGACACAGGTAATTTCCTACGTCTCTTACATCAACTGAACTTTACCGAGTTTAGAGACTTTGTTCCCAGTGATTTTCAAACTGCCAAGGCTTTTGATTGAAAATGGTGGAATCTGATATGTAGAGATTTTTGTTTCGTTTCAGTTTGAGCTATTCAACATTTGGACAAAACGGCCAATCTAAATTGATCTTTGAAGGCTGAATAATGAGTTTTCTTCTTGGTAGAGCTTTGAGACTTGTTGCTGAAAAAAATATCCCAACAAGATTTAATCATCATCAGTCAAAAGTTGGAGTAGTTCTCTTCAGTTCTAGATTTTCTGAAGCTGTTGATTAATGATCATTTGACCAAACTGAGAATAAGGCTAACCTTGGCATTGCCACTTTTTACAATATCCAAAGCTCAGGGGTGAGATTTCTCAGCTTTTTTCAGCCAATTTCAGCTTTTTGGATTTTGGCTTTTCTTCCTCACTGGTTGTGTACAAAAGTATGGGAGATTTTTACAGTTCAACTTCTTAATGCCTTTCTTCAGCTATTTTCAGCTATCTTTATCACTAGTCAATCTCATCCCTGAAAGTTCTGTGCAGATGGTCTATCGGAATGTGATCCCAAGGCAGCATTTGGACAGTTCATAGACGTTCTAGAACTTTTGAAGTTAATGAGACGAAAAATACATGAATGGCCATATCAAGTTCTGGATCTTGTAAATTTATGAATGCAAATCAGTTGACCAGTTATGGCATTTGCTCTTCGCATTCATAACCAACTATTTATGCATTGTTTTTTAATGTGTTGAGGCAAGAAATTGGTGTGAGCGTAGTTTTTGTGAAATGTTCTGTGTTTGCCTTTTTTTTTGCAGAAATTGCTTGCCATAGCAATCCGTGTGTGAACGGCCTGTGTAATGAAGTCGGAGGTGGCAATTATGAGTGTGTCTGTCCGCCAGGATTCACAGGAGTAAACTGCGAAAGTGGTAAAAACTAAACCTTAATGAGGGTTAAATCCACCCAAAGATGAGATCAAGACACTTCAAAGCACCAAAACAAGTCATTTCCAAAAGACACATTTCAATATCCACTGCAAGGAATAATCAAATTGCAGTCAGACATTTGACTCTCCTGAACCAGAGAATGTGAGACCGACTATCAGTTCTGTTTATTGATAGCATTAGGGTAAAGTGGCATGGTAGTGTAATGGATCACACTCTTCATGAATTCATTAGTCGTACAAGAATTTAAAGACATGGACACCTGACTGTGTATAACCGATCAAACGCTGATGACAAATGGAGAACTTGTGTCTAATTTCACTCATGCCCACTTACATATCAGAATCCACAAAATAAGATACAAAATGCTAGTGTTGTACAAACACCCTTGAGGAAAATGGCTCCGCCTTACTTTTCCCAGGGTACCTATTGCCCCCTAGGTACAAACAGTATAAGTACCGCATCCCAGCAAGACAGTATACATTCTTTCATTCTGTCTTTGTAGATGTAATGACGTGTGCGGACAACCCGTGTGACAATGGCGTTTGCCAGACTACTGGAGCTGCTTCCTTCCAATGTAACTGCTTTGCAGGATGGGAAGGCCGATTCTGTCATATGGGTAAGGAGGCCATCGCTGATACATCACAGAAGCTTTGACAAAGTCGCTACTATTTTGTGGACATTTTTTGTCCTGTTTCAGAGAAATGCTAACTCCTTTCTCCAGCGGGTCCCTTGATTGTTTCCCACTGATAGCCCTCCACTTAGAGTGGCTTTAGCCTTTTTTAGGGCAATTATGGTATACTATAGAGGCTTCGTGTGGTAGCCATCTAGCAAGGCAGCTCTTTTGTTCTATTGGGAAACATCCTTTGTGAGTAACCTGTGGAACAAAAGTACTGGCCTGTCTATTAAAGGCGTAACAAGTTCATGGACTGGTAATTTTGAAGTTAGTATAACGTGATCAATTGATTTTGCTCTTCGTGTCTTCCAAAAAAATTCCTCGAAGTTTATTATTTCAAATTGGAGGTACCTTTCAATCTGCCACTTTTTTGCTTGACCATTTGCAGATATTGACGAGTGCAAGTCCAAGCCGTGTAAGAATTCAGCCCTGTGCATCAATCAGGTCAACCAGTACAGGTGTATCTGCAACGGGGGCTTCTCTGGCAAAAACTGTGACGTTGGTAAGATGGCCATTTGGCCTTTTAAGGATTTGAATTGTAGCGACCCACCTGACGTATACCCAAAATATTTTGCTTGAGGGACGTGTAAAAAATGAACATTATCAAGTTTCAACGATGCTTCTTCAAGATATTTTTTCTAGGACAAGAACTTTAAGGTTTAGAGTATCTCCCTTTTGGAGAGCATGGGTTTGGAAAGCATGAAGACTTTAAATCACTTGAATCACTGTACTGTGAACTCAATGTTGAGTATTTATGTCTACCAGGATATGTCTCTGGACTGCCGTGAGCAAAAAGGGTTTAATAAACAGCATCCTTGAGCTAAAAGTGCTATCTTTAAAAAACTGTCAGCTACATGTATGAATACATGTACGTTAGTTGACATGTTTTTTTTTAACCCCTTCACGCCGGGATGCGTTAAGACACGCCATAAAAATTGAGATCCTCAGCCCGCTTTTCAGCTATTATTCTCGGCCCATGCTCGAGCGAACATGGTGAAAGAAGGCAGACCCTGGCTCTTGTATATATGGTAATTGGTCTTTGTGTGTAGCCCAGAAATGAAAAGACCGAATTTGCATCATAATCACCAGCTTCACAATAGTCCCCACTTTGAAAAGAGTCAACAGGAAAGTGGAAGCGTGAGTAGAGCCGCATGCCACCGAACAATGAGCCTTTTCACCGTGTAATTCAACAGCACGCTGGGCCACAAACCGAGAATGTGCGGTTTGGCAGGTGGCCTTCGTGGCCAAGCGAGGCAGGAATTCTTGGAGTCGGCTTTCGGAAAGAAATTCCCGCCGAGAAGGGATTAAATGGACATCATCTTTTTGCTTCCACAATTTTTTTTGGGGGGGGTTGAGTACACACTGTTAAAGTGTTCCATTTCTTCTGTTTCAGCACCAGGCGCTTTGGGTTCGACAGCCAGTCCCTCTACCAGCAACCTCCTGGTGGATCCCATGTGGATTGCAATCATGGCTGGCCTGGGCTTTCTCATCATTGTCTTCCTGGTGCTCCTCTGCTGCATCTGGGGGCGGAGTCAAAGCCAGCTGGAGCCCAAGTTTGGGAAGGCGTGAGTGCTTGTTTCTCTTGGCAGTATATATCACCGCAACAATTATTAATTAATTAATCATATGACACACGACCTTTGTACCAGCCCTTTTCTTGTACTTCCCTTTATTTTCTGTAAATTTATCACAGCTTGATTTGAACATCATCCTTTATTATTTGTTAGTTCCAATCTTTTATATTGTAAAGTCAGGACAGTGAAATTGCCATTTTTTTTCGGGAAGAAAAACTTTGTAGGTTTCTAGTGGTAAATATATTTTACAGTTCAGAAATTGAAATATTACCAAAAGTACTATTATTTTGTTAAAGCACAATCTTGTATTCCAAGAATATCTTACTATTTGTGTATAATATGCATTCATTTTTTAAACAAGTCAAGGGTATCGTTTTTATTTAATGTACTTAATGTTTTTACAGTATAGTCCACATGTAGAACATTTAATTTGCCAAACGAGTGTTTCAGTCGAGACCCCACAAGACTAAGATGTGATGTCTAGTGTGAATTCAATTCACAAGCTGAATAACCCTGAATGAATAGCAACTACAGCATTCCTTTGTCATTGTTCACTCTTGTTACTTGCACATGACTGATTTTGTGACTGGCCTTATGTCTGGTCTTGTGACTGGTCTTATGGTCCTCTCTACACAACACTGCTTCCGGCCATTTCTCTTTACTACCAACCGTCAGAAAGATTCCAAATCTGACACTGTCCATTACCAAATTATACACAAACAGGGTTATAAATGTAAACAGGAAATCAAATAGTGTTTTACTTGCACAGCATTTCCTAAACTAAAAGAAGATTATGAAGCAGGGGATACCACATGAATTGTGCCTTATGCCCACTTTGCATAGAATTTACTTTTCTAACCCTAACCATGCTGAACCCAACGAGGTTAAGCAGGATTTCAATGGGTCCCTAAGGGGTTAGGGATATGCATGTATCAAAAACTCGTAGCTCTTGTCTTGGCTAGTTTTACATTTCATTGCCTCATTTTAATTCAGCTGGTCTGATTAATCTTTTCTCTCTTTTACAATTGCATGCACTGCGCAACCAGACTCTTTAAGAACCCATCGCCTATTTTTTTTTATGGAATCAGTGTGGGTACGAATACCAAAGCTATTTCGGCCAGAGTGATGGGTGTTTGAAACATGAAATGCATGGAGAAACTCTGCAGGAATTGTCAAAGATTTCACCATCGTTACAATGGAAATCTCTACAAATTGTCCAAAACTCTTACGGCCAGGAGACTGTGAAAATGATTTATATAAAGTATGAAAATTGTTGAGAATATATTTGATGTTCTAAGGACAAGAGCGATGCAGTGCTGGACAACTGTTGCCCACTCTTCTTAAGTACATTCTCCTGGGTTTGTGATTTTCAAACAGTTCTCGGGAAAACCTTTCTACTATTTTGACAGTAAAGGGCCCTGCACAGGTTAACATAAACAAGTTGCTATCACCTCTGTTTTGTTGACGTAGATATGTGTGAAAACTCCTACATCCTAGCTTCACAATGTTGGAGCAGTAACAGGCTTTTAGTATTCGTTGGTAAAGAAATTACTTGAAGGACATTTTGACACCTACCCTGCATGATCTGCTGCGAGTGCTGTAATCATGATTTCTCTTGGGGGGGGTGATTCTAATGGCCACAGGACCACTGACAGGTCAGCCTCTCACAGTTTTTACAGTGTTGGGTTGGCAGATATAGGGGATGAATTTCACAGTCTGCATAATTCTATCAGATCCAAATACTCGTTAGTATATGTAAGTATAGTATGCTCATATATATATACTAACAAGTATTTGGATCTAATACTAATACTTACTAATATTCATTATATACTAATGAATATTAGTAGATATTTCATTAGTTTAGATTGAATGTATTAGATTTTTTTTTAAATGCCTCAAGGACCACTGCAATTTAAGATTAAGGATCATCGGATTTTGTAATTTGGAAAGTAAAGCATAAAAAGATCAGGTATGAAGCAACGGTAAGTCAGTCTGCATGAATGTTAAAACTTAAATTGTACATAATTAATTGTATTTGGTTTTCTTAAGTATCTTATCACAGCTACATCACGTATTCAGAAATTGTTATTTCAGTTTACTGTTTTATGAATTTCAGGTTAATAAATATTTTACACCAAAGTGATCTGTCAATGGCTGGTGTGCCACCATGCGAAGTATTTGATAAAGTTATTTCAACTATGACGACAACAACAAAAAAGGAAACGAAGTATCACACATATAACTGTTAGGAGGGGAACATTTAAAAACCAAAAACCCTTTCTACTGAGCTATTTTTAACTAATAGGATTTATCTCTGCTATTGCACAAAATCTAACATAAAATTGCTGTCGTCAAAAACACTACAGAACACAAAGCCTGACGCTGGGCACGGTGAACGCAGACAGTTAAACTCCCCTTAACCTCCATGCATTAAGGTGCACAGCCTACGAAACCAACCTGCCGATGTCAATGCATGGACTTGAGAAGTTCCCCAAGCTGTTCCAGTTTAGCCTTCCTCCGATGCAGGTAGACCTGTGTCTCCCACAGCATCTTGAGGAGTGTCTTGTCCTTGTTCTCATCCAGAGGGATGTCGGCGCTCAGCGGGGGGCTGAAGCGGTAGAATGGGGCGCCAATCGTGTTGCACCAGGAGCGGGCGCGGTCCAAAGTGCGCCCTCGTGCATCGGTTACCTACAAAGAATGGCACCGATGTTAGTTTAGAATTCAGAGGGCCATTTTTGAGTGAGTGATGAACTAACTGACAAATTCTCACAACCTCTGCAGGAACATTTCACACTGACATATAAAGCCAGTTCTGCAGACTTGCACGATGCCAACAGTAAATCAACACTTGCAAACGTTCCTAAACTTTACACGAAAGAAATGGATCCAGCTACCCTAGCTTCTATCTTAGATTTAAGCTGTCATCCCCAAAACACTGAAAAACATTCAGAAACCTGAACACAGCATGTGAGGTTCCATATAAATCACCATGGTTCTGTGTTTGACAAGTTACAGCTCACAAACTGTTCCTAGTGCTCTTTTTGTCCCATTCTGTTGATAGATGAGCGTATTACTAAAGCTGGGCACTTTTCATGTGTTCTGCGAAAGAGTAACATGCATGGCATAAACTTCGGCTCAACCAAATTTTCATTCTAAGAAACTTCCTACTATACCCATGAACTTGCATCTCCAGTCTCTCCGGTTCGTAAATGATTTTCAAGCTCCCGTTGGAGGAACACTCAAGTTGTGTGTTAATTTCTGTTTCCATGGTCCAATGTACCCCTACGTGCAGTGGGCATGGCGTCACACTTATGACCCGGGTACTGAGCACTTGTAGCAATCAATCAAAGCTGGACAAATATCCAACAATTAGGACATCAAACCAAGACGTTCCACTCACCAGATCAATGAATATTTCCCCGAGATTTGCTGCAGCTCGGGCGGCGTTTACCATGCCCAGCACACCGGACGGCTTGACGATGTGCATACTTCGCATGGGCTTGATTGGAACACAACCAGTTCCCACAGAGACTACGACTCCAACCTCACGTTTTGATTCACCCTGTGAAATTAAAGATGGACACAGTGATTTTTATCCTATCGGCAGGATACATGTAACTGAGAAATCATGCAAAATTTGGAGGATTCTGAGAAATTTCTTCTTCAGTCAACAATTATGCCCAAGTTAAAAGTTTTTGCATTTTCATGCGTCCATTTTGCATTATTTGTAAATTGAAATATTTCTTTCACAAAACCCATTTGTTCCAAAGCTAACATAAAAAAAACATAACGCAGCATGTAATGGAACTGTAAGGCTTGGGCATAAAATGCTCTTTTGTGCATGTACCTGTACACATGCATGGGACAAATAGAATCAAGTGGTCCTTACCCACCTCCTGCCGGGGATTCCGGATCCGGACATGTATGCTTTATATTCGTGGTCGGGGTCTCCGAACTCGGACAAGGGGAACAGGGCCTTGTAACAAAAGACCGTACTTGGAACAAAAGACCACGCTGCTGGGCATTACCGACATTTTTTCACTCTGAAAAGTGGAGATAATCCAGCCTTGTTTTGAAACAGTATACCACGGTTTGAGGCATTTAGAGTGAGTGGATTACCACAGGGAACAAAAGCACTCCACCACCGCAGCGGTGAGCCACACAGCACAACTGCATGCTAATCTGGCCCCTATTGAAACGACGTCAGCAGCGCACTGAGCCAGGATCGTGAACAAAAGAAAGTTATATAACAACGCACAATCTGGGCTCTTTTTACAAGGCTGCAGGCCTGGCTGAAATACTCAGGCATCAATAGATATTGTCTGTCAGGCGAGAGTGGACACCAGACAGTCCTTCACGTGTTTGTAAGTGTCCAGTAAATGAAGACAGAAATTTTTAAAGAATTTTGAAACCAGAAAAAAATGATAAATATCCCAGCCCAGCATCATCAGCATTGATAACTGTCCTGGCAGGAAGTGGTTAAACCACTTCCTGCTGGGTGAAATTTGTATATGCGGGATGTGTTGAAGGGCGATTTTCAAGATTTTCCATTTTCAAAATTCTCCGACAATTCATAACTTCCCTTACTGGATGTTTACAACCAAAGAAATGACCGTCTGGTGCCTACTCTAATCTGACAGGCAACCTCCCTCGACACCCAAGTATTGCAGCCAGGTCTGCCGCCCAGTAAAAAAAGCCCAGATTGTGCAGTGTTGGGTTATTTCCTTTGTTCCCAAAATTGGCCCAGTGCTTTGCTGAATGGCAGTGGTGTCTTTTCAAATGCAGCCAGCGTGCAGCGATACTGTGTCGCTCATCGCTGGAGTGCTCGAGTACTTTTGTCCCCGCAGATAATCCACATCTCCCGAATGCCGCAAACAGTGGTACACTGTTTCAAAACAATGATGGATTACCTCCGCTAATGACAACTGAAAAATGATGGCAATTCCTAACAGCTTGGTCTTTAGTTCAGAATACGGTCTTACAAAGCCCAGCTGTTTTGTCCAATTTTGGGCACCCCAGCTGTACATATAAAGCCAACATCTCTGGTACCAGGCACCCCGGAGGCAAGTGGTTAATATCACCACTCACAAGCTTCGTTGATGTGATTCTACTGCAATAGGTCAATACCATACTGTTCCTGAATGGAGAATGTAATAGAATTTTGAAACCTCATAACTTGTGCAGCATTCAGTCAACACCTGCACACCAAGCTTGCATATATGCACATTTAACCCCTGGACTTTTTTCTGAAAGCTGACTCCGAGAATTCCAGCCTCGCTTGAGCACGAAGGCCACCTGCCAAACCGCAAATTCTCGGTTTGTGGCTCTGCGTGCTCTGCACGCTTTGATTTACACAGTGAAAAGGCTCATTTTTCGGTGGCATGCGGCTCTACTCAAGCTTCCACATTCCTGTTGCCTCTTTTCAAAGTGGGGACTATTGTGAAGCTGGTGATTATGATGCAAAATCGGCCTTTCCATTTCTTGGCAACACACAAAGGCCAATCACCATATATACAAGAGCCAGGGTCTGCCTTCTTTCACCGTGTTCGCTCGAGCATGGGCCGAGAATAATAGCTAAAAAGCAGGCTGAGGGATCTCAATTTTTACAGCGGCTCTTACCGCTTCCCGGTGAGAAGGGGTCAGCAGGCCAACGTACTTATGATGTCTCACTTTCCTATGGAGCCAGTAGGGGCCCACTACACTGCCCATCAACTCGACAAAAACGATTGAAATGCAATGATTATGACACCTTGAAACCTCCGTCCATGCTAGGATCGAGCCAAATGCATACCTTCATTTGCCTGTCCATGTAGTACTCTTGCAGCTCGGTCAACACATCCAGGGTGGGATTGTTTGCGATCAATCCGCCGTCCAGGAAACAGCCCATGGGTTGGAAGTAGGTTGGGGCTGCACCGCTGCCTCGAGCAGCTTTCCAAATCAGTTGATCTGATAACGCAAATCGAGAAAATTTTAACACAAAGAAATAAGCAAATATTCAATAAACTACACCTAACAACAAAGACGACCCGAGTAACATTGCCTTTGGGAATTTCTTGGCACATATCAATGTTGCCTGTGACAGGTTTCCAACCATTTTGACTCAGCAATAAAAAAAGAAAACATTTCAATATCTTCTCCATTTCTACAACATTCAGCCTTCTCAGCCTGAGTCTACAGTCTAGGGATTCCAATGTTAACACAAAGAAACACCTCCAGAAAATCCACTGCTACATTCTGGTCCATTCCGCAGGGCTCTTATTTCAGCTGCCTTGCCGTTTGTTGCATTCAGCTCAGTTTATTGCATTCAACCATCCCCTGACAACAGACAGCGCATCTTCTCTGAAACGTTGAGTGCCCTCAGGTTTCTTTTCAGAACCGCACACTCCATAAAGAGAGACATCCTTGCATGGTGCAACCGCAAACTCTTTTTCTCAACTTAGCACTAAACTATGTGAGATTTTGAGGCACAAAGAGAAAATCTGATGATGAAGCATTTTCAGACAAGTATGAGAAATGCTTCATTAACTTTTCACTGCATCTGTCACCTTCAATTTGTCACCAAAAATCGATATCCCACAAACGGAATGGTCTAGCAGGGAGAACAGCCATCTTGGCCTATATTTCCTACAAGAATGGGACTACTAGAGTCTCACCGTGATACACAGGCGGCGAGACGAAGCTGTCTTCATTGTAGACAACATGTGCCGAGGATGAGCTAGCTGGCGGTCTATAGTTGCGGAAAATGTGAAGAGGGGGTGGTGTGCGGTCCCCAAGGGTAGTCATCACCAAAACCCTGCAGAAAAAGGTACAAGTATCAGACTATTTCAGCGTACAAGTAATGGGTATCTTACATGCACATGCAAGCAACATACTTCACGTTAGTATACTATTTTATCAGTTGGGTAATTCTTGATGACTACTTTTTGAACTAATGTAATGGGGCTGGTTGAATCGCAAGGTTCAAATATCAAGTATAGCAGTGAACAGCATGTATTAACCACTTCATACCGAGGTACCCAGTTTTGGGGACACAGGCTTTACACACGAAGCCGGAGCAAAAGATCTGGGCCTTGTAACAAAAGACAGTACTCGGAACAAAAGACTGCGCTGATGGGAATTGCCAAAATTTTTTCAGTTGTCAATAGTGGAGGAAATCTGTCATTGTTTTTAAAGGTTATAACACTGTTTGTGGCATTCAGCGTGAACGGATTACCACCGGGGACAAAAGCGCTCCAGTGATGAGCGATACAATACCGCGGCACGCTAATCTGCCCCTATTGAAAAGACGTTGGCAGTACTGTGCCAGTTTCGGGAACCAAAGAAAATTATGTAACACCACACAATCTGGGCTTTTTTTACAAGGCGGCAGGCCTGGTTGAAATACCCCGGCGTCAATAAATGTTGTCTGTCAGATTAGAGTAGCTGCCAGAAAGTCATTCGTGTAGGTGTAAACGTCCAGTAAATGAAGTGACAAATTTTTAAAGAATTAGGAAAACATAAAAAAATGAAAAGTCATGCGGCCCAGCAGAATCAACGTGGATATATGGGCCCGGCGCAAAGTGGTTAAACCAAGATTGCAGGCTTTCGTGATGGCACTGACTACAAGTAAACAAGTGCCAGACTAGAGCTAACAGTAGTTTTGGCTATAGCTGAGGCTTAGTGCCATATGCAAGCTCCTGTGGTGAGCCGCAGCCAGAGATCTGCAATTTATAAACAAATATCAAGGAATGTGCACTGTAATTTTGCTTTGTTCATTGATTTTCCTCTACATGTTTGTTCCTGCTAAAATATGTACATGAAAGCATACCTGCTGGTAATAGTACTCAAGTGTAAGGGAACATTTCAGAATTACAGAAGGCAGTATTTACTGCAGTACTGCCGTTTTTTTGGGGTACCAGCATTAAGCCCTTTTGGGTAACTAGTGTGGTGCTGCTAAAAAAACCAGCAGTACCGCAGTAAATACCGCCTTCAACAATTATGAAACACTCCCTAATGTTGCTTTTCCTAACCCACGTATTTTGTTGGTATAATTCTGTTTCGTCAATTTATGTTTGTTAATCTCTCCCCATCCTGCCTTTTAAGTGGTTTTTCCCTTATTGCAAGCGCATTCAGATTTTTTGTGTCTTCTTTTAATTTTACCTCGTAATTTTATGATGTCCCTTTCGAATGAATGATACTGAATGAATAATCATAGAAAAAGGTCTTTAATGACAGCTCTGTGGACAAGACAAGCAAGTCTCTGTGTCTCTTTACTTGTGTTTGGTGATAGAATCCATTTTGGTGTCCGCTCCAAATATGTGCTTGAGGAAGTTCTCCAAGGGCTCCGAGGGGTAAGGCCGTGACCCGATGAATACGTCGTTCTTCAGGCCAAAGTAGAGACTGCGTGCCTCCTTCACAGAATAGCCTAACCACAACCAATATCAGCAACATATCAGGAATTTTATGACCTGTCCTGTGGCATTAACTTTGCTGGAGAAACGTTTGCATGTGCTTACTGTTGTATAGCCTCAAATTGGCATGTTTTCAATGAAACCAAACACACACAACAAAAAGCAAGCACTCAAGAAAAACTGGACGAGAAAGAGAACGTATTAAGACCAGTCACAATACCCACAACCAAACATCAAATGCATAAAGCAGATGAAAACTCAGGCATGCAACTTTAACTATAAACAAGGAAATTCCAATCCTTACAAGACTTTATACAGTGTTTTTAAATTTTCAATGGCACGGGTTGAAGTGAAAAACAAGGAATTAGCAGATCCAAGGAAAAGTTGCGTGCCTGAAAACTCCATTTAAGGACAGGAGGTGCTAGGTAGAAAAATGAGGGGCACTTACCGACTGCCAAAGCCAGGGCTAGAATAGGGGCACCTACCGACTGCCAAAGCCAGGGCTAGAATGGGGGCACCTACGACTGCCAAAAGCCAGGGCTAGAATAGGGGCACCTACAACTGCCAAAGCCAGGGCTAGAATGGGGGCACCTACCGACTGCCAAAGCCAGGGCTAGAATGGGGGCACCTACGACTGCCAAAAGCCAGGGCTAGAATGGGGGCACCTACCGACTGCCAAAGCCAGGGCTAGAATGGGGGCACCTACAACTGCCAAAGCCAGGGCTAGAATGGGGGCACCTACGACTGCCAAAAGCCAGGGCTAGAATAGGGGCACCTACAACTGCCAAAGCCAGGGCTAGAATGGGGGCACCTACCGACTGCCAAAGCCAGGGCTAGAATGGGGGCACCTACCGACTGCCAAAGCCAGGGCTAGAATGGGGGCACCTACCGACTGCCAAAAGCCAGGGCT
The DNA here is from genome assembly GCF_054643075.1 of Acanthaster planci. NCBI lineage: Eukaryota > Metazoa > Echinodermata > Asteroidea > Valvatida > Acanthasteridae > Acanthaster > Acanthaster planci. The sequence goes on along the minus strand of NC_141783.1, from coordinate 19,850,351 downwards.
AGAATGGGGGCACCTACCGACTGCCAAAGCCAGGGCTAGAATAGGGGCACCTACCGACTGCCAAAGCCAGAGTTAGAATAGGGGCACCTACCGACTGCCAAAGCCAGGGCTAGAATGGGGGCACCTACCGACTGCCAAAGCCAGAGTTAGAATAGGGGCACCTACCGACTGCCAAAGCCAGGGCTAGAATAGGGGCACCTACCGACTGCCAAAGCCAGAGTTAGAATAGGGGCACCTACGGACTGCCAAAGCCAGGGCTAGAATAGGGGCACCTACCGACTGCCAAAGCCAGGGCTAGAATACCCCCAGTGCTTGTGCCAGCGATCCAATCAAACATTTCTGCAATAGGCATACCGGCAGCTTCCTCGACGGCCTGCAAACGGTGCAGATGGAAAAAAGACAGCTCTAAAATAATTTGCCAACTTCAGGGTGTTTTATTCAACATTACACTCAAAAAAGGAAGGCTTCATAGGTGTTAGTTTGTTACCATGATCCTTGCAAAGTCCAAGTTTCAGAAAAAGTCCAATGAAGAAACAGCGCTTGAAGTTAAACTTACTACCCCGGTATCATAGAACAGGATTCCCTGTGAAAATCCTTTCCAGTGGGTGTCGATGTGTTACCCATGGAATCACCTATTTGCATAATATTTCTCTTAACCGTTTCCTACTTTTCCCGACATCAATCATGAGACTAAGCCTTCTGGCCCATAACCTTTATCATATTTTTGCATCCCCTAAATTAGAATTAAACACGTCTTTAAGGTGCTCCAACTTACTATCAATATCTGTGTCAATATGAGGCCTCTTATTCCTCCACCGTCTAAGCTCAGAACATTGTCACTGTGTCTTGGGGATGCACTGCTATCTATCTCATCGGTTGTCATGGAAACCTTCTGCCTGGTAGCCATCATGCCGATGCACACATTCAAGAAATCATCATAAGCTGTGTAAAAACAGCATGTTTAAGCAAAATTATATGAAAGTGACAAACTTCCGAATAAGTTGTCTTGCAGAGTTAGAAGTCATTACTGCAGAGGTGTCATGCCCATGGACAAGTGAAACGCACGCCATTACATGTCTCTTTTGACTAATAGTACGCCCTAACTTAACGAATATGCTCGCATGTCAAGTTTAAGAATGTGTGTGCCAATATCACGCCACCACATATATGATGTCTCCTCCTTCATGAGCAAATTGGAGTGCATCGTTAGCCAACTTCACTACGTATCTAGGCAGTGAAAACGATATGCGCACGTCCAGCTGTGTTACCTTTAAAAGGGTAAACGTGACTCCAATTTTACAGGATAAGCCACACACACCTTTATTGCCCTCTGACTGGGCAACCTCAATGGATGTGGGTGGGTTACCATCATACGTCCCATCCGCCTTGCACCCAGCGCTGCACCCTTTCATACCCGCCGGACACCGCCGTGCCCCTACCAGGTGCAGTGCACTGATGACGTTATTGGAGGAGCCCACAATGCCCCCCAGGGAAGACAACAGCAGGGTGGCGGCTACGTGGCGTGGGGATTCCCCCTTTCTGTTCACTGCATTGACGTCAGCCCCAAATACAATCAGTGCATACACCATGTCTAGGTCGTTCGTCTGCAAAGCAGAAAACACGTAGAACTGAATTAAAGACATTTAACCAATGAGTATTTCACAAATATGAATTATACATGTAAGTAATGCATTAGTCATGCATTTGAAATCGGGAATTATTCTTTAATCGTAACTGGTGAATTTCTACATCCAGAAATCCTTATCAAATCCTTTGCATCTATCATGGACTTGTTCCAACAGAGTTATAAAAGCAAGTTATACCAAGAACTTTCATTATTCACCAGGTGGATTTTGAATTAACGAATCTACTGTACTCAACGGAATTCACCTAAGGCCAGCATTCTCTTTATTGGAATAAGAACATAGCATGAAAGTTTGCAGGGTTGGAGGACGGGAAATTTTGTTTTTATAAAACTCAACCGTTTGAGTGACCCTCATCTACGACACCTCATATCAAGCCAATTACTTCGTCTTTTATGCATCCTCTGAATCATTGCTCCTACCCGGACAGCTTGATGCAATGGAGTGTCTCCTTCAGGCAGGGAGGCATTAACATCCGCCCCAGCACATAGCAGTGACACCACGCATCCAAGCCTCTGATGCTGAACCATGACCTGAAGAGGAGTGTGACCAGTCTTGCTCCTCAAGTTGACGTCAAAGGTCCCCCGTCTCTCGATCACCAGCTTGATGAACACCGGGGATTTGGCATAATGTAATGCAGAGCCTCCGTATTTCACACACAGCATCATGTCAGGCTGCATGTCGGGGGCTTGTAGAAAAGCCTCAGCGGCCCTGACACAGGCACAAAAAATTAATTTCATCACGAATCGTACAAAAAACCTCTACTTCTTCTGGATTTAGTCTGTGAATAAAGATGAGCACTTTACCACACAATGGCATTTGTCTTGGGTATTTGTCTTGACACCAAGTCCCCCCCCCGACAGTGACAAAAAAAGAAAAGTATCAGATCCGTCACTGGACCTACATGATGACAATGCAGATTTTGTAACATTCAGATGAAAATTGGTCCGGTGCACTTTGTGGCATTCATATGCAAACCACTATTCACATGTACAACATACTAGGTCCTGGATCAGTCACAGATTTGGGGGGATTTTAGGGTTTTCAAGGGAAAACGCCCCTTGAGTTTTTGGATTGACTGACCTGCTGTGCTGATGTTTGAAGGCATAGTGTACGGGATAGCCAACCGAGTCTGTCACATTGACTGATGCACCTAGAGCCACCAGCCCTGCAGCGGTGTCCAGGTGAGCCTGCTGACATGCTATCTGCAGGGCTGTCAAACCATGGATGTTGCACCCGTTGATGGCGCTGACATCTTCTGCCAAAAGCTGCAGTTTTACAACATAAGGAATGCAGTCACCGTATAATTTTTTCCCACCACAAAAAATGAATATTACTTGCATCGTTAAAACCTGCAGGCTAGGATAACAGATATCACTTTGTACATTCAGTGAGCTAGGTAACAAACATAAACCAATTTTTTTAAACATTGAATAACATGGGAAACTGGTTGTCTTACAAGCAAGTCTGTTTCCTCACTTACTTATAAATGTTGACAAAATTAACTGAGTTTCCTCTATTATGATTACAGTGGAACGCCACTATAACGAACGAGACGGGGTCCACGCTAAAGGTTCAGTACTGCAGTCATTCGTTATAGCGAATTTAACTGCCGGATGTTTCATTGCCATGTTGAATAGCGCCCTCTCTTGTCTAACTGAAGTGCACCCTCTTGTGATACCTTGGTTCACTGTTTTCGTGATGTTTTGCCGTTGCATTCAAGTTTAAGGTTTCTAGAAATGTATCTGTTAATTATTTTTGTTTTTTATTTAAACTTGAGTCAAAAAATTGATATCAAGTTTATCCTAAAAGTCGTGAAACTACCACTCACGATCGATCTACGATGCATGCTGTGGCGAACCTCGGTTAATTTGTGTATCAGCGTCGCTCTCTGTAGACTATTGTTAGTGCAATGCAACAGTGCGCGTGTGTGCCGTTTTCTTCCGCACCCGATCATGTGGAGTTTGCAAAACCAGTGTCTATTTAATACCGTTGACAACTAGAGGCTTTCCCTTCTAATCTTTGGGGGCATAATGGCCCCTAGTCACTTTCCGACATAAAAAAACACCGACTGTTTATCATGTTGACGTTCGGGAATTACAAACGGCAACTGATAAGCATTCGGTAGGTCCTGTGCACAAATTAATGGGAGCAAGGACGATTTTCGATACAGCCGAATGTTAGGTATAATGGTATTCGGTATAGCCGCGTTCCATTGTACCAGAAATCAACCTCTGAGTTTAATGCAAGCCTAGTGCTAAATGATGATAGGAGAAAGCCTAGTGCTAAATGATGATAGGAGAAAGTCTAGTGCTCAATGATGATAGGAGAAAGTCTAGTGCTCAATGATGATAGGAGAAAGTCTAGTGCTCAATGCTGATAGGAGAAAGCCTAGTGCGCAATGATGATGGGAGAAAGTCTAGTGCTCAATGATGATGGGAGAAAGCCTAGTGCTCAATGATGATGGGAGAAAGCCTAGTGCTCAATGATGATAGGAGAAAGTCTAGTGCTCAATGATGATGGGAGAAAGCCTAGTGCTCAATGATGATAGGAGAAAGTCTAGTGCTCAATGATGATGGGAGAAAGCCTAGTGCTCAATGATGATAGGAGAAAGCCTAGTGCTAAATGATGATAGGAGAAAGCCTAGTGCTAAATGATGATGGGAGAAAGTCTAGTGCTCAATGATGATAGGAGAAAGCCTAGTGCTAAATGATGATAGGAGAAAGCCTAGTGCTAAATGATGATGGGAGAAAGTCTAGTGCTCAATGATGATAGGAGAAAGCCTAGTGCTAAATGATGATGGGAGAAAGTCTAGTGCTCAATGATGATGGGAGAAAGTCTAGTGCTCAATGCTGAAAGGAGAAAGTCTAGTGCTAAATGATGATGGGAGAAAGTCTAGTGCTAAATGATGATGGGAGAAAGTCTAGTGCTAAATGATGATGGGAGAAAGTCTAGTGCTAAATGATGATAGGAGAAAGTCTAGTGCTCAATGATGATGGGAGAAAGTCTAGTGCTAAATGATGATGGGAGAAAGTCTAGTGCTAAATGATGATGGGAGAAAGTCTAGTGCTAAATGATGATGGGAGAAAGTCTAGTGCTAAATGATGATGGGAGAAAGTCTAGTGCTAAATGATGATGGGAGAAAGTCTAGTGCTCAATGCTGATAGGAGAAAGTCTAGTGCTCAATGATGATGGGAGAAAGTCTAGTGCTCAATGATGATGGGAGAAAGCCTAGTGCTCAATGATGATAGGAGAAAGTCTAGTGCTCAATGATGATAGGAGAAAGCCTAGTGCTCAATGATAATGGGAGAAAGTCTAGTGCTAAATGATGATGGGAGAAAGCCTAGTGCTCAATGATGATAGGAGAAAGCCTAGTGCTCAATGATGATGGACTAAGTGCCACTGTGGAATGAGTCTTCAACAAACCTTTTGTGAGTTAAACTTGAATAAACCTGGCACAAAGCGTTCTTTGAATTTACGTGAGCATAACAATTTGAATTCTTCATACTAAAGATAAGAAACTTGTTGCTATACCTTGTGGTTCAGGGCAAGTTTGCGCTTCATGAACAATGACAAAAGAATGCTTTTATTGCAGTTCATTTGAATAACTTGTGAATTGGCTTAAGACTGAATGACTTGACGGATTTACAGGGACTTACAGGGACTTGTGACGGACTCAAAATACAACACTGGTTACATAGGAGACGCTTTGCACAAATACACTATTTTCAATAGATAAGAATAGCACAAAGGAACCAGTATATTGCAGAGAGAATGGTTGCTATGCAAAAGTTTGCCCAAAATCATGTGGTATAGCAACGGTGCCCGTAGTCTGGAAAATTCAAATTGTTATGTTTACGGGCAGTCTGATATTAAACTCAGTGCACCGGGTTTATTCAAATTTAACTCGCAAAAGGCTTATTTCAGACTACGGTGAAGTATGGATAGAGCTGCATGGACATGATTAAAACAAACCTGCAGAATTGGTGCGACGTCCCCCAGCAATCTGGCAGCATAGTGGAATACATTCTCGCCCTCAGCATCTGGGATGTTCAACTCTGCCCCACTGAGGATTAGAGCTTTCAGCATACTTGGGTTGTTCCACTTTACAGCAAGATGGGCAGGTGTTCTCTTCCCATCGCAGGCCTGACTGTTGATGTGCCTGAAGTCAAACACACATTTACAAGAAAACTTTGTTATCAGAAATCAATTTTTTTCCAGACAGCTGAATCCACCATAAGAACCTTTTGCCAAAAAAACAAAGGACCTTTCTCTGACTATATGACAAACAGTTACAATAATAATCATATTTACCATATTAAAACAAGATGCAAAAAATGGATACCAAATGTCCATGATTTTAACACAAAACAGGTTTTCTGGCCCCTACAACACACTCAACTGAATTCCATCTAATTGGCACACCACTCAAATGAGACGTTTCTTCTTCTCTAACATTTGATACTACATGTGTGGTTCTGATGCTTGTAATTTTAAAGACAGATTATATTCAAGTTTTTATACTTTGTCCACTTCTTTGTAAGATCACCGGAAGCAAACCTTGTACCAAACCTCAAGAAGTAACTAATGCTGAAGGGAAATATAAATATTGTAGCGAGCACGGCTGGAACATGCGCTGCGCGCGTGATCACCCCTTGTTTACCGTGGGTTGCCATGCAACTGGCGCGCGAACTGGTCGTGGTGCGGCGCGAAATAAGCTGTGTAAAACACTCTCTGGCTGGCTCTTGACGAAGCAAGACTGCTCTCACGTCTGTGTCCAACCTACAACGCCGCCCCCAAATTGGCTGAGAAAGTTGTAAGTTCCCAAGAAACAGAGACGCAATAAATCATTCAAACCCGTAGAATTGTGTGTTGGTAATTATTTCTTCAGTTATATGTGCCATCTCTGTCCTGTCCTGTATGTCTACAATCTTCACCGTACCTAATCCAGTGAAACCTTAGGCCGCGTCGAGCACGTTACAATATTTTCTATAAAAGACACAGAAATAGAACTATTTTACTAAAATCTTTGAGATTACAACTTTACGTTTCAATTGTTTCAATTAACCTTACATTCAATTTTGGTTTGCTATTTCTGTCAACATGTACATGTATGTTTAAAACCCTTTTTGCTTTTGCGCTTATGTGAGTTTGCATATTCATGAGCAAAACTGTGATGTAGTCTCAGAGTGCTTCACATTTATCCCAGCTCACTGGGCCATGGGATCAGTTTCCTGCAGCAGCTAGAGACCAGCACAGCTTGATCAGGTACCCATTATAATCAGGAGTGGAATGAAGCAAAGGAACAGAAGCATCATGGAACTTGTCGGGATCAAACCCACAAACCCTCACAGAGAGTTAAACATCACAGCCACTGGACTACAATACTCCACAAGCATATTAAATAAACCAAAACCTGCATCTTTAAACCATGTGACATACTGTCTAAAGAAGCCAAAATTCCAGGGATAAGATAAACAGGCTATAAATAGACTCCAACAGTTTGTGGAAACTTGCACGGAAATGATAACTTTTGTCGTTTAATGTCCACTGTACCTGCCCAGCTTAGGCCTAATTAGCCCCCTTTACTACATTGGCTTTACATGTGCACCCCAAATTTGTGCCAACTTCAGCAGGAAAACTGGGCCAACGTATCCTGGTTCATGGGTGTAACTTGCTAACAATGGTAAGAAAACTGAAATTTCGGCCAAGGTTAACAAGCTCTCAAGATTGACAGTCCCGGGCTCTAGTTGTAAGTGCATAAATGTGCATCACTGAATCATGAAATTGTTGCATAAAACTGTATCATGCTCACAAATCTTACTCTCTGATTTCCGGTGTGGATAGGCACTTCTCAAACTTGGCTGCCACGGCGTGGTGCGCATAGGACCAAGTGGGATTGGAGCGGGCACTGTTGGTGATCTTCTGCAAGATCTCTGCATTGAGCCAGTCGGCACTGCCCCTCCAGAAGGGATACAGTGTCTGGTGAAGCTTGCTGAACTCAGCGATGGTCTGGTCCCCTTCGCTGAGTCTGAACATGCTGAAGAATGTATAAAATAGCAGAAATATCTACTTCACTGAAGCAAACACTTAGATTTTCACTAAGAGTACCTGTGCTACATTAACATAGATTAAAACAATTAACCTTGAATTTACAGTGCAGCCTCCTGATTCATCCAGAAATATGGCATATTCTGCCGTTGTTTATTCCACAATTTGAAATTAAAAAATGTAATGTAAAATGCTTTATTTGTAGGGTAAAGTCTGGCGAGATCCTATACGACTCATCCAGCCGGAACTTATCTCTCGTTTTTAACAATGTGAAGTGACTAAGAATATGTCTATTCCCCTTGGTCAGGATGCAAGTCCATCGCAGGTCGCTGCCAGCATCCATTTCTACTCCGGGGTGGACTGAAGCAAGTTGGGGATGGAACTGCCTGCCCAAGGCTACAATCCACAGCCGACAGCTGGACTCCAACCCCTGATCCTCTGAAGTCGAGTCCCAAACCCAAACCACTCGGCAGTAACTCCTCCACTCTTTTCATCAGTAATCTCATTCTACTTGGGGTCTGTTAAGAAGTCTGTCTGTAATAAATTCTACAAAAACTGTAAAATCATCCATCAGGCTCACTAAACTCCTACCTGAACGATTTCACTCTGGCACCCTGCAAGTGCAAGAGACACTCATATTTCCTTCCTCTAACATCGTGTAGCAACTGCATACTGTCTAAGGTAGTGATGACCGGCCAATCCATGTACTTCTGGGCCGGGTGATCTACTTGGCGGACGGTGCGGGCGTAGGCGTCAGTGCTGGGAATGTTACTCAGCACATTGCTCACCATCTGATTGAATTCTCTGAAGAATGACATTGTGATGTTGTCTTGCTCATTTACCCTGCAGCAAAAACAAAGAACATGTAAGCCATGGGTTAAAGATTTGTAAACACATTGCTTAGAACCAGTAAAAACTTCAGATTTTCTTACCCAAAAAAGCCAGTGCAATTTATTTATGATGCCCATGAAATATGTAGAGGCTCAGCCATCAGTATTTTCATTCTTTTCCTATGGAGGACAAAAAGTAGCCATCTGCTTTTCTGCAATCAGAATGGTAGAACAGCAGATTTGATGTTCTGGTAACATGCAATTTCGACCTTTCTACTTTTCTGCCACCTCAAAAAAGCAGAACCAACATTGTTAGGTTATGCATTTTTCTGCTTCAAAAAAACCAGATTTTACTTTTTCTTCGTCAGCTGGCGGCCGAAAAGCAGCCATTTGCTTTTCTCCTTTCGAACAGGCAGAAATGAGGATCATATGTTTTGACAACAGTGAATTCTACTTTTTTGATACCAGAGAAGCAGATTTTACACAGGCAGCTGAAAAGTGGCCACCTGCTTTTCTGCCTTCCAAGGGTCATGATGGGGTTGTGAACCTCAGGTTATGACCATTTCCTAAATTCTTGGGGATTGAAGACGTACAAATTAATAATTACAACCACCCAATCTTTATAATGAAAGATTCAAATATTTTCCTTGGCGCGAGCAAGCTTTTGTGTCTATTGGATGATAGCTGTAAAAAAGTGTATTTCCTTTGAGATGCTGGTTTCACAGGGACACTGATACTGCCATATGGGATTGGTCCGCAGAAAACACGGTTAAGTATAGGTTTCTATACGTCCTCATTCCCCCAGAACGGAAACGGTCGTAACCTACAGGTTTATGACCCCATTCACTGTCCATTGAGGACTGAAAAGCAGAGGGCCACTTTGGGCCACCTATGTAAAATCTGCTTCTCCGGTATCACAAAAGCAGAAAAGTTGAATTCACGGTTGTCATCAAAACGTTCAATCCACTTTCCTGCTTGTTTGACAGGTAAAAAGCAGATGGCCACTTTTCGGCCGCCATCAAAAAGAGGAGAGGTAAAACTACTATTGTGGGAGCAAAAAAGTGGAAAAATGCATTACACTAAAATGGTCATTCTGCTTTTGAGGTAGCAGAAAAGTAAAAACGTCAAAAATTGCGTGTTACAAAGACGTAAAATCTGCCTTTCTACTTTTCTGATAGAAGAAAAGCAGATGGCCACTTTTCGTCCTCCGTGCTTGTACACAGGGTGTCAAGCTGAATCTGTGTAAGAGTTCTTTCCGAGTTTCTCTTAGGCCCTGCAACATTTTTTTCAAATTACCGCATGCGATCTCACACTTGGCAGGTGAAATGTCAAATTCCTATCTTTATCTCGTGAAAACTTAGGAGCACCTAGTCAGTGAAGGAGTGAAATTGGCCCGATATTGTTTTGATGTACACATAGCAGTGCACATTGGATCATAAACTAGTCCATTTTTAGAACTTATAAATTTACAATAGGCCATAACCATAAAAATTCATTCTGAAAAATCTGCATCTGCGTCCATGTTGATCCTCGACGTGAGACGCACTACAATTTTCACTTTATCCCCTTTATTAAATGAGAGCCATGAATCACAAAAAAAAGAAAGTGAAAGTATCCTGCAATTTATTTGAGTTCACTCACATCGACTGATTGTGCCCAACAATTTCACCATACTACTGGTTCCAAGGTGACATTTGAAAAACAGATACATGCAGGCAAAACATACACTTCGTTCGTGTTCGTTTTTAATTGAGCTTTGAAAAGAGTGTTCAGTCACTTCAACAAGTCAGTGCTTGATGTGAGAATGAGATTTAAAAAAGACACTGTCACTGCACTGGTACTACTACAAGTGCCTACTACGCCCAACTGTAGAGTCTGTCCCAACTATAGTTGGAATGGGCTAGTCCCATGCTGTTCAGTGCAATCTTGACTCTTGATCTTGCATAAATTGTTTGTACTCTCTTCAGAGTAGATTTGCATTTGAATGACATCCATTCATAGACATGATAGGATAGTCAACTCAGGAGGGAGTAGATTCAAGATTGCACTGAACACTGCTAAATCAATAACATTACAGTTGGGTCAGCCCAGCTACTAGCACAGAGTGCAGTGCCATAGCATGTGCCAGGATAATTTCATTTCTGCTGGTAGGCCTAACTCATGCCAGTACTATATTACATTTCGATGTCAGGTATGTGTAATGACTGAGCGAAATGTGACATTCCGGATAAATTCTGTTGGTTGTGAGCAGCAAATCTTGGAGGCTGGCATGGTTGGGACATTTTTAGAAGAAAGTTGCTGACTATAGTCTTGATAGTTGGACAAACCCAGCTACAGCAGGGCGTGTAATATAGAATTGCTAGTGAATACTGTCGGTCATGTTGGTGGCACGGGCAGTGTCGGGGCATGCACAGCCGGGGTAACACCCATGATGCCGCGCCGGAGGAAGGAAAAGATGCACCAACACTGTCAACAGCTCGACAAGACAATCCGGAAATGATCAAATTTGCTGACACTGCAGTTTTCCTCACGGTGACTCAAGCTGTCTGGATAATAAACACAAAAATGCTTTGTCATTTAAAGGGAAAAGAACAACCTTTCCAAACAACAGAAAGTTCCACCGCGTAGTGGGCAGGCTCTGCATGTCTGGCACAGCACCAGCAGACTAGACGACTAGACGGCGGCAAGCGCGCGGTGCATGCTTGTGCTGTAATGAAATTTCCCACAGAGTCACCTGGTACCTCAAGTCCACCCATCTAATTTTCCATTTCATAACGAATTAGACAGGTACCAGAAGTTGCAGAAGCGAATGAGTCACCCTTGTACCCCGAGGCCATTACAGCAACATAGTTATGCGTAAGTGGTGGGTCCATACCTTGAGATCGAAATTGTATTAAAATACCATGATAAGTATATATACACGCCATTTACATGTATATTATACGTGTTGGTGTACCGTACGCCAAAACTAATTTTGATCAAAGTGTTATTTTTAAAAATTGTTTTACGCCCAAGAGCTCATAGGCCTATACACACTTTGGAGTTGAGTCACTGAAAGAGTTTGACGTTCCGTTGGTGTATGGGTAGTGAAGTTCCAACACACCGCACGGTTATTTTTTCGCGAAAAGCGGCGCAACAAAAGGTAGGCAAGCTGTTGCGTTCGACATGTTCGACGGCCGCCGCGTTCCCAGTGGTCCACGAACACTGACGTTCTGGGGGAAGTAGGCAGTGACAATATACCATAACTCGCGCTGGAAAGAGTTCCATATACAAAGTATACGGACGCCAGTAATTATTCCCTACAGTCAACTGGTCATGACAGTAACCTAGAAAGCAAAAACTTTTCCAGAAAAGTTCAATTTTAAGAGGGAAAATACCAAGTCATTTACTTTAGACAGTTAGAAAACGCTTAGACATGTTTTTTCAGACCAGTCTCAAAGGGTTTATGCCCGGGGTGTCAAGCAGTGTCCGCATATAATATGGAACTCTTTCCCATAATGAATATCACAGCTAATGGACATTGATGCTTTTATATGTTTCCATTCATCACAACAATTGTGCACTAGCAAATATGATAAATACACAGGGTGGGTGGTGCATGAAGGATACCTGGCAGACACATCAACGGCAGAAGCAAAAGCTTATCATGATTTTGTGTTTTGTTTTGCCCTGTTTGTTTTGACAGTTGACAGTGATCAGCAATCAGGGAATCACTGCTTTAATATTGTTGAAGTGGGCCTACCCTAATGCGGTGCAGCCCAAACATGACAAACTGATATTTTGCTTCCAGTAGATTTGCATGAGCAATAACCAATACTTTAGTTTTACCTAAGATGTTACTGTAAGTGAAATGTTGTTGCCCTCAGCATTCCCACTCATGAATCTTGAATTTACTTACCCACTTCAAAGTTGCAATGATAATTTTTTTTGGAAAGTGCACAATGCACTCTTTTATAACAATCATAATATGCCCAAAAATAAGAGTGCAATTTTCTTAGAAACTTGTAGTTGGGTACATGTGTATGAGTGGAGGTTTATTTTCAGAAACAAACATAATTACAAGAGGATATTATTGCCACCCTTACCATGAAAAGCTTCAAATCTCATAGTAATGATTAATCAGAATTTGACAGCATTGGCATGTTCAAAGAAATAAGGATTTTCTAAGATTTGTCCAAGTGCATGACATTACAGAACAGGCAGCTGAATTTGTGCCCAATTTCCGGATGCCGCCATTTTTAATTTCAAACTAAAGTTCACGACACCGTAATTGTTCTCAAAGTTTCAACAGCATTTTTAATTTGTTATGAGACAGAGGTTCGGCAATGCTGCATGAGGAAATTTGGGGAAAACATCACATTGAACTGCATTAGGGCAATCCACTCTTCATGCTGTATTCCATAATTTCCCTCTTTAGTCAAGTCCCAAGATTCTTTACATAAATTTTCAGACCTGCTGGTTCTCAACTCTATGTATCAAATTTTTGAATTATTTACTCTATAGGTCTCTACTTCTAGAGCAGGAAGGGCAGACAAACACACTTCTCTGCTGTGGTGTGGTGAAAATTAAGGGCAGAGGTCATCATGGTGAGGAAGGCAGGACCTACCAATGTTATCAAGGTAAAATGGAGTCCAGTAATCAATAACATTGCTTTTTTTATATTTTTTCCCCTTATCCTTTCAAAAATTAGATGAATGCTTTTAACCATCCTCGTTGATGATGACTCTGTGAGTTCCAATGCATTTATTCAGGCATCTTGATAAATTTAGCATTCTGACCAGGGTTAAGAGAAGTGTGTATAATACTAAAAGGTTTCCATTCTAATTCAGGTATTCCTACAGTAGGTCAGTCAGTCAGTCAGAGAGACAGGGTTATTATCTTTACAACCAATTTTATTTCACCAGGATATATTGTCAGTTACCAAAGTACCATTTTCCATTTGGCCATATATAGGCCTGTTGATTCGGGATCGCAATCAGTGATCTGACGCTGGTTCACTGACACCAGCCAGCCTAATGGATAGAGCGAACCAGCTTTGGGATCACCGATCGAGATCCAGATGTGTGTGAAACAAACAGGCCCTTTGAGTAACAAGTCAGTGGTTTGTAGAGAAATCTCTTTTCGAAGTTCTAATCATTTTGGCAAAAGGTAACCTAACATTTGAGGTTGCACTGTGAGTTTCATTCTATTGTTTTTTTGTTCTTTTCTGCTGTCTAGGTGAAGCAGGAGCCTGTGGATCCCCAAGACGCCATCATCAATGATTACGACCTGGTGACATTTTCGGTTCGGGAGCTGAACCGGCGGCTGCGCGGTCTGAGCAAGGAGCAGGTGGTCCTGCTGAAGCAGCGGCGACGGACCCTAAAGAACCGGGGCTACGCGGCCAACTGCCGGGAGAAGCGTGTGACACAGAAGGAGACGCTAGAGGAGGAGCAGACGCGGCTGCACGACGAGGTGCGAGCGCTGAGCCACCAGAACCAGCTCCAGCGGCAAAAGCTGGAGGAGGTCCAGTCCAAGTACCAGTCCTTGCTAAAGTTTGCTGAGAAGGCCAGCCTGCAGGTGAAGGTAGTGACCAGCCTGCCCGTCACAGCTGCAACGAGCACTCCCAGCTCCAGCCAGATGGAGAGCCCATCACCAGTGGCCCAGACGAGCCAGCCTTCCACCTCCAAAACCAAAACTGAGCATTAGCCCTCAAGAGAAGTCAAGGTACCATACTGGCCTGACGTAACATTATATCCATGTGGGCATATTTATACTGTACAATGTAGGTATCTTTACAAGAGTATTTCTCATTATTTTGGAAAAGTAATGAGGAAGCATTTGGAGCATTTTAAAACTCAGAACATTTCATTCGGAGCTAAGTGCATTATGGGAGGGATCCAATATGTTTCCAGGTTAATGCTCCGTTCAGGAATTATATCTAAACCCTCTTCTTGTTAGGCATAAAATTCCAACAACTTGGATGCCCTGTTTTTCAATTCAGGCAACTTTGAACACACAAATTTTGAACGTGAGCTGGCTTCTGGGATAAGGAATGAAACAGCTGCCCAGCTGGGAAAATGAACAACTCACAGTGGCAAGTAAACAACTTTTGGTCACATCACGAATTCTTTCATGTAGAGATTAATACTAAACCAGGTGGGTTTTGTAAGATAAATTGTGTACACAGGCAAAGGCCTTCTTGTATACATGGAAATATTATATGACTGTTGTGGAACAGTTGCATCTTAAAAACGTTAATAGCATACTGCACTTATTCAAAATGCATGGCAAAAAAACATAATGGCATGTTTTATGGTCAAGGGAATTTGTTTTATTTATTTCCATTACGTTAGCATATCCATTAACAACTGCAAGCATTTTGTAGATTGTGGTCACGAAACAAGTTACAAGGATGTATATGCAATATGAGCAGCTCAAATGTCAAAACCAATGCTGTTTACAAAAGTTTTGAACTTGATGTTTTGCATGTTAAAGTGACAGAAATGCACCCCATCATTCATATAAATATGTGCATGGCTTGCAAGCATAATCAAAGACCAGCTCAGGATATGACACCTAAGTTGAAGGCAAGGGACACCGTCAGTGTCCAAGTACACATTTATGCGTGTAACAGCTCATGAAAATAAATACCTGTTTAGTCACAAAGTCAGAACATGTTTTAAAATTTGGGATCCGCCAATAATTTCCCTCAACGGTTTATTTCATGTTTTTTTCAAACATATCTTTAGCCATGTTATGGTATTTTCCTCCTGTAAGAAGTCACAAAATACATGTATGAAGATTGCTGCACACATGGCACATTAAGCTTAAGATGGCAGACAGCCATCCAATGCTAGCCCTTTAAGACCAGCCATGTAGCGGGTCTTTAACCAATTGGAATGGTTAAACTATTTTACATACATACATTTATAAATGTAACTTAAAATACGCATAGCTCTGTGCGCCGACTTTTTTAAATGGAAGGTGAATGCTGACAAATTTATGCTTTATGCAAATCAAAGTGAATTTTACATGTATATCCGGAAATACTTGCAGCAGCTTTTTTGCAACTTTTTGCAAATTTGCCCCAACTTTGTGCATGCATTTTCGGCTGATTTGACAGATTATTTGTAGTACCACAATTAATGGTGTAATTTGATTGGTCTCAAATTCTAGGGTCCCAGCCCAGGAAGAACTTTGTTTCACACTGAAAGGATATACATGTATGCCAAGTGTCAATTGGGAGTGCTTAAAAAAGCACATTAAAAATGTCCCCCTTGGAATGCAGCGTTTTCCACTGGAAATAATTCACTTCCCGTCCTACTTGAGAACAGCCTATTTATTCAGGGACATAACAGGATAAGGACGCATTCCAATCTAGAATGCTTTGTTACCACCCAAAAGGACAGGTCAGGGCCAAATTTTCTTAAGCACAGAATTCTATGATTTTGAGAACCATTCTGTGCATAGAGCCCAAGCAAAGAACATAGTGTGGCACTCTGCTAGCACAGAGTCCCAAATAATGAGATGCACCACTATGCACAGAGCTGCTTAGTGGAAAATCTTGCTTTATGTGCAAAGCAGTAATTACCAGGGCTCCAGTCACAGGTATTAGTAGTACACATGCCACAATTTGTAAGCCGGCTACCCATTTTGGCCGAGAAATATTCTCCTTGCTAAGCAGTACAGTTCCACGGAAAATGCACCCATAGGCATCAACCAGAATTCCAGGCTAACCTGTGAAGTACGCTAACCAGTAGCACGGACCATTGCTTCCAAGTTAAGCACCAACCTGTCATGGTTGAAGGCAAAGGCACATAATTGGATACACTGCTTGTGGATGGAGTGCACAGCTTACTGATTTTAACATTGGAGACAAATTAGGTAATATTTGCTTAAACTTTGAAGGATTTTAAGCCTCTATGAGACTTTGGAAGCTTGTTCAATTGAGTTTAACAGTGTGGGCAAAGGAAGACATCTGATAATGTATTTTGCCATAGTAAGTAAAAATTCTTCTGTAATAGCCATGACATTTGGCCCTTATTGCATCAGTAACTTTCCATGATGAATACATGTATTACTACAGAAAATGAATGTATAGTCAAGGTTGCATGCTATTTTTGAGGGCAGGGTTTAGCTCATTAGTGTGTAATGTACATGTAGATTGTTTTCATTTGTCTAAAATGTTCAGGAATTGTCAGATACAAATTTATTCTCAGAGGAACTGTAAATATATATGGAGGATAGTGCATTGCTTGACTATTGTTTACAATCGTGGTAAAATCAACAACCATAATTGTGGGCGTCACCAGGTCAAGTTTTGGGAGGGGCAGGGCAGAGAGCCCATCAGCAGCAAACTGATAAACCATTAAGTTCTGAGGTGTTCAAGCATAAATGTACTAGTATCTCATCAAAAATCAGCATCTTTGTTACAGAGGATCATGCTTACATGTTCCTGTACTTGAAGTTGCACTGTTAACCCACTCCCGTGACTGCTGGCTATTTTTCCTGTGTGCCGGTGTGTTGTAATCAAGACCCTACAAGACCATCACAAGACTTCAAATCTCAACTCAAGTCACGTGCTGTTCAAATGAACTGCAATAGAAGCGTTGCTTTGTTGTTGTTCACCCTGTGATACTTGGGGTTGGTCTTGTTGTTTTTAATTGGTCTTGGATTGGTCTTGTGACTTGTCCTGTGACTGGTCACGTGACTGGTCACGATAGCACTGCTGTAGGAAGTCCATGCATGTACATTACAAAGAGTTTTTATCAATATATTTAATTTCAGCATCCTGGTCTAGCAATGAACTGACCCACTGTCTAGATTTTGCTTCCATCAGCTTCCTGAAGCTTTGATGTGAGACACCTGTCGATGAGGAATCGCTCAACCTATTTGCCACCTTCTATACAGAAATCACTTTCATGGGTTCTAAGAGTGGAAGATCATTCATATGTGTCCACGAGGTCAGCTGACTTGACAGCTGTGTCAGTGTCTGTAATCCAACTCATCTTTTATAAGCACTTTTGTGTACATGTACATGTCTTTATGTGAAGTGGATTTGTATCATAAGATGCCATATATTGAAGGAATCAGAAATTAAAGTAGAAAAGATACTTTAGTCTGCCTTTGTTCTATTTTATTGTTGGCTTTTGGAGTGTCAATTTTCAAAGTGAAGTACTAATAAGGGAAAACTATATTTATCAGTTAGAATATTTTTTGCCATACATTCACAGTAAGGACAAAATGGAGAAATACTGTGTGGGTTATTTGATTGCAACCAAGTTGTCCTGATTTCTTTGGTTTTGTATGGATACGTATCATTTTACCATTTTTTTGGGGGGGGGAGCAATAATTTGATTTACATGATTTGGGGGCTGCCAATGTTATATTTCATTTTGTTGATACATGCAGTTAAGTCACTAAGATCGTAACGAGTTGCTTTTCAAGCAACTTTGAACTTATGATGTATTCCATATTAACCCTAACCATCCCTCAATCCTTCCAAATCCTCTGGGTGGTTTTGGAGGATTTTGAAGGATTGAGGCTGCATGGCAAAATTGCATTGCTGACTGCAAAGGATGCATTGTCTCAAGGTTGTGGGTTAGACCTTGTGGTGTTTATGTTCAGCCATGCCTAAATTCACACTCACATTATACGTGAGATCCTCCATACTGCTCCGGGATACAATTCAAACTGCCTAAACATAGTGAGAGGAATTGGAAGAGGATTTTGAAGGATGTAGGCAGTGGGCACCCCTCCACAGAACATATTCAAGAAATATCGGAGGATTTTGAAGGATGTAGGCAGTGGGCACCCCTCCACAGAACATATTCAAGAAATATCGGAGGATTTTGAAGGATGTAGGCAGTGGGCACCCCTCCACAGAACATATTCAAGAAATATCGGAGAATTTTGGAGGATTGAGGCTGTACCCATTTTTTTCATGGGGGCATTTGGAGGATTTGAAGGTGTACCCTAGCCAAAAGGGCCTAGGTGGTTAGGGTTAACAAAGACTGTATAATAGGTGTGTGAGGCTATTCAAAAGTTTGGTTGAAGTGCACGTTGGGTCTCCAGTCCCCAATTTTTAATATTTTATTTGGCCTTTCCGTGGTACAAGCTTTAAATTTACATCTTGTGAAATTTTATCTACCTCCGGCATTTGGAAACAGACATCTTATGGACGTGGTATATTCCATCCCGCACTCCAAAGAAACATTTTGCACTTAATATCTTACTGATAGCTCTTTTCTATCAACAATTTCTCTTTTTTACCACACAAGTATCTCCGTTTCCAGCTTATTTCATGTCAATGTCAAGCTTAAAGCCCTCATCTTGCATGTGACTTTTTAGGCTTTTCCACGATCACAGTCCAGAGGCGTCGATTCCTCTGAATTGAGCGAGACCAAAGTCTGCCTTCACATAAATTGTCAATGTTTATTCCATCCGAAGGAAGAGATGCATTTTTCTCTTCTTCAGATCTTTACCTCGACACGTAGTTCCAAAGTACCCAGTTTGTTAGTATTTATAGAAAAAAAAATCATTATAGTGTGCAGTACTTAGCAAAACAAAGTGCAGCAAATTGATCAAATGTCTTTTCAGTTAATTTCCCAACACAGTTGTCGTACAGTTGTCGTATGCAAACCCAATCGTCTCAATCGTCTCATGTAACGTCCAAACTGACTTTTCATCTGCCTTGTGACTGAGTGAATGACAACCTTGGAGTATCCTTTAAACATAATTTCCTCCCCAAATCTCCATCACAATGTCATGCCTTGTTATTAAAACAAAAAGAAGTAAAAAGAATGACGCTGTCCATTTCAGACGTCCAATCGTGTGCACACATGCTGGTGTGTTTGTTGTAAGTACGGTGAAACTTGCTCCATCCAACAGAACTATGCAATGTCGACGTGCCAGGCCTGCTGAGTCCAGTGGAATATAAGGGCATCAAAGGACAATGCCCTTTGAATCAGATCTTCTATAGCGGCAATATGAGGGTCCTGCTGCATCCTACATAATCCACAGCAGTGGGTAAGGCCTTCAGAATCCAACATAACTCAACAACAGCAAATTGTTCAGTTTGCTGAATCCAAAACACTCCCACTAGATCACCAAGGTTTACCATTCACAGCTGAATCCAACAATCCTGCACAGCATACACGCCACCAGACTTGGCAAAGGTTACATGGGCCAGACGAGCTGGTCATCAATCACAGAATTACAATCCAGAAACAGCTGTGGCTGTGGTCAGCTGAAATCTCAACATGTCTTCCAAGAAAGCTTCAGTACTCAGGCGGATCCAAAATAAACAGCCGATACTCTTCTTTCTGTAAAAACAACAAAAAGGACTGGCATTTCAAACAGGAAAGGTCAACATCTGTGAAAAATGAGAAAGACTGTCTTTTGGCACAGTGCCTTCCAACATCAAACCAACCTTCAGAATATAGTGAAAGGATAACAATCAGGTTTATTGTCGTGAAAAGCTGGTAGTTTTACAACACAATAAAATTATGCCAGATCAACCACCTTCTATCTCAGATGTAATTCAGTCGTAGATGGAGGGTCGGTAAGGAAGATGCAAGGCCCTTATGTGTCTAATACACATGCAGTATTGTGACTAGCTCGGGGGGGTTAGTTAGGGAGACCATAAGAACCTTAAGAGTCTAAAATATAAACAGGAAGCAGCGTTCAATAAGACAATCTGTGAAAACACTAGCTGTGTGATTTACAGGCTACAAGCTCTGTCCAACTTAACTGACTGTGACATTGGCCTGTAGAGTGAATAAAATGTATCCTCCAAATGCCCCAAAATTTGCGGGAATGAAACTGCAAATTTTTATTCCAACATTTTCTGTGGTGAACCTGACCTCTGACCCGCCAGCACGATCGTCCACCATCCAATGTCTCATACGTTTTAACCTTTTAAAAATAGCTCCCCCTCGTGAGAACCAAAGCCGGCTGCATTCACTTGTCTCATTCAGTAAAATGTACACGCACCTTGATCCACTTCAGCAATTTGTTGACGGCCAAAATGGCTACCTGTTTGGTTGCTAGGGGACCAAAGACCGCATACAGTTCAAACCCAGTTGTTACCTTTAAACAGACCAACAAAAACTAGTATTACAAGTTACATAAGACAATCTGTGAAAATACTAGCTATGTTAGTTTAATACTGGCTACAAGCTCTGTCCAATTTAACTGACTATGACAAGGATTAATACATGTTTCAATGAGAAATGGTTAGCCACTAGCCAGTGGTTTCTACAGGTGCCTCAACTTTGGAACAAGGGCAGATCCCGAACCAAGTATTGGGACAGCCTCACTCCTGGGGGGAGGCCAAAAGGTTTGAACATTTTTCATGTAGTCTTTTATGGCCTTTCTGAAGAGCAGGGCTACATTGTGAGGCTTTTTACACACTTTTGGAAGGAAGGAAAATAATACAGATCCAAAATAAATTGCCTCTCCCTATTTAAAAAAAAATTTGGCACCATTTTGGTTTGGGGGCGCCATGACCCCTGTTCGCCTCCCCAAGATACACGTATGCCCTTGCGTTTGGACAGTGCTATAGACTTACCGCAGGAGAGGAGTTTACTTTGGCCTGGTTGTTTCAGATGGATCTCAACGACATCCATGAGCGAAATACTCATGGGAGCCAGGTTGGTAGTGTGGTTATTTCCTCACCTTTCACCTCTGTGGCCTGGGTTTGATTCCTGGCCCAATCTGATTCCTCCCTGATTCCAAATACCGCTCTGGTCTTCTCCTCCCAACTCTAAAATTCTAACTGCTTCTCGCCGTCTCCTCTCTACAAGTTTCTGAAGGCTTATGAGCAACAGGAACCCTTGGTTTAACTACCAAAAATGCTGAATAATAAAGACTTACCCATCCAAGCATTGCCTCCCTTGAACCGACGTGGAACATAATCTTGAGAGGTCTAGCGGCGTTATGCACTCTCTGATGTACATACTGATATATAGTGAACAACCTGCAAGTGAAATTTAAGATGAAAAAACGGAACTGTCATTTATCCACATCAAGACGAGGTAGAATCCTTTTTTGGGGGTTTTCTTCTTGACTTGGAATAAGAATTAAGTTTTATTGAATTCCTCCCGCGTTGAGACAGCACGGTTCAATTCCATATTTGGCCACAGATGCATCAAACTTCCTACAGTGAGGTCAAAATCGGAAACTTTTTTCATTTGGTTCAACAACAAATGGTTTAACATGATTATAGGGATTAAGATGAAGCAAAAGAATGAAAAACGACTGACATTTGGAAAAAACCCAGAGTGCAGATGATTAAGTCACTCCAAAAATTCTGTGTTTTGTAAAGCTCCTTCATTTTCATATCATCGAACTTCTCCACTCAAACCGAAAGAAGTATTGTACTCAGCCGCATTGTTGCTGACCTAACCGCCCTGACTTGTGACCCCTGACCCCAGCCCGGCCAATATACCTCGCCCTCTCCTCCGGATCACGGTACGGCGCTTCCAGCTCAGGTGCTGTGAACTGCGCAGTGCTCTTGGACTTGTAGATGAAGTGCCTCAGGTCACTGATGCCCACCTCCTGGCACCGGTACCCGCCGCCGGCTACCGCTTTGTTAATGGCCTCTAAGCAATTGTGCTTTTTGAGCTTCTATTTGTAGAAAAGCAATTTTAAATTGATTCTCGAACAAAAAGCCTATTTCACACTTGGCTCAAACGTCATGGCAACTATCAGAACAAAATCTTTGTCGGCATGATGAACTTAATATCCCTTTTGCTTTTACTTGAATGTACATGTGTAAACTAAACTTAGTGGCATCAGTAGAAATGCCAGAGCTCCGCTTGTCCCAAAATTATCCATAATCAGTTCATGTTGGCCTGTACATGCGAGCTTTTCAGAGATTGAGTTTTGAGACTTTTTAGCGGAGGTGTGGTTTAAAAGCTATCATTAGAAGACAACCAAAACATATGAGCTAGTGACAAGAAATGGTTGTTCTTAAAGAGCAACTCAAAGGAAAACATGTTTTCTCTGATTTCATCTGTTCAAATGAATATGGAAGCATCCAAATCGAACGCAGTGTCATTTGTCTTCAGAGCTCAACTATAACAAGCTTAAAAGGGCTTTTTTCTGTTCATGGGAATTCTGAACATGCTGAATGTATATTTCATCATTCTGAGAAAACAGAGAAAATGAGGGGAACCCTCGGCCTGTGTTCGTAGTGGATAAACCTTGTGCATGCCAAACAATGGCTACAAACCATGGCTACATGCGCAAGCTTGTTATAGTTGAGCTCTGAAGACAAATGACACTGCGTTCGATTTGGATGCTTCCATATTCATTTGAACAGATACAATCAGAGAAAACATGTTTTCCTTTGAGTTGCTTTTTAACTATGGGTTGTGTCTACATGAAATCATTACCACTGGTGGTAAAAAATGGAAACATCACTATGGTGCACTGAACTTTGACCATCACCATGTACCTACATGTATGATCAGGTCCTTTACTGGCTTGCAAAATTGTGCCAGTCTGTGTTAATTGAGTTAAAAACTGGTTATAATCATGTGATGTGTCCTTAATTGGTTCTGGTCAGCGTCTAGAAGACCATCAAGGGAATAAATCTGTCCGTTTGTTTTCTACTACACCAAAGCAATTGAGGCTAGAATTGATCTTGCATTTACAGTGTTGCTGAGTTCTTTTACAAGTCCCTTCATAAGTCCAGTTGCAAGTTCTTTCACAAGTCGTAAGTATCAGGGCAAAGGAATTGTTTTGTTAAAGCCACTTCCCATGTAGCGTGCTCTGAAAGTTAGCGGGATGTGTCAGAAGACGACATGTTGCTAACTCAATGATACTGATACAGAAAGGTTTTCTGAATAGCTTGTGAGTTAGCTTCAGACTGGATGACTCGTGATGGACTTGGAGGGACTTGCGATGGTGTGTATACACATGTTGGGGACAGGCAAGTTTCACCGATGGATATCGGTACTCACATCGACAATCTTGTCTTTGCACTTTGCCAACTCAAAGAACATCATCTTGTCGACTGTGAGGAGAAGGAGGCAGGCCTTGCTGTTGTCAAGGTAGGAGATGTGAGCATGCAGGAACCCGTCACTGTCAAACTTGGGCAGGCAGATGGGGATCCAGGAGTCGGCCGCTTGGAAGGAGGTTGAGGCATTCAGGAGGTTGAAGACAAGGTGGAGATCTGTAACCGATGAGATAGAGGTTGGAGCAGCACAACGAATGTACTAGAAGTCAATTAGTGTACTGATCTCACAGATAAGTAGTGACTTCCAAGATGCCATCATTTCATTGGTTGCTGCGTATACAATTTACCCATTTTTATTGCTATTTGGCATTTCGTTAATGTGCTGGGATACAGTTCAACATTTTGCCGACTGAAGCAAGAATCTTTCAGAAAGTCTAGAAAAAGGCCTTGAGTGGATCTCCAACCAAAACCAGGCAGTTAAACAGTAAGTGCACAAACCGCTGCCAAAAACCTAACTTTACAATACGCTCTTTAAATCACAAAACACACTATTTTGAAATGCTTTTTTCTGTGGTGCTGGAAATCCATCGGGCAAGTAGACCACGCTCACCTTTTTTTCATTTCTGGTTGAGGGGATACAGAGACAGTTTTCAAAAGCAGAAGCTTTTGAGTTTCTGACCAATGCCCATCATGAAAATATTTGGGTAAAGTTATTCCCTAATTCCGAAAAGTTTTTTAACATTGGCAAAAACGACACTGCCACCTACCAGAAGGATGCAGAATGTATTTCTTCATTCGGCACAACGTCACCAGCTGGTTGTCAGCTATCAGAATTGCAAACACCAGATCCTGGAATTGAAGGAAACGAAGGACGGCAAACCGTTGACTGACTCAAATGATCTTCAACACGGACTGTATGTGCAAGCATTCCTTCACTGATGTCAAGAGAGCTAAGCCAATGCTGAAAACGTTGCCGCCATTCATGCAGTGCCCACATAAAGATTGTACCCGTATTTGTCCACTACCAACACCTCTTTATACCATCACAAGTCCCGATAAGACCCTAGTGAAGCAACACAAGACCTTAAGTCTGTCTTCAAGAAAGGCATTCGGCAGCAAAGCCATTCCCCTCTCCGAGACCTTGATATCCGAGACCAAGACCGAGACCAAGGCATACGAGACCGAGACCAAGGCATATGAGACCAAGACCAGGACTTCGAGACTAAGGCTTTTGCAGGTTGAAACTGAGACCACGACATCCGAGACTGAGACCAACCATAAACCAATAAAGTAACAACTTGGAACAAGGTTGCATCATGCTGCATTGACTACTCTTCACTCCAGCATCGATTTCATTGTTTATTGCCAAAAATTTGAACATTACTGTGTTGTATTTATATCAGTGGTTAGAGAATTGACTCGAGGGAGGTAATTTTGCCTTTTGCAACCGTGTGCATGCATGGTAGCTAGATCTGGTCTCGAGGGGGAGACCCAAGACTATAGCATCAGAGACTAAGACCACAAAAAAGGTCTTGAGGCGGTCTCAAGACCGAGACCACGTCTCGAGACCTACAACACTGCTGTTCACCCAGTTTCTTGAAAATGGTCACAACAAAAAAGGCTGATTTTTAGAAGATGCCTGGAAATACTATGAAATTCAACCCAATATTAAATAATAAATAAATGTTCTCAAAGTGGAATATGGAAGTCTATACCATAATCCAACAACCAGAATTAGAAGCCATTACTGCGGTCACGCAACACTCGAGGACAGGTGGTACACGCGCGTTCTACGTCTTTTTGACCAATAGGACGTCGTGATTTGCCAAATGCATGCTCGCGTCAAGCTGAAAAATGTGCGTGTGAGTGCGGCGCCACCGCAGTTATGGCTTCAAATGGGATTCGTCTATAGTCTATTAGTCTCTACTGGACTCAAGTCCCACAAGTCAGAGGGACTGAAATATCTCCTGCGGTCAAAGCCGAAAAGAAATCACTTCTTAGAAATCTTTGACTCATCAGAATACAGGAAGACTGAAAAAGTAAGAGGGCTTTTTTTCAAACCTAGAAGTAGGGGCCAGAAACTAATGCTGCTCCTCTAAGATATTTGCCATCCATCTAACAAAAGAAATACAATGCACTTACAATGAGCATCCACTATTACTGCGCTGTACTTCTTTTGTCAGATATTCATAGTGTCTGTCTGAAACTCTGCAAGCCGCAGAAGCCAGGAAATCTCCCTAGCTAAATGCAGCCCTCCAAAACAGTTTGCAGGGAGATCCGAATGGAAAGAAGACTAAAACAATTTTAGATTTAGAGAAAAGCATGATGGAACCTCCAACCCACTTTGATCTTAGCACTCTGTATGCTGTGGCCAATGGTGTCCCTCGTGGCACTGTCCAGGGGAAGGCACCGCACAGCTGTGAGCAAGAAACTGGGGTCCTGATCGATAAGGTTGAGCAGGTTGTCGAGAAATTTCTCTGTCCCTGAGAAATACCCACAAAACAATGGGTGCCAGAATTAAAACTCAGTACAGATTCTGTGAAGGAAATCTTGGAAATAATGCATGGCCAACTCATGGAAGTCAAAGGCTATTTCCCAAAATATAGCAATATCAACGGCTGCGGTTCCATCTTTTTCCTCTGGAGTCACTTCCAAACATAAACAGTTGGAACCAAGTCAAAACACTAAGAACACTGGCATTTCACCAGATACCGTGATACCTCTGTTGTACAAAATGAGGTCAAATTTGCCCGAGTTGTAGCATGACTATCAGTCTATTAAATATCCAATAGAAATCTGACTTTATTTCCAGGGACATGTGGGGGTTAGAGTAGTTTACTCACGATCAACGGGTTGGGTTTTGAATCCTGCGAGGGAGCAACTTGCTACTTTACCCTTACATGTCTCTCACCACCCAGGGGTATAAATGGGTGCCCATGACGGCAGTGAGGATTATTTATGGTTGATTAATTTGGTAGCATCTTGAATGGGAGGAGTGATCGTTGTATACTCCCCAAGGAGTTAAGATGGTTCATTGGAATGTTCCTGGGCCCAGTTGAACAGAATAATACAATATAGAGAACGTTGACAGGCCGTCAGTGCCGTAAGCATGACACATAAAATACACCACGTTACTATCACTGACATTTCTACCTGCTAAGAGCCTGCGCAGGTCGTAGTTCTTTCTCGTCTCCAGGACTCGGCTCAGCTGGGAGTAGGTGAGCACGCTCAGTACCTGGTTGTAGACGTAGGTCAGCTGCATCAGCAGCTGCTGTTGGGATTCATACGTTCTGGACACTGCGACCAAAATGAGCGGCTGACGAACCAGGAAGACAAACATGCGACCCCCAGCCACTATGGACCTCCAGAGTAAAGATGAGAGATGTTGTCTTTAAATGACTGTGCTTAGCTTCTTCGATATATCCAGAGGTCAGATGAGGTCAGATGCCTTGTTGCCAAAGGGCAAACACACGGACTTACACAAACTGAAATCTATGCAACTGGTGAGAAAAAGAACTACACAAAAACAGCTAATTGGTCACAATATGCGCACTGGGGTGAAACTTTGGCTATTGGTTAAAATGACAGCTGGAACCATAATGAAAGCACCCAAAAGAGGAAAACTAGGTTATTCCACTTCACAGATTACCCAGCCTCTGATTGTATGGACAAGTTCGAGAACCAATTTGAATGTAAGAACTGTGGGAAGTATTTTGTTAGAGTTAGCCAAACCCCTGAGGGACATGGAGAGAACCCTTCCTGAATCCTGCAAAATCCAATGCATGCAAGAGCCTCAAGGTAGATTCCTCTGCTTTCAAGGGCATCAGGAAACATTGGCCGGGCTCTAGCTTCTTTTATTAACCACTTCCCGCTGGGGTGCCCGGTTTCCGGCACCGTGTGTTTATACGCAGAGCCGGGGTGCCCGGTTTGGGACAAAAGAGCTGGTCTGTGTAAAAAAAGACTGTACTCAGGACAAAGGACCTGCTGCTGGGAATTGCCATCATTTTTCAACTTCCATTTTTCGAAGGTTATCCGGTACTGTTTTGAAACAATATACCACTGTTTTGGGCATAGCGCGCCCGCGGATTAGCACCGCGGACAAAAGTGCTCCAGGGCCCCACTGATGAGTGATACAGCGCCGCCGCATGCTAATCCAGGAGCGCATGAAAAGATGCTACTGGCATTCACCGGAACAAAGGAAATTATGCAACATCTCACAATTCTGGGCTCTCTTTTACAGGGCTGAAGGCCTGGGCTGAATACTTGGGCATCAATGAAGTTACTTGTCAGATTAGAGTAGCCACGAGACAGTCGTTCGTATGGGTCATTCAGTAAATGAACACATGAATTTTTGAAGAATTTTGAAAACAGAAAATCTTGAAAAGGTCCCGTCACCTCATCCCGCTCAAGAAAAATCCACCCGGCAGGAAGTGGTTAACTTTATTGTTGGAATTGTTGGGATTAGAAAAAAGTGCCTCATCTTTTCTGCTTGCTTCAATTTTCTTGTTCGGGCCAGTTGCTTTGTTTTTTACCTGCTAATTCCATTAGCCACCTTTTTCCAAAAAGGAACCGCATTTTCAGAGTGCCCTATCTTACCTGAGGACATTTTTTCCATCTTGGACAAAGGAAACTAGCGCCTGCATGACGCCCATCAGCGACACCAACTTGTCCTCATTTCCGTATCTACAAGGAAAACAAGCAAGAACTGTACAAATGTATTCAACACCGCCTCTGTTGCATGGATTATCGGGGGGCAAACTCTTTGATGACCAGTGAAGATGGCGCCATCATCTCCAAAATTTGTGCAACTTCAGGAGTTTTAGCAACACACATCCTCTCATCACCCATTCTGCATCAAATACAGACCTCTAGGAGCTACAAATCTTGCTACCTGAAAATATTCATCATCCTAAGCCCCAACACACTGAAAATATACCAGCCATTTCTGGTTGCCGTCGTCTCATTTGAACAAACCTAATTGAACCATGCAACAGAAAATGCCATAAGGGGCCAATGTCTCATAACAAATTGATTTATTTCCATTAGGAGAAGGCAAACTACTGTACTCTCGCTTGGGTCACCTCTGACAGTTACATGTAGCATCTAAGACCCACTGACTTCTTAAGAAAGGTGCGCTGCACTCGCTCACTATGCGCAGTTCCCGACAGTGCTCCACACTTTGGACCCACATTAGACAACTTTAATAATTCTTCTCTGACTGAAAATGGAATGGCATGAAGCTGACGGGTGACTGGCACAGTGACTGGCCTTTCAAGCTCTCTCTGCACCTTAGCTGGTCCCATGGGGTTTGCTGTTAGTTTGTTTACAAGTTAGACTAAAATTTATGACACAGGAGCCTCGATGCCCAAGTTGGGAACAAAAACGAAGATTTTGGAAAAAAACCCTTCATTTACCGTGAGTAGATTGGCTTGCCCGCTTCACTCAGGATGAAGACATGTTTCTTATGGTCCCTCCAAACACTGCTGTGGATATCTGGTGCCGAAAATTTACCAAAATCTATGTCAATTGTAAGTCCCCATAAACCAGCCTCCCCTCCCGCAATTGAAGCCCCAAAACCTTTCAATACATCATGCACAAGGACAGTTTCACTTAGGGCAGAAATCAAGGCTTTTAATGTTGTTCTTTTCAATACACTCCAAGCATGCTCAGAGAATATCTTACAAGTTGGATGCAAGTTTGGGCCCAGTAGTTTTTCTTCAACGAAGATGCATCTGCGTGGGCATGCTTACATGTTGTGACTTGGAAAAATCTGTCGGGATCACAGAGACAGGTTTGTCTTGTGTCCTTTGCCATAACAATCATGTACATGTAAATGTAATTAGTACAATCTATATGTACACAATACGGCCGTTTCACAATAGGGCGCCACCAAGAGTTTGCAACGCGCTGGCCAATCACAACGCTCAAAATTTGTCGACCCTTTCTAAACATGCATTGGGTCGACGACTTTTGCGCATTGTGATTGGCCAACGCGTTGGAAACTCTTGGTGGCACACTATTGTGAAACGGCCGTATTCCAAGAGGGTCTCCGGTTTACAAGCCCTGCTTTTTGGAGACCTCCTCCGCTTATTACTAGTTTCATTTGAAAGTGTTAACGAATTCACTGTTTTGACATATATAAGTGGAAATAAATTGAACTGAACTGAACTGGCCTTTTGAGCTGTCTCTGTGCATAGGCCAGTCCAACAAGGTTTCCCATTAGTTGATTTACATGTACAAGTAAGACCGTTGCAGTGAAGAGGTCTAAATGTTTGGCCAGTCTAAAAATGGTTTGCCCGCCTAGGCCTGCCTTAAAATCGTCAGTGTTTGGGATATTTTAAAATTCTTTTCTGTACTGTATTATCTGCTGGAATTACATGAAAACTTTTGTTGCATCTGTAGCACATAATACGGGAAAGACAGGCAGCATGATTGGCCAGTTGCGCAACCCAATTGACCAATCCCTCAGATCCACTAATCGTGCAAAGCAATAGCAAACGGTTTGACACAGCATTTTTTTTACATACCTTCGTCAGCGATTTCTCGCTGCTCAGCTTCTCTCGTCTGTCGCACCTCCTCGTTAGTGTCATTTGGCACGTCCTTCCGTTCTGCCACCGTGTCTGTCCTGTGTTGTGTCGCATCTTCTGCTGTCTGTAGATTGCTCGTATTGCCTTCTGCCCTTCTCCCGCCCACATCATTCTGTGATTATTGAACAAAAACTGTAAACTGAATTGACCTCCTGTTTGTAAATTTGAGTCCAATTCACCAAGATGACCTTTATGGTAAATTGGAAAGGCCTTTAACTCCACAAAGTTCTAGACAATGATGACTCTGTTCTTTTTATGGTAGCAATGATAATTTTCACACAGAAGAATTAAGACACTCGATCTAGCACACTGCTTTTGAGGAATGCTAAGCATGTTAAGTTAATTCTTTGGACATTCTTGCTTAATCTCTTCCTCTGTATGCAGACAAGAGTCAAAATATTCCAAGCACTACTC
Organism: Acanthaster planci; assembly: GCF_054643075.1. Classification (NCBI taxonomy): domain Eukaryota; kingdom Metazoa; phylum Echinodermata; class Asteroidea; order Valvatida; family Acanthasteridae; genus Acanthaster; species Acanthaster planci. The sequence continues at coordinate 19,819,882 of NC_141783.1, read as the reverse complement.
AGCAGAAGATACTGCTTAGCACATTTGCTACGAAGGTGTCTGCCAAGAAACAGTCACAAGAGATACAGAATGCATGACATGGTAAAACCTGTCCGTGCTAAGCAGATGTGTTTCCTTTGCTTAGCAAAGTTCAGTGCTTTGCAGTACTGTGAAATTGAATTCTACATGTACCTCCAACTCCGTCGCTTCTGTGGCCACTTCTTCAACCGAGCCGGACCCCGTGTGCTCCTCCACGATGCTGGCAATGGTGCCGCTGGCGAGGCGTTCCCGGCGCTGGTCTTCGGTTGGTGCTTCGATGCTGAGGTCATAATCCAGTTCCTCGTATGAATCCTCAGTTGCCAGCATTGGATGTACGCTAGAGATTGAAAAAGGAGTCAACGAAAGCAATATTATATAAAGAAGGGAAATAAATGATACTAAACGACAATCTGCCATGCATGCCGTGTCTGCTCAGCGCAGTACCAGTGGGAATTGGTGTAGGCTTAGCCCAGGTTGGACACCTGTCTTCATTACATTACGACTGACATCCAGTTTCTAAGACTTCTGTATAATACGACCAAAAATTGTGTACAAATTTGTTCTGGGAAAACCTTGTCGAAGAAACTAGTGTCACATTTAAATGTTCTTTATGTTCTTATGTATCCGTCTGGGGGGTTAAGGAATTTCAGAACGAACCATGGACTGCAAAATCGGGGAAAAGATACTCAGAAACAACATGACGAGTGTTCAGTGTTGTAGACATATTTCATCCATTCTCGAGTTGCAAAGGACAGGCCCAAACAGGAGCTGCGTGCACGGGCTACACGTGTGCGATTTCCAGTGAAGGTCTGTTGCACGCCTGCTGCACGGAGGCTGTGACTGGTACCCTGCTTAAAACCCGCCTGCTGATATTAAAACTGCGGTTCCATTTTTTGGGTGGTGTTCGGGCTTCAGACTGACCAGCAACACCCCCATAGGTTAGCTCTAAAATGTTCATAGTTTGTTCAGCTGTGCATTTGGATTTATAAACAACCAGTTATTTTATAAGAATAGCCTCGAGTGACGACTTGAGTTTTTAAGCAGCAGGCAGATACATGTAGGTAGACTGTATCAAGTTATATAAATCACCTAAATCATACTTTTTTTGGGGGGGGGAAGGAACCCTCAACCTCAAGTAGGCCTACTTCAATTTGCCTCACATCAAGCAGTTTGAAACTTTCACATGAAGTATTTTTGGAGTCCTGTCTAATTATAACGACCTTCCAATATTTTGTCAATGTTTTTTGCCAATGAAGAAATGTCGCCGAACATTGTGAGGAGACTTTGGTTTCTCAGACCCTGCTAAAGAATAAATGTTCAACAAAAAGAATCTTTCATCAAGTAAATCCCACTTCCAAAAGCACAAAACGACCGAAGACAACTTTCTGAACGACAGCCAAGAAACAAATTGATGAATCAAAGTACAGTACCTGCAACAGTGCAAGCCATAGCATGCATACATAGGAGAGTATCACTCCGATCAGTTGCCATACATTTCAGGCATGCGTGCATGCCCGTTAAGTCTTCACATGTGCAGTTTGTGCAGGATGACTACAACAGAAGTGTGGAGTTGTGATGTATTTTCTATAAATACATCGCCCAACGACACATCGGTATTTCATTTTAAACCTCGCAATTTGATAATTCTGTACATAAGGAACAAGTGACCGAGATTTCAGCTACCTCTGTCAGATAAAAATGTGAAAAAAACTTGTAAAATCTGTGGCTATCTAAGGATGCCTTTATATCCTGGATGTTACACTGTAGTTATAATGTTCTGAAGATGTCGTCCAACCTGGGCTAGGAGTCCACCTGGGCTAGTAGAGTCACAGGTTTTACAGTATCCTTGCAAAAGAATGGAAAAGATTTACCGCCCTCAGCAACAGAGCTATGCCTTTCTCAGAAAGGACAGTTAATGACATCACAAATATATTAATCAAAGATCAATGGTCGTGTTGTTAAAGTGTCATCAGGATTGGCCAATGAAATACCCTAACATGCATTTAGTTGCACAAATTTAGAAAAATTGCCAATAGGATCTTGTGTTTTATGTATCAATGGTATCCACAAGACATCCATGGACTGCTTGTGATGTAAATTAATTTATGGTTAAACCACTTGAGGGATGCTACAAGCCAACTAACGGATTGCGCACAGACGTGGTAAGAATTTAGCATTTTTTTAACCCAGTTTTATTAATAGTTTGTTAGGTTAGAATAAATAAAACCTATACAATCGGGGCATAGGTCCTTTATCTTCACTACTATACAAAAAATTGAAAAAGTACTCTCTGACATGATTTCAGAATGCTAATTTTGTGACACTAATTTCAGGCCTACCATTCACAAACTGAGTGACAGTGACACTCGCCGCCATGAGCATAGGCCAAATACTGCACGGGTGATTTTGCACAATGGAAAAAGACATTGGGGAAAGGAAAAAGGTCGACCATTGTGCAAAATCACCCATGCAGTATTTGCGATAACATGGATAAGGCTTAATATGATGAGTAACGTTGACGTTGTTTTGTGGTCATGATGGTGGCGGTTCTTACTAAATACAAAACTAACCTCGCCCCTGGTTCCTCTCCAATCAGTACGTCCTGATCTTCTTCATCTGTTCCATCTGGACGGCCTGAACTGTCAGTGTCAGCCATAACTATGAAATATTGGACTAATTGCAACGGGGTTTTCACAGAGCCATGACTGTCGCCGTATACTATAATGTCTCTGGCTAGCTGTGGTTTAATTTTGGTCCAGCTGAATTGCGCCCTCAAGGGTTAATCATGACCAGATTTTAGTAGATCGCGATTAGGGACGGGATCAAAAATACAGAGACCGTTTGCACGCGTCCGCACGCGTTCCCTTCCGTTCTGCACACCTTCCCGTTCACCCCCGTTCCAAAGAGCACTTCGGAATGCGTTCCTGCCCGTTCACATGCTTGTGTGATTCAGAGAGTATTGTTATGTTAATTGGCCGTTCCTGTGCGTGCGAGAACAGCAGCGTCACAACAAAGATGCGAAGAACAGGCATACAAGCTGTTCTTGAGTCTTGGCTAAATAAGTGTCAACAGTGTTTGGTCCGATAAGATTTTTTTCCTTCCTCTTAGAAAACGCTCATGTTGTCCCTTTGATGTACCGACTTCCCACATTTTATACATTCTTAATAAAATACCACCCCGGTCAAAGTTTTGATTAAAAAAAAAAGTCGAGGAGCAATGAAATATATTTTGATGGGTTGGGTGCTTGGAATAAGAAAAAATGTGAACAGGTACAGGAAAAAATAAAAACCACGCGTCGTCTTGGTTTGGACAGAAAAACGCCAAAGAGGAAAGAATTTATATATTTGATGGGTTGGGATAGATGCTCCGAAAAAAATGCAGCAGTGCCGGAAAAAAATAAAAAAGCTCAAGTGGTCAAGGTGTGGATAGAAAATAAATGCCGAAGAGGAAAAAAATGAACATATTTGATGGGTTAGGATGGATGATCCGAAAAAACATGCAGCGGTTCCGGGAAAAAATAAAAACCACAAGTGGTCAAGGTTTTGATAGAAAAGAAATGCTGTGGAGGGAAGAATTAATATTCTTGGCGGGTTGGTTGCTCCGAATAAAAAAAGCAGAGGTGCCGGGAAAAATTTTAAAACTAGACCTGGTCTAAGTTTGAATAAAAAAATAAATACCGGGGAGGGAAGAATTAATATTTTTGGCGGGTTTGGTCCTCGAAATAAAAAAGAGCCTTGGTACAGAAAAAAAACCTTGGAGAAATGCCGAGAGTTGGGTGCTCCGAATAAAATAACTGGGCGGTTGAGCAAGTGAAAAATAAAAAAGTGTCTCGGCAAATCCGGAAGATAAAAAAAATCTAGAATAAATCCACCCCAGCTCTGCAGGAAAATAAGTCTTCTGAGGAGTGATTGACAGCTCTATTGTTCCATTAGACACAATGTATCTTTTTAAGTATTTGGGTCATGCAGGCTCTCTGTGAAGATGCCGTTCGGGGCAGATACAGCGATCGTACGTCCTCAGCCAATTACTAAGTTGATTCTTTCTAAGTAAAACAGCCATTGGTAGGATACACTTGCGCAGTCGCAGAGTTATTTGTGTGTGTTGACCAAAAGGTTAACGGCAGACTGAAAAGTTGCTATTAAACATAAATTCCGACCCTTGAAATCTGTGAAGCACAAGTATGCTTGGATTGTTTTTTAAATGTGCAAAGGCAGGAATATTCTTTTTGCTGGAGGTCCTTAAAATTAAAGATTAAACATCTCCAAAAAGAGCAGCCAGTTGGGGGCTGAAATGTTTTTGCCTAGATCTCAATGACAGAACTCTGCAATGGTAGAATAAATTTGTGAAGGCGATAATGCGCTCTGATAGGGAGGGATACAACCTGGAATGAAACATAATGCGATCGGCAGGGCTCAAAATTCTTCCCCTAATTCTAGTGCAAAGAGTGCTGACATTGCAAGCGCTTAATGTTTTTTCTTCAAGTTCAGTATTGGCAGGCTCCACATACCGAATATAAATAATGGCGCGATCGGCTAACCTCAAAGGCTGGAAAGATCTTTCTACTCCAGAACAAACACACCACCCCCCTCTCAAAACTTTATACAATGTATATCTTTTTGCTGATAAGAAGCAAAGTATTACTTTGTGGAATGCAGCGTTTAAGCACTCTACATCAGAGAATTAAAAAGAAATGTCTTAAGCAGAAGAGTGACACAACATTTAATTTTCCCAGCCGTTCACTGAGAATTTTATTTCCTATCCATGGACGGTTGTTAGAACACCATTCTTGTTTCGGGGACTTCACATTTTCTTCGCATAGGTTTTATGCCACCATGGGGGCCACAACATCTTGCTGTGTGCACAGACCGTGACAGGTCTTTTGTTGTAGAGGAACGCAAGGGAACGGGAGGGCCGTTCTCAGGCGTGCCAAGTGGAGAAGCTTGAACAAAAGAATGCGTTCCTGGCGTTCGTACGCGTGCGAACGGTCTCTGTATTTTTGATGCCGTCCCTTAACACGTGCCAACACCGTGTACATGTACACCATGTGTATTGTGATGTGTTGATCAAGCGTACGTGTATATCGCAATGGAAAACGGTCAGGAAAAGACAAATTTTAGCAACTTTATAGAGGTTCACAGGAGTCAGCTGGAGATATCAGGAGTACCAGAACGTTTCTGGCCTAGTGTGTACAGCAAGCTTGAAAACCAGGTAATTAATCTGCAACGGAAAGTAGTGGACAGGTGGAAGTGTCGGAAACAAGTCCTTTTCTCATGTCGCGTCTTAACGCGTAGAGTGACCTTGCAAGGACGGGTGGGATATGGGTGGGGTAGTGTAGGCGAACGAGATGTGTGTATTGGTTTAATTGGATGGTGATGGAGAAAAGAATTTAGTGTTCAGATGCCACCCCGATGAGCCTGTTTGTTACTGTTAGTCCAACTGAACTGAAGTCAACATGGCAAAGAAAATGTTTTGTGTGCCTACCGTGCCCTTCTTTTTTTTAATACAATAAGTAGGCTCAGGCCTATTTACTTTGAAAACTCAGTTTGCCAGTTCAGTCTCTTTGATACATTTACAGTTAAGTTTTGGGTGGTGTGAAGTTAGTTATTTATTCCTCGTTTGATGTTGGACAGTCAGTGTTGATTATGTAACCGTCTGAATATGTAATGTAGAATAATAACAGTTTTACTTTTGGCTAGCAGTGGCACTCGGGATTCACATCCCTTGAAACAATGGAGTGAAGAAGAGAAAAAAACTGCACCACCCACATGTACATTTGAGGGCTTGTTTAACCCCCAAAATGCCCATGTCTTGGGGTGCCTCATTGGGAAAGAGTTGTGTGTGTACATGTTATACATCATTTTGAAGTGGCATGTAAATAAGCTATATGTGGAGGGATGTGCATAGTGGCAGAGTTTGTTTTGTCTCTTTTGCACTCCATCGTTCCTAGGGCTGTGCATCCTTAATGTCGAACGGATATGAACTTGTTCAACATTGAATGTTGAACGTCAACAGAGGTGTCAGGTGATTTCCAGGTGTGGAACTCTTTCCAGAAACCCATTTATGTGTCACAGATTGCATCCGTCAATTGAAGGATATTGCATTTCTGTTTTTGATTCATGGCTCTGAAGGGTTTTTGAGGGAATTAAGTCTAAAATTACATTTGATCGGAATTTCATCTCGTAACAGTGTAAGCGTGAAACAGACTAAGATCTACCTGGCCCCAAAACAAGGAGTGGATATGAACATCTTGTAAACACTAAAGAAAAAGCTCAGCCTTCTTCATTTCTATGACAAAAGTTTCTAACATTTGTTTTCATTCCAGTATTTTGATGCAGGACAGAAGTTTATGCTGACGTATGTCGACATTGAGGATGCCAAGACGGAGGAAGGAAAGACGAGGGGAGGAGACGGCAGGGAGATGGAGAAGCCGCCGACTGAAAATGCTCCACCAAAGTTGAAAGTGGTGGTTAGCCACGAGGAAGGGGTTGACGCAATGGACGGAGACAGGTGGGTGGAAAGGTTGATCGAGACCACATCGTTCAAAAATCAGAATGAAATTAGTCAGCCTGACTCTGCCTTCAGCTTGCATTATGCGTGTAGCAAAGGTGAGGTTCCGAGCATATCACCTTCTTACAGAGTTTAATGTCGTGGTTGTATTTAACAGAATTTCAGACATTCTTCCTTCAAACTTCAACAAAGAAGGGAATTTTTTTGCAGGTAATTTACTCACATTTGTATGGTCCCAAGATTGGATTCTCTCAAACAAATTTAAAGATCTATTTCCTGCTTCAGCAGCCTAGTATTTTCTGTTAAAGTTGTCATGCCCACATTACATATCTGACATAACATGTACAATTATTGAGATGACACACATTACCTTTTAACATTCAATGTCTGCTAGATTGAATATTAAATGAATTCTTCATGTATTAGATTAGTATAAGATATGAAGCCCAGAATTACTGTTGTCTGAGAGGTTGAGGTTTCCTTGTTTCAATCTCACTGCAAAATGTTCCAGTCCACAGTTAAACATAACCATGACACCTGACTTAAAGTTTACCCATGTAGGCCTGTGGAAAAACATGTTCCCAATTTCCCAGAGCGAAATCATTTGCTAAGATGTCAGAAGCTTCTCCATGCAAAGGTTAAACTTGCTCGACTCAGACAAAAACAAATGCCTCTAACCTTTTCCTTGTTCTGTTCAGCATCTACCTCATAGACCATGCCTGGACGTACCGTTTCACCGAGGCTAGGATCCAGCTCCAGACGGTCCCAGGCCTCCTGCCCAGGATGATGAGCTTGATGGGCTTGGCTCAGTCAGACGGACAGAACCAAGACGAGTGCATTGAGAAGGTACTGGCTGAGTCATGGAGATACAGCCGCACATACAGTGTGAATGCCCAGGTAAGTCAGTAGGCTACGATGGCACTGTAGACAGTTGTTGGTGTGAGAAAAATGCCCAAGACTAGGCCAAGTGTAAGAAGTTTCTTGTGAGGGGTTTTTAGCAGAGTATTCGTTAACCCCTTGACGACAGAAATTTCTTCCCGAAAGCCAACTCCAAGAATTCCAGCCTCACTTAGCCACGAAGGCCACCTGCCAAACCACAAATTTGCAGTTTGTGGCCCTGTGTGCTCTGCACGCTTTGAATTACACGGTGAAAAGGCTGATTGTTCGGTGGCATGCGGTTCTACTCACCCTTCCACATTCCCGTTGCCTCTTTTCAAAGTGGGACTCTTGTGAAGCTGGTGATTATGATGCAAATCGGTCTTTTCATTTCTGGACTACACACAAAGACCAATTACCATATGTACAAGAGCCAGGGTCTGCTTTCTTTCACCGTGTTCGCTCAAGGGTGGGCCGAGAATAATAGCTGAAAAGCGGGCTGAGGATCTCAAATTTTACGGCGGCTGTAGCCGATTTTAATAACAGATTTTATAACTCTTCTCCTCATACGCTGGTTTTCTTAAGAGTTTTTCCCTTTTCACCATATGTCAAGAACTGACTTTACACTTGCATTTATTGCTGAATATTTAAAAACAATTTAAAAGTCACAATACTTCACAAAATGAAAAAACGCTGAAGTAATCTCCCCCCCAAGAAAAAGGTTGCTAATTCCCACATGTCACAAGCATGTCCTTTTCCAGGACAAAAATTGTGAGAGAAGCCAAAAGTTGGGGATTGGAAACGTGATTATCCCAGACTCTTCCTTTCTCTGTAGGGCCTGATAGCTGAAGACAGGCAGCCTGTGTGGTACATACTGGACGAGTTTGGCTCCCAAATACTACATGATGACACTCCAAGCTGTCGACTGGTACCCTTCTTCTACGTTCCTCATCAGATTGCCTACTCTCTTCTCTTCCCACTCCGAGATCTGGAATACGGAGGTAAATACACATATATGATGACTTCTTAGGAGCATGTTGGGTACATGTACGTACTCACCAACAACATAGTCAAAACTATTACTGATTTCTTGAGGTACCCACTACTGTCTTGGCCAGCTGCCCGGTCCCAGCAAACTCGGTGGTTGAGTGGTTGAGACATCTACCCTAGTAAAGTAGTAAATCATGGGCTCGATTCTCACCTAAGGAAAGTTCTGATATTTTTTAAACTCTCGGCTGTACAATGTGAATATATGTGTCAGAATAAGGGCAAAACCAGGTATGAAACACAAAGTTCCCTTTTCACTTTCATATTCTAGAATAAAAGAAAAGATTCCACGTAGGGGAAACCTTAGAGACCGTGCAGAACTTTCCTTTGTATTTGGAACTAAGACTTAAATAAAGCCACGCTTATTGACCATGGGAAATTCTCCCTCCAGATGATGTCACTGTGGACTATGCGTTCCCAGCACAGGACTCACTGATGCGACAGATTCGTCTGTTGCCATGGCAACCCTGCGACCTGACCCACATCGACACGGTTCAGCCTGAGCCGGACCTGGACTACATGACCCGTGTCTGTAATTGCATTTCACCAGAAGTTGGGGCGAATCCCGTCTTGCGCGACATTAGTGGCCAGCTCAGGGTATACAGCGACCACCCGCAGACTCTGGCCAACCTGCATCATCCGCGCTTTGAGTTTGTCGACAAAGAGGAGGAAGCTGATATCCTCTTTGTAAAAGAGACTTTCAGAGATTTCAGGTTTGGACGCTGTGAAGAGGAATTTCCAATAGTTCTATCTATGTTCCTTGGTTTTTTCACTTGGAATCTTGCTGAATTCTCGAAAATGCCCACTTTGCAGGAAATCAACAGCTTTCTTGTCGTATAGAAATCTTGGAGTTCCACGAAGCCCTGTGTGCAGTAAAGACCTGGGCTATTCTCTTCTCACTTCTATAAATTCTCCCGTAACTTCGTGTTTGATTTTAACTACTCTTTGCCAAGTTTCAACCAATCTGGTTGTCTGTGTGCGCAGGAATGGCTAATGCTTTGAAATATCAAGCAAACCTCCGGCTGACATTTCAACATGCAAATCCCCACTGGTTTTGGTCATTTACAAAAAAGTCAGGGGAGTCTGAGGTGGACTGTGTGTTGAAAGTGAATTTAGCCATTGTGCCCAGCCTGTTGTGGCAGCAAATATTACTCCATAGGTGCACCTCGGAGGGTTGGAAAAAAAATATGATGTGAGAAATATTTGTACAAAAATTGGTATTTGTGGCAATTTAGGTTTATACCAAAAGTTAGCCCCTATAACTTGGAATGTTTCTGAAAGTCAAAGTTTGTGGCTAAAATAATACCTTCACACGTGATAAAAAAATATCTGTGAGGTTTAATTGAGTGGAAGAAAACACTGGAAGTACAGTTTTATAAAGTTACATGTATTTGGAAGTATTGGTGAAGGATGTTTTGAAATTAAAAATTTTTTTTTCCTGTGATAAATATGGTGACAGAAAGCTGTCCAATGATACACACCAGTACGTCAGTCAGTTCCCAGGAGAGAAGCTGATTGTCACCAAGGACATGTTGGCGCTCACTTCCAGGAGGGCAGCAGGGAAAGACCAATTAGGGGCAAGCTGTGGCCCAAAATGGCTGCCAGTGACCTTTGACCTGTGGAACAACTTGCCCCAGTTTGTCTCCTACTTCCAGCAGCAAGAGAAAAAGCAAGTCAAACTGTGAATTTCAAACCTTTCCATTTACAAGTTGTTCCTTGTTAAATACACCAAAAAGAAACGTCACAGGAAACTCAAAGCTTTTCCTCAACTTTTCAAAGTTGTATCATTTTTCTCAGTAAAGATAACATCATATCATTTCCAAAGTTGTGGCTGTTCTCTAAGCTCTGCCTGGTTCCACTAGATGCTGACATGCCACAAGTCATAGCATCCTGTAGGCTCTTTTCAAGCATTGGTGTTTATATTACTGTTATTTTCTGAGGTCAGTGTAACTTAAAGTGCAACTTCCGAAAAGAATGGAGGCAGAATTTATTCTCCTTTTTAATTGAAGCCTTGGGAGCTTTTTTCCAGTAATATCTTACAGTCATTTCAACTACAACTGAGTAAAAATGTACAAAGTGTTCTCACAAAAATGCCCATTTTTCTGGGACAGGTCAGCCAAAAATGGTAACTTTCCAAGTGGCAGTACACTCAGGTTGACACTCACGCGGACATGAACTATAAATGACAGAACTTAGTGTTAACAAGCAAACCCTATGTCAGATTTAACTCAGGCTTCCAAAAAATTGGGTATTGGACAACTGAGAGATTTTGAGCGTCTTCCCCCAAGAAATGTGATATTCCAAAAGAGCCTGTCTCTTTTAGATTACTCCTGCACGAGTTTTAAATGCACCCCACCGGAGAAGCATGCTTTGATCCTCCGATTTCAGTGCGTAGTGCTGGTCAACAATGGAAACTTTGATGTCTTTGATTCCAACTGTGCCACTAAGGGTCTGTGAGAGTCATCAATTGTATTTTACTGCTGAAATTTAAAGTTTGGTTTTTTAATTGGTTTCAGAGGTGCACCCAATATATGGATTTGCAAGCCTTTCAATCTTGCGCGAGGTCTGGATACCACGGTGGCCAGCAATCTCAACCAAATCATCAGACAGACAGAAACCGATGTGCCCAAGGTAAACCTGATAGTTGACTGGACTCTCAATTGTTTGATCAATTCAGCGTTCATTTATCAGTCAGCCAGTCAACTGACTGACTGACCAGCTCACCCACCAACTAACTAGTCAGGCTAGTCAGTCAGGGTGAGTTCAAGGGTTAGTGTTGTGGTTGGTTAGTTGGTGGGTCATTCAGTCAGTTTGTTAGAGAATAAGTCCTTAAAGTTTTTATTCAGATTAGCTCATTATTGCATTTTCTTTTTTGTAGGCAGCCACACCAAAATGGCTGAAAAAGTAGGTATTGTAGCCCAAGATAATGCCTGTCTTTGATACAGGTTGCTTGTGAGTACCTGACTGATCCTGTTCTCTTTGTCCGCGATGGCATTGGTCCAGTCAAGTTTGATGTTCGTTACATAGTGCTTTTCACATCAGTTAAGCCTCTCAAAGTTTATGCATACAAGATATTCTGGCTTCGATTCGCAAACAAGTAAGTGAAACCATTGGAAAGTTTCTGATGAAGGGTTTGCTGTAAAATACATTTATTTTCCCCAGACAAAATCCAGCATTGCAAATTGTGATATTAATCCCTATCATATAATCAAAATGCATTAGCAATACACGTGAGTCTGTGAATAATTGAAAGAATATGGCCGTTTCATAGTAGTGCGCCACCAAGAGTTTGCAACGCATTGGCTAATCACAATGCGCGAAATTTGTCAACCCAATGCACGTTTGGAAATGGTCGACAAATTTCGCGCGTTATGATTGGCCAGTGTGTTGCAAACTCTTGGTGGCACACTCTTGTGAATCGCCCGTATTGTGAGAGCATTTAGACTTCAGAAATACAATGGAACTGTTTTCCTTGAAACTGAAAGTATATTGAAATCCGTAAAACTTTATCAGTTTCTAACATTTTAGTTCTTAAGTTCTTAAGGCCTTTTTTACTACCACTTTTATCCCTCTCAGAGATATCTTGGGCTGTTGTTTAACAAAAACTTGTGAATTCTTTGGATGTCACAGGCCTTTTTCGTTAGACACCCTGGATGACTACAGCAAACATTTCACAGTCATGAACTATACTGCAAACGAGCCAGGGGAAAATTTTTATCAGGTAATGAGATCTTGGAGTAGAAATAACAAGCATTACCCCGAAAATCACCACCGCAGCCCATTATCACACCACGGTCACTTCACAGTGGCCACCACTGCCCCACACCACCATTACCATACAACACCACCACTGTCCCCTATCACCACTACTACCCAGCATCACCACTGCTACCTCACATTGCCTTACAATCATCAGCCAGTTCAAACATGTCCAATTCAATTTGCCTTTCAATATCCACAACAGTTCAGAGGATTAATAACACCTGCAATCTGCACCATCGTCATCTTCAAAATTATCTCCAGTTTACAAATTTAGGGTTTTCAGATCTGTCAAAGGTCAGAGTAAATTATTGTATTGTCACACTGTGAACAATAAAAGTTTTCAAGAAAATTTCATTCACTTTTTTTGTTTAAAATGCTTGCTTTCCACATCTAGTTTTGTTAACTTTTTTATTCAGATGCTGTGGCATGAGTTTCCTGGTCACTTCAATCAGCAAAACCCCGGCTATGAGTGGGATGAGGTTGAGGCCAGTATTCACGACATGATCCAAGAGTTCTTCCAGGCAGCTGTGTCCAAACCGCCTCCGAGAGGGATCACCCATTGTCCATGGTCCAGGGCCATGTACGCTCTGGATATCATGCTGAAGTGGGACACAGACAGTGCTGGTAAGCCACAGCTGAGAGGGATCACTTGTCTGTCCATGGTTAAGTGCCATGGACACACTGGATATCAGGCTATAAAAACGGGGCAACAGCAGTTTGGGCAAGGCATGTGTAAGGGAAATAACTTGTGTTCATGGTCCAGACAGAATTTTTCCTTTGTCCGTATTTCAGGACATCATGCTAAGATGGGTCACAGCTTCTGCGAGAGATGGCCCATTTGTACATGGTGTGGGGCCATAACAGTAGTAGTGGAAGGACACAGCAAAAGTAATGACATTACGTCCAGTGGTCACAATCAAGTCTCAATCAGCCAATCACAAACCATGAAGTCTCAAGTCCCAAACTGTGACAAAGACATACTGTTCTCATTGTTCACTGACACTGTTGGCACTTGTGACTTCACCGACTGTAATTTTGTTTTATGTATTGTTACTTTTTTGTCTTGTTGTAGGGAAGAAAATCATCCAGCCAGTCTTGCTGGAGTGCAACTACTTCCCAGACTGTGAGAGAGCTACTTGGCACAGGGAGGAGTTCTTTGACGACATCTTCAGTACACTCTTCCTTGGAGACATCAAGGACAGGCCCGTCAAGGAGCTCTTCTGAAAGGCAGTTCCAGCAAGAAGTGTTCCTCGTAAAATAAGGGCTTGCGTCCTAACTGTTGATTTTGAGCCAAGTTTGATCTGGACATTTTGTCAGCTGCTGGTCAATGTCCCAGGTAACCTGTGCACAAAATACATCATGGGCTCTGGGCAACAGTTTACCAGTGGTTGACAAGCGGTCAGGGATCGTATTTGGTCCTAGTTGTGGATACTTGGCCTTGATTGGGGTTCCATGTCCCTGTCTTGTGAATTAATTAGCCTGTTTTGTATAACTAAAAGGAGTGGCCCATCAATCTGGCCTAGCATCTGGGACCAAGTGCTGACCTGGGCCCCAGTGCATTGGTTGTGGACACAACATTGCCATCCAAGGTCTCATCTGACTTACCTAGCCAGTTACACGCTAAATCCACTTCCCGTTTAGTGCATGAGTCACTTTAGCCACATAGTTACGATACAGCGTAAACTTGTATACTAAGCAAAACTCGTATACTGCCTTACTTGTTGAGTGCATGTGATTGGAAAGAGTTGTGGTCACACAGTGTAGGAATAATCTTTTGTTAAGGACTGGGTTCTGAGTTAAAGAGAAAAAAAAGTAAGTTGCGTCATTCCTATTCGAGGAAGAATGCCCAGTTAATCATCTTTAACATTCAGCCGTAATCTTTTTCTAAAGAAACAGCAGTTTGATTGCTAACCTGTTCAATGGGCAAACTACCGATTTGATCGTTTGTTTTTTTTAAGAATGTATACTTACCTGTACACGCTAAAAAAATATACAGTTAACTTTACATTCTTTGAAAATGCGTAGTTTACCGTAAATTGTTAAGAATAATTTACACTTTTCTGAGCAGGGTGATGTCATTACAAGAGTGGATAATGTGTGGCTTTGACATAGCGTAAAGCTCTCCCAGAGCCTGCATTACATTGAAAAACATTGCTATGAAAGTGTTGACCAGCTTTTGAACCAGGCCGGTTCAAGGCTCAATGGAAGATGAGGAACTCAAAGAATTTCCAAGGGCCACATTATTACATGTGTTTATATAATGTCGTAGTTTAGATGCCCACAATTGGTACACTACAATCAACCGTTGCATACCTAGTGAATTATTTTGTCTGATTTGGTGCCTGCCATACGCTGGCCTTTCTCCGCTAGGACGATGATGTCGGTTTCCTTGTGCCCCGGGTAAGGTTATGTTCACAATAATTACAGTGGAACGAATATCCTCTCTTGTTTACTGTTCAAATTATTCTATACATAATACGTTTCCTAGAGTCATTTCATTTGAAGCAAAATATGGGACGGAGAGAACCCCCCCCTGCCTTTAGACTATTGTTACCTAACACATCCCCTCAGAAGTCTGTAAAGAATTCCTGAGATTCCGATCAAACAATGACCAACACAAAGGCGGGGGTGTTCTCTCCATCCCATATCTTGCTTCAAATGTAGGGATTGGACAGGTAAGGGGGGGGGTTACCCCTCTGTCCCATATCTTGCCTGGTATACCTAGAGTCAAAACTCTACAGACAGTCCCCCTCCCCGAAGTCTGAAAAGAACTCTTGAGATTCCGGTCAAACAGTGACCGACACAAAGGAGGGGATGGGTTCTCTCCTCCGTCCCATATCTTGTTCCAGATGTTAGATTACTTGCTTCTTGAAGGCTTCTTGTCCCAATCATCAGACATTCTTAATTCAATGATATTCTGTGAAGTCTACCTTCACGAGTGTCTGAATCGGCTGCCTTGTTGACGTAATCGCCGGCAAGAGGTATGCTTACAATGGCTTCTTATTAGTTCCACAACCAAGTTAGGACTGCCAGTATTTCACTTCCGTCTGGCCCGAGGGAACCCCCCCCCCGTCGTGCTTTACTTATACCCCTGAAAGACCACAAAAGGTATGTAAAAGTTCATTATTTTACTCCCCGAAAACAATCATTTTTTGCCCCCAAAAGTCGCGTTTGGATCTTATAACTCGCACCAGGCAGCCATAATGTTTGTCGAATAAAAGTGCAACCTTGTGATGAACTTCCCGCATCAGTGGGCGGGTTTTAATGTACAAGCTTTTGTTTTGTAGTCCGATGAGTGATTCTGTTCCAAACCTGCTTATTGGCCAGCTCAAATACAGTAAATAGAAGATATGCATGCATGCTGCCATCTTACGGGCCAGTACTTATGTTCTGGAGGGTATTCACAAAGGAGGCTTCCCCGTGACACAAAAGAACTGCTATGCAAGATGGCTTCCACGCAAAACCTCCATAGTCCGCCAGTACTGGAGCATCTCTCTGAAATCCTTACCATTCTTTTAACGGCGCGGCTCACAGATTGCACACTTTCTCCAAGACTAAATTAGGCCGTGTCCGAAGTTATGGTAGAGACCGAAGCCAGTTCCCATAGAGTCGTGTGTAATTTCAAGTCTTAGCCAAGTACTTCATATGCGGCCTATCTCTATAAAAATCTCTCCGTCCTTCCATCTCGCGTAGTCAACGCCACCACTCCCACAATGTCGCAGTTTTCTTACTCATTTAAAAATTAAGAAGAAAATTGAACCTTGAATAAAGAGCCACGCCATGGAGAGAGTTTAAAATCCGAAATGATGAATCGATCAGCGGTTTGTGAAATCTTCATTCTTTGTACACCTAATACACATTGCTTTCACCAAGTAAGAAAAAAGTTTGGTTGAGTCAACAGATGGTATGTCGACCTTGATGAATCTATTGAATACAGCGTGGGAATGCAAGAGAATGTGGATGCACTGAACCGTTTAATAAAAATATATATGTAACAGAGCGAGTCACAGTTAAGAGAGTACATAAGAGATTTTAGAGAGATGATTTTGAAGAGAGTGCGCGATCTCTATGAGCCGCAGTAGTGGGTGGGGGTTTAAGGGGGATTTGAAAGAGACGGGGGGCGGAGAGAGCTTAAGATTTTCCGGCGTTTCGAAAATACAGCATTTAGATAAATTGTGATCTCTGTCTAAAAAATCTGCAGAAACTTGAAAGGAGAGCTCGTTCATATATTTATTGAAAGGAAACGATTGTATTGGAATTATGTAACCATTTTAACGAAAACCTTGTCATTACTGTATGAATATTATAGGCAAGGTTAAGTCTGTCACAGTAAGAATAAAATGTGCAAGGATGTAAATTTTTATCGGTACGCTAGATAAAAACCTTCAGAAATATCTCTATTGCTTCTGTATTAAACGTAATTTTTCCTTATGGTCTCTTTTGTAAAGTGACTTATCTTTAAAGAATGCTGCGAAAAAACTAAAAATGGGTAAATATGTCGTGCGATCTTTGAATAAACCTTCACCTCAATTAACATTATTAGTTTCCGATAAACGTCAAAAATATGACCTCCAACTAACACAACAGTCAGTGTATGTCTGTGTGAACATCAGATCGATAAACTGTGTGCAATGAATGTAACTCAGTAATTGGTGAACAAACAATTACATCAAATGTGCATTTATCCATAAACGAAGTTGTAGGGCAAAACAGAGCAACAACAATGTAAATAGAACAACACCAAATTTGCTTCTAAACTTAAAGGTACATACTAAATTAAATTAAAATAAACTCCACCTTTCTGTAAAACTAATGTTATTAGAAAACCCTTGAAATTACCCACGTACACGCTGCTTTAACATGTTACCTGCGCGTTTACAAATACACAACAGGCAATTCTGCACAAATCATACTAATACCAAATATTGCACTGAATGTGCGTGCATCTACCTGACTGAAGATGTCAGAACTAATTTATTCCATTTCTTGAAGGGGATTTCATTGACCTCCCCAACATTGTTGGTTCCCATCTAGAAGCCATTTAAAGTTATTCAATAAGTGTTCTGTTTGTTCCCTGAAAACTACATAAATGCAAAAGCACCATACCCTGACACCCTTCACCCTTCAGTTTATATGACTTAAACTAGTCGCTTTCTTTCGATTCTTTGATATTCTTTTCAAGCATAATATGTGCTTCGACCGGCGTGTTGTCTAAACGAACTTGGAGAGGTCCACCACAGGTATCTCACCCGAGGTCGCGGTGCAGGACACTCTCCTGTTATCCAATCCCTCCAGTACAGTTTCTCGTTTATGCGGCCAGGCACCAGACCTGCTGTACTCGTAGAAGGAGGTGTACGGTCTAGAGAGAGCGGGGAAAAATAGAAGCATCAGGCTTTGGATCTATCGAGTCGAACTTTGACATTTTGGGATGGATTCAGAAAATGGGCCTTTTAATGCAAGCGGCGTATCGTTCAGACAGCGCTTCAATCCCACAAACTAATTACTTCTATAGCTTCTATGTTAGCGAGTTTCTTAAATACCCCAAAATTCTAGACATTTCCCCATGAATTCTGATTCCCATCTAATTCCACACATTTGTAGTTCAGGACGAATATCATTGCTACATGCATTCTCAATTAAGCCGCTTCATAATGTCTAGATTGTGTCCTACCCGATATTTTTCGAATAGTTTTCTTCTTTTGCTTACCCTCTTTTTCCCTGTTGACGTTTCTCCAAGTTCCCGAAATTTCTAGCCTTCATGAATATGTACGGTTGGATTTCATCGACTGCCTCGACGTTATCACAAAGCAATCTGGCCATGCTGGCTTTTTCGATCTCTTGTATTTGCGCTGCATGTGAATAACAGTCAACAGAACGCGTGTAATGTTAAGGCCACGGCGTTGAATTGAGTCCGTAGATGGTTGTAAAAATAAAATCAGAAAGCTTTCTGGTATAAAGGAGCCCTGTAATAGACAAAGACATTGATTTGTTTGATGCTTCATTTCGGGGAGTGAAGGAGAGCCCATGGTCGACGCCCTTTAAAAGTTGTGGGAGGAGAAATTTTTCCTCCAGGAGCTCCAGGATCTGTGCCTTATAGCGTAATGGTCTAAAAGGTGAAGGGAGTACAAGAGAACATCGTCAAAGTAGTAGGGTAGAGGCTTGGTGAACCTTTTGGGTGGAGGATTTAAGAGTGCCGTTCCTTTGGGATGCCTTTAACCTGATATGAAACAGTATAAAGTCTTAAGAAGTTACTGGCAAAGGTCCCTTTCCATACCTGGAGTGAACTGACCCAAGCTCTGGTAAAAGAAACGGTCGCCGAATTTCAGTCGGCGGAACTGATCGGCGAAGATGCAGGCTAGAGTCGGTCCGACCAAGGCGTTAGGGAGAGGTTTCTCGAGGACGAAGCCCACGAAAGCATCTATGTCCCTTACGTCACTATGGGAACGAACATCATCAAAAGGTAAAAAAGAGGCACAGAAGGTTAAACAAGCAACAAACAATGAAATGCGCTGCATCAAGGTATGAAATTCCATCTGTTATCCTTCAATCTTGGAATGTGACAGGATCTTTATGAAATTTTGAAAAAGAATACCAGATGTATGCAGCTGTGCGCGTTTCCAAAATTAACTGGTACTTTGGGTGTCATCGGTCTTAATAAATGAGACAGAGAGGAAAGAAGCTCCACGTTACACAAATAAATACTTAAAGTGAAAAGTCAATTGTGAGTCTTGTTCGCACACACCCCATGCATGGACCCACTTTTCGAATGTCTAACAGATTGAAATTTGTAATATTTTTTCTATCATCATCTCGTCAATGACGAAAGTTAACACCCTTGATCATGACACTCAAGATGTGATTAAAGTGATGACAAAATCTTACGCATATGTATCTCTCAGATTCCTGAAGTTTTGTCGTGTCATGACGCCGTTGTCGAAAAGGTCCCGGAAACTGTTAATCTCGCCGAGTTCACAGAAGTCCTTTCTGATGGTGGTGTAGCCCGGTAAACCGTGGTCACGTGCTCGCTGAATATTCAGCGCTGTCAAATCAAAACCGTCTCTGGAAGATCAAGATATACTTCTCGATTAAATTGCGAAAAACGTTGGGTTAATGACCACTGAAAAACATCCATTTTGGACCATTTGACCATTTTGGTACACCACACGTAATACAGCCCTATGTATGGTACGGCAACAGAGGTGCTGTTAAATCACATTTCATAGTGTTATTGGGCACCACATGCCATTAATTCAATACTGAATGATGTACATTTAACACCAATCATTGTTAATTTAACACCATACACTGTTAATTCCAGATCATAATCTGTTGATCACTTCCATCATAAAATCTATATTCCACTGCACATTATCTTTATTCATACGTGTATGGTGCATTCATGCAGGAAAACGACTCCTCGGCTCAATATTCTTTTTTTTTTTTACCCACATGATATTTGAGGTTTCTGAAGTTTACTCAAATTTTAAAGTAGCGGACTCACCCTTCCTTATCGGGGTCACCGAATAGGTTGTCTGTGATGGCGTCCGAGAAATGCTGGTCCACCTTTTGCGAATTCTGAACCGTCATACCCCTCAGAATGGAATCGACGGCTCCATCGGGAATGGATTCATCGTATATGTATGTGGCGTTGAAGAATGCCTCGGTGAGTTTGATCTCGTCGAATCGCGGCCTGTAATTCCTGTTGACACGAGTGATGTCGAACGGCACCAGAGTATGACCGAAGCGGAACGCGGCGGCAGCAAACACGTTGGCGCTGGATGCGTCCACGGCCGGGTTGTACGCGTACGTTGAGTCTGGCGAAAGCCCCTCGGACGCGTACAAGTCTGCCCCAACGATCAGCGGCAAGAACTCGTTGTAGACAATGTGCTGCCACTCGGCCCCGACGATCTTACGGGCTGTCTGGTAGACGTTAAACGGACTCAGAGTCGAGTCGAGGCTTAGGAGGGCGTCGGCGACGCGGTTATGTTCCCGCAAGAAGAGAGTGTGCAGGGCGGTCAAGCCAGGTTGCTCAGGGGCGCGACTGTCACCGGCTTTGCCGCAATAAATACCCTCAGTTTCGTTGACCCCGGCGCAAAGATCAAGGTCTACATCGGGGGGAAGCAACTGGCGGCCAGTTACACCGTCGGTGTCGTGTAACAAGAATCCATTACCTGTTGAAGGAATATACAGGGTCGTGTGGATGACAGGGCCAGAATCATTGGAAAAAATGGCCTTGTCTTTGTTTTAAATGTTAGATTTTGGGTCAGGTTTATGCCCCAAACGGAAAACTAAACTTAAACTCTAAGAACTTTCGAAGTATGGTTGACTTTCTCAGATCATCGGCAAAAAAATTAACAACTTAAAATTGTTTGGCAAATTCACTGTCACCAATAGAAAATTAATTTAAACTGCCAATTTCCTATCAAAATGAAATTTATAAACCGAACGGAAATTATCGCCATGTTACCATTAAAATGTAATAGTCAAACAAGTTAACAGCCGAATATGATAGCGAAATTAGGCGTATAAGAAATACAATTGCTCAACATCACTAGCTTGAATAATGATTTGTCCATTAATTTCTGAACCAATTTTGACTAAAACAAAAGTAAAACATAATCTATTGTGAGGCTTATACCGGTAGAATTTGTTGTTACTCGAAAGCCAATTTCACGCCATTCCAGGTTTCATATACCTGTATAATCGTGTTTTATCTTTACCATTGGTTTTCACCTTACAAAATAATTAAAATCATTTAATTCCAAACAAAGCACTTATTTGACCTTAATATGCACAGAATAGGTGCCAGCAAGTTTTCCTTTTGATTAATGAAAATATGGAATTCTGACCTTAATTGGACAATTCAACAAAGATACCGATAGTAGGTTGTCCAGTTGGTATTATGGCCACCATTACTTACAAGTTTTTATCCTTGTCTAAATAGTGACTTTGTATAAAAATGTGACCTGCTCCAAAAATTCAAAAAGCTGAAGGGTTACATGAAGGTCAGTGGACAATACAACAGGACATCTTAAGGCAATTAACAGTCATATTATAACTTCCTGTTTACTTGAAGCCTTTTTTAATTTGTCCGCAAACGAAGAAACGTTGGACGAGCAAATCAATTAATTCAGGACTTTAAACAGTCAACATGGGTGAAATGGTAGTTTTGTGTTCCAGGTTGAAAATCATTTTATAATGACCTTATATGTGATTTCGAAGCTTTTTGAATTACGGTTTGAGACCTTCATCTTTATAAACGCTGAACCGTAAAACCGTATCGGATGGAAAAAGTGTTTTGCTTAAACTCAGAGTCAGAAGATGATGGTTTGTATTGTTAACATTTGTGTGTCTATGAAGACTGCATAAGAAAGTAATAGACACATTTCCAGCAACTGCCGCAGGTTCATCAAGATTTGGTTAGGATACAGTTATTTGCTTTGAAAACTTTTCCTATCTTAGGCTATACATAAACAATCACATGTACTAACTGTCAATCAGGTCAAGTGCAGAGGCGTCGTCCGAGCCGTACACGAACGACGCGTCCAGGTAGCCGGTGATGGAGTTAATGTGCTGACGGACGCCAGAAGAGTCCGTCTCAAAATTCGACCTGACGAAAGGGAAGCAGGCTTGGACCCCGCCAAAGACAGGGTCCGCGTTGTTGATGAGGATTGAGAAACACTCCCCGTCCACGGAACAATCAGAACAGTTGACTGTGATAACAAATACGATCATTATCATATTAAATTTGGAAAACTCACAACTTTTCAAACTCATAATAAACTATACTTGCTAAAGAATTTGAAGATAATTGTTCCAGAAGACACATCATTTCCTTTGATTAATTCATTACATCGAAGCTAACATTTTATATCTTCCCTTAAAGGGTAGCCTGCAATCAATTTCCTTTAATGCAAACTTTCAAAATGCACCTTGGGTCTTAGTTAACCTTATTTTTGATTGTATGCAAATTATACTTCCATATTCACAACAAAACTGTGATGTCATCTCGGGAAGAAAGCATCAATGTTACGTTTGGTTTGTACACAAAAAGTACTGCACTGTAGAATTTGCTAGACTAAATATTCTCTTCTTTGCTGATTCATCGTTGCTTATTAGCATAGAAATAAGTAAGCATCAGTGTCTTTCTCATAGGCCTAATTTTTTTCAGTAAGGAAATACTGGGTTCAGGATTTAAGAGAAAAACCTGTGCACTGAATAATGTCTTCCCTGGATGACATCGCACCAACAGTGCCCTCTGTTGTCCAAGAAAGTATGGGCATTTTACGTGTTTCGAAAAGTACGCTTAATTATGCAATTAACCAAATAGGAATGTCAAAGAATTTTCATACATTGAAATACCAAGTTGCAAAAAAAAAGAAAAGAAAAATGTCTGTAAGAAAAACTCATTTCTCTGGAACCCCAACTGTTTCTAGAGAACACGAATAAACTGGTTACTGAAGGAACGTGGAGTGCAAAAACTCTTTCTCACTTAGGGCCTATAATACAACCCGGAAAGAACCCTTTTATTGTACAAGTTAAAAAGCCCCAAACACACAAACCCCCAAATGGAAATAGCAACATGTCTTCAGAATTAAATTACATTAATGATGACAGATATGGTTGTTTCTTACCGTCACTTGGGGTGTGTACCGCTGTCAGGTCGTGGTCGGTCAGCTGTCCAAAATGCATTGCCAGCGTCGTTAAATCAGATAGTGTCGTCTCTCTGTTGTCAAAGACTGCGCGAGACGCGTTCCGAGCGTTGGGCAGCGGACCGCCAGCTACCGACTTCGTGCGCGGTTTGGAAAGACCTGTGCGCACGAAGCATAAAATAATCAGTACCGTTTCCCTTGGCGATTTTTTATATAATACGCTGGGGAAACTGAATAAAGGCTGTAATAATGTGGCTCTATTGAATTTCTCAAAGCGAAGTAAAGACCGACATTTTAACAAAGGAAGATTCCACAAGGGGTAAAGACTAGTCTCCTCTCAAAACCGACAATGAGACCATTTTCTCATTATGAAAGAACATGGGAAGTTGTTAAAAAAAATTTAAAAAGCACGCTTCCTGCGTCGAGGCATGGTTTTGAATTTTATCGTGCCTGATATTTTACCGACAAAACATTTCAGTTGAAAATTACGAGAACGGAGTTGTTAATCCTGCGCAAGAGTCAGAAGATCGCTGAGCCAAGTGGGGAGAGTATTAACAGAAATTCAAACTGAATGAAAAGTCAAACATAATCTTCACCTTGAAATTTAGTTGAATAGCGAGAGCGACACGATAAGAAAGTCCAAAACGCGAACGCAAGTGAAGCGAAGTTGAAGATACTAAACCTCTGTATCTTAAAATTACCTAAAGTATTTTACTTAATTATATTCAACATTTGCAAAGTCGGAGTGCAAATACTAGCTTCGCCTTGAAATATACCAGGAAAGCATTGATGCTTTAAATTTAATGTGGACCTTTTTGACACTCACCGTCATCATAAGCGTTGTCCACTACCCGGATCAACAGTGTTTCTGCGGCGCCTTGTTCTGGTTTAGCAATATTGTTACATGAGCCGTCAATCGTTCGGTACTGAGGAGTTGTGGTGGCACACGTTTGCCTTGTCTCCAAGGTGTGCTTGATCTCAGCGATGCGGCTTTTTATGTCCTCGGTTGAAAGCCTGCAGTAATGACGAGTTTTTTATATGGCATCTCGGATGCGCAAGAAGACGTTGAGAAAATTGTGAACAATGTCTGAAAGAACCCATGCCAATAATTACTGAATCGAATTAAGTGGAATTTACAAATGAGATTACCACCCAAGCTCTTCCTCAATAGCTACGTTTCCATGTCGCATTAGACTCTTTAAGGTGTTTTTGAGTTTGTTAACTATGAGTATGTTTGGACGCAATTTTTACTTGCCTTTGGTCAACGTTTGGGAGCCACTCACTATATTGCTTGAGAAAAACATGGCAAAGATTCTTACAAACATACTTTGGCACCAGATGACAGCACGGGCTTGCATTCCCATTCCTGCTGGTCAACTTTTTTTTATTTAAAGCTTTGTCTTATTTTTATTATTTAATTATTTTTAAAGTACACATCAAAGCATGATTGTTAATTTTTTCGACTTCCCCCTAATACTAAATTAGTACTAGTAAACTTTTTTCTTAACCTGATCAGTCAGCACTTTTGCCCCGGCCTCCATTTCTGAATTGTGGATTATAATCCCCAAAAGAAAAAAAGAATGGTTACACTCTTGTAAATGTGCGTTCTCTTTCCTCGAGCATTTTGAGATACGCCTGAAGTTTTTTCCTGTTCATGGGCGATCTTCTGGCACTGTTGAATTGATTCCACAGGCCGAAAGGGGTTCGACCTGTAACAAATCAAAATCAAAAAGCCTGTTGAAATCATCTGTAAGATCTAGGCTCTGATAGTCACGGCTGCCCAACAATTTTTTTTCTCAGGAAAGCTGACACCTCCTTGAACAAATACATTTAACCATGTCCTTTCATCATTTTCTTAAGAAGCGTACCATTTTTCTGGTTCGAGTAGCCTTTCATGTTTTCATCTTTGAGTAGGAGATCCTCCAGATCTTCCAGCATCCGTACGTCTTTATCCAGCAGAGTGCAGGTACCAAGCGACACCAGCAAAGCTAGCAACAAGAGCCTGGCCGAAACAAAACGATAAAAACGATTGCAAGAAAATATGAAGATGGCCTTGTAAACAGGGTGTTTCTTTAAAAGAGTTCAGCTGATAAAGGTGTGCGACTCAAAATTTGTAGTAGCATGCATATTGCACGTTTCGGTGATTATACCAACGACTTTTAATTTCAGAAAAATCTCACCTGTACATTGCGAAGAGTTTTAATTCACAGCGACGTTCGACAAGGTGAGATGTTAACGTTGATTCACATTTATCAGCAGATTTTCCGAGCAAGCTGCCCTATAACCACGCCGATAGTCATCTCTGCCAGCAATTATGCAGATTGTAAGTAATAGACGGCGTTTGCATTGGCCAATCAGTGCATGCCTGCATTCAACGAATTGATGCGAATGGGCAGTCGATGTGGAGTGGATGGTTCCTCAGCCAGTCAGATTTTACGTTAGAAAAGTTGATACAACAAACAAAACAGAGCCACGGGCGTCACTAGAAAGGGGGTGTCGGTAGTGTCACAACCCCCATTGGTTACTTTTGTCGGCAAAATCACGATCTATCGGCAAAATAAAAAAAAATTAAACAAAAAACCAAGAACGGAGAATGAAGATGAAAGGAAGGGGGATACAGTACAATCGTTTAGCGTGACAGTGATGGTGACAAATTTCACGCGGCACCCCCCTTCAAAATGGTCTAGCGACGCCCGTGGACAGAGCCTATCAGAGAAAGAGAAAGTGGAGGTGCCGACACTTTACGGATGGTGAAATTTATCCCAGTATAATTAGATCATTATTTACAAGGTCATTGCCTATCAAACAGGCGGGTTGTTCAGCGTTTTCTGAACCAATATGAAACGTGTAAACAATGCATATTAATCACGTATTTCAGCGACTGAAATGTGTCTGCTTCAGCTAGTAATATTAATCTTTCATAAACCGATAAAAAAGACCAGGTCACCGTATGGACACGGAGAAAGACACGAGGAAAGAATATGGGCTGGAATACGATTGGACACAATGACCATATGGTTGGTCACTGTTTGTTAATTTGCTCATTTCTGATCTAGTCAGACATTTGTGGTTAAGCGTGCAAATTCGTGCAAATGTCTTTAGGGTGTCATGCATGGCGAGAAACCGGTTCCTTATACCATGAAATCTATTGGTTTATTTTTATTTGCTAACGTATGTAAGCCATGACACTTAAGAACCAGCCGGCATTCTTGCCTGCTAAAAGCCTTCCACAAATTACTGAATGGGAAATGCACCAAGAACTGCGTGTATTAAATTCTAATAAATCGGTAGGTCCAGACTGCATTCCAAATAGGATTATTAAAGAGTTTGCATGTGAACTAAGTACACCAGTTCCTGATATTTTCAATTGGTCACTTAGAGGGACATTGCTCTTCAAGTTTGGAAAAGTAGCCATCGTTGCACCAATTCCGAAGGAACATCCATCTTCTATTTCCAAACTGAGGTCAATATCGCTTACCGCTCATTTATCAAAATTTGTTGAGGGTTTCATTTTTAAGTCGTTGACGGCTGGCATTAGAGGTTACATTGATAAACACCAGTTAAGTAGTCTCAGTGGATTGTCCACCAGTGTTATGTTCGAGTCCATCACAAGTCCCTGTAAGTCCATCACAAGTCCATCACAAGTTTTTCAGTCTTAAGCCTATGCACAAGCTATTCAAATAAGCTGAGACAATTGTTTACCCTTGTGCCTAAAACTGGCCTGTGTTTGAGTGATAATGGCGCTCTCCCATCCAGTGACGTTCCTCCATGGTTGTTTTGTTTGGGCTGGCTGTTGCGGGTCGTGTTCAATTCTGTCCCTTTTTATGTCCTTTTTTGAAATGTAATTTGTGGTGGACATAAAAAGTGGTTTGGTTAGCTTTCCGATTCAGATTTTATGTTATGTTTTGGGGGGTAAGTAGAGGGTTAGTTTGCAAACCCTCTCTTATAGAAAGAACATGTTTTCGTGCCTAGCAAATGGGGTACTCTTCAGTCGCACATAGCGGTTCCTATGAACTAGGGGCTGACTCGCTGGAAAGGACTTGTGAAGGGACTAAGGGACTTGTGAAATGGACTCAATACAACACCGTTGCCACTTATTTCCTTGATCTATTTAATGGTGTTTACAAGGGGAGTTATACACCCAATACAGTAGGTACGATCGTGCTGACCGACTTCTCCAAGACTTTCGACAGTGTCGACCACACAATTTGCTTGATCTCTCTTGGGGTTAGACCCGAAACAATTCCCTGGCTTATTAGTCTCCTTTCGGGAAGACGCCAGTGGGTTCGCTATCAGTCATCACTCTCAGGTTGGGAACATCTTTCACACAGCGTTGCCCAAGCACTAAACTAGGTCCGACATATGCAGCAAGGTATGAGACGGAGAGAACCCCCCCCCCCGCTTTGTGTTGGTCATTGTCTCGCAGGAATCTGGGGAATTCCTTTCAGACATCTTGGGGGGATGTGTTAAGTAACAATAGTCTGGAATGTGTATAGGGATTGGACATGTTTGGGGGGTACCCCTCGGTCTCATTTCTTGCTGGGTATAAGGTCAGATTGTCTTTTTGGCTTTATGGTTAATGACACGTGCAAAGATTCGCTGTCACAATTGGAAACATGTGAATGACATACACTTAGGAGAAGTCAGGATATTAGATCGGGTTTCCTCCATTCCGAATGGTGTTACAAATCTAAATATCTTGTCTATTTCAAATAACTTAAAATGAATCCATTTAAATGTAAATTAATGCAATTTCATTTTGGAAGAACCAACTTGAACAACCTTCTTTGTATATCAATGACAGTATCCTTGAAGTTGTAAATGAAACAAAATTGTTTGGTGTCTGGATCCAGATCTAGAACAACTTAAAATGGAATACCTGTATTCAGCAGATGGTTTCTAAGGGCAGTAAGCAGCTTCATATTTTGGGACGATTTGAGAAAAAACAAGACCAAAACAAGACTTGGTAATCATTTTAAAAAAAACGTTCGTCCAATCCTTGAGTACGCTGGCTCTGTCTGCTATTGGGGCCTTACTACCAGTAAGACTTTGTCCATTGAAAGAATTTTAAAAAGGGCCTTGAAAATCATCTTAGGTCCCAGTTTCACTAATTATGAAAGTTCTGTTGCTGAATCACGACACTAAATTAAAGACGAAAGGAACTGTGTTTAACCTTTGCCAAATCTTGCTTGAGTTAGAGCATCTGAACTGGTTTATCAAAAACACATCTAGTCGCAACATGAGAACCCCTCTTGGACATTCCTACTGCGAAACAAAATTCCTGGTTGACAGATACGGTAAAAGTGCCATCCCAAATTTGACGCGCTTACTGAACAGAAGTAACTAGGAGGATCATGCAGTCATATTTGTTGCTTCTTTTTTTGTCGCAGAACAGTTAATTGTATGGTAAGACTTTTTAAAGTCTATGTACAACTGGTACGCGGGATCAGGTTGATAGTGCTGCATGCGAATCGCGTAGGGAGTTGGTACCTGGCGTAGGTATTTAAGTACGTTGCTCGCACACGGTCGAGGTCTTCTGTCGCTGCGCTCTGTTTGGTCGGGAAGCACGCTTGTGGGCGCTGCATGCTCCATTTGTACTTCACACGCACTTATAGTCGTAAAATTTCATCTTTTCAAGATGGCTGGTTTACTCTACGTTTATTCCAGAAAATATTTACACGTTTCATGTGAAAATAGTGCATCTTGCTTTGGTGAGGCAACAATTTTATACTTTTCAATACATTTTATGTCCAAACGATGCATCTGTACGTATTCACATCATATTAGGGACTGTTGACCTAATTGAATACTAAAACAATGCATCCTGTGTGTACCTAGCAGAAATGTTATAATAACATGATTACCTCATGGGATCTATATCAATTTTTGAAATTAATTAATTAATAGGTATCACTCAAGACTTGAGAGACTGCCAATTATTCAGTCAAAGCTACATTTGTGCTTGTTATAATACAAGTCATAATCAAATCATTTTAACTCCTACGTTTTGAAAGAGGAGTTAAACATAATTTTGTTTTGATTTCAAAATAACTATTGGAAAAACTGAAGCCGCGGAGCCTGTAACTTTGGTTATACAGCTGCAGCATTGAACGTTTGATTTTAAATATAGATTGGTGCCAACACAGACTAAAATCAGGCTGTTGTTATTCAAGCCCAAACTCTAGGGGGTTAAACCCCCCATCCCCTGGGATTTACGCTAATTGTTCCTGTGAGTCTGATACTTTTAAGTTTTCTTAATTAATACGACAGCAGTAACGGCGCCCTCATCCTTCCAATACCCTTTTACATACGCATTTCGCGGAGGCAATACGGGCGTTTCTCAAAAGTGCGCCTCCAAGAGTGTGCAACGCAATGACCAATCACGGTGCACGAAATCTGTCGACCCAATGCGTATTTGGAAAGGGTCGACAGATTTCGCGCTCTGTGATTGGTCAACGGGTTGCAAACTCTTGGAGACGTACTATTGTGAATCGCCCGTATTAACATAAAGTTTTTACTTTCTGGCGCTTCACGTGCTCTAATTCTGTGGGTTTCCAATCATAGTGTTAGAGCCATACTAAAACTCTCTGCTTTCCTTCGAAATGGACATGCTCCTCTTGTAAGTCTTTGGGAAAGGTAACTTTCAGTAGTTATAGGTAATTTTATATGATCTTTTGTCAAAGATGTTGTGTAACTTTTGGGGCACAACGTATACGACTGTTTTATTTCAATATACTTTGTATTTTGCATTGTACATGTACTGACTACGGTTGTGCTTATATGTGATATCTGACTAGTCATCTCGTTATATTTTACTGCGCTGTATTATATTTGGGAATAATTTGTGGTTATAATGCAGTTGTCATTTGCTTTAGGCCTGTATCTGTTCTTGTATACTCATATCCCAAGTGCTCGTCCACTTTAATTAGGGGACTGTTCCTCCTTCCTCCCACCGTCCAACAATCGTGGGGCTGGTCTGCTACACTGATAATCATCTTCAAAGTTAAATCTGATAAATAATACTTTTATGCATGTATACATGCAATAAGGCCTATATATTTCAATATTTACATAGACAGCAGGGCCGCTTTTAAACGCTTCAGAGGCCATAATATAGGAACTACATCTCTGTAGGCCTGAGCCTAATAATGCAATGCGAATCCAGTTACATTCGTTTAGTGAGCGAAAGCAGGAAGAGTGAATGAGTTTCGCGTTCGATGGTGTGCCATATTATTTTGTAGACTAATGGCACTGGAAACTGCAGTTGTGTTATGATGTTACTGTTATTGTGGAAGAGCACCCTCTTTCGGTGTAACTCAGAGAGTGTCTCATACAAAATGTGACTGCTATATATTGTTATATAGCAGACTCTTCTCTTGTGCTCGCTCCACTAAAATATCACAGAAACAGCCAGGAGGAAGGCAGATGGTATTTCAGGTAACACCTTTTCAGCAAGCGTTCCTTGGTGGTCATTCCTTCACTGACGTTAGTCATCAGGAACAGTTAGTGACATTGTTGCCAGATTGAGTATACTGAGGAAATAAAAACGTGTCCTTGGCCGGTCTTAAAATGTTTTAGACTGGCTCAGGAGAAGGGTCACTGATAAAGGCCAGGGTCAAAGGAGAGGGACTAAATCAGCATCCTCCTGAAACAAATGTCTTAAGAACGGCCGAGCAGAGATTCCCATTCATAAATACCTTTTGAGTCAGAAGTCAAAATAATTCGTCAAAAAAAAATCAATCAATCAACTTCCAACCATTTCGTTCGAAACATCATTTTTTTCAAACAACCCTCCTACTGTGTTATTGTATGATATGTGCCTCTTTCGAGTAGTCGCTCGTGGTGGGTACATACATGGTTGGCAAAGAACGCGACAAACCAGTGTAATTTGAATTTGGGACTGTCCCAATGTGGACTCAATGGTAGTATTGCGCAAACAGGTAAAGATTGGGGATATTCAACTAAAATTCTGGAACAAAATCGTTCGACATTAGAATACACGTATAAGTGAAATGAAAAGAGTTTTTCACTTTGAATATCACCACCGCACATGAAACAGATAATAATAGCGTGGTAAATCGATAGATTAATTGCGTTTCTTACTGTGCTTGGCGTTGTAATAATTCAGTGTCACAAGTGCGATTCTTTGTTAAGTCGATTTGATCTGTCATTTTTAAAAGAGTAAATATTTAACTGTACATTCTTTAAAAGAATATATATAGCTAACTTTCATTCTTTAAAAATGTGTAGTTTATGTCATCACAGTGGCTTTGACATAGCGTAAAGCTCTCCCAGAGCCTGCATTACATTGAAAAACATTGCTATGAAAGTGTTGACCAGCTTTTGAACCAGGCCGGTTCAAGGCTCAATGGAAGATGAGGAACTCGAAGAATTTCTAAGGGCCACATTATTACATGTGTTTGTAAAAAATTGCAGTTTAGATGCCCACAATTGGTACACTACAATCCACCGTTGCGTACAATTATTTTGTCTGATTCGGTGCCTGGCATAGGCTGGCCTTTCTCCACTTGGACGATGATGTCGGTTTTCTTATGACCCGGGGTGAGGTTAATGTTCACAATAAATACAGAGGATAACGAATATCCTCTCTTGTTTACTGTTCAAATTATTCTATACATAATACGTTTCCTAGAGTCACTTTCAGGTTTGTGTCTAGACTTTATACCCAGCAAAATATGGGACGAAGGGGTGCCCCCTATATATACCCAGCAAGAAATGAGACCGAGGGGTACCCCCCCAACATGTCCAATCCCTATACACATTCCAGACTATTGTTACTTAACACATCCCCCAAGATGTCTGAAAGGAATTCTCCAGATTCCTGCGAGACAATGACCAACACAAAGCAGGGGGGTTCTCTCGGTCTCATGCCTTACTGCATCTGTACCCCTACATGTCAAACCTCTACAGAGAGGCTTGACTTTATTGTTACCTACCCCCCCCGAAGTCCGAAAAGAACTCCTGCGATTCCAGTCAAACAGTGGCCGACACAAAAGAGGGGATGGGTTCTCTCCTCCGTCCCACATCTTGTTCCAGATGTTAGATTACTGCTTCTTGAAAGCTTCTTGTCCCAATCATCAGACATTCTTAATTCAATGGTATTCTGTGAAGTCTACCTTCACGAGTGTCTGAATCGGCTGCCTTGTTGACGTAATCGCCTGCGGAAACTATACTTACAATGGCTCTAATTAGGTCCACAACCAAGTTAGGACTGCTAGTATTTCACTTCTGTCTGGCCCGAGGGAACCCCCCCCCGTCGTGCCTTAATTATACCCCTAAAAGACTGCGAAAGGTATATTAAAAGCTCATTATTTTTCTTCCAGGAAAACAATCATTTTTTGCCCCAAAAAGTCGCGTTTGTATCTTATAGCTCGCACCAGGCAGCCATAATGTTTGTCGCATAAAAGTGCAACCTTATGAAGAACTTCCCGCATCAGTGGGCGGGTTTTGCATGAGTGATTCTGTTCCAAACCCACTGATTGGCCAGCACAAATACAGTAAATAGAAGATATGCATGCATGCTGCCATCTTACGGGCCAATACTTATGTTCCAGAGGGTATTCACAAAGGAGGCTTCCCCGTGACTCAAAAGAACTGCTATGCAAGATGGCTTCCACGCAAAACCTCCACAGGCCGCCAGTACTGGAGCATCTCTCTGAAATCCTTACCATTCTTTTAACGGCGCGGCTCACAGATTTCACACTTTCTCCAAGACTAAATTAGGCCGTGTCCGAAGTTATGGTAGAGACCGAAGCCAGTTCCCATAGAGTCGTGTGTAATTTTAAGTATTAGCCAAGTACTTCAAACGCGGCATAAAAGTCTCTCTCTCACCTATACACATTGATTTCACTTTCACGAAGGAAGAAAACAGTTTGGTTTATTCAACAGGTGGTATGTCGACCTTGATGAATCTATTGGATACAGCGTGGGAATGCAAGAGAATGTGGATGCACTGAACCGTTTAAAAATATATATGTAATAGAGCGAGTCACAGTTAAGAGAGTACATAAGAGATTTTAGAGAGATGATTTTGAAGAGAGTGCGCGATCTCTATGAGCCGCAGTAGTGGGTGGGGGTTTAAGGGGGATTTGAAAGAGACGGGGGGCGGAGAGAGCTTAAGATTTTCCGGCGTTTCGAAAATACAGCATTTAGATAAATTGTGATCTCTGTCTAAAAAATCTGAAGAAACTTGAAAGGAGAGCTTGTTCATATATTTCTTGAAGGGAAATGATTGTATTGGAATTATGTAACCATCTTAACGAAAACCTTGTCATTACTGTATGAATATTATAGGCAAGGTTAAGTCTGTCACAGTAAGAATAAAATGTGCAAGGATGTAAATTTTTATCAGTACGCTAGATAAAACCTTCAGAAATATCTCTATTGCTTCTGTATTAAACGTAATTTTTCCTTATGGTCTCTTTTATAAGATGACTTATCTTTAAAGAATGCTGTGGAAAAATTAAAAATGGGTAAATTATCGTGCGATCTTTGAATAAACCTTCACCTCAATTAACATTATTAGTTTCCGATAAACGTCAAAAATATGACCTCCAACTAACACAACAGTCAGTGTATGTCTGTGTGAACATCAGATCGATAAACCGTGTGCAACGAATGGAACTCAATAATTGGTGAACAAACAATTACACCAAATGTGCATTTATCCATAAACGAAGTTGTAGGGCAAAACAGAGCAACAATGTCAATAGAACAACACCAAATTTACTTCTAAACTTAAAGGTACAGACTAAATTAAATTAAAATAAACTCCACCTTTCTGTAAAACTAATGTTATTAGAAAACCCTTGAAATTACCCACGTACACGCTGCTTTAACATGTTAGGCCTACCTGCGCGTTTACAAATAGACAACAGGCAACTCCGCGCAAATCATACTAATACCAAATATTGAACTTAATGTGCGTGCGTCGTTTTCTTTCGATTCTTTGATATTCTTTTCAAGCATAATATGTGCTTCGACCGGTGAGTGTTGTCTAAACGAACTTGGAGAGGTCCACCACAGGAATCTCGCACGAGGTACAGGACACTCTGCTATTATCCAATCCCTCCAGTACAGTTTCTTGTTTATGCGGCCAGGAACCAGACCTGCTGTACTCGTAGAAGGAGGTGTACAGTCTAGAGAGAGCGGGGAAAAATAGAAGCATCAGGCTTTGGATCTATCGAGTTGAACTTTGACATTTTGGGATGGATTCAGAAAATGGGCCTTTTAAAGCAAACGGCGTATCGTTCAGACAGCGCTTCAATCCCACAAACTAATTACTTCTATAGCTTCTATGTTAGCGAGTTTCTTGAATACCCCAAAATTCTAGACATTTCCCCATGTTTTCTGATTCCCATTTAATTCCACACATTTGTAGTTCAGGACGAATATCATTGCTACATGCATTCTCAATTAAGCCGCTTCATAATCTTTAGATTGTGTCCTACCCGATATTTTTCGAATAGTTTTCTTCTTTTGCTTACCCTCTTTTTCCCTGTTGACGTCTCTCCGAGTTCCCGAAATTTCTAGCCTTCATGAATATGTACGGTTGGATTTCATCGACTGCCTCGACGTTATCACAAAGCAATCTGGCCATGCTGGCTTTTTCGATCTCTTGTATTTGCGCTGCATGTGAATAACAGTCAACAGAACGCGTGTAATGTTAAGGCCACGGCGTTGAATTAAGTCCGTAGATGGTCGTGAAAATAAAATCAAAAAGCTTTCTGGTATAAAGGAGCCCAATTTTTCATGTAATAGACAAAGAGATTACTAAAGCAAAACTGATTTGTTTGATGCTTCATTTCGGGGAGTGAAGGAGAGCCCATGGCCGACGTCCTTTAAAAATTGTGGGAGGAGAAATTTTTCTAGCGTATTGGTCTAAAAGGTGAAGGGAGTACAAGAGAACATCGTCAAAGTAGTAGGGTAGAGGCTTGGTGAACCTTTTGGGTGGAGGATTTAAGAGTGTCGTTCTTTTGGGATGCCTTTAATTTGACTTGATATGAAACAGCATTACGTCTTTAAATTAAGCAATAACTGGCAAAGGTCCCTTTCCATACCTGGAGTGAACTGACACAAGCTCTGGTAAAAGAAACGGTCGCCGAATTTCAGTCGGCGGAACTGATCGGCGAAGATGCAAGCCAGAGTCGGTCCGACCAAGGCGTTAGGGAGAGGTTTCTCGAGGACGAAGCCCACGAAAGCATCTATGTCCTTTACGTCACTATGGGAACGAACATCATCAAAAGGTAAAAAAGAGGCACAGGAGGTTAAACAAGCAACAAACAATGAAATGCGCTGCATCAAGGTATGAAATTCCATCTGTTATCCTTCAATCTTGGAATGTGACAGGACAGGGAATTTTGAAAAAGAGTACCAGATGTATGCAGCTGTGCGCGTTTCCAAAATTAACTGGTACTTTGGGTATCATCGGTCTCAATAAATGAGACAGAGAGGAAAAAAGCTTAAATACTTAAAGTGAAAAGTCAATTATGAGTCTTGTTCGCACACACCCCATGCATGGACCCACATTTCGAATGTCTAACAGATTGAAATTTGTAATATTTTTTTCTATCATCATCCCGTCAATGACGAAAGTTTACACCCTCGATCATGACACTCAAGATGTGATTAAATTGATGACAAAATCTTACGCATATGTGTCTTTCAGATTCTCGAAGTTTTGTCGTGTCATGACGCCGTTGTCGAAAAGGTCCCGGAAACTATTAATCCCGCCGAGTCCACAGAAGTCCTTTCTGATGGTGGTGTAGCCCGGTAAACCGTGGTCACGTGCTCGCTGAATATTCAGTGCTGTCAGGTCGAAACCGTCTCTAAAAGATTAAGATATGCTTCTCGGTTAGATTGTGAAAACCGTTGGTGCATAAATGGCCACTGAAAAACATCCATTTTGAACATACGACCATCTTGGTACACCACACGCAATACAGCCCTATGTATGTTACGGCAACAGAGGTGCTGCTAAAATGCATGGTGTTAAAGCACCACATGCCATTAATTCAATACTGAATGATGTACATTTAACACCAATCATTGTTAATTTAACACCATGCACTGTTAATTCCAGATCATAATCTGTTGATCACTTCCATCATAAAATCTATATACCACTGCACATTATCTTCATTCATACGTGTATGGTGCATTCATGCAGGAAAACGACTCCTCGGCTCAATATTCTTTTTTTTAATCCACATGATATTTGAGGTTTCTGAAGTTTACTCAAATTTTAAAGTAGCGGACTCACCCTTCCTTATCGGGGTCACCGAATAGGTTGTCTGTGATGGCGTCCGAGAAATGCCTGTCCACCTTTGGCGAATTTTGAACCGTCATACCTCTCAGAATGGAATCGACGGCTCCATCGGGAATGGATTCATCGTATATGTATGTGGCGTTGACGAACGCCTCGGTGAATTTGATCTCGTCGAATCGCGGCTGGTAATTCCTGTTGACACGAGTGATGTTGAACGGTACCAGAGTATGACCGAAGCGGAATGCGGCGGCAGCAAACACGTTGGCACTGGATGCGTCCACGGCCGGGTTGTACGCGTACGTTGAGTTTGGTGAAAGCCCCTCGGACGCGTACAAGTCTGCCCCAACGATCAGCGGCAAGAACTCGTTGTAGACAATGTGCTGCCACTCGGCCCCGACGATCTTACGGGCTATCTGGTAGACGTCCAACGGACTCAGAGTCGAGTCGAGGCTGAGGAGGGCGTCGGCGATGCGGTTGTGTTCCCGCAAGAAGAGAGTGTGCAGGGCGGTCAAGCCAGGTTGCTCAGGGGCGCGACCGTCACCGGCTTTGCCGCAATAAATACCCTCAGTTTCGTTGACCCCGACACATTCATCATTTTCTTTATCGGGGGGAAGCAACTCGCGGCCAGTTACACCGTCGATGTCGTGTAACAAGAATCCATTACCTGTTGTAGGAATATACAGGGTCGTGTGGATGACAGAGCCAGAATCATTGGCAAAAGATGGTCTTGTCTTTGATTGAAATGTTAGCTTTTGGGTCAGGTTTATGCCCCAAACGAAACCAAAATTAAACACTAAGAACTTTTGAGGTATGGCTGACCTTCTCAGATTACCGACAAAAAGTTGACAACTTTAAATTGTTTGGCAAATTTATTGTCACCAATAGAAAATTAATTTAAACTGCCAATTTCCTATCAAAAGGAAATTTATAAAATTGGAATTCTCACTTTAATTCGACAATTCAACAAAGATCCTGATATTAAGTTGTCCAGTGGGTAGTAAGGTCACCATTATTCAAGTTTTTATCCTTGTATAAATAGTGACTCTGTATAAATGGAAAAATAACCTGCTTCAAAACTTCAAAAAGCTGATGGATTGCACGGAGCTCCGTGGACAATAGAAAAGTAAATTCTTAGGGCAATTAATAGTCATATCGTAACTTCCTGTTTCCGTAAACGAAGAAACGTTGGACGGGAAAATTAATTAATTCAGGACTTTGAACCGTCAACGTTTTTACAGATAGGGTGGAATGGTAGTTTTGCGTTCCTGGTTGAAAATCATTTCTTAGTGAGCTTTGATTTGATTTTTCAGAGTTTTGAATTATATTTTATTTTCTGTGACCCCTATCTTTATAAACGCTGAACCGAAAACCAGAAGATAACAGTTCAGTATTGTTAACATTTGTGTGTCTATGAAGACTGCATAAGAAAGTAATAGACACATTTCCAGCAACTGCCGCAGGTTCATCAAGATTTGGTTGGGATACAGTTATTTGCTTTGAAAACTTTTCCCATCGTAGGCTACACAAACAGTCACATGTACTTACTGCCAACCAGGTCACGTGCAGAGGCATCGTCCGAGCCGTACACGAACGACGCGTCCAGGTAGCTAGTGATGGAGTTAATGTGCTGACGGACGCCAGAAGAGTCCGTCTCAAAATTCGACCTGACGAAAGGGAAGCAGGCTTGGACCCCGCCAAAGACAGGGTCCGCGTTGTTGATGGGGATTGAGAAACACTCCCTCTCCACGGAACAATCAGAACAGTTGACTGTGATAACGAATACAATCATTATTATACTACAGGAACGCAGTTTGGACAATCACAAATTTCCAAACTCATTATAAAATATAATCGCGAAAGAAGTCGAAGATAAAAGTTTGGGAAGAGACATAATTTCCTTATTTCATTACATCATCCGAAGCTAACATTTTAGATCTTTTCTTGAAGGGTATCTGCAATCAATTTTCTTTAATACAAACTTTCAAAATGCACCTTTGCGTCTCAGTTAACCTTATATTTTGGCTCAGGAAGAAAGACCCAATGTTACATTGGTTTGCACACAAAAAGTACTGCATTAGGCTTAATGCAGATTTGCTAGACTAAATTTCATTCTCTTCTTTGATGATTCACTGTTGTTTATGTGCATAGAAGTAAACATCAATTTCTTACTCATAAATGTTTTCAATATGGAAATACTGCGTTCGGAATTTTTGAGAAAAACCTGTGTACTGAAAAATGTCTTCCCTGAATGACATCGCATGGGTTTTTTTAGTGTTTAAAAAGTACGCTTATCAATGCATAACAAATAGGAATGTTAAATAATTTTCATACATTGGAGAAGAATACCAAGTTTCAGAAAAAATGTTTTCAGAAAAATTCATTTCTCTGGAACTGAAGCTGTCCCATTGAACATGATTGAATTAACTACTAAAGGAACGCGGACTGCAGGAACTCTTTCGCGATCCTGTTTTTCACTAAGAATACAACCTGGAAAGAAACCTTTTATTGTACAAGTTACATGTATATAGCCCAAGCCACTGAAGTCCCCAAATGGAAATAACAATAACAACATTTCTTCAGAATTCAACGACATCATTACAGACAGAAATGGTTGGTTCTTACCGTCATTAGGGGTGTGTACCGCTGTCAGGTCGTGGTCGGTCAGCTGTCCAAAATGCATTGCCAGCGTCGTTAAATCAGCCAGCTTCCTGTTTCCGTTGTCAAAGACAGAACGAGACGCGTCCCTAGCGTTGGGCAGCGGACCGCCAGCTACCGACTTCGTGCGCGGTTTGGAAAGACCTGCGCGCAAGAAGAATAAAATAATCGATACAGTTTCCGTTGGCGATTTTTGTACACAATACGCTGGGGAAACTCGACTTGAATAAAGGCTATAATAACGTGACTGTTGAAATTCTCAAAGCGAAGTTAAGACTGACATTTCAACAAGGGAGGCTTTAATGATTCGTAAAGACTAGTCTCCTCTCGAAACTGGCATAAAACCATATTCTCTTATCAAAGAACATGGGCAGTTGTTGAACAAAAACAAACAAATAAACAAACAAACAAACAAAAACCAGACAAACACGCTTCCTGCGTCAAGGCACTGTTTTTGATTTTTATCGTGCCTGATCTTTCCCGAAAAAAAGAACATTTCAGTTGAATATTACGAGAAAGGCGTTGCTAATCCTGAACAAAAGCGATACGCAGTCCAAAATGCGAACGCAAGTGAAGCGAAGTTGAAGATACTATAACTGTATCTTTGTAACTTAAAATTGCCTAAGGTATTTTACATAATTATGTTCAACCTTTGCAAATTTCGAGTGCAAATACTAGCTTCGTCTTGAAATATACCAGAAAAGCATTGATGCTTTAAATTTAACGTGGACCTTTTTGACACTCACCGTCATCATAAGCGTTGTTCACTACCCGGATCAACAGTGTTTCTGCGGCGCCTTGTTCTGGTTTAGCAAAGTTGTTACATGAGCCGTCAATCGTTCGGTACTGAGGAGTTGTGGTGGCACACGTTTGCCTTGTCTCCAAGGTGTGCTTGATCTCAGCGATGCGACTTTTTATGTCCTCGGTTGAAAGCCTGCAGTAATGACGAGTTTTTTATATGGCATCTCGGATGCGCAAGAAGACGTTGAGAAAATTGTGAAAAATGTCTGAAAGAACCCATGCCAATAATTACTGAATCGAATTAAGTGGAATTTACAAATGAGATTTCCACCCAGGCTTTTCCTCAATAGCTACGTTTCCATGTCGCATTAGACTCTTTAAGGTGTTTTTGAGTTTGTTAACCATGAGTATGTTTGGACGCAATTTTTACTTGCCTTTGGTCAACGTTTGGGAGCCACTCACTATATTGCTTGGACAGAGAAAAAAATGGCAAAGATTCTTACAAACATACTTAGGCACCAGATGACAGCACGGGCTTGCATTCCCATGCTTGTTGGTCAACTTTTTTTATTTAAAGCTTTGTATCTACTGAAATTATTTTTTAAAGTACATATCAAAGCATGATTGTTAATTTTTTCGACTTCCCCCTAATACTAAATTAGTACAAGTAAACTCTTTTCTTAACCTGATCCGTCAGCACTTTTGCCCCGCCTCCATCTCTTAAATTAGATTATAACCCCCCCCCAAACAAAACATACCAAATATTGCTTACACTCTTGTAAATGTGGGGTCTCTTTCCTCGAGCATTTTGAGATACGTCTGAAGTTTTTTCCTGTTCATGGGCGATCTTCTGGCACTGTTGAATTGATTCCACAGGCCGAAAGGGGTTCGACCTGTAACAAATCAAAATCAAAAAGCCTGTTGAAATCAGCTGTAAGATCTAGACTCTGATAGTCACGGCTGCCCCAAAATTTTTGTTCTCAGGAAAGCTGACACCTCCATGAACAAATACATTTAACTATGTCCTTTCATCATTTTCTTAAGAAGCGTACCATTTTTCTGGTCCGAGTAGCCTTTCATGTTTTCATCTTTGAGTAGGAGATCCTCCAGATCTTCCAGCATCCCTACGTCTTTATCCAGCAGAGTGCAGGAACCAAGCGACACCAGCAAAGCTAGCAACAAGAGCCTGGCCGAAACAAAACGATAAAAACGATTGCAAGAAAATATGAAGATGGCCTTGTAAACAGGGTGTTTCTTTAAAAGAGTTCAGCTGATAAAAGTGTGCGACTCAAAATTTGTAGTAGCATGCATATTGCACGTTTCGGTGATTATACC
Organism: Acanthaster planci; assembly: GCF_054643075.1. Classification (NCBI taxonomy): domain Eukaryota; kingdom Metazoa; phylum Echinodermata; class Asteroidea; order Valvatida; family Acanthasteridae; genus Acanthaster; species Acanthaster planci. The sequence continues at coordinate 19,779,001 of NC_141783.1, read as the reverse complement.
AACGACTTTTAATTTTAGAAAAACCTCACCTGTACATTGCGAAGAGTTTTAATTCACAGCGACGTTCGACAAGGTGAGCTGTTAACGTTGATTCACATTTATCAGCAGATTTTCCGAGCAAGCTGCCCTATAACCACGCCGATAGTCATCTCTGCCAGCAATTATGTAGATTGTATGTAATACACAGCGTTTGCATTGGCCAATCAGTGCATGCCTGCATTCAACAAATTGATGCGAATGGGCAGTCGCTGTGGAGTGGATGGTTCCTCAGCCAGTCAGATTTTACGTTAGAAAAGTTGATACAACAAACAAAACAGAGCCACGGGCGTCACTAGAAAGGGGGTGTCGGTAGTGTCACAACCCCCATTGTTTAGTTTTGTCGGCAAAGTCATTGTCTGTGAGCAAAATATACAAGAAGAACGGTGAATGAAAATTAAAGGAGATAGAGTACACTTGTTTGGCGTGACGGTCCGGCGGCAAATTTCATGGGGCACCCCCCTTTTAAAACGCTCTAGCGACGCCCGTGGACAGAGCCAATCAGAGAAAGAGAAAGTGGAGGAGGTACCGACACTTAACGGTTAAATGGTGAAATTTATCCCAGTATAATTAAATCATTATTTACAAGGCCAAGCAGGTGGGTTGTTCAGCGTTTTCTGAACCAATATGAAATGTGTAAACAATGCATATTAATCACGTATTTCCGCGACTGAAATGTGTCTGCTTCAGTTAGTAATATTTGCCTTTGATAAACCGATGAGAAAGACCAGGTCACCGTATGGACACGAGGAAAGAATATGGGCTGAAATACGATTGAACACAATGACCATATGGTTGGTCACTGTTTTTTAATTTGCTCATTTCTGATCACATTTGTGGTTAAGCGTGCAAATTCATGCAAATGTCTTCAGGGTGCTTGGATGGTCAGATACCGGGTTCTGTACCATGAAATCTATTGGTTTATTCGTATTCGCTAATATATCCGGTTTGTAAGTGTGACATCACTTCAGTTTCAACCACGCCCACTGCACATGCACTGCACACAGAGTTAAATACTCACATGCTTTGATCGCCGTTTACATGGAACCGGAAGTTAACGCGCAACGTTCAGCGATTGTCCAATGGGAGCCTGCAAGTCGTGGCGCGTCCGCTTTTGTATAGTTTTGACTGTTCACATAACGAGGGCATTGTCCCTCAAGTTTGGGAAAGTCGCCATCGTTGCACCAATTCCGAGGAACATCCACCTTCTATTTCCAAACCGAAGCCAATTATCAAAATTATCGCAATTGTCAAAATTTGTTAATTTAAGGGTTTCATTTCTATTCAAAGTCGTTCATGGCTGACATTGGAGGTAACATCATGGAGGTAGGTAACATCTATAGATATCAGGTCGGTAGTCCATACTCTATAGGTAGTCTCAGTTGATTGTCCACCAGTGCTGTACTCTAGTCATCACAAGTCAAGGCAAGTCCCTGTAAGTCCATCGCAAGTCATTCAGTCTTAAGCCAATGCACAAGCTATTCAAATAAGCTGAGACAATTGTTTACCCTTGTGCCTAAAACTGGCCTGTGTTTGAGTGATAATGGCACTCTCCCATCCAGTGACGTTCCTCCATGGTTGTTTTGTTTGGACTGGCTGTTGCGGGTCGTGTTCAATTCTGTCCCTTTTAATGTCCTTTTTTGAAATTTAATTTGTAAGCGGACATAAAAATTGGTTGGTTAGCTTTCCGATTCAGATTTTATGTTATGTTATGGGGGGCAAGTAGAGGGTTAGTTTGCAAACCCTCTCTTATAGAAAGAACATGTTTTCGTGCCTAGCAAATGGGGTAATCTTCAGTCGCACATATTGGAACCAGGGGCTGACTCGACTTGTGACTGATCTTGTGAAGGGACTTCACAAGTCCACTACTCATTGTTTACCTACTCTATTTGATGATGTTTACAAGGGCAGTTACACACCCCATACAGCTGGTGCGCTCCTGTTAACCGACTTCTCTAGGCGTTTGACAGTGCCGAGTTGGGGTAATAGACCCGAAACAATTCTTCCAAGAAGACGCCAGCGGGTTCGCGTCCCTCTCAGGTCGGGAACATTTTTCACGAAGCGTTGCCAAGGGCACCAAACTAGGTCCGATTGTCTTTCGGGCTATATGGTTAATGACGCGTGCAAAGATTCGCTTTGTCACAGTTGGAAATATGTGGATGACATACGCTTAGGATAAGTCAGGATGTTAGATCGGGTTTCCTCCATTCAGGATGGTGTTACAAATCTAAAAAAATTGTCTATTTCAAATAACTTAAACTGAATCCATCTAAATGTAAATTAATACATTTCCATTTTGAAGAAACCCAACTTGAACAACCTTCTTTGTGTATCAATGACAGTATCTTTGAATTTATGAATTGCTTAGAGTCTGGATCCAGAACAACTTAAAATGGAACAAACGTGTCCCGCAGATGGTTGCTAAGGGCAGTAAGCGGCTTCATATTTTAGGAAGATTAGCAAAACAAATTGGAGTAACAAAACAAGACATGGTAATCATTTATAAAACACTCGTTCGTCCAATCCTTGAGTACACTGGCCCTGTCTAGCATTCGGGCCTTACAACCAGTAAGACTTTGTCCATTGAAAGAATTTTTAACCTAGGTCCCAGTTTCACCAATTATGAAAGTTCTCTCGCTGAAATAGAGATCACGACACTAAATCAAACACGGGAGGAACTATGTTTAACCTTTGCCAAATCTTGCCTTAAGTTAGAGCATCTGAACTGGTTTATCAAAAACACATCTAGTCGCAACATGAGAACCCCTCTTGGACATTCCTACCGCGAAACAAAATTCCTGGTTGGAAGATACGGTAAAAGTGCCATCCCAAATTTGACACGATTACTGAAGAGTAGTGACTAGAAGAGTCATGCAGTGTTTTGTTTAATGCTATGCGTTTTTGCCGTCTGTACAATGTACATGTACTTTTTTGGTGGGGGGGTGTTTCTTCTTTTTTGTAATATTTATGTAGCCAATGTACATTTGTTTTTTATGGTCAACAGATTTTTAAGTGTTCAACTATTAAGTGTATTTGATATTTTCATGAATTTTTAAAAATTATTGTAACGAATCTGACAATTCAGCCCTGGCTATGAACAAATTAGTAAAAATAAAAAAATAATAATAAAGATATGAATTTACTCACCTCTGTGAAGTGTCTTGGCCCTGTCCAGGCAAAAGAGTGAAACTTGAAAAAATGACCATTTTGAGGAAAACGACTTCAAAGTTCTGGCGGCAGCCATTCTGAATCATAAACGCGATTCCACTTGTACTTCACTGGTATTTTAAATAGTCGTAGAATTTCATCTTTTCCAAATGGCTGGTTTATGCTGCGTTTATTTCACAGCACTTACACGTTCCACGGGAAAACAGTTCATCTTGTTTTGGTGAAGCAACAATTCTATACTTGTCAAAACATTTTATGTCCAAACGATGCATCTGTAATCATTCACATCAAATTAGGGACTGTTGACTTAATTGAATACTAAACAATGCATCCTGTGTGTACAAAGCTGAAATGTCACAACAACATGATTATCTCATGGGATCTATAATTATAAATTTTTGAATTTCGCCTGGTATCACTCAAGAGGTTAGAGACTGCTAATTATTCAGTCAAAGCTATATTTGTACTTTTTGTACAAGTCATAATCAAAGGTTAAGCAGCTGTCATTTTAACTCCTACGTTTTGAAAGAGGAGTTAAACATAATTTTGTTTTAATTTCAAAATAACTATTAAAAAAACTGAAGCCGTGGAGCCTGCACCTTTGGGTTATACAGCTGCAGCATTGAACGTTTGATTTTAAACAGAGCCTGGTGCATACACAGACTAAAATCCGGTTCTTGTTATCCAAGCCCAAACTCTAGGGATTTACCACCAAAACGCTTGAGATAGCATATGATTACTCGCGAACGAGATTCTAACTTTGCGCAATGGAAAAGGTGCCCCAAGATTACGTCCTTACGTCAAATTATCAAGATGTCAAGTTTCATTGTTTTGCTCATAGAGGGCAGGATTGTCTGCCATTACTGAATCAATGCATATAATTTGTGAAGGTAAACATTTCTTTCAGTGGGGTAAAATTTGTGCTGGGAATTAGGGCTGATTTGGAATGGGGGAAGGCGGGGGGAAGGATGACCTGGCCGGCCATAAACATTTGAAAAGCTGGGGGGGGGTAACCATATGACTCTGTATAGAGATCGATGGTCATGATATTGATGTACATCTGTAATTATGTATTCAGAATAGCATATTTATGTCTTTTGAAGTTGTTTCCCTTTTTGAGTGATATTGAATGCATTAAGTCGTTGTAACACGTCCTCCGCTTAAACATTTGCTAACTAAAACAAAGTGGGGGGGGGGTGATTCATTAGCCCATCCCCCCCAAAAAGGGGGGGGGGTTATACCCCCACCCCTGGGATTTACACCACAATTGTTCTTGTGAGTCTGATACCTTTTAGGTTTTCTTAATTGATACAACAGCATCTACTTAATAATCATCTTCATAGTTAAACCTGATAAATGCTACTTTCATGCTTGTATACATGCAATTAGGCCTATATATTTCAATATTGTTATAGACAGCAGGGCCGCTTTAAGCGTTTCAGAGGCCATAATATAGGAACTAGATCTCTGTAGGCCTGTGCCTAATAATGCAATGCAAATCCAGTTACATTCTTTTAGTGAGCGGAAACAGGAAGAGTGAATGAGTTTCGTGTTCGATGGTGTGCCATATTATTTTGTAGACTAATGGCACTGGAAACTGCAGTTGTGTTATGATGTTAGGCTTACTGTTATTGTGGAAGAGCACCCTCTCTGGGTATATGAGCAAGAGTGACTCGTACAAAATATGACTATAGGTATATAGTTATATAGCAGACTCTTGTGCTCGCTCCACTAAGCATATCACAGAAACAGCTAGGACTCTAGGAGGAAGGCAGATGGAATTTCAGGTAATACCTTTTCGCGCCGAAAAGACTTAAGAACGTCAGTGGCAAATGCACGCTCCGGTGTGGTACCTCGTCTTGTAACTTAGCAAGGTTACTCTCTTGTCAAAAAAATGAACTTTGGTATCTTAATGTATACACAGTGTCAAATAGTCTCAATAAGACAAGATCTTCTTTAATTAAGCAAAAATAACCACTTAAAACCTTTGTCGATTCCAACAAAGGACAGACTACTAATGCATAATTTTAATCTCAACTGTTTCTATTTTAGTGTTTCCAAATTGAAAAAAAAATTACTGAAAATGTAGCAAAATGTAGCTTGTGCCAGTTATTCTAGAATCAAATCTTACACCCTACTGAATGTCAAAAATACACCTTTACCGGGGAAATACTCATTCAAAAATTATTAGACTCGACTCACATTCAAAGACCTTAAAAGGGGATGTGCGTAACCTCATCAATCTGAATATACATGTAGGCCCTACCCCAAATGCAATAAAGGCAACCAATACGCTAAATAAAATTTAATATTCTTTTTTTTTCCAAAATAGACATCACAGTTCAGACTAGAAGTGATTCACCTTTCAAACATACAATTAAAGAATGTTTACTTCACAATGGTAAGGTTGTGCGACCAACATCTTCATTTTACCCAAAGATATAAGATATTTTCCACCTACCATTGTTTGCATGCAGCCATCTTTCTGCCATAAATTGTATAAGGTGTGTGACCATAGATTGGAGGGAGTTATCCCTCTTCCAAAAGGGGAGGCCAGTTGAATGTCGTTTGTGCTCTGAAATAGAGGAATGCGATTTCGTGGGCCCTCGTAATTTCTCTTCCTTCAAAAAGTATGTAAAAAGCCCCAATGTTTAGCCTCACTTAGGAAAGACCACAAGGTTTCACAGAAAGAAAGTTTTGCTGCCCCCCTAAAATGTGGACCCCGCCCCCCGAAATTTGGTTTTGAATCCGCCCTTGTGAGTGCCCAGATTCTAGATGAATTTCGAGAGGTCGACGACTGGTATCTTGTCCGAGGCGCATTCCACACGTGAGTTATCCAAGCCATCCAACACAGTAGCTCTCTTGTGAGGCCAGGTGCCAGACCTGCTGTACTCATAAAAGGAGTCATACCTGAAGAGGTAAACAGAACTCACAGAATAGAACAGACGGTCTGAGGAGTGCTTTATAAAGGCAATGTCATAATTAGCCGCGACGTCATTATGACTCCATGATTACATGTCATTCAGACTAGAACTGTTTGATCACACACTTCAGTCCTGTATAGGCATACATGTTAACTTTTGCACGCTACGAGCCATTTCGGTATAGCAGAAGAGCTCTGTCACTCGGGAAGAAGCACGCGTTCAAGTCCGAGTGCGTAGGCCCGGGCTGAACCGGTTCGTAAGTGTGACACCACTTCCGTTTTAAGCCACGCCCACTGTACACGGAGTACTACGAGGAAACATGGAACCGGATGCAATGGGCAACTTGGGTGATCAATGGTTCATCCGATTGGACGTCATGATTATGCTCATCAATATACAAACTAACATGAACATTAAAAAACAAATTCAGTGCTTCCTCCAAAATACTCTTTAAAAATGACAAAGCAAAAAAGGACAATAAAATCAAATATGGCACAAAGGCAAATCTTCGTGGATTTGATTTAAAAATCACCTTCACGTGGATGCACTCGGCTTGAGGTAACCATTTAGTGGTGTAACTACGGGGTCAAGTGATTGGGCATGTAATCGCCGGCGGAATACCGTCATGCTATCCCCGGGTCCTCTTCATTGGACTAACTGTGCCCTTTACGTCAAGTGACCTAGTGTGGGTATCAAAAACCAACAAACCCCATAGCAAAGTGTGTTTTAAGTGTTGTGTTCCAAATATGAAGCCGATTTTTTTATGTAGTCATTAGCTCATCACTAGTCTGTGTATTGACTTTATTTTTGGTAAATTACACTTATGGCACAGTTTGCTATAGAGGACGCCGTGTTCGTTGGTGTTTAATACCCACTATATATCACGTGACTTAGCGGGCGCAATCGGTCTGATTGAATTTTTGAAATGTACAAAATCTGTATACATGTCATTGCTCATTAAATTTTGCTTTCAGTGCCCTTGATGTATGATACACTGCCGGGATCAGACTTTTCGCTCCACTCAAGCTACTATCAACTCACCTCATTTCCCATTGGCGAGCATTAACTTCCTCGCCGCCGTCTGATACGGGAGGCTGGAAATTGAACGGCTTGATAAATACGCCAGGCTGTATCTTTTGGATGGCTTCGAGGTTATCACACATCACCCTAGCCATGGTTGCCTTCTTGATCTCGTCGATCTGAGCTGTCATGAAGAAAGAAATCAGCAAAATCGGGCTGAGAGGTATCATAATATCTCGAATATTGCTTGCCTTATATACACTGAGCTGAGTGGAACTTTTAACTTCGGTAGTTTTCTATGGTGCAATGTAAACAGCACAATAGGTGTCCAAATTGTGTAAGTGAAGTCTTGTTACAGTGTTAATGTGCGATTCCGTTATTGAAGATGATTTTAATTACCTTTGATTTAGTTTCATCTCAGTTTAAAGAAAAATGGCGTTCAACTATTACTCCTCTTTCTTAATTGCCTCAAATTTTACCATAAGTGAAATTGTATCTCTTCAAAAGAAGTCATGTGTAACTTTGCACTGTGCTCAAATTCCTGTTAAGCCAGCTCTCTCTGAGGTTTGCTAGTTTTCAAGACCAGTAACGCCAATAAAGGCTCGTGATGTGATATTTTTGACGTAAAACTTCTGAATGAACGTCAAAGCAGTCGATCACACGGTCGAAGGATCCTCCGCGAAAATCAAGGGTACCGGTATTGTAAAGGTCTGTTATGACGTATTTTATTGAAACCCGGATCATAATGGTCGGTCTCTTTGGCTTTACCTTGAGTGAACTGGTCAGGGTTCTGGTAGAAGAAACGATCGCCAAATTTAAGTCGGTGGAACTGATCAGCAACGATGCAAGATACGGTGGGTCCAACCAAGGTGTTCGGAAGATGGTTCTCGAGGACAAGACCGACAATAGCATCCACGTCCTGTACCCCGTCGTCTCTGCACAATGCGTAAAAGATTAATGAGGTGCAATTTCACACTAACATCCTTTTTGGATACACATTTTCACCCTAACAGAGCCGGAAGTGCAATCTAACCTCTGACATAATTCTCCTCTATCATCGCGATGCATTTTGCCGGAGGCGAGTCCTTTAACAGGAGTTTTTCTAGTGATGTCTTGCGGTCTGATGTTGACACCAATGTGTGTGAAAATCGGACCCAGACTGTGGTGAAAATCGTTCTTGCGAATCGGCAACTGACGTTCTTAATGCACACATGCAATACATGAACTTGCAAAGGCCTAACAACCAAATTCAAGATTACATTTAAATTTAGATTAAACCCGACAGATCATGAAAGGTGTACCATAAAAAAAAACAGAAAAAAACACATGAAACCGAAATTCCACACTCAAGAAATACAATTTTGCACCCCCAACACTTTGGTTCTGGATAAGCTCTTGTACAGCTTCAAGTTATGATACATCCGTTTGCCGTTCTCACTCCCGTAAAATTTCAATAAACACTATACACAGATTTACTCATAATTATTGGAGTCACTGCGAATCGCGCTGAGGCGCACATGGGAAAGAATGCCATTTCCAACAAAAGCAGAAGCAACCCGGTTGAAAAGAGCCAGATTTGCGGAGAGGGGGGAAATATTTATCTTTTTGGTAGCGACACGACCATAAACGCAAACACTTCATAGTCGTTTGTGAACCGGCAAAGAGCAGTTCACACCAAACTAGATTGCGTTGCTAGGAAAATTGCGCCCTCTCTTGGTCGAGCTCGAGGCTCTTTAATCACCCTACCCGTAGATTTTCTTAAGGCTGCGGGCGTCCATGTTTAGCATGACTTCTTCATCAACAAGGTCTTGGAAGCTGCTGATTTCACTCAAGCCACAGAAATCCTTTCTGATGGTTGTGTAGCTCGGTATTCCATGGTCGCGACCCCGCTGGATGTCGAGAGACTCAAGATCAAACCCATCGCTGCAAATGAGCGAAAGCAAGCACAAGGCAATTTGACAATGACAGAAGGAGACAGAGAATGAGGCAAGCGCCATCATTAGTCGAAAGTGCTGGTCGCCAGTGCCTGAAAGAGCTGGGGGCGGGCGGAATCCGCCCCCGAAACATTTTCCCGATATAGCAGTGCATTTTTGTGGGGGGGGGTTGAACCCTCAGGAGTTTTAGAGTAACTGTTTGTTGTCATTTTGACACCAATTTTGTGAAAATCAGACATACTGTTCTTGCTCAGCATTCATTTTTCCGAGACGGTTATACTTTTTCCAGTCTGGTGCTCAGTGCACATGTATGTAGCCATCAACTTCAAACGACTGTAACAACAAAACCATACGTAACTTCACATTTTTAATGATAAGGAGTTTCTTTACATTCATACCAAATTTAAAAACAAAATCAAGTGCGGCACAGCTGAGTTCTTAGCGGGGCTGAATCCCCCCCGGCATAGTATGGAATTCCATATCTGCCGTCGCCCGTCGCCCGACGTCTGTCGCATTTTGCTTTTTGTTGTGTCCCAATTCTGCCATTTACCAGTTCCAAACATGCCATTTTCCGTCGTGCGTCGCCCGTCGTGCGTCGCCCGTCGTGCGTCGTCCGTCGCAGATATGGAATTCCATAGCATAGAGATGGGCAAAAATAACCCGACTCTTTAGAGTTTAATGAAGACCCTTTTTTTTACGAATTTGAAACTCTGGTAACAGATCGAGTATTCGTCCTGTGAATTTGCAAATGCGCATGCGACCTTTCCTGCACGTGTTGCCACATCAAATTTGCTTCACTTTTGCATTGACCCGTAACATTGAACTGGCGTTGCTAAGGAGAATGACCACATACAGCCAGAAAAGTTCAGACGGGTGTAATAATAAATGAGTCGGCGTTTCATTCACAAAATTATTGAAATACCAACCCTTTTGACCAAACGGCAAGCAATTAATCTTCAATATACATCACTCACCCTTGTACTGCCGGGTCACCAAAAAGGTTGTTGGTCAGGGCGTCCGAGTAACGCCGGTCTACTTTATACATACTCTGCAAGGTCATGCCCCGTAGAACTGAATCCACAGCGCCATCATCGATAGACTCGTCGAACATGAATGTGGCATTGAAGAACGCCTCTGCCATGTTTATCTGGGGGACCGTCTTGCGCATGTACCGCTTGTTTGCGCGGGTGAGGTGAAACGGGACCTGTGAGTGGCCGAACCTGAATGCTGCCGCGGCAAACTCGTTGGCAACCGACGCGTCCACGGCCGGGTCGTACGCGTAAGGAGCGTTCGGCGAAAGATTCTTAGATCTGTACTGATCTTCTCCGACGACCAGCGGCAGGTACTCGTTGTAGATGATGTGCTGCCACACCGCCCCCAGGATCTTTCGGGCCTTCTGGTAGACATCATCGGCACCCAGGGAAGGGTTGAGTTGGCGGAATTCCTTAGCGATGCGGTTGTGCTCACGCAGGAAGAGGGTATGTAGGGCTGTTAGGCCAGGTTGTGTGGCAGTGCGACGGTCCCCTGACTTGCCGCAGTAGATGCCTGCTGTCTCATTGACTCCAGCGCAACGTTCCAATGCTTTGTCAGGTGGCAACAGCTCTCGACCCGTCTTTGTGTCGGTGAGATGTTTCAAGCTTCCAAAATCTACATTTCGAAAACATGACAAAAATACAGTTTGTCACATGTACCTATTCTCTGTCGTAATCATGACTCGTTCCCGTACTGACATGTCGACTGTCATCTAATTGTTAATCTCTTTGAATTCTCAGCCCAAATTGACAGTCTTTAACAGTCCCCCGGGCCCTGGATCAATACAGCGCCCTCAGGTAGGGTACCAGGCAATATAGAGCCACGGGACTGTCATCCTAGTATAAAGCCCACCAAGAAATCTTTGTTATATACTTCAGAGAATGCGGTCGAAGATGTTTTACCGTCAGTTAAACTTTTAATGAGTATTTTGGCCCCAAACTAATTAACCAGAAGTAAGCTTCTGCTGGTAGTTCAAAGCAGCAATAATCATTTTTCACCCGAAAGCACGGGAGAGGAGCTAATATCTAGATATTTTTATTACTGACCAATTGAATCGATAATTCAAGGCTGACCAAGAATTTTGCTGGCATAATCAGCGTCGATCGTGAAACCGATGGAGATTAAATTAGTGCGCGGTATAGACCGACCTGTATATTTAATTTCGATTATGGCTTTTCCCAATTTCGACTTTTGTTCCTAACCAGAAGAAAAAGTTTTTTCCTACCTCCTGTCAGCTGGGCTGCCGTTGTGTCATCTGAGCCGTAGGCAAAGGACGCGTCGAGATAGGAAGTGACGAAATTGATTTGCTGACGGACACCCGAAGAATCAGCTTGATAGATGGACCTGCGAAAGTTGAAGCAATCTTGCTTGGCACCAAAGACAGGGTCGTTGTCGTCGATCAGGATGGGGAAACATTCGCCCTTCGCCGCGCAACCCGCGCAGTTAACTAGGACAAAGAGTGCACATGAAAGGAGGATCCATTCTTTCTATACACAACCCAATCCTATATCTGCCACAGTCTATCATGCTAAAGAGCGCTGGTGAGCAATCAATAATCTCACAGGTTATAGGACCACACACCGTACACAAGTAAGACAGTAAGCAAAGCTATAAGAAATGTGCTAATCTGAAGAGTTGTTTATCAAGTGCAACCTGCCAATTAAATGCAATTAAATGTATTTCACAGAAACGCCTGAAAATGCATCTTTGTACCTCAATTTACTTTAATTTCGATTTTGTTAAAATATTTTCATTGGCATTTTTGACTCCTGTTCGGACTTTAGTAATTGCAAATTTCCATACTCACCGACGAAACTATAATGTTATCCTAGGGAGAAAACCCGACTTCTGCTTTGATTTGTGGACAAAAATATGCGTCCATGAGCTCGGTGTTCGTTGAGTCTCCAGTCACACAAGGACAAGCAAGACCCCAAGACCAAGCCAGGCGTCTACAGGATCCCCTGCGAATGCGGCAAGGTGTATATCGGCGAGACTGGCAGAGATCTCACCACCAGACTCAACGAACACCGAGCCCATGGACGACGGGGGGATCTCGAGAAATCTGCCATCATCAAGCACTCCAGCACTGAAGACCACCAAGTCCACTGGCAACAAGCCCATCTCATTGCCAACATAGAACAATGGTATCCACGCCGTGTTCGTGAGGCAATTGAGATTTACAAGAACAGAACAGTTCCGCAAGACACAGGCTTCATCTTCAGTGACATCTGGCGCCCCATCCTCAACCCTTCTTAGCTCGCCTTATGGGTCATCTATACCCCTTGGCACCCTGCCCCAGTTCTTCCTTTAGTCTGCCTATGGGTCCTCTATACCCTTAGCACCCATGTTTACCAATCCACACCCCCAACAGTACTGCCACACCTGAGTAAGTTTACCGCCACGCATCACCGAGCCAGCCTAATCCCTTCTCCAGAGTTCCCGCCTTCACGCATCATCGGACTAATCCCCTGTCTCTAGAATCCTCCACCAGACTACTTAAGCTCCACTCCCAGTCAGTATCCGGCATTCTCCTGATGACGAGCAGAGCATACTGCTCGAAACGTCGAGTACCACTGGTTCTTTTCAGAACCGCAAATACTCACAAAAGAGATACGTCCATGGTGCTACCGCAAACCTACTTTCTATTGTACCTATTCACCATGCAAACCTTCAAGACTTATCTAAATTGAGCTCTGTTTCCTTCCTCTATGGTTTTCCATTCTGACATCACGGCAACAGTGCCGTCATTAGGCAGAATTAGCTTGAAATATTCATTTTAATACAATTAACCCCAAAAGGATGTCGCATAGTTTTTCAGACACTGAAGAAGGGTCCAGAGATGTAAAGGGTATCTACGAAATTCATCCTGTGGCCCCCTTAAAAGTGGGACATAATTAGAAAATTCGGAGAGAACATGCGGTGGTTGTTCCCCTTGGACTGACTCACAGCAACAGACTGTAGACCCACCTATCTCACCCTTCTCTGCACATGTTTGATCGCTCGCTCTCTGCAAGGCTACGATGCATGTGCACACAACCACACCACGCGCACAGGTCATCAATAACATGGGCGGCTAGATGTATATAGCATTATGCAATAGAGGAATTTCACGTTAGCGCTGTCTGCGCATATCCGCATCGAAACCGAGGCTCTTTGTGTTGAACTTCATCTCGCGCGCCCACGGAGCCGACACAGTACATGCATATCACGTTTGTAAGTGTGACACCACTTCAGTTTTAACCACGCCCACTGCACAAGATACACGACCATTGCAGGTACGTTAGTTCGAAGTCAACTGTTATTTTTCTTTTGATTTTACGTGTCGAGTCGTCCTGAAAGACTCTTCCACAAAAATTTGCTGCCTGAAAAGTCTGAATTTAACATACTTTTATGTATTTGTGTCTTGACTCCTTACTTTCAATCGTCTGACACATACAGCCTCGTTTTCAAATGCGGTTGCGCGCAGATCGACGCTAAAAGCGTCGTATTGGGATCCCTCTATGTGTTCTCAAGGAATTTGTCCGAATAGCTTGGCTGTGGCTGGAAGTTACGCACGAGCCCACGGTAGTGGCCGGGCCAGTTCCCATAAAGCCGTGCGTAAGTTCAAGCCACAGCCGCAGATTTGGGTGCGACCTGTTAGTCACCTTTCCAGGTGCGACTTCCGGCGATGTCGTGATTGGCCAGCTGTGCTAAGTGCATTCCCACCTGGGTGAAATTTTTGACCATGGTGCGGGCGTTATTAAAGACTGCTAGGCTGACTTTCCTGGGGCTCGGTAATGGGCCCCCGTTCACAGATGTCGTGCGCGGCTGAGACAGTCCTGAAGACGGTAAGAGAAATAAATTCTTACATAACTCCAGTCACGTCAATATCCATTTCTTTTTAACGGCTAACAAACTCATATAACAGGGTTTGCCCAAAACCCAACGTACATATGTACGTTGGGTAAGGGCAAAACCTGTTATATAGATTAACATCTCCCAAACGCAAAAATACATCTTGAAAACAGGCTAACAAACTTGAATTAAAATAACATATTTTGCTATCCATGAAGTAAGAAAATTCCCCTCAAGCCTTTTAAAGTACAGGCCTAATCTCATTTTTAACAGTGGTCACGGGTTGCCGTCACCTTTAACTTTATTTTCGTGACCCCGTCACATCTGACGTAAGATTTTGAAAGTTTGGGACACATTCTTTTTTTTCCAAGCATGATTAATTATGCAATGCAAATTACCTGCTAAACAATAAAAAAAAAGTTTGCCCATGTGATTTCAAGTTTACAGTAACCAAGTAATCCTTTGAAACGTTGGATTGGAATTTATTCGCTGCTTTCCAGTTGTCACTCTATTTTTATGCATTTTCCTTTTTATTTAGCCAGCCACCCATAGCACAGCTTGGTTTTATATGACTTCTTTCTCCATAGCGATGCTCTTTTGACGATAACTCCCTGCGGCTCTTTTTTAATTAAGACGGTACAATGTTTTAACGTGCAACTGGACAAAAACAAAGGCCATACAATCATATAATTTTTTTAAACAATCTTTTGAATGCATCTCCTGATCAAAACAAATCCTTTCATAATTCTTTTGCTGATGTTTGATGATTCAAATACAAGTGACCGTTCTTTTGAAAGTTCTTAGACGTCATGATGACGCCATAAAACTGCGATTTTCTGATTACCATATTAGGCAAGATTCGATGATAATCAAAACGGCTGGAATCAATCATCAGATTGCTGAAATGGAATGCATGAGTTACAGATAAAAATACTGTGTCTGTTAAAGGTGTATTTTTCAAATGTTCTTGTCTGCAGAAGTACAGTTGTGATCAGATTGAAGTGTTAGTTCATAGACTGGGATGTGCTCTAGTCATAGACGACAACTACTTTATGCCGTCCTTTGTCACGTGACCTTAACTGAAAGGGCTGTCATGACAGGCCAAAGCCAACAGAACTAAACTACAATGAGGTTGAAAGTAATTAGGTTTATTTTCTAGGATGTCAAAGGTATGTGTTGTGTTGATATGTTCATGTGTAACGTGACAATGAATGAAAGATGCCACAGGCAATAATTCATGAAAAATTACATAGCAGATCACATTCAGATCACATAATGGATGCCACTTTGCACGAATAATGTAATGGGCCCCCGTGTATATCCAAATTGAATGAAATCATCAAATTGATTGCCCTATCCCAAAGCTATAGTTGCAATAATGGATTTATATCTTCAAACATGACTTATGTAGTACAGGTTAAATTTAAAAGTAATTGAATTACAACGGAAGCCACTCATAATTTTCAATTCCAAAACTCTCCAAGCAGTCTTGGTCATTTTAAAAGTCAATAACGCATGCGATGTGCAAATAGAAAGTCTGCCAATAAAGCGTGCTCAGATTTAGGTTAAAGTAGTAGAACATACCTAATTCTTTAGTGGATCCCAAACATAAAGTACATATATTTGTGAGATTCTCGTGAATACAAATGTACATGGTTTTAAAGCTAATTACGGGCCTTGAATGGATGTTTCTTCAGGCCCTACACATGTTGTTGGTGGGAGCGTTACTACCAAGAATGCAAAATATAGCAACTCAAAAGACCTGCGGCAAATATCCCTCTTTCAGGTAAAGTCCCTCATGCTCTATATTACTTTGTCTGACACCGTGCGTAGTAGTGCGCCCCCAACGATTCATAATTAGACTGTGCACAGTGAGAGTAAGTAAAAACTAGTTGTGCGAGGGCGCTCTTCAACAGAAATAAAACAACTATCGATCACTGACGTCTTGGGCCAAGACTAGTGTTCCAGTAGAACTTACCATCACCATAAGCATTGTCCATCAACCGTTTCATCGAAGCACCGGCCGAACCTTGCTCTCGCTTGCCGATGTTGTTACATGTACCGTCAATCGTGCGATACCCTGGGCTGGCTGAATCGCACGCTTGCCGTTCGCCGAGGGCCTCCCTGATCTGCAGGATGCGTTGCTCTAAATCTTTGGCCGAGAGCCTGCAATAGTTGAGATTTCATATTCAGTAATTATTATCTCGACACACTGTCCCTTTGCAACATGTCTTACAATGCCCACTGTGAGCGGAAGCCGCATCGCCGAAGACGTCTCTCGGGGAATTTCAAGTCGCATACGTTTGTCCCTTTGTTACTGAGTTTTAAAGAACCACAAATTTTCGATTTTGACGGTTTTCTTAATGCTTGATGTGGCTCGGATTCGATTCCTGAGCTTTGGGCATATGTGTGAATAGGGTTGTTTGCAGGTTCTCTGCTGTGCCAAGCGGGGCAGGTTCTACGGTCCCCTCTTCCCTCACCGTAAAATAAACACTTTCGATATCTGGCTCTGTTCCACGGACAGAATAAGGTCATTTGGCGGCTGTTTGAGACGCCTTTACATGCCTTCGGCTGGACCACACTGTCGTTTTGGGGACATGATCACCCGATCAGCCTGCGTGATCGGTCGATCCTGTGGTCGATCGCGTAGAGATTAAATGCAACTGGCTGATGAGGGATTATTGACACTGATATTGTGCAGTAAAAGTTCGACTAACCGAGCAAGACTCGAGTAATCGCATAGATCAGCCGAATGCGCCCAAAATCTTTATTGTGAGAGTATTTGAACATACATTGTAAGGAATATGCGATCAGTGAATTAAAACTTTATTATTTTGCCACAAAATGTCACAAGATATTAATTTTGAAGCTTGTATCTTGCATATTGGGTGTTAAACGCTATATTTGGTAAAATCATGTCCAACTTGTTAAACAGATGGACACGTTCGCAGTGATAAAGCGTTTAAAACTGAATATTTTAAACAAGTGTTTGTGTATAAGCAGCGGCGCTTATAAAGTAAAAGGTGTATTCAGAATGTACACGTCATATTTTTACATGTATTTATAAGCGAGTCAGAGTGTTCGAAACGTATTGCATTGTGCATGAGGATAATGCTCATGTTTTCCATTTCACTTTATTACTTACATCTTGGTAAGAGGTTGATCCGTTTCCTCGAGCTTTCTTAGGTACATTTCTAGATTTCTCTTGTTTTCAGGCGATCGTTTGGCACTGTTGAACTGACTCAAGAAAACATCGGGGTTTCGTCCTGAACATAGAAAACAAAGTGCTTGAATGGGTACTATATCAGTGACTTTGAAACCTATCATCGATCAGTTTAGAACAACTGTTGAACATGTTGGAAAGTGGGGAAATTCACAAAAAGGTTAAGGTCGGGGACAGACTGACTGTCGACTCAACCAATCCTGTCCCATGGGAGAGACTCAAGACCCCTGGGGTAAACTATTACATGAAATAGGTGTGGGGATGGTGTGACGATTTAAGACACACACTTTCCGTGAGCCCTACCTTTGTCTTCGTCAGCCGATGGTCGACTGCAGCCGCCGTTGAATTCGCTCAACAAACTGTCTGGGTTACGATCTGGTTGAAACGGAAATTCATGCCAGACTTCATCAAGCAACTGGAACTTTAGTGTTGAACTTAAAGAGCGGGATTTGGGCACTTACATGCCAACTTCTTGTTGATTTTCTCTACAGTAATTTGAATTTAGGAGAAAAACTCTACCAACAAGATCGGCATGAACAAACATTAACTCTGATGCACGTTCTTTCAATGCACCGCAACATTGTTATCAGCAACCTCCACCCCAATTGAAAAAAATTAAGATTCTAACCTGTGATTATTTGTCACTGGATGCATTTCATTCGAAAATGATGTTTACAGTTTTCATGATTTTAACTGTTGTCTGGACCGGCATGTTTGATACACGTACAATTAGTTGCTAGTGGGAAATCTATAATTGAAATAGGCCATACCGTTGGAGTAGGCCGCCACATTTTCATCATCCCTAGGCAGGAGATCTTCCAAGTCTCGACCTCTCAAATCCTCATCCAACACCGTACAGGCAACAAGAGAAGCCAAGAACACAACAAACAAAAGCCTAAAAGAGAAATGGTTAAGCAGTTTTTCGGAACTCGACAAATGATAGGTGTTTATTGTCTGCCCCTTTATGCCAACAGGGGTTCTCTATCCACTCATTTGTTTTCATACTGGCCGATTGAATTTTATTTCGTCTTGCTAACTTTTTTCTCGCGATCTGCATGTGCAACACAGTTTTTGATTCTCAGATACTTTCCAAATTACAAAAATGAAAACGTAATTCACTTCAAGGACCTCACAGAACTGCCATATTAAAAAAAGTAAAGCTTGAAGGAATGATTATTCCCCAACTGTTAGGCCAGTTTTACAAACATTAGAAGCTAAACATTACGTGGCCATTTCCTGAACGCCAATGCTCAATAACTGAACAGTATTTAATACCCTAACGTGATAATATTCACACGTTTTACAAACTGATAGCAAGAGAGTGTTCGAAACAATGTCCAATCGCCAAAAACTGTTTATGCATTATATTTCATCGGGGAAAAATTTACCTGATCATGCTGCAAACTATGATCACTTCCGTCAGAGTCAAATATGAACCAGTCTGAGTTTATTGACACACGTGCATCGGTGAAACGGAAACACAACTGCTCTATAAATTCACTTGCACGGGGAACTGTAAGAAAATGAACCATTACAATCACCCAATGGAAGTTCGAGCATAAGAGTTACATCATGATTTCAAGTAAAGAACACATTTTATTGGATGAGCTTTTAAGAGTCTACAGGACTACCGACCAATCGTGTATCAAAAAGTAAAACTACATCAGGCGAGATAAAACAAGATCATTTTTCATTGGTCATTTAACACGGGTGCTCTAAGTGATATTTGGCGCACACCGAACCTGATTACATTTACAGATTGGAGAGTTCCTATAATTTGTCATTGTAATAGAGGGTCATAATTTTTGTTCTTTCAATTAAAAAAGTACAGGTAGAATTTTTAGCGGATATTTTGCCCAGGGAAGTTTTACTCCTAAACCTTGACACTGTGTAAAGCAATAGGTCTACTTTAGCTAAAATTACCATATTACGCTTCATTGCAATTAAACTATCACTTCGACAATTCACCGGACATCGCCTTGCGTATGTTTACACTTATATTAATTCTATTACATTTAAAGGTATAAATAAACAGGAAAGCATATGTTTAAAAAAAGAAATACACATCTTTCTTTCTTTTTTTTCTGGAATTCTCCTTTATTGTTCACCGTGTCTTTTTAAACATCCATGCTAACAATTTATAAAATAAGTACAGTTTTAAATTTCAATAATATTAAAAACCTGCTAGCCTTGGCCTTATATGACTAATTGGTCCCATTTCTTGTAAAATTGGGAGCTACTTCCAGTTCCATAAAACATGAAACACGAAAGGAGGTTAAGCTGTGCATCTACATCTTTATGTAAACAACTACATGTATCTCTGATTTAGTCTTAAATCCTTGTCCCCTGTGGCCAATTTTGGGGTCCAATTCCATTCCAATTGCTTCCCCCACACCTCCTGAGTCCGCCAATGTTCCTAAGCTTGGCTGGAACAGGTACACGGGTTCGCAGTACATGTACCCTCTTCCATCAAAAACACATCACAGATCTTTTTTCATGAATACAAAATGTACTTTACATTAGTTGCACCAAATTCCCCTTTGTTTAATGAACCTATGTTTGACAGCTGAGGGAACTTGTTAACTGGTCCTTTATGCGGTCGCATCACAAAACGTCTGCCTACTTTTTAAAACTGGAAGCATTGGTTTGTAATCTGTAAAACTCTGCAGACTCCAAGGCACATGCGGTAAATATACAAGGCACTGTCCCTTTTGTCGTCAGGCATGAATTGTTCCCTGAGGCGTTTTCATCTTACACTAAAGCAGCAGCGTTCGCGCTCGAACCTGACTTGACGGCTTGGCGAGAATTATAAACTATAAACACTGCCGTCTGTAATAAAGAAAAAAATCAATGTTAAGTTTGTGAAAAGGGTGGACTGCAGGGGGGGGGGGAACGGGCACCCTGGCCACTAAAAGGGAGCCAAACAGACTTGGGGGAGGGGGGTAATTAGAAAGATAATTTTTTGGGGTGTATTTCATTTCCCTTCCTTCCAAAAGCGTGCAAAAATCCACAAAATGTAGCCTCACCCTTCAGAAATGCCACACATTTCATAAAATAATTTCTATTTTGCCTCCCCCAAGTTTTCATCAGTCCTTTGAAAATCTTCCAAACCGTGTCCTTAACCTGAGCAATTTGTCCGTGGCATTGACCAGTTAGGAGATTAATATTCACCCACTAACATTTTGTGGTTCGGTCGCTGTATCAAACCGTTTCAACGTTTCATGGTCATAAAACCAAGCATGTAGCAGGCGCTTAGTGATCAAGAAAGGTCAGTATAGCGATCAAAATTATGTTTATACCTTTCTGAATAGAAAAACAAATTGCATGTATTTATATGTCATAATTTTGTTATAATCAAGAGGAATTTAACTTTTTATTTTGATGATAATGAATTCAGAAGAATAAACTACAACGAATAGTAGCTATTTGTTTTAATACATGTTGCAATTTTTTATGACAAAATTAAAATACGGCCTACATGGGGTGCTTTTTGCATGGAATAACTTTGCATTTTGATAGTGACTGCGAATGACATAAATTAAATAAAAAATATCGTTTTTACCAAACCATATGCATGCAAAAATTAATTCAATTAGGAATGTAATACTCCGAGCAACGGATGGGTTACAGCTATGGACAAAAGTATAATTAGGGCCAAATTGTGTAAAATCTGTTGAATCGTTTAGAGTACTTGAACCCATCGCCACATGCATTACTTCAAACGGATAATATGCTGTTGACTTCTGTATGAGGTTTAGATCTTTTTTCTACGCAAATCCAAAGATCTTGGACTACTGTTCATGGTAGTCTGTTGCAAATACGCTGAAATGCCCAAGGGCGGATCAAGAAAAACATTGGAGGGCTGGGGGTTCCAATTTTTTGGAGGCAGCATTTGTTTAAATTTCTTTATTTTACATTTTATGGTTTCTCTGGGGATACGTCTACGCTTGGGGGGCTTTTACATGCTTTGGGGTCATTGGCGGAGCAGGGGGCGGGAAAAGAGGGTATTTCCCCCAACTGAAAAATAATAAAGGAAGGCTTTCCTCAACCTCATACGTTATCCTGGCACGCCCACTTTTTGTTCGGAGTAAAAATGCTAAGATTCGCTCAGAATTTGCAAGCAAACAAGCGAATAACCAAGACTCTTTTTGCGACTAGTACCGGTAGGCCTCAAAACAGAGTGCTTTCACGGTGAATCAGTCTTGGACCCAAGACTAACAGCGGTTAGGACTATACGCCGTGACGTCACATCCACCAAGGACCGCGAATCGCCCTCGATGGTAGCATTGCGGAGGAATTGTAGAATGGGCGTGGTT
The DNA here is from genome assembly GCF_054643075.1 of Acanthaster planci. Lineage (NCBI taxonomy): Eukaryota > Metazoa > Echinodermata > Asteroidea > Valvatida > Acanthasteridae > Acanthaster > Acanthaster planci. The sequence continues at coordinate 19,757,514 of NC_141783.1, read as the reverse complement.
TTTGAATAGTTAATTAGTCACTTTATGTTATCAATTTAGTTGTGGCCAAAAGGCTGAGTCGTATCGGGGGGGGAGGCAACTCTCGCCCCCTTACTTTTTTCATTTTTTTTCAACTGAGAATACTTCATAGGTGAGTAGGAAAGAAACTAATCCGTACACTTATTTATATTAAAAAAAATAGGTTTCATTATTTTTCCCCCATTATCATGTTGGATGAACCCGAAAGTGCATTTGCTTTTTAACTCCCCCCACACACACACTCCAAAAGCTGCATACGCCACTGTAAAATGGTGACAATATTTTGCATGAATTTAATCTCATATACTTCATTTTCAAAACAGTTGACCTTTTATAGCTTCAGCCCGTAGCCGTAGAGCTCAGGAAGCCAGTTTCGGATATTGCCCAAGAGCTTCGAGCTGGACCAACAGAGGGCGCATTTTTTTTTTAGCTATTGAGGCCCATTTGATCGGAAATGAACTTCGCTGGTTCACGACCGACTATGAAATGCACGCGATACGGTTGCATTGCTACCGACAAAATGAACACTCCCGACCAACAGTGGTTCATTTCAACCGATGAGGGGCTGCTTCTGCTTGAGGTGGATAAGTGAAGGTATAAAGGTCTTGCTGCCGGAGAGTCCACGCCATTCCACCGTGACTGCAGCTCCAGGAAACATTTGTACGCTCTTGCCACCCCCACAAGACACTTGAAAATTCCGGGGGAAGGGGTGGGTGGTAAATAGCACTCACACACCTTTGGGAAGGGACTAGGTCTATTGAATCATTCCCCAACTTTTTGAGGTGAGAAAAATAGAGCATTGTCAAGACTTTTCGGACTTCCTGGTGTATCACGCAAGCTTGATCTGGAGCCTGTAATATAGACATTTGAGGATAACAGGGTAAGCAGTAGCTAAAAACCATGAACCACTCGAAGGTGCGACGGCGCGATGGCACTACGCGACTATGCGACGGCAAGACGCCATTAAGCGACGTTGACGTCACGTGTGGCTACAGACTCAAGAAACAACGCCACACATGCGACGCGTAAGATGGCAGTAATGGAAGTCCATACGAATGTTTTTTAAAAAATAAGGTGAAAGACCAAATTTAGACTAGACACCATAAACACACACGTTTTCTTCAAGTTTTTAGATTTCTCAATGTCAGTGATTCTCATTTTCTAAACCGATTCTATTGATTTCAGGCAGTCAATTTGAATTTGCCAGATAGAATTTTTTAAATAATTATGTCGTTTTGAATCGCCCAGATATTATTACTATGACTTGGACTCGTTAAATTAGAGACATTTCCTGTTCACCACTTCCACTGCTACAGCCTACTGTCCGGTACGGTACCCTGACGTCATAATCGACGCATCAAGCACAGAAGATACATGTACATGTTACTAGAACCCACGTTAACTATTGGACAAGACTGCGATTTGACTCGCAGCTCGCTGTTGCGAGTGTTTTATTTAAAATTCTGTCGTTACAGGAGCGTGGTACAAGGATATCCTCATTATCAAACCATGGGCAAAGCATTAATTAAGTTCAGACTTCGGAACTAAGCCTGTTTTGTATGTGTGCACTGACGCAAAATCCACCATTTTTGTTCCAACAATTGAGGCATTAATGTCGCAACTCTCTCAGTAAACAGCTCTAGCACTAACTTCTATAAAAGTATCAATAAAGATTTCTGAACTATCCAACAATCAGAATAAATTCAATTACTCTCAGAGGAAGAGGAAAAAAAGACATATGCTGTTCAGGTTTAAGATGTAGGAATGTGATACATATTACAGAATGCATTTTTATACCATGAACACTGACGCCTATGTAGTGTCATATCCCCCCGCGCCTACAATTTCCAGCACACTAAACGCCACTGGAAGGAAGTCTTGAGCACGTAACGGCTTCAGACGAATAAAGTATTGTCGGTTACATGTTTCGTATGCAAGGTGACCAGATGAAAATTATGCTTGATTTGTTTCACAAAATTCCGCTACAGCAAAACTTTTCTAAATCACAAGAAATAACCCGAAAGCAATAATACATACATGTAGCTGCAGTTACAACACAGGCAAACACTTCCTCATACAACAAAAAGTTTCACTCTGAGTTGATCCCAATTTAGCGGGTTGAATATTTTGCACTCTCTCGCGCTACAATAAATTGCGCAGTATGATTTTTTTCTACCGAACCTCCCGCTAGTCCGCATCTACTTTTCGCATTCAAGAGGTTTGATTTATCTGCTAAAATTACCTGACAGAAATCTGTTAAATTCTTAATAATCTGCCAGATTTTCCACCAGTTTTAATTTCTCCATCAAATGGTGTATCATAGCTCAAAAACAACTGGAATTTTCTCAGATATTTCTCGCAGACTTGTTTGCCAAGATGGGAGAATATATCACCATAAACTGACTGGCAGAAACAAGGCGTGGCCACCCATTTTCAAATTGCCCCACCCATTTTTCTGACTAGAGGCTCTTGGCAGAGGGCGCTCTTAACCAAAACCAAAACGTCACTTGGAAGAATAAAAAGTAAACTAGCTTCAAATCGTATGTGGGCTGTAATTACTCCAGCGTAGATGGCTTTGTGCAAACTATTTGGCTATGGCTCGGATAAATACACGCAACTATGAATGTAGTAAGCTGAGGCTTCCATCAGTCCATTTTTTGTACACCTAAAAGCTAATCCTAGCCACAGTCTGTCACTACTTCAAACGCACAAGGCTGGCATCATTGTGCGCCTATTACACTGAATGACTGGAAAAGAAGTCTATTCAATCTAGTGACCCACTGACCGATCCCTACCGCATCAGTCATCCAAAATGGCGTTTCGTAGTGGGAACGGTGAGTCATAACATTCGTCTTATTATCGTTAATTCCAGGAACAGTTTTCAACAAATTATCTACATAATTTGTCTTTTATATAGATTTTATAATTAGGCATCGATTTGATAACAACAAAGTGAAAATATTCATGTCAGTTCGTGAAAAGTGCTGACTTTCGGAGCAGAGTGTGGTGTACATGTAGAATGCGCTGTTTTGGATATGGACTTTCTGCAGGGGCCTTGGCCCATTTAACTTAGGACTAGTATAGTAATGAAGCAGTGCCATGCTTGACAACATTACACTTCTTGTGACTGTGTTACACCCCAACTGTAGCGTCAGTCCCAACTTCAGTTAGGATATTTATCATAGTCCCTTGCTGTACATGCTGTCTGTAGCCTGTAGGCCTAGTTTGGCTGACCCACTGACTCGGGCTATCGACATGATGGAAGAGGAATCCATTATCGATGTTTTATTGTTTTCATTACCAGTATGAGTGATGGCTAATGAGCAGCATTGTGCAACGGATTGCTCCTTAACGTACATTGCGTCCACAAGATGTGAGAGCGATGTTTGATCATGCATAAGACAAGCATCTAGTGTAGAACTTAAAAAGCCAAGGTCCATGGCTGTTAGAACAGATGCTATGGTTGCACAGTTAAACCAAATCAGCGATGTATGAATTCAGCTTCCCAGCTGATATCAGTTTTTTTTGTAGATGTTGACCCAGAATTTCAGCTTTTTTGTACACCAGGTCTACAAAAGTATGGGAACTTTTTACATTTCGGCTTTTTGCTAGCTGTTTTCAGCTTTAATTTTAAGCGGCCACTCACACCCCTGCCAAATGTACATTTGTAAATGCGTAGCAATTTACTGTGATTGTTCAGTAACCTGAGACCCAGTTTTGAGTATTCTCAGCTGAAGTTTTGTCAACATTCAAATATATGTGGAAGAGAATTTTAAAAAGATATATACAAGTAATTTATTGAAATTTTTTTAGATGTGAAGGTTTTTGTTTCATTTTGAACCAGATTTCCACTATGAAAGTTATCATCTGGCCAGCATGGTTGACATGAATCCTCGGGAAGAATTCCATATACGAAGTCCACTGTAATATCGCGTAATTACTACAAAAGTATCCTTACTTTGATCGCTGAATGAAGACGATTCCAATAGGCATTGAAGAGCTAAACATCATAGGACAGAAATATGGAGTTTTGGGCACACTTTTGGAGCTACACATGGACCAGGTTTACATCGACAGGCGGCCATCTTTGCTTCTGAAGAACATGGCGAATGCGCACGACGTGTGCGCATGAACCGAATCATATCCGGAAAGAACCATTATGTAATAGGGGTTGGGCTGCCACAAGCATTGAGGTAATTTTATGCATGAATCCGCAACACGAGGAGTGCAGAGGGCCGTCATCTGTCTGGATGGATCTACACAGTTCACGAAATGCTGCGCAATGTGCCGTACTGTACATGTACATGTACAATTTTTACTTGGGGGAAAATAGTGCGTGTTTTGCGACAATTTTAAAGTTGGACAATTTCTTTAGAAGGAAAAAAGGGGCCCAATTTCTTTTACAGACAGTTTGTAAGTTGGACAATTTGTTTAGAAGGAAAAAAAGGGACAAATTTGTTTTAGAGAGTGCTTGTCAGTTGGAGGAGTTTTTTTCTATATTTATACAGAGGGAAGGGGAAAAGGGAGCTGAAACCTGTCTTTAGATTATTGTGTGGCTATCTGCGCTCTAAATTGTGAGGGGAGGCTTGTACAGGAGAAGAACATCCTTAAAGATTTGATTGAAGTGGTCTACTCCTGCATGTCGGCAGCGCCACATGTATTCGGCCAGGTAGAACCCAAACTGGTCGCTTCCACTGTGTGGATAGTCACCTCTCTCACCAATTGCGCGTAAGACTCCAATTCTCGCTCATAGTGCATGTATTGCTAATGGATGAAGCAAGACTCCACCTAGCCTGAGTTCTTATACAGCATTGGAACGAAATTCCTTCTTTCGTACGGCCGACTGCATTTCTACTTGTTCTTTCTCTTTTGGTTTACATAATACGACAGAGATAACTCACGTCATACAGTCAATTGTGCTCAGACATGTACCTTACCTAGTTGATTTCCTTTGGCACAACCTACTTACTTTAACAACGGATAGCCACATTTATTTATATTCAAATATTCTAATTTATACAAATATTCGTGAATAATTACATATTCAGTTTCATAAATATTTAATTTTTTTAAATATTCATCTTGACCTCATCGTGACCTCTCCTTAATTCAACCGTAACTTTATATGGAACATATCGAGTTCCTCCGGCAACAAGCGCTCGTGTGGCGTGGTCAGTTAGACTGCTGCATTTCTATACCTAACAGTTCTCTTCATTGCAGGTTCGCTTCCCCTTTACGACACAATTTGGATTAAATGTCTTAAATGTGTATACTAACTGTAATAATCCTTGTACTAATGACAGGAAAACTGTGGAGAAATAAAAGGACGGGATAGTGAAGGAAAGAGGAAACGGTAGAGGATATAGTAGGGAAAAAAAGAACGGCAAAAGGACTCACTTTTTTGCCGTTTTATTGCGTGGGGCCCCTTCTTTTTAAACCTGTCCCCCTAAGTTACTGAACCCCCTTTCACATCTCGATCCCCCAAAAATAAATGTCGCCCCTTTTTAAATCTGTCCTGGAGCAAAAATTTCTCCTAAAAAGTGAACTTCGTATATGGAATTCTTTCCGAATCCTCTGTTAATGTGATTACAAAGTGACAAAGGGCAGGCCTGCATTAATTTCTTTGCTGTTTAACTAGCCTATCCCATCAAAATGTAATTGAAGCAATGTATGGTCACAACCAACTTGGTAAACACCCAACAATTGTCACTGGCAGCAATTTAGGGTAGTTCAAATTTCCTTCTCTGGCTTCTTTTAGGATCCCAGTTTTCTCACGACTTTAATTTTCCTGACTGGCCTGATATGATTCTCCCATTTCCCCAATTTAATTGGAAGCAATAAAAGACTAGTGTTATTTCTCAGTATTTTTTTGTATAAAGTACATCTGTTTCAGTAGGGCTGGGCCGAATAACTGAACATTAGATCGATTGTCGAATATTCGAATACTGTTCTTCGAATTTGAATATTCAAATACAAAATTCATGAAAAGGAATGGACAATTTTTTGTTTTAAATGAGAAAAATTGCACTATGGAGGCTTATTTCAAGCAGATTCAAATGAAAAGGAACAGAAATCATACAACGAATTAAAAAGTAACTAATTCTTAAAAATTTTTTAAAGGAATAGAAATTTTCAGCAGGGCAAAAAGTCTTGTTCATCTTTTAAATCTTGCTAAATCGTGGCTGGAGATACTCCTGGATATGAGAAGCTATGATATTGATCATAATGTACAATTGTGTGTGCTATTGGAACTGATTTTGTATATGGTATGTTCAACTATCTGCTGCTCGGTGCAACTGAATATTCAGATATTCGATCAAATTGAAGGTGGAATATTCGAATAGTGAATTATTCAAATTGACTCAGCCCTATGTTTCAGTTTGTCGACCCTTAAATTCTCTTCAATATTTTGTTGTTAGTTTAAGATTCATATGATCATGGTAACTTCTTGCAAAAGAACTCATTCCTTTGTAGCCATTAAAAGCCGTGAAAAGTCTTTGCATTTTGTTATCATTGTTAAAAGCCCTGCTGGACATTTCTTCAAAGCTGATTACTTCTCATCTCCAAATCTCACCTGGGGAACTTTTCTTGAATTTTCCACATATTAATAGCTTCATTTACTTTATTTTATCCTTTTGAAGTCCACTGGATTTTTTAAAAAACTGATATGAGTTTTATAATTGGAACTTTCAGAGGCTTCCAAACGCTCCTTGAAGCTGGATTTCACCCGCATCACCCCTCAAAATGACAACGAAATCCACGAATCCACAGTGCCGGATGGGATGTCCCCCAGCCGACTAAGTCTGGTAACCAGCCCCAGCAATTCCAGCATCAGCAGCACGCACAGCACACACAGTAGCAATGGCAGCAGTGGAAATCAAAGATACGAGTCACCCCTGTGAGTAGGCCCAAAACAATTGTCTTCTTAGAAAATTTTTCAAACTTGCAGTCTACTTTTAACAGGAAATGGTGAAATGTTGATTTTCTTATTGGAAAATGTTCAAGATGTGTGCAGAAAGAGATCGAAAACATTTGGAAGTGAATGTATTCTGAACACAGTTGGCCAGTTCCAAAGTGGAATTTATCATATTTGAATTTTGTTGTCTTAATTTCTTTGACAGAGTTACTAAACAGACCTTTTTGATCAGCAATTTGCTGGTGATGTCTACCACATGACAAATACGCCAAAGCAGGAAGTGATTTTTTTCATAGTTTCTTGTGGTTGGAATAGAATGAAATGTTTCCTAATAATAGAAAGCAGACTGTCTTCAAAAGGAGTAATTTGTGTCAAAAATATCTCATCCTGACTCCTGAAAGCCACGAAATGTACAACAAACCAGCGGCGTATACATGTACCTCGCATTAATTAGGTACAAATGTACACGTAATATTGACTGAACAAAATGCTGTCAGATTCTAAAACATGAAAAGCAGTTATGTGACTAACCATGCATACAATTAATCAATATTTTGCTGTGTATATGGGAGCCATAGAATGTTTTAGAACTGGATATGTTACCTGCTGAAGCTTGGTATAATTCATCAGGTGCCTTCTCGTGAATTTGCCTGTCATGAATTGTACATACCCAATATTCACCCTAACCATGCTAAGCGCAAGCCCAGCAATATCCAACAGTAGTCTCCTTCCATTGGATTTTGCTGATATGAGTCGCGAACAAAAGGGCCTTTTGTTGCAGCTGTTGGGTTCTGTTGGGTTCACCAGGGTGCCCAGAAATTACCCAAAGGGGTTCAGGGTTAAAAAGGGTCCAAGCAATTTTAAAGAAATGGAATCCTCATAGTGCGACTTGTGCCCTGTTTCCCCGGTTACAATTATGGAATCTGGTCACCATCCAACTGGTACCACATGCACAGGTCCCCTGGTTGAATCTTTTACTAATTGGTAAAATGAAAATGAAACAAGGTCAAACTAGGACCATTGAAAGCTGTCACGTTCTTACAAACCACCTGTGAACAGAAAGTTCAAGTGATTATGTTTTACATGTGTTGGAGTTCACAGAGGTACATTTACCGCTTGTCACATCAAGTGTGACAGCCGTTGGTCTGCTGTTGGATCTGAATCATAGTTTGGGCCGTCATACATGTATACAAGCTTGTCTCAGTCGAGGCATCTCAAAATTGTCAGCGGCAGAAGAACGAGTCATGAGGTACACGTATGCTCAAGTGTGAACCATCCCACTCGTAGGCCATGCAGTTAAAAGGAAACGTGCAGTGAATTTCAGCTCAACTTGTTTTCAGGCAGATCACTAAGTGTTACAACAATATAAACAAGATCCAAATACCTGTTCCAAGATCGACAGAGCTGCTGTTGTTACAAATTACAGTAACACTTCATTTAATGAAAAGGTGGGAGTGATTCCCCTCGAATGTTTAGAACAATGTTCTACTTCCTACGTGTATGTACGAAAAAAGAGCCCTGTTATGGGCACATGGTCTGCCAGGATTGCACGCAATGCCATTTGTTATAAGGTGTGCTTCATATTTTAAGGGTACCTGAGCACTCGGTATTGACATAACACGGGTACCTTGTTCCAAAAATTCCTGTAAACAGACACTCCTATTTACTACAGAGGAGGTGGAAAGTCTTTGTAACATGTAATAAAGATGTAATTCATGCACTCTGGTCGTAAAAATCCTATTACACGTACACGTCCATGTACACTGTCCTTTAAATAGGATGTGGTGACTCCAACTCATGTCATCCAATATTTCCTTCACTATTTCCAAGCCAGGCCGATGTTGATGTGAGTAAAAAAAAAGTAATTTCACATTTAACTACATATGCATGCGCTTCAAAGCACACCTTTGTGTGGAAGGACTTCGTACAGTAGACAAGGGCTCCCAGATTTGTATTTTGTCATTTTGCCAGCACAGCTGAGAAATTTTCCTGCCAGGTTCATTACGTTTAGGGACCAGTGCTTCACCAATGAATCATTGTAACTTTTCATGATCCTGGACATGTCCTATTCGTTCTTGTTGACAGCGACAGAATGCGTTCACGTAGCCTGGACTCCATTGGCAAACTCAGCATATCGGCCATGGAGGTAAGATCTAAAACTGAAAATGAAAGACGTGTCAGTTCACTTTTGCATAAACAGTCTAATTGACACAGGAAGCCTGTGTAGATACATGTATGTGGCCTACAGGTACAGTGGCGTAGATTTCCATGAATCTCAAAGTATTTCTTTTTTTTTAAGCATGGTAGATGCAGACAAGTATTTTCAGCCAAATGGAAATTGCCAATCACTTGAAGATATTAACAGGATCTAATCACTAAAACACACTCAAGATTGCAGCTTGAAGTTTCCTTGTATGCTGTTTTGCATTTTTTTTTCATGAAACAAACCAATGACTAGGTGCTTACCTTGTAACTGTTAACAGAGAAATTGACTGAAGGGGGATTTGAATCTTCGCCCTTTAGATACTGTACCTTTGCTCTCCCAAATAAGTAGGTAGTCCCTCCTTTTTGTCAGTATTTATGCTTGAGGGTTTCCAGTCTGAAGCCATAAAATAGCTAACACCATATTGCCAGGGATCACCGCCCAAAGTCCTGAAGGGGACTGGAGAGGTTCACTCCAGGAGGAGGCAGGTTTTCTGAACACAGATCATTTGTTGTCTTTTGACAGACGTACGACTTCACATCAGATGATCTAGAAGACAGAGGAGAGATAGGACGTGGGGCTTTTGGCTCTGTGAGCAAGATGTGGCATTCTAGAAGCAATACCCTCATGGCAGTCAAGGTAACTAAAATGTCATTCATGAGTCGACGGTATCAAATTGAAAGAGAGGGTTGCTTTTCATTTTGGGAATCTGAGAATAGAAATGAAAGCAATGGGTAAGAATTCATTATAAATTAACACAGGTTTCTGCTGAGGAAAAGTTTGCATTTGTAATTTTTTGCCACATGAAAAAATTGCAAGTGAGGCTTGGATCACAGAATAATCTGGCACCATCCAATTCAACAGATTACACTGAATGAAGTAGATTCAGGGAACACCACCAAAAATGGCTTCCCTGCGATTAAGGTCTGCACAGGTACACTCTTTGTGGATGCGCTACACTAAATATGCACCCAAAGCAAACATTGCGAAATTGGACAGAAATAGTCCTGACTGGTGACTCTCAGGAAGAGGGTGGCCTTGTGTTTTCAATGGGAATTCCAGATTGTGGCCAGAAGCTCAGTTGTCGTTTTGCTCTTCCCGAAACACCCCCCCAAAATAGTAGTAAACTAATGTGCTCAGCTCTGAATGTAGCCGCCTGAATCTATGCAAATAGCCCCACGGGTTAGAGGTTTTTGTGAACGAAATCCCCCAGTGGGAAGCCACAAACCCCAAATGTGTGATTTATGGAAATATCTCTCGATCGGTCCCAGTTACAGCGCCGCTTATTGTAAATTACCCGTTGACTCACCAAAATTGTAATGAGCCCGCATGTAGAAATCGAGCCATTTAGTGGAATGCACCCTTTTGTGGTTTTAATGTATTATCCTCGGGCTTTTTATCGTTGGTGGCAAGAACGGTATCTTTGTCAGCTTTTTCATTTGATCTCCTTTCTTTGAAGAAAATTTTAAGATGTGAACAAAGTTCAATTTACTCCTGATTTGAAAAGTCTTTGATTTGATAAAAAAAGCTAAACTTTAAGCTTGCTTTGCACTACCCTCAACAGCATTTACTAGATCCAACAAATAGTTGTTGGTTTTTCCGCAAGGGAGCTTATCTTGAATAGTTCCAAAAATGGTAAAATGGATGGAATTCTTACCACAACTTCAGTGGAATATAAAGAGGTGTGAGGCTACAGATTTTTTTCCCGTAAAAAAACTGTTACGTTAAATTACCTAGCCCCTGTTCAAAATCTGTGACTTTATAGATTTCAGGCAAGTTTGATCAATTTCTGTCTTGAAACTGCACTCGAGGAGGCATTTCTTATGTTAAGGTGGCACAAAGACTCACTATAAAGTAGAGTGTGTCGCCCAGTACATCTAGCCTCGTGAAGTTGCTAGAAATTGTATATAGAAGCAATCAAAAATTTCCCGGGGTTATCCATTTGAAGTTGAGAAAAACAAATTGTGTATTTTTTGAAACTAGAAGTTGCAGCTGCTGATTTAGGCGACTGTTATTATACTACAAAGTGTTTGGGCTTTTCACAGAGAATTAGGTCAACAGTTGATGAGAAAGAACAGAAGCAGCTACTCATGGACTTGGATGTCGTCAAGAGGAGTAACCACTGTCCATGTATCATTAAATTCTATGGAGCACTCTTCAAAGAGGTAATATATGTTGCTCTGACCTTGACCCTAACCTTCCCCGGCCACACAGAATTAAACAGTAGTAAAGTGTTTAATTCTGTGGGGATAGGTCTGGTAGGCTCAGACAGCTGGCTTTTGCATTGGGTTTGGCGCACCTCAGAAAAACTAAGTCCAACAGCCTCTGTGCACAAAGTCCCATGTGGGTGTTTAACTTGGTGTGAATGGGGAAGGTTAGGGCCAGCAACCCTTGCTCTCCGCTGTGCATGCACGGTAAGATGAGGTCTTTATTCGGAGCCAAATCTACCTGTCAACTCTGTTGAGCCTGATGGTATTGCAAAATGGATAGGTTTTCACAGCAACTGTTGTATGCTCAACTGTTTGGTGAAATGTGGTCAATGTATTTCTCAGTGTTTGTTATTACTGCGAGATCAAACAGTTGAATTCCTATATGAGAGTAAAGCATTGAATCCAGTTATCAGGGATTAAAATTCTAAATACTTGGGTAAATTTACACTGGAGTGCCAGTACTAGTACGGTAAGCTATTTTTCTCAGGTGGGCTCCTGAAAATTCTCTTTTGTCCGGAGAATTTGAAGCGTGGGGACGCTGGTGTGTCCTCACAAAGTTTCGGTGTCCCCGCAATGACTTTGACGTCACACTTATATTGGCCTGTGCACATTGTCCCTTTCATTTGTTCTTGTAAATAGGCCACCATGCTAATCTGTGGTTTCTACATGCGATCCCGTGCTCAAAAACCTCTATCGATAGTGCCAACTTCGTGAGAAAATTGGACCTCTCTCGGTTTATGTCATGTTCTACCATCTACATTGTACGGTTTCAGTTTCTGCCTTAAGAGGCTAGAAAATTGGTCATCAACACAAAAGAAAAGAAATAAAGAATGAAGATGCAGCTCTCTCATAGAAAGGAGACTTTGAGGCAAAATCGGACAATGACCAAGAGTTTGCAGGCAATATGAGTGATGTCTGTAGACTCAGAGGTTTATCTTTCCATGCTGACGTTGCTTTTTACATTGCAGGGCGACTGCTGGATATGCATGGAGCTGATGGATACCTCGTTAGACAAATTCTACAGATTCGTGTGTGAACATCTCAAGAGCCGCATCCCAGAACCCATCTTAGGCAAAATCACTGTCTCGGTGAGCAGCATCACTTCTCTGACTGTCAGTCCGTCTCTTTGTCTGACTGTCTGTCAGGCTGGCTCGCTGTCTGTCTGACAATATTTGGAGTGCACCTGCAGTGAGATTAACTTGTACACTGGCACAGCCCGTTTTCTCCCTCAATTTAGGGGAAATCTCTTGTCTTGAGCAAATATAAATATTTATGCCATTACATGTATATGTAAGATTCCTAATTCATGAGCACAGGGATGGTGTTATTAAAGGGACAAGTACTTTTCAAAGATACGTCTGCCTAAAAGGAAGAATGTGAGCTTAGCTATTTCTAATTCAGCCAACCTGTGGACCAATTTGTGTTAAAGTGCAGTAATGGGCCATACAATAAGGTTTTATTCTTGCCTGGCAAGTTTCATGAGGTTGAAGTTCTACAGCGCAATGTATTTAGGCAATGCATCTCTTTCTGTGAAAGAGGCATGGCTATACGGAGGAAGTTGGAGGATTCTGGAAGTCATTGAAGGGTTCTCCTGACGAAAATGGCCTATTGAGTTTGAACCCCATGAAAACAGGTGTTGATGGAGGAACATTTTAATCGTCTGTCGGTATATTTTATCCTTACAGACAGTAACAGCACTGAATTATCTGAAGGAGGAGCTGACGATCATCCACAGAGGTGAGATGCATCTAAAGTTAGTGTGCTTGCAAGCAGGATGTGTGAGGTTTCGAACCCCACCCATGTACCCAGTTGAAATTTTTTTTAACAGGCACTACTGTTCTACGAAGAGGGAAGAAACTGTCTTCCCTTGCCATTGTGTACTGTCACTCTTGTGGTTGGCTGAATACTGGAAGATTTAAGATTGAATTTCAGAATTATGATAAAGTTTGCCTGTTGGGAGTTCAAACCATCATCGACCAAACAAATCCAATATGGCTCCATCTGACTGAATTTTTGGTACTGCAAAAGTGGAAAAAAAGCCCCACTGTACAACTGAAAAGTTTGCATGTGTATGTAGGTAAACATGGTTCTTTTGATGGCAGAAAAAAAGTCAACTAAAGGAGAAACTTGAAAAACAGATGTTTGTCTGTTTGTTTCTTAATACTCTGAATTTCCATTTACACTCAAAATGTTGTTTGTTTCTCCATATTGCATATTTCAGCCATAAGTTGTTCAGAAGAATAGATCTTCCATCGGTCGTACATTTAAGGGAGAACTTTGAAAAAAAAATTAGGCAGTCGCACCAAACTTTCAACCATAACTCAAGACCAACCCAAAATCCTTTGGAACAAATTTGATGCTTTTCATTTTGCGATGCAGATGTGAAGCCGTCAAATATTTTGCTAGACACCAAAGGTAACATCAAGCTGTGTGATTTTGGCATCAGTGGACAGCTGGTGGATTCCATTGCCAAGACAAGAGACGCTGGATGCAAGCCCTACATGGCCGTAAGTGGAAAACCTTGAGGACGCATCTCAGAACTTCACATTTCTCCCACTGATTTCATTAAAATGTCTTTTTAGAAGAATCTTCTCAGAGCATTCATTCAAATTACACAGGTCCATGTCCTCAAAGCTCGCAAGTAGGAAAGCAAGTCTTGCCAGGTGGTTGAACAACTTATACCGTTTTTAGGTTTTTCAAAATTCAAATTTATTCTGACCCCAGAATATTTCTGCCCACTCTTTGAAATTTTAATTAACCTGATCAAGTTACTCGGATTTCACTTGGGGCTTTCCTATTTAGTAATATGTAGCTACACTACTGTCAAAAGTTTACATCTCTTTTGTGCGTTTGTCTGCTTGCGTGTCTGTTTTTTTGAACATGTAAAAACTTTCCTTTTTTTTCACATTTCAGCCTGAAAGAATAGATCCCTATGTTTCCAAGGGAGGATATGATGTCAGGTCTGATGTCTGGAGTCTGGGCATCACATTAGTGAGTAATGTTTTGTTTCTATTTGATATTTGATACATACTGAAGAAAATAATGCTATACCAAACAGAGCACAGCCAATATCTTGAGTTTTGTTTTGCTTCAGAAACACTCATGAATGCCTTCCAATTAGTGTAATTCTGAGTTCCGTCCTTCACTGGGATGCTGACCTGGCTAGGCCAGAGGTCAAGTGGTCAGGATGCCTGCACTTGTAAGCTGGAGGTAGTGTTCTGAAGTCCTGGCTGAGCAAGCCGGAGATTCAGGCTTGAGGTTTTTTTTTGCAAGCACCGAATAAGCAGGTGTTGGTTGATTGTGTGTAAGACCCAATAGTAAAGATTTTTTGAAAAGCCTAGTTTGTTTAAAGCTGTAATTTTTCCTGACAGATTGAGATGGCCACGGGCAAGTTTCCCTACCCCAAGTGGAACAGTGTGTTTGACCAGCTGGCTCAAGTCGTCAAAGGACCCCCTCCTAGACTGGTCAGCACCCCAGATATGCAATTCTCTGCTGAATTCACAGACTTTGTCAGCAACTGGTAAGTTTTGTCAGTGCCAATCCTCAGATGTTGTTTTCGTTTTTCTTTCTTGCATTTGACAGGCTTTACAGAATGACCGTTAAGTCGGTTTTACTAGGCTGGCTTCAAAGTTTGGTGTTGGATTCTAAAGTTGTCAGTTTTTATCCCAATTTGCTACTGTTGGATTCCGTAGGAATGGGCTGGCTTTACACAGTGCTATTAATGGTGTCTGCAGATTTTCACACATTAATTCAGTAGGATTTAGCAGACTCCACTACATGGCAGTTGTTGGTTTCCACTGGATTAAACCGATTCCTACACTTTGCCGTTGTGTGATGCCGTGGGGCACAGCAAACTTCACCCTTTGCTTTTATGGGAATCTGTGGGATTCAGCAGACTCCACAAATTGGATGTTGTTGGATAAAGCAGATTCCACACTTTGGTGTTGGATTCTATATGATCCAGCACACTTTACAGTTTGTAATTTCCATCAGATTCCAGCAGCCTTCATAGTTTGCCGTTGTTAAATTCTCTTGGATGGAGTAGGATTCATGCTTTAAAACCAACGGCTTACTGCCCAAGCTCGCCCCTTTAATGGTTGTTAGATTGAATTTGAATGTAGCTGGTTGCTCACTCAATTATGAAAATTGCTTTTGGAAAAATATGAAAGACAAAAAATGTAAATTTGTGTGAAGACACCTTCAGCCGTTCCCTATGCAAAGGGGTTAAAACTGAATTGAACTTCCAACTGATGGCAGTTGTGCTGCGGCTTCACCTTCAACAGCCCACCCCAGATGCTTTTCTAGACCTACAGCCTGACTTGGCAATAGTGGATTGAGTTTGAGTCTTTTGCCCCACTAAACTACCCTTGTGGACTTTTTTTTTTCAGTTTAAAAAAGCTAGAGGAGGACAGACCAAAGTACAACAAACTGCTGGTGAGTGTTGAAATAACAGGATAATGGTTGATCATGAAATAAAAACATGTTTCAATGAAGAATAGGACGGTCTTAAAATGGGCGGAGGTTTCTCTACGGTTAAAAGTATTTTTTTTTTTCTGCTGCATCGCACACTCCAGACAGAGTTATCTTAGTAAAATGATCATTTTTTTGGCTCACATGTCACACAGAAGTCAAATTCTCATGTGATACGGACACCCTATGAGTATAAGGAAAATGAAATGCCAGGTGGTTGGTAGTCTTCCACTGGAGGCCCTCGTAAACACTGGAATGGAGACTATCAAAGAGCTTACAGCTTGTATGCAAAACAGGAGCTTTTGGCAAGCCGGGCAACATACCATCCACGAAGGACTTAGTTGTAGTATAGAGGGATTGCACTTCATGCTTCTGCAACGGTTCCTTGCCATGTTGAAGAACTAGTGCCGAGTACCAACTGCAATGGGTGTATTGATGAACAAGAACTTTTTTCTCGCAATTTGACCCACACTCGTTCTTCTTTTTTTTAATCAGGAGCACCCATTTATCAAGAGGTATGACAGAGCAGAGGTTGATGTTGCTGGCTACGTGTCAAACATTGTGGCCCGAATGAGTGAATCAGGAAAGTTGCACAACGCCGATTATTAACTTGTCATATACACTAGGTACAGTGACTTTTTGTTTTATCTTGTTCATGCATCCGCCAAACGGATGGATGAGGCATTGTAGTTCCATGTACATAAAGATTAAGGGCATCTGAAACATTTGCTGGAGTGGCGTTTCTTGGCCTGCATGGAGGACACGTTACCGAAAGCCAGTTCAGTGTTTTGATTGTGTTGGACAAGTGTAAGTTAATGGTGTCGATGTCAAACAGTATTGGAGAAGGCTTGAACACATTGGTGTGCATCGATGCTCGAGTGTGTTCAAGTTGATGCTGCTTGTTTGCTCACATTCAGATCTTTCAAAATCCAAGGGACAGATTGAAGGAATTTGGCTGGAGGGGTATGCCTATATGTCATTACATCAGATTTGGGTTTGATCCTCCTTAAAAAAGTGGTTCCTTCAAATGGGTAGATTGAGAAGGACTCAGGAATGATCCAAACACAAAGCATTACTCAACCTATCAAAATGAGTCCGAGTCACCAGAGCCACTCCTTGAGTTAAAGTCATAAAAAAAAATAGACTTGCGCAAGAAACAGTCCTTATGTTTTTCCAGTTAACCTATGAAGTACCGTGCCATTTTTGCTGTTTTACCTACGTGCAGACTAACGTGGCTGTCGACATTCATACACAAATGTAAATCACCAGGAACCGTGAACATTGTCTCCATCTTCATGAGGCTAAAAGAAACTCCGTGATAAAATCAGAGCTCTGTTTCCTCTTTCAAAGCAAACTAAAACAAAATCTTTGAAAGCTATGCCATTAAGAGTCATTTTGTGGGATCGAGTCATAAATGTCTAGAGTGTTAAGAATCATACAGCCTGCTCATAGATAAAAACTTGCAGTGTATACACAGTAGTCAGCATTTCCTAAAATGTTTCCTAATGTAGCCTTGGCAGAAAGTTTTCATTTGGTAACTACCACGTGTTCCATTCAAGTAACCCCATCTTGCTCAAGGTTGTTACTTTAGGAGGAATGCTTGTGCCTTGCAGAGCTTCCCACCCACCACATTATGACAAGGCCTTATTGCTGCGCGAAGACAAAAACTCCCTAAAGGTCAAATATATACTGGAGCATTGTGAAAGGTAGATTTAGAAGAGCTGGCTTCGTATTACAACAAAAAGTGTTTTTGTTATGGTTACCTTTGTTTTGGGTTAACGTCTGTGAATGAGCATGGACAAGCCAAACCTCTAAGAGTGTTTTAAAGTAAAAACTGAATACTACTTGATCATTTCTTGATGAACAAATGTATAAAGGCATCTTATCATGACCCATATATACCAGTGATGTAGTCGAGTACCAAAACTCAAGTACCGAGTTTTCTGAGTACACAAGTGCTGAGTACGGGCCGAGTCTGAGTACTGTTTAATTGAGTCCGTGGCCAAAAATCTGTGTCTGCATACAGGCTAAGTATGAGTACAAAGATAATCGAGTACATCCGAGTACATTGTAAAACTAAAACATTATCAGAAATTTACATTGTTGGTCAAAAAAATGTACACCAGTTGATAAAAATACTGCGTGACTTGTAACATGTAGCTTACACTATGTGAAATTCTCGGTCAAAGTTTAGTATTGAAAAATTCATAACGAAAAAATTCCCAATTTCTTTTTGAGTATTGCGAGTCTGGGATCGAATTAACTGAGTACAATTTGTCAAATTTAGGGACAAGTTTCCGTACAAAATTTCAAGTACGTGCCGAGTACTTGTTTTTTTGAGTACTTATGATCATGTATGGGCCAAGTACTTATTGGCACTCAGTTGTACTCGAGTTCGAGTACGAGTACTCCAACACTGATATACCCGTTAGTGCATTACCACATTTAGAGGATTTGTGCATAAAGTTAGGAAGTTAAGCTTTCGGTTTCATTGAAAAGGGAAATATTAGATCAATCTCCAAGGCAAAAAAATGTGTCAATTGTATGTGAAAGCAGTAAGCTTACAAAGTATGCTGTCGATAGACCTTGTATGGGATGTAATGATGTGGCATTTTTGAATGGGCATAAATTAAAGACTCTTGAAAGTTCCAAAGTTGATATTACAGTAACTTTATATATGTATGTGGGTAAGTTAAAAAAAGTGACCATTTTACTATTGGTATTTCCTGCAGTACCTTTCATGTATCCTCGAATGTAATGTGAATTGATAGCATGCGAAGACGACCTCAATGTTAAAGCCAGCTATTTGCAGTTTGTTTTTTTTGAGAGAGAGCACCAATTTTAAAGTCTGAGCAGTTGAACATGTAGAGCATTTAAACTGACAATGTCCTGAACTGAAATGAACACGGTCTCTTAATCTTGCTCTGATGAAGAGTCTGATCGTGACCAGCGTGTCGTCTGAGTGACCTTATGACCCTTGATCTGCAATCAACATAACTCTCTCACTTTTATGCCTTGAAATTCCTTCAGAAAGATCCGCTCACTTCTGCCAAATGCTGAAGAGGGAGGAAAGACTTATTAAAAATCCAAACATGCAACTGCACTTTGCATGAATACATCCTCAATAGCTAGGCCAGTTGGGGTTGGGTACAGTTGCAATATGCATACATTTAGGAACCAATAAAATACTGGGGGGTTGGACGGCATTGCTTAATACCATAATACATGGTACCTGCATGGTATAATATATGGGTAAGTCCTTTCTTTGCTAAGCCGAATTCTGTGCATAGCTTACTGCTGGCGGGAACAAATTGATGCTAACTATAGCAGAGCAGTTAGCACATTTCACAGGTGAGCAAGAAGACCTGGACTGCGCATGTTGGAAATCCCATAACTAAGGATTGCATGCTCACTTGGTTGGCACCAGAATTTCTGGGCTATCACTGCAAGCATAGAATGCATAGTATCATAAACGCAAACTTCCGGGTACTTAGTACTGTCCTCCCTTTGACCTCTGACCTTTATTGAGTCCCTGAAAGAGTTAATTACATCAGTGCACTTCATTTGACCATTCTGAATAGAATTGCAGATCGCTAGTTTAACTCCCAGACAAACTAGAGTGCCCAAGTTATCGCTATCTGAATAACTATGTGTTATTTACACAGAATGAATGTTACAAAGTGTAACTACATGTATGTGTTTAATCAATGCAACTGCAAGTCGCTTGCATGCGGCGGCAGCAGTCGCACCAAAGAAACAAGCATGAAGATGGCAATCATGATAACGAATCGATTGTTGCTGGTTTTAAAAAGGATATCATTAGCTCCACCATTGGAATGACTACGTGTACATGTAGATTCTTGTCTGTTTAGCTTTCAGAAGTAGAATATTTGTAAAAGTCCAGTTTCATAAGTTCAACTTGCCATCGTAGAGTTTCCCGTGCAAGTCAACAGTTTGTACATTTGAAACTGGCTGCACCAATAATTGGCTGAAATATCTAACCACCGTGATTGAATGCTCTCTGAATATTCTCTCTGTGCCCCAGAAGTAACAATCACAAGCAACATGAGCCTTTTCATTCGGGCTTCCTGTATTCTCTTAACATATTGTTCTCCTAGTTTCCTTATATGCACACAGACCGTTATATCCTATCCAATAGTGAGAACTACTGTCCAACAAATAATATGGTGCCCTGATTTATTTGTATATTGCCTGGCAAGTACATGTATATTTGATGAGCAGCATGCGCTATTTCCCTATCATGTGGTACATGTATCTTTCCCCTAACACCCTGGGCTCCTGCACTACATGTAGAAAGCATACTGAACCGCATGTACTTGTCAGCGTATTTGTACATGTATGCAGGTCACTGTACCAAACCTGATCAATGCCAATAGAATGAGCCCATTGGAGGTTTGAGTGATATGGTATGGATGGGTCTGTGCTAGCCCCACACCTAGGCCTGTAGTGGCTCTCTTTTACAATCTGTCTCTTTTCTGTTGTGGGGCAAGATCTATGCAGTATAGGATGACTTGCACTGAGCAGTGCCAAACCTGACAAAATCAAGCATAGTCCAATACCTGCACCAGGTACAGAAAGCCAGACACTACACACAATGAAACCTGCGTCTCCCAACTCGCGCAGAACCCAACACCATTTCCCTGGGCCTTTCAGCCCAAGTCTCACAAGCTTCAACAAGAAGTTCAACAGGTGTGGTACCAGATCTGGCAAAACCTCACACAACCTGCTGTTGGAGTATGGCACCTTTGGGGTAGTTAGGGTTAAAGACTGCTGTACATGTAAATGTACATTGCCCGACTTGGAGTACCATTTATGTTTCTTACATTTGTAGGGTGTCATTGACAGAGCATTTAAAAGTTTTGCATTTTGGAAACTGAAAAAATATGAGATATGCAAGATAATTTGCACTGTCAGAGTTTTTATGAAATCAGGCTCAAGAAAATCACAGGTCTAGCCATAAATAACAGTAGACTAACACCAACGTAAGGCAAAATAACCCCTGGTTTCTGGTCAGACCAAAGTTCCAGGATTGATGCGGCGATGCAGAGTTCTTTTTTTGGGGGGGGTGGCTTTTTAAGACGAGCAGCGAGTGGCATATTTAATCAAAGAGCAAAGGCTAGTTAGTAGTAGCACATTGCACGTCATGCCGCCATTGTTGATGATCAGCTGGCTGCAACTTTGTAACCTACCCATGGTCTGCTGTTTGTGTTTGACATCAACATTACGCAGTCTTAACGGATCTATCACTGGGTACGAGCTATCTATGAATTAGTCTGGTTCTGTAAACAAATTGCCCTTCGGACTTGTGGCTGGGAATCAGTCTACTCATGAACATTCAGGTGGTGTGGAAATAGACAGTGCCATTTGAAAATTTAAGGAAAAAAATGGAAAAAACATTGAAGCATCAAGCCAATGTTCAAAATCGATGCGCGTGCTGACCAGAGACTGACTATTTTTTTGGCCTTTAGAAACATGAGCATAATTTATGACTGAAGTAAATAACAGACAACTTCTTGTTAATTTTTGGAATGATTCACAATGACCTATTTGTCATGCTGCGTGTTGTTAAATTTTGGTGTAATTTTGCCAATCTTTAGTATTGTTTATGATTTGTTTCCACCTGTGATGGTGAAATTGCTTCATTGTAATAATGTGGATAATTTGCAAGATTGAATGTTTGCAGTTACAAATATGCAAGAACAATTTGCAATGGGAATGTATGTATACATCTGCTTAAGATATTGTTAAAAAGCTGTTTACAGAGAAAGTAATATGTCATTCTATAAGGCTGCAAAGCCCACATATTTGCTTAGCAGATGAGCTTTTTTTTTTGCTTAACACAATGGTAACCAGCAGTGTCAGGCTGGCAGTGGCATGTGAGCTGTGGCCGGTTCTCAGCTTATACCTTTGTAAGTTCTGCTTAATGTTTTTAGGGGATCGCCAATTGTGAAATTGCGCCCCAGTGCTGTGTGTCAAGGCTTCCAACTCATTGTAGTAAAAGTCATAATTATTTACAAATTAACCAGGTATTTAACAGGTTTAATTTAACTTAATGATTCTAGTCACCCACTCACATATATATATTGGCAGTCAAATTGTTAGCGATGTGGTCGACAGACTCAAGTAAACCACCTTGTCATCTGTCATCTACATGTATGTGTGCATTGGTTTTACCTGACTTACCAGTTAATCTCTACTATTAGGTGATGGCCAGATTATAAAAACCAATGCTTAGTTACTGGTTTTAACTGGTTTGTGCATACCAGTCATTTTAATCACGTGGTGCGTATGAATTGGACTGAACCATTTGAAAAACAGTGTCATTTTAAGATTCCTTTGTATTTGTTTTCAAAGCAGTGTATAAAATGTTTGTCTGAAGTATGAAGTTCTTATCCCTGTATCTTTCATAATTAAGGTGTAAAGTAAGTGTCGTAAGATTTGTCAGGTTATAGTTGTAAAATGCTCTGGAGAACTGTAGAAATATCCCTGAGTATGTGTAGGCAGTGCATATCCAAAACGAAATCAAGTCTTTGGCTTCAGTCTGATCAACTGAGTTCAGTGTACTTCAGCCAGCCGTAAATGAGCCTGAGAAAACATTTGGCAGAGCAGAAAACAGGTTACCCACAGACTTTTTAGCATGGCCTTTCATTTGCCTGGCGGTATTTTCTTTTTTAGGCTTAGCTTTCTGAAACTGGATTCTTATGATGGTCCCATGTGTAACCTGTTCCTAGGCACCTGTGACAAAGTTGGGGAAAAGTTCCAGATATTTCAATGATTTCTTTTTTGGACAATGCATTTTGTAAAGAGTACCGGCACTCACATAACGGTTACTTTTGTGAACACTCTACATTAAGAAACTTTTCAACGGTAAGAAAAAAACAGCAAATCTACAGTTTGCAAAATGGTCCCACAACCTGTTGAACAATGTTAATACTTGCTACTTAGCGTTTCATTGGAACTGGTCACACATGCCAACTGGATGATCTAAGTTAACCCTACACTTACCTATGCTGTAATCCATTGTTTATATCAAGCCGTGTGTGAATTTGCCATTTTACGGCTGTGGCTAAGTGGTTTACGTTGGCCCGCCACTTTAAATATTTCCGCTGTCCAAAACAAAATGCTTGTTTCCAGGGAAGTGCAATACGGTTGCTAGTGGGGTAGGTTGGACCTTACCTGAATATCTTTCATAGCCCAAACTTTCAACAGCCAAGAAAGGACAGACCTACATCTCTAGGTCAGGCAACGCCAACATGAAAAACCATTTGTTGCAAACTTTGGTTAAATCTACCTAACTTGCACCCTGCATAGCACTTCTTGTATCACCAGCAGGGCTTGTATGACTTACCTGCCAGTGTAGCTGCTAATCTTGTTGTTGGTAGTGTTGTTGCTTTAGTCTGTTTTTTTAATGATGTCCGTTGTATGAAGAAAAAAATTAATAATGGCTGGCTTACAGTGATAACGATGAGTACGCTTGGAATATTCTTAACCAAATATGCTGAGGATTATTCTAAAAGAATCATGGAATGGAATATATTAAAGAATTATATTGAAAGTGAACATGAGAAAGAAATGACTCCAATGTTCTGTGCGATATGTATGTGAGTTTCATGCCCATTTTGAGTGTTGGCAGTCCATGAAATGTATGCTTCCAGAATATGCATTTAGGCAACACTAAAAGCACAGCAAGATGTTTTTATGTCTTAGCCCCCCCCAAAAAACACCCTGCTCGCTTACTTGGGTTTTACCTGCATTTTCATCCCCCCCTTTCATAAATGCTAGATCCATCACGTTGGATTGCCCAGTTGGTCCCCTGTATAGTGGGGGCATTTGATGTATGTAAAGGAGGATCCCCCCAGGGTTGTACCAAATAAATGAATAATTGATTGATTATTTGAGTATTATTTTTTCAAATTTGAATATTCAAATACAAAATTCATAAAAAGGAAGGCCGGGGAAAATTTTCTTGTTTTGAATGAGAAAAATTGCACTATAACGGAGGCTTGTTTCAAGCAGATTCAAATGAAAAGTGACAGAAATCTTACGATTAAAATCGTAAATTATTCATTAAACAATTGAAAAGGAATAGAAATTTTCAAAAGGACGAGAACTATTGTTTATCTCTTAAAACTTGCTAAATTGTGGCTGGAGATACTCCTAGATGTGAGAAGCTATTATATTGATTATAACGTACAATCATGTATGTTATTGCAACTGATTTTGTATATGGTTTGCTCAATTATCTCCCGGTCGGTACGACTGAATATTCAGATATCCTTCAAATTGAAGGTTGAATATTCAGATGTGAATTATTCAAATTGACTCAGCCCTACTCCCCCTTTCCTTGTAGTGGTACATGTAGATCCAGTGCGGACCCATCCGGTGGCATTTCATCCCCCATCCCGAATTTTTTCAAGGGTACAATGTTTCCTTTTCGCCTTGGTTACTCTTCTGTTATCAATTGATTATTTAATAGGTTTTGAGGCAGAAACTGTCAATAAAAAATACGACACTTTTATTTTCAGGTTCATCTCCATTTTTAAAAATTTTTTTAAATTTTTTTTTTTTTATTGCCGCCCGCCGCGCGCCTCTTGGTTACGGTGGCTGGACCCGTCAGTGGCCTAGTAAGTCCGCGTCGCAAGGTTACGGCTGTAGCTTGAAATTGTACGTATTAATGGTATACAGAAGCCACTAGCTGAAGGCCCCCGACAAGCACTTTGTGTACACATTGGAATAGTCATGGCTATCGGATTAGAAGCCGTAGCGTGCCGCCCTCTTGCGTCGAATGAAATGAAGGCTGAGACACTACCTAGACGTATACTTCGTGAGAAAAAGCAAATGGAAGACGAGCACCAGTCGATTCACATTTTTTCTGCAGTCTTGACAACATGAAAACAACGGTGCTGTAGATCGTCAAATTGAAACCATAATGCCAGGTAATTCCGTGTTAGATTTATATTTTTTTCAAAACAAAAACTGTATACTAGTGATGAGGTGTGTGATGTTTATAGAGTCCAAGCTTTGATGCGTGGAATGGGAGAATGTGTGTGTGGTGCCGGTGATACGGCAGGGGGCCGGCTAGGCTACTTCCCAAACATGCCGAACAGTAAGGTACATGTAAGTTACTCCGTAGACTTTACTGGGGCGATCTTTTTTATGGTTCCGCACGCTATGGCATATTGAAAGCTGCCCAGTCCGCCTACCAGATAATACATCTGTTTGCACTTGCTTAAGCAAATCTTCCCCTAAAGACCATATTAATAATAGCTAACATATGGAACTACCATTATTGCTTGTATTTTGTAGCATTTAACCTAGGCCTATATTGTTGGCAAAAAATGAGGTTCTTTCCACCATCCTTACCTCTCATCCCTCGATGATCCGCACACATCTGCATTCTCTGTGGCCACACGTCACGTGACAAAAACAGGCGCAGCGTATTCGCTTAGGCTTAACTAATGTTCATGTTTCTGTGGATACCAGTCCCCATAATTCCAACTACTCTGACAAAGATCTGAAGATTATGTATAGAGACGTCTGGGACATCTGTGGTCAGGGAACCACACTAATTACATATCGGCTCGAGACCATTTGGAGGGGTGGGGATGGCAGGGCGTGCGATGCACGCTGCATTGTCAAGCCAGCTGTTTACACACATTAAAATGTTTGAGAAATACATGTATGTACTTCAGGGAGTGATGATATTTTGTGGAGATATGGTTGTGAAGTTGTAAGACTAATAAAGTTTCTGTTTTCCCATGCAATTCAGGGATTTATTTATTGCAAAATGTTAGAAAGGTGAACAATTATTCAAATCAGTGCATTTGTTTTCATGTTTCTTTGTTGTCGACACCTGCCTGCGGCTCAGGCATTAGTCGTGTAAAGTCTCCTGAGGTGGTTTTAAACGCACGATTTAAGACCAGCCGAGCAGACATTTATTCCCTTATTAAATTGCTAGACAGTTCACTCCCTTTTGTGATCTATGCCTCTGGAGTATTTTCTTTGAAGGAAAACAGTCCAAAATTACAGCCGGTCAAAATTCCACCTCGTGAATACAAACTCACTCCAACACATGTAAGCATGGATCCAGGTGAAAAAGATGTATCGCGGTGAAATTCTTTAAGTACAGTGTACCCCAAAACACCCACTGCACGTGTTCAGTTACATTGCCGGTAGAACAGCAAAAGCATATACACTGTATCTAGACCGGTTCATGCACAGACAAATACATATACAGTGTATCCACTGTCTAAAATAATAGTAAGGATTTTCTGTGGGGACCAGTGGTAGCCAGAGGTTTGTGGTAGCATCATGCAAGGATATCTCTTTTATGAGTATGTGTGTTAACCTCTTTGAATAAATTATAAATTTTGCCAAAAAAAATGACCACGGGTTATTGCAAAATCTGGTCGAAGAGACCATACCAAAACGCTATTCCAGAAACTGAACACGCTATTAATATTCAACTTACACAAATATCATCTGGGTATCCTAACGTTTTGATTTGAAAATGATCTTCTGCCCCCCTGAAATCAAATCATTGTTCATATAATACAAGGTCAACAGCCGAGTTTCACATTGCAAATAAGAACTACAACATTTCTGTAAAAACTTCGACATCAAGGCCCTTTGCTCGGGAATAAAATCACCCCAGTACCATACTTCAGAAGTATAGATGGTTTGAAGAAGTTCTTGAAGAATATCCTCCTTTCCATGTAACTTCTCAGTATTGTACCTGTATTTAGTGTACATACATGTATGTATGTTGCATTTCTATTGTGCATTCATATCTTTAATAATGAAGCAGTCATATTTAGATTTGTGCTCACTTCCTAAGATATTATGACAATCAAAATCTTTGTTTAATTCTGACGTTCAGCTGCACCCTCAGTTATTTTACTTTCTTTACGCTCTCTGTCCTCTATCTTGTAATTATAGCTGTATACGGATATTACTGTGACATACACATGTATAAGGAACCAGGCCACAAACAAGCATTTTCTTTCAGTCTGGTATCTGCCATTCATCATCTCTTATTTCATTCTGTAATAACACTGTTTCTTTTTGTTCTAATTGTATGGAATGTATGGAAATAAACCGACTAAACTAAACGTCTCCTGACGACGGACAGAGCATACTGTCCGAAACCTTGAGTACCCTCGGGATCTTTTCTGAACCACACATCCTCACAAAAGAGATATATGCATGGTGCTACTGCAAACCTAACTTACTTCCTTCTCCATGAAAAGCTTCAAAGCTCATCTGGTAGTAACTTACGTCCTTTAGTAGCTTTTGTGCTGGAGCTGGGCTCCATCTCCCTCATAAGAACCCTGTACACAGACATTTGGTACTTTAAACTTTTTTTGTTTATTCTTTCAACTCCGTTTCAACCATGGCATAGACTACCGAAGTGACTACGTCACGCGCATAATTGTGTGTGTAGAAGGCATTACAGTGAGAATCAGCGCGCGAACCAACACGCGCGCTATTTGTTTGCACTACACTTTCTGCTTCACAGTGACGTCACACTTCGGTACTCTATAGCCCTTTTTATTTTTACATATTAAAGCAGCATAATCTGCCCATGATGCTCTCTTTTTAAAAAATTATGCAGGTCAGAGGTTAATGAACATACATGATGCAGTACGCAGTGGGGATGTCTTGGAGCTGGAGGCCATGGTGAAAC
This sequence comes from Acanthaster planci, assembly GCF_054643075.1. Classification (NCBI taxonomy): domain Eukaryota; kingdom Metazoa; phylum Echinodermata; class Asteroidea; order Valvatida; family Acanthasteridae; genus Acanthaster; species Acanthaster planci. Next base: position 19,729,990 of record NC_141783.1, on the reverse strand, counting down.
GGGGTGCCAGCATCAATGAAGTGGACGCCAAGAATAAATTCACCGCCTTGCATTGGGCATGTCATTGCGGTGCATTGGAGGTCTGTTTTGTGCACGTGGACCAGCTGAGGCAGTGAACACAAATGATCATTGTAGCTAGAAATATTAACGGTCTTCAACATTTGCAAGGCCTATTATTTCATAAATTCTTTGATACTTTCCCCTCAGAAAGTGATTCTCAGTAAAACCATGTTTACCCATGTTTTCTGTTGGATTGAATTGTATTGTCCAAAAATGCCATCATTTTGCCTGTGTGGCCTTTGCTGCAGGCCTCTTGGTTTCTCCTTCACAAACAAGTTTTGGAAGCAGAATTTACAGATTTGTTGGGCATTTCTCCTGTCTCTTCATTCCAAGGTTTGAGTGACCTCATAGCGTCATGCTCTTTGTGGCTCTGTTTGCAATTGCATGAATAGGACTGATGAAGCGAGATGCATTAATTGTAGGGATTTAGGGAAGGGCTTTTCTGAGTAGGAGACTGCAAGTTGGGAAAATTAACTTAAAACCAAATGAAAGAGTTTCAGCTAGGTATTGAAGGCTGGAAGGATCATACATGTACCTCACACAAATGTGAATACGTCATTAAAAAAACAATAAAACATTACATAGTTTATTCGCCACTCATATAAAATAATATACATGGTGGAAATTAAGTGGTCCTTGCTCTGCTAAAAAAAACAACAACAGTACAACATTAAATATTTATTAATTGTATTCAATCATGAAATGTGACGGCAACGTGCAACTTTTGCATATTTGCAACAGAATCACTTCTTATGACATCAGTGTCAGCTTGATTTCATTTCTGGTGATTTTCAATCAAATCAAAATTTAAACCCAAGTCTTTACCCTGCCAGAGGCGGCAAGGCTCTCCACTTTCGAAAGGCTAGGGGGCCCGATTTATTAAAGTGGGCAGTCAACAGCAGCAGTGAAAACTGCAGAATCCAAGACAATGGGAACTAGTTCCACTGGACGGTGTCCTTGTTGGATCCTTCAGTAGTTGTTTGGCTGGGAGCCTGAGACCATTTGGGCCTTGGGGATCATACTATTTGGTGTAGATATTGTACGTGCGGTAACCCTCTTAGCTGTTTGTATTAGGCACGAGCCCCCTGAACCCTGCTTATGCAAACTGCTTGTGATCTTTATTGTTTCTGTCTGGTTCCTCGTAGTGTCTTCATTGGTTGTTGTGGCACGGTGCCGACGTCAACGTCAAGACACCGCAGGGATGGACCCCTGTGCATATCGCTGCAATCCGAGGCCAGGATCAGTGCATTCAGGTGGGTAGGTGCATAGCGTCGCAATCTTTATTAAAAGTTCCATCCACCACTAACCAAGGCACTCTTGAAGTACTTGTCAGAGACCAACAACCAATTCCACAAAACTCTCCAAAGCTGCTCGACTTCACTGCTGTTTTTGTCATCTGATGTGCGCAATAAAGCTGTGACCAGGTAGTTCCTCAGTCAGTGGTTTTTGAGTGGCATAAGAAGTGGTACAAATGGACAGTTTTTACTAAAACACATGAGATTTTCATAAGAGCCAATATCTTTCAAAAGTTGAAGTGAGCAACATGCAACTTATAAATTTAATAAAATGAATAAATTTATTATTATTATTATTATTATTAACTTTGTGAAGTAATAATCTGCCAGTGTACGTCTAAGAATATTTCAGAAATGTGTGCCCCATGCCAAGAAAAGATGAAAATGTTTTCAAATTAATGGACAGGTAATTCCGTGATCAGTTTGCAAGAGTCACAGTGAAATCCTTCATAGTGGCTTAGTCATAGTCTCAGTCAAAGGTGCTAAAGCAATATAAAATGTTGGGCGGAAAGTTTGATGAAGTAGATTGCAAGTATGTTTTGCAGCTGGCTGAGTTGTGCAAGAAATCAGTTGAATTTGGGAACAATCTTTAATATACTGGTGTCATTTACACTCCGTTCTTTGAAATTGGCTAAAAGCTCATGCAGGACAGTGGTGTATGCTGTTTTTAGGATTTTTTGTAGCCAGCGGATTCTTGGCAACTTTGTTCTGTGCTGTAACTATTGAAATACTGATTAATTGGCTCAGGAAGGTCACTTGGAGTTGAAGGCTTTTGTAAATTACTATTTCAATCAAAAACTTCTCATTGATGCATACCAAAAAAGCATTTTATTAATCTTGGTTGGTAACTGGTGTACAGGCGCTGGGCACCAGTGGAGCTAGCATGAACTGTCGTGACCAGCGCGGTAATACCCCTGCTCACTTGGCCGCTGCCCATGGCAATTCCTACACTCTCAGCTCTATACTCCGAGCAGGAACGGTACGTACATGTACTCATTTGGGTGTCCTTATAGAAATGAGGCAAAATCTTACTAACAGTAATTCTTGTCTTTGGAAGTGAAATGATCACACTTGTTATCATGTGTTAATCCAGAACACTTCCTCCAGAAACATGAAACATTCTATCGGCTGTAACTTACTGAGATACTTGAATCTTGATTACTGTGCATCAATTCAGCCTCACTAATTCAGACCTGTGTACCTTCTAATGTCTGGATTTTCCATTTTCCTCCGTAACTTCATCAGCGTTTGTCAAAATAATTCACTTCAGATGTTCACTACAGTACGTACTGAGGCTGTCTCGCTAAAAGCCCGATTGTCGTTTTCCTGCAGGACATTGAAGCTAAGAATATGACTGGCTGGACACCCGTCCACGTTGCGTCATACCACGGCAGACTTGGTTGTCTGCAGCTATTGGTCAAGTGGGGTGCCAGGACTGATGACACGGACAGCACTGGCAACATACCTGGTGAGGATACACAGAATTGGCAGTTGGGCACTTGCGATTTTTACAGATTATAATTACCGTCCTGTGAAACGTCATTCAGCACTGAAAGCTCTTGATCTCTTCTTCAGCACATTTGATCACTTCTCTTGCGCTTATAAATCCCAATTTTTGGTGACAGGTGTAAATGGTCACACACAGTTTATGAGAATAAATAAGCATTCTCAAAATATTCGGGTTGGTAATACCTAGATCAGGCCTGAGTATTCATGATGATTAACTCATGCAAATGTAGGCTAGATCATTACGAATATCGGAATATTGGAATAATCAGCCTTTCAGAGACACTAAATCCCTACCAATGTAGAAACACCGTGTGTGTTTATCTGGTGGTCCGCCTTCAGTTTCTGGACAGGATCTGTGCCCTGGTTAAAGGAGAAGGCTGGTAGTCCGCCCTTTGCGTAATAAAAAAGCTTTTAAAAATGAAAGAAAACCAGTAGAACAAGTGAAATTTGTTTTACTGTGTGGTTTAGTACATACTGTAGCTGTCATCATGAATTTACTCATAACATCTTAAACTGATGAAAGTGCAGAATACATGTATGTGTGACGTTGGATACACATGTCAACTGTGTCACCATTTTCTGTAGTTCTTTCACAAGGCCACTTATTCCCATTGCATACTTTTGACATCAAATATAGATTGCAGACAGTATTTGGTTGATACCCGGTGTCTGCCCATTTCCGTCAGTTTTCATTTCTGAAATTTGTTTGTTTGCATTCACATGACTGTGTGCATGTAGAACCTATGTCATGAAGTGATCCTCGAGTTCTGAAAGACCACTTGCTTTGGCTAAAAACGTTTCTTCAAACCTCTGTGTTTGTTTTTCGGGTTTTTCATATCCCCAGCCCACCTGGCAGCCTGCGAGGGTCATCTTCCTTGTCTCAAATTTCTGGTCAGTCATGGTGCCAGTTTGTCTGACACCCTAGGAGCGAGGAACGATAACGGAGAGACGCCCAAGACGCTGGCCTCACAGTTCTATAAACAGAGCTGCGTGGATTATATCAATGCTGTTGGTATGAAACAGATCAGGTCTCTACCACAGTGGGTGATCAAAATCAAGAAAGATTCATTTTCTCTGGAATTTAAAGTATTGTTGAATCTAACTCTCTAGTCCTGTGCTTTGGAAGAAGCCAACGGGACCTTCTGTGTATTCTAATTTCAAGGGCCATCAAATCCCTTGTAATTAATTTATAACTGCACTCTACTGTCCTCAATGCTGCAAACTTATTCTTTATGTTGGTGTTTCAACATTCAGTGTTCTGGTCTCATAGTGATTTTCTGCTGCCTCAGGAAGTTCATGTTTTCAGTGTTATTAGCTAGTTGACGACTTCTGTTTTTTTCTTTCTTTTTGGTAGAGTGGGAGCGTGACCATCCTGAAGATGAGGAAAGTAAGGTCAATATTATTTCAGACCCACCATTCCCAAACTAGGCTGAAGATGAACAAGATATTACCTTGAAAATGGTACCAAGACACGCACGAGCAATGCACATTCCCGTGTCCATTGCCGATGACTACCAAAGCTTTCTGCATTCAAAATTGTTACTTTGGATCATTTTGAAGTGTGATAACTAACAACAGGAGGAGACAGACTTGTTGAACATCAAAATTGCCTGCTTCAGGTCCTTGTTGGGGAATAGTTGGTCACATTTTAGCTCGCTGGCTCAGTGATCTGACACATTGTTGAGGTCTTGTGCATTTTAATGCTCCTAAATGGGGGCTGCATTTTGGCCAGTCAGATTACAAGAAAAATGAGATGTGTAGGTTAGATATCAGGCCAAACAAGTAAAGAAATATCAGGATTAGAGTGTGGAAAAATTTTTCTATGATGATGGAATAATTTGTGTTTAACCACCATAACAGTTTTGGACTGAAAGAAAACCCACACAGTGATTTTAATGTCAAGTTTATCTCAACAATCCTTTTACAACTGTCGAGATTTAAATATTCCAATCCTGTTTGATGTAGACCTGGCCTTCCCTGCACACATTGCTGCCTACAGTGGTGATCTGAGCCACTTGAAGATGCTGATTGAGCAAGGAGTCGTCAACATCAACGAACGAGATGAGAAAGGCTCGACTCCGGCCCACAAAGGTAAGGATCACTGCAGACGTTCCTGTTGGAAATGGCAATTTTCTGTGGGTCACAGGTTCACATCCAGCAATGTTCAGTTTCATTGTCCAATCAAATCAAGGTGAGTAGTGGTTCTAGTCACTTTCCTATTGTGACTCACTCATTGAGTGCTGTGGTCCATTTGCTGAGGTGGCAGCCTTCTATGCGTTGGTATGTGGGTTCGAACCCTTACGGGGACCAAAGCAGTTTGTGTTAAATGCTTTTCACTTTAATTGCCTCTTTCCATCTAGAGGAATGCATGGGTTCCTTTGAGGTTAGCAAACAGGCTGTGCCAATCTTGAGCCGCTGCAGTAAACTGATCTCACAGCCCAGTGAACAGGGGTAGTAATTGAAGAAGCACTCAGAGGCATGTATTTAAAAGTTCTACATATAAAGAACTCCATTGTTATGTGAAAAAATAGCACAGTTGGCTTGCTGTGCTTGGCTATGAGGAACAAAATCTTGAATGCATTGAGGAGACTCGCTATCACCACCAACACTTGCTCTGATCTGATCCTGTGTTTATTTCAGCTGCCGGAAATGGCCATCTGGAATGTCTGCAGTGGCTGGTCGAGATGGGAGCCAACAGTAAGTCCGTTTGAGCTGTGATAACTGTAGGATAAAAACTTGTGTCTGAGGTATGCATTACATTTCTCTCCCAAGTATCTTTGTAAGCATTCCTGGTCTGAGTCATCAAAGTCGTCCATAAAGATCCCAATAGCACAGCCAAAGAATCCTCCCTGTGCAAGGATACCATCCATGGCCAAAAAACTTCTGAGAGGGTGTGTTTCGAAGACATTTTAGCTGTCGTACTGCAATCCACACTATAAAAAGTTAACATGTTTTTTGACCTGCATGGCAATTCATGTAGCAAAACAATTAATGTTGGAAACATATTTTGATTTAGCTCAGTTTTTAGAAATGCACTCCAAGATTTAATACGCCTTTATTTCTGACTGAATCTTTTTTGGGTTAAATGTTCTTGCAGTTCACATCCAGAATTCAGCCGGGGAGACACCTTTGGAAGTTGCCACTCGTTTTGCTCAGCTGGCTTGTGTCAAACTGCTCAAAGGTGACGAGTCAGGTGAGACACCCAACAAGTCCACATCTTGCAAAACACCAGTACACTAGCAGCAATGAAATGACACCTGAATTTTCCTGTTAGTGGTTGATACTTCTAACCATATTTCAGGGGAATTGGACTGATTGAAATAATTTTTTCATTGTTTTCAAACTAAGATCCATTGTTCATAATCAATTTGATACGTAGGAAATGTTCTGTATCCTAAACTGATCTTTAAGGATCCAGGAAATAAATTTTTCTTAGAATCACTCTTTGTGTATCTCTGTACTCTTCCATCTATGAAGTCTGTTTGACATCTTTTTTGAGTTACGTGAACTGAACGGTGCACTTTTTCAAACATTGAAAATGGACCAAGCATTTCTGGACAAGTGAGGGCGCTTTTGCTTTGATGTAAATCCAGGAAGACATGGTTCAGGTTGCATGTTTTCATGTTCAAACATTTCAAATTGTGAACCCCAAATTTGCTATCTGGGAACATTTCTGTGAAAAGGATTTTTGCTGGATTATTGCCATATACTTGCACAGCAATAAATTGCCAAAGAAAATGAAATCTGCCATAGCAGTGGTTAAAAAAATCTAGAAATTTTCTGTGCACAAATCAGTGCAACATTGAGATTCAGTGCCTTGGATGACGTTATAGTTCTGCTCATGAATATGCAAAGTGCATTAGCATAAAAACCCCCAAAGCATCAAAATATGGGTTAACATTGCAAGACAAAATTTAAAATCAAGTCAATTGAAACCCAAAGATGCAATTCCAAGACTTTTTAGTAAAATTTGTAAAAATATTTCTATTTCGTGGTTCCTTTAAGGAAATCTAGTTTGAAAAAAATACTTTTTAACAAATTACATCAGGCAGATGTGTGACTCAACTCGATGGAGTGAGTTTGAAGACACCAGAGCCACTTTGAGTTCAAAGCTGTTTAAGGATCGTGCACAGTGTAACTCAGTAGGAACCTTCAACCTTTTTCAGCCACATAATGTAATGTAAAGTTTTCATCAGCATACCAAACTGAGTGGCATGTCAAAACAAAACTCAGGTTGCTCTTTTTAATGCAAACTATTAAAGATGGCCTGACGACTCAATATGTGGGGTCTGGTCACATCTAACGAAATCAAGTTGTTTTTTCACCGTCACCCCTCACAAATTCACTTTACCGTGTTTCAGTGTTAGGTTGTGTTAGAGCTGGCAGTTTGTATGTTTGGCATCCGTTTGTCTGTTTGTAGATTCGGATGAGGGGCCGGCAGATTATGCCGTTGCTGATGAGGACAATGAAGACAAGATTGCCCGCCTGTCCGCTGATCATGGAACTGGGGAAGGCGAGTCCATCCCGCTAACTGGGAAACAGAAAGAGGAAGCTAGAGGTGAGGAGAGTGTGGTTAGGAGGCAGGGATCTGGAAGGGTTTTAGGAGTTCAGAGAGTGTCAAAAGGATTCCTTGACTATCTACTGATTGTGAGACAGAATGAAAACTCCATCCCACTGACTGGGAAATAGGAAGAAGCTGGAGTCAAGAAGATACGCTGGTTTGGAGGGACAGCGATGGTTTAGAAAGGTACATGTATTTAGAAGAGGCTGACGAGTTACATGTAAGCAAGAGTCAAGAAGATTGTTGGACTGTCTACTTGTTGTGTGAAATCCTTTCTGTTGCCTGGGAAACCGAGGAAGCTAGAGGTGAGATGATAAGTTGGTTTACAGGAGAATAAGAAGGGCTTAGGAAGGTACTGAAGAGGTAAGGGATATAGAGAAGATCGTGCTACTGTCTGCTTGCTCTGGTGAGAGGAAAGACAGTCCATTCCAATAACTGGCTATCAGCTGGGGTTAGAGCAGATGTAGGGGAAATGGAATTAGGAAAGGATTAAGGAGGTCGGTCATTATGCGATAAATATGACTGTTTGCATTCAGTATTAAATAGGATCGTCAGAAGTGTCAAAGCATTGTAAGGAATGACTCTGTCAAAACGAGACTGGGTGACTTGTCATTGACCTGTGATGATTTCAAAAGGAGTGTTATGAAGAAGCTGGTGAGATTTGATTTGTGAATAAAATGAAACAAAAGATTGTGTTTTGTTTACTTGTGTGGAAGTCTGCAAACTCTACATGAAGTTTGCAGACTTGAATCAAAACTTGTTGGGGAAGAGATTTGTAGAATTGGCAGGCCTTTGCCATTACTTGTGTCTCGCGTGTAGGCCGTGCATTGAAACGTGTAGAAGAGCTTGAGAGGTTACTGGGCATTGCCAAGCAAAACTACCACCAGCTGGGAGGACGACTGGATGAAGACAGAGAGATGAGACGGAGGGACAGGGAGAGTGAACGGTAAGTCAAGACTGAAGGTAAGAAGTGATGCTTGAACTGAAGATGATGGGTGTGGTCAGCCACCTTTTGGGTGTGGTTAACCCCTCCCCCAAACTCAGCAACGAGTGATAGGTCAATCAAAATAGTGGGCTTGGTTGTTGAAAAGCTGAATGTGGTACACCAAACTGTTGGGTTGTGGTTGGCCTATGTGTTGGGTGTGTTAACCCCAATATTGGGTGTGGTTAATTCAGATGTAGTCCTGGGTTAACCCAGAACTGGGTGTGGTTAACGATACCAACGGCACATGCTTGAACCGGCTGGTGCAGTAATCCTTTCCTTGCCTTTCACTTCAGCAGCTCAGGTTAAATTCCCAGCTCTGTCCACATATGGATTATGTTTTCAGTCCCTACCTGATGTCACACATTTTACCAAGAATATTCTGGGGGTTTCCCCCACCTCTAAATCCGTACTCAACTGCTTCTCATTGTCTCCTCTGTACCACACACCATAACATTCTTGGTTCTGAGAGGTCATCCTCTGTTGAGATGCAGGTATCTGCTCTGATGGAGTAACGAACCCTGATCAAAGATGAGACAAAGACAACTCCAGTGATGGGAGGTTAATTTTCATACATTTTGTCCTCAGTGTGATAGGCGAGTTGGAATCGCAGCTCGAGTATGAGCGGCTGCGACGTGAAAAACTGGAGTCGCAGCTCGATGAGTGCCGCTCCGAGATCCAGCATCTGAATTCTCAGTTAGAGAGAGCTTCCTCATTGGGAGTGGTGAGTAGTCATGAGCCAATCTTATCTTTTCTCATAGGTCGGCACTCTGCTTTGGAAAAAGAGCATTACACACACGACCAGACTTCTATTCATTGGCTCAGTATCAACCTGATTTGGCCCCTTGTGATGGGAAAATCTAGGTCATCTGGCAAGAGTGACAGGATTTTTCAAATCCGGATGAGTATCCTGACTTCATAGCATCATGTCTGTGAAATTCCAACCATGGTCTGTCTAAACCGTAACTACTGCCCGGTACCAAAATCAATTCTGAGGTGGTGTGTCTCTTTCGTCTGTTTCTCCTAGAGTGAGGAAGAGAGCAAGCCCAAGAAGAAAGCCAAAAAGAAGACACGACCGACAGACGGGGGCGTGTTTGTCAAGAGAACCGTCAACAAACCCACGGCCAAGAACACAGACTTTTTCTGAGCGAAGAGTTAAACAAGATGCAACGTCAAATGCTAGCGTGTAAATGGGAGGCAGTGTTCACACAGTATCAAGCATATGCATCCGTAAAATCAAAGCAGTGTTGCAGTCGAGTCCAAGTCCCCAATCATGTCTGATCCAAACCATCCAGTCGTGGGCCAAATCACAAGCTATTCAAATAAACTGTCAGAAAAGCTTCCTTATGCCATTGTTAACTGTTAGTAGTGATTGGTCTCTTGAAAGGATTAGTGACTGGACTTGTGATGGATGAACACTTCATCAACCGATGCTTGGAATCCACTCATCATGCCATTTTGAGATTTTTTGAGGATGTGCCTGGTATTTTTATTTGGCCATGCTTGATAGAATAATGAACTTAAGTCATGGTGAGTCTCCATCTGTATTTGGTAATTTTGAATCATGTGTCTTTGGAAGCAAGAAATCAAAGATTTGCACAAAAGTTACCTGCTTACAGTATCCGTCAATTCTGTTGAGAAATTTGAAATGAAAAGTTGTAAATTTCAACATTTGTTCTGCATATTTTCTCAGTATTAACTTTTGACCCTCTGTGCTGGGGAATGCCATTATCTGACCCTAAAATTCGTTTCTTTTGAAGGGTTGAGGAAGGAAAATTTCTCTCAACATGTCCAGACGCTGTCATGGCAGGCTTGATGAGCAAGAACGTGACTTATGAAGAGTACTGTTTCTTGACATTCAAAGCTCTGGCATTTCTGGCCAGTCTATCATTGTTAGCATGTTGGCCTAAAGTTTCTTGACCTAAAAATAAGAGTTTAAAATTGTCTGACATTGTAATTGTAAATTAAGGATTTTCCATTTGCAGAGACATATTTTATGATGTATAGTGAATATTTTTAGATCAGTCTACACTTTGTATGCATTTGAGAGACCTGTAGAGACTACCGACTGCAGTGTAATTAATCAACACTTAAACATCAACCGTAAAAAAAATCATAAAATTGTGAATTAGATTGAAAAGAATTCATGATTCAAGTTTTTAACAGGTAAATTGGCCAAGAGATTATTAGTAATGAGTAATTGTGTCTTTTGTTTCATGTGTGCATTTGAATGTATCTCGGTGATTGTACATTACTCCTTGCTACATACTCTGTATGAAAAACAAAAGGCTGACAATGCAGGTTTTTCTGCAAGACAGTGCAATGTGATCATTTAGTGACATTAACACTCGATTACATGGCAGACTGCATTCAGATTATTTTCTTTGCAGTCGGCATTATCTTAATATTGCACACTGGATATTGAAATAAAGTTCTTCATGGAAGTTGTCTATAGGAAATAGGAAGATATTTTGCACAGTGGCATATGTTGAAACTAAAAATGGTAGTCCAATGTAAAGTGGAATAGTTTTGCAGAAAGCTGATTTCAACTTGAAGAATCCGTAGAAATAGAGGGTCCCGTCCTTTCGCAAAGTTAGAGTTTACAGGCAATATGGGAATAAACAAACCCTTGACTACATTTTGGTTTCTGTGGAAGTGTTGTTCTCATTTTATTTTTGAAGCATACTGTCCAAATTCAATGAATGCCAGTCGCTTTAGTCTGTAGAATAATGGTCCAACTGTCTGAGAGGAAAAATGTAAGTCACTGTTATTATTGACCACGCAGGAGTTTGTTAAAATGGCCCTCCATACCTGTTAAGGTGATCTGGGCATGTTCAACCAAGCAATACACAAGCCACAAAAGGAATGTCAATAATGTAGGTCCAATACTTCTACTGAATGACAGTATACCAGTCGTCATTGGAAACAAATTGGCGACTCAACCTGCTTACGAGACTAGTTCCCCATGTCTGCCATCTTTGGTATGTAAACTGCGCACACCACCCTCAAGGTGGAATGCTGAATATGCTGTCCGTATTACTCATTCCTAGCCTACAATAGTGATGGTAAACAGGTATGGTCAATACCACCATACGTAGTGCACTAATGAACACGCCCCCAAATGTTTTCAGAATGGATCTCCATGCTCAACAAGAAGATCGTGTCTATTTCCACTCCATCAGTTGTCCACGACGTTTAGTTGCTTTCGTAATCCTGACATCACATGGACTGTTTGCATAACAAAAGGGCTGGTGCTTGCACAACTCCGGTATTTCCCAATCATTTCAAAGAAAATTTTGAAGAAGTGGAAAAATTCCGGGCACGAGACATTTGGCCTAATTTCTCGTCAGTTGTTCCTTATATTCGCAAGAAGCTCGAGTCAGCCTCAACTAGGCCCTCACACAGTAAAAACGTGCAAACTGTGTCATTCCCGTGGGACAAGTCATCCCCATTCTCCTCAAGCATCTGTGTTCTTACGCTTTGCTACCGCGTGCATCCCCAAACCAACATCTTGGTTCTTACGAATGGACTACTCAGCGCCCTACTGTTCCAGCTTTGAGTTCACATGAATGACTGAACAACTCAATGCTGACGATCTCTCTGGGTGCATTCAGTCGCAATGCAGCAGTTCTTCAACAGCTCTGGTCTAGGCAAAGTGTTCTCTCCTACATGGTCAGGACTTCAATGCTGTAGCTGCCACTCGTCTGTTTGACGGGTACCAACACGGAATCTTTGAAGCTCTGGAGGATGGTCTTTACGGCTTCTAGTTCAGTGTAGAATGACTCCTACCAACAAAACAGAAAGCAGTGAAAATAGAGGGAAGTTTGACAGGACAAAAAGATGTCACATGCAGAAGTATGAAATTGTTGATTTTACCCACGCAGGCGTAGCGAATTTTGAGAGGGGAGTCAGACATCGGAATAGGGGGAGTGTCTACTCATTTCAACGGCAGAGGAGTTTGGCATTGGACCTTTAATACTTGCTTACCCACACCCCTTCTTTATGCTCCTCATTCTAGGAACTACCTTCTTAAAGTAAGTTTTCATTCTGGCAATTTTGATTCAACTCACCTGCATTTGTACAGATTGTGCCAGTTCAGCGAGCAGCGCTCTCGCTTCAGGAGACAGGATAAGCTGGGTGAAGTGAGCATCTAACAGAGCACTTATCCAATCAGCGACCTGGAGACAATACAAACAGCCAATCAGACTTCTTATCACAGCCAGCTGGGAAATTGCTATTTGAATATCATATCTCACCAAAAAAGTTTTGCCCCTGGCAAACGACAAAAACATGAAACAATGAAACAATGGATAGAAAATTTATAACAAATGGCTCACCTCCATTTTGAAAAAGTGAACAAAATCGACCGAAAAACATTTCCCAAGAATGTCCCAATTGCATCCCAAATATAGAGCACAAAAACTGGATGTGGATACCCATGTTGGAACCCAAAATCCTTCCTACTCCGCGTCAGAAGCAGAAATAACGAAAATCTTGGAGTCCGTTGCTCTCCCCTCCAGTTCTTACACCCATGTGATCAACCACACATGCATGTAATTGGTGATGGAGGAATCCAAACTATCACCCAATTAGAAACCAGGCCACATGTAATCCAGAGAGTCACAAACTGGTTGACGATCTCCTGAATAATGTCCAATTAGGACTCTGGCTATGCTTTATCAAGCATGTATGATGTATAACCAATGATGTAGTGACCCCGACTCTTGTCCAATTTGGAATCAGGCTATTCAATAGACCTTTCTTTTTCTACTGGCCGATGCAGATATCAAATAATAAACAAATATTACAATCAATTATAAATTAAAAATGCTTCCCCCTTTAACCCTAGTAATGCCAAATCCAACAAGATTTTATGTGATCTACACTTAGCATCAAGCGTTTGGGAAGGATGATATCAAATGGTAGCTAATATTAATAAACGACAGAAAGGTCTACAAAAAAACAAGTGCCATGCCAAAAATTAACTATAATGTGTATTGTATAAGCCACTGAATGATGAAGTCTCTTTCTATGGACACGCAAGTTACCTGCACAAGAATGAAATGGTATGGTCTAAAGTCTTGTATCAGAATCCCGTATGTCCAAAATCGCCTCCAAACTTCAATTTACTCACAATGTTAAGAGTTGGCGTGGAGTCGTCCTGGACATTGGCTGGCATTGTTGACAGAAGAAAGTGAAGATATCTTAGTAACACCTGGAAATCATTGACCCAAATCACACAGAATGTGATGCTTTTCATAGTAGGTTCTTGGAAAATGGCCTTTAAATCTAATGTAACTAAGATACGAAGAGACATTTCAAATGTCATCTCATTGAGCTTGTAACATTTAACGAAGGCTTTGGGGGAATTTGGTGGTAATTGGGTCTCAACTTTTGCATGGTATAAACAAGAACAAACAAGAATCCTTCAAGTAATAACTGACTATCAGTGAAGCACAAAAAATACTAACCAATGATTTGAGCCAATTCGGTATCCCAACAGTGCGTGCCCAAAATGAAGCAAGTCGGAAGTCATTCAGGAACAGCACGGTTGACCTACCCAATAAAACCTAACGCCAATTCACACACCTGCAATATGTCCAAGCTCTCCTGCTATGCTATCAAAAGTCGAAAGACCTCGCCATTTTGAAATAGTGAACTGGCTCACTCTGGTAACCAAACTCGGAAGCCTTTACTGTGGTTCTACCATGCTGCATGTGCATGTAACCAATTATCTGAATCTTCGACAAGTGGGGTGCTGTGACCAGGCCAAAATGCATGAACCCCTCGCCTTCCAGAATGCACACAACGGGTGAAAGTGGAATCCTGCAATCAAGACGTCTCCACAGAAAACAGTAACACGGCAACCCGTAACCCACCACCAGCTTGGCTAGTGGATGGAAACTCTCCCTGGTCCCCATGCATATTCCTTCCCCTTCACTCTGACCTCTGGCTGGTTCCAGTTTACTCTACCGCCCAAAAGGAGAGGTTCTCACAATCCCAAGATGGTTCAAAACTCAAATGACTCACCAGAGCTTCGTCAAAGCTGAACTGTCTTAAGCTATCAACGATGAACGTGTCATTGAAGGGGCAGCACAAGGCTTTATTACTGAAGCAATGCATCAAGGGACATAACAGATCAGTGTGTAATGTTTTATGATTCTGCACAGCAACCATGCTTCAACCATCGTTGCATGTCAATGACCTTCTTGTTTAAAGAAGTCACATTGCATTCCCTTAGTGTTTGCCATTTTGTTATCTGACCTTCCAAATACATGCATTTATCACAGGGCTATGGTATCAATTTCAGTTGCCAAGGTTGCCAGAGCAAATGAAGAGCTTATTGCCAATACGAGGAAAGCGTCATTTGGTTCCTTCCCTTACGTCACCATCTCGTGGTTGCCTCGAGCCAGTTTCTGGGGGTTTTACTTAATTATAAACAACTCTATGCATTAAAACAGTTAAAAATAACATTTACGGAGACCTGGTACCCTCTTTTGATTTTAAATATTCAACTGTGGAAACATTGCTCTGTATTTCAATGGTGTACATTTCATGTTGCAATGAAACCCTTCCAATCAACTCCCCCCGGAATGTTTGGTAAAATTGACTAAAATTAGACGACTCATGACTTTTAGGATCAAACAAGTAACAAAATGTAGTTCACTGAACCATAATATCCTGTTAGGGGTAAGGGGTTTAGGTCTGAAAAAATCGCTTCCCAAAAAAATCCCCGTATAGCCTCTCCCCGGGACTCCAGACCGGCGAGATGAGGAGCTCCTTCCCACCTTGCCGACTATGTCAGCTGTAGTAAAACCTGACTGAAGCTTCATTAGTCAGTAAATCAACTGCATGGCCTCCCTCTGTTGCATCTTTTTTAACTTTGATTTCAAAGGATACAGGCACTGGGCACATGCTGTTGACACAGGACATGCTGTAGAAGTTTCCGGTGAACTGGTACCTGTGGACTCCTGACTCCCATTTGATGTGCCCTGGATATGTCTACAAAAGGAAACAAGAGTCTGTCGGGAACTCTCACGGAGCAAGTGTAGACACCAAAATCATTTCAAAGCATTCCAATCAGGAGATGTAACCAGATTTTG
This sequence comes from Acanthaster planci, assembly GCF_054643075.1. Classification (NCBI taxonomy): domain Eukaryota; kingdom Metazoa; phylum Echinodermata; class Asteroidea; order Valvatida; family Acanthasteridae; genus Acanthaster; species Acanthaster planci. The sequence goes on along the minus strand of NC_141783.1, from coordinate 19,714,480 downwards.
TTGCAGTAAAATAATTATATTCTGGGCTCAAAATATCCACATGACAAGTCCAGTTTGATCCAAGTCTTGTGCTATTTATGACTAGTAATCATTACTGAAACCCTCATTCGATACTACACTTGATCAAATCAAATGGTCATCTTTACGAACTTCTTTCGTCTTTTTAAGCATTTGCTGTTTCCCATAAATTCTCTAATGCACAATAGTTTTAATGTGACCTGCAAATATCCATTGTCTAGTAATATTTTTTAAGCTTTTTGAGGAAGACCGAAGCAATGCAACAGTAGGTGCTGAATGTTAAAAGATCAGGGATGGTTAGTATTTATGATAAGGGAATCCATACAGTACCTGATGAAGAACTGTAACACTTTTGTCAAGATATTATCTGGGATATCCTGCATGTGCTCAACACAGGACTTGACAACCTCTAGGTCTCTCATCTCGATGGCCGACAGTAAAAATGACGGACATGAGCTAAACAAAAAGAATACATCAAAGTGTCATTTTACACATGTAATTTAACTGGTGCCATTAAAAAATCTCGAGCCCGGATTCTTTCACACCTGGTCCTAATTTCATGGCAATGCTGCACTGACCATATTCTGGTCTGTATCTTTGGTGGAAACTGTCAGAAGTTAGAACGGCAAATTTCTATCAAGCAAACAACAATTTGCATAAAACACAACCAGTTTCTTCAAGCGTGTGCATATGATAGACCATCTAAGTCATTCCAGTACTAGTTCCTTCAAAATCCACCAGATTTGAAGAAATGCTCAGCCCAACCGCTAATAACTTCTTTAAGCCGGAGCCTGCCAACACCCTAAACCTTCAGGATACCTTGGCTAGAAACCCTGCCAGACACATCAGGCTGCATCACGTCAAAGTGGCAAACAAGATCCAACAGGTCAATTCTCCCCAAGGCCCAACAACCTACGAGTCTGCGTTTGTTTTTCGATCAACCTTTTGCGCCTACCTCGCAGCCACATTACACTCTTCAATAATCCTCAGTAATGATTTCTTGGGCCAGAAGTGCTTCTTTGTCTCATCCTTGTTTCGATCAGTGATGTTGTTAAGAATCAGGCTTGCCAATAACGTCCTTGAGGGCAAGTCTAGATCGGTTTGGGATTTCTCCAAGAAGGCTTTGCAGACTCTGCTGAAGTGTAAAAGAGTTTTAACCTGAAGCAAAAAAATAATTGTACATAACTCAGGTGACACTATACTCACGCAAAAGCAATATGCTGTTTCTGCAAATTAAAGGACTTGTATATTGGTACGTGTACATGCATGCGTATAATGCTGGGGTGAGATTGAGCATAAAGGCTTAAAGAAGCTGAATTGTGACAATACTTTTGTACACAGCCAGTGAGGGAAAAAAAGCTGAAATCCAAAGCCAAAAAAGCTGGAATCAGCTAAAAAGCTGAGAAATCTCACCCCTGATAATGTGACAATTTATACCTTAGTGGGATCTAGCATTTCTTCTACGATACTTTCCACTTCATCTTTGTGAGGCGTTGTTGACCCATCCTGTCAAGAAACAAAACAGCCAACTGAATAAAACTCTGAGCCACATCTACAGTAAATGTTAACGACCACTGACCAAATATTGCTAAGTACATGTACACATGATACCATGTTCAAAAATGACACCCTTGTTGGCTGTGTAATTATTTTTACAAGCAGAACCAGGAAAATGCAGCTTTTTATTAACTAGGGAGCAAGTATCAGGAAATTTAATTATGATAAAGCAACTGGAATAGAAGGCAGAAAAATTCACCAATTTCACAGACGAGGAATACCACTGTTAGTCAATACCAAACTTTCATGCCATTTCTGCAAGCACTCTATGTCCAAAATCTCCCAAACTGCCACACCGAGGAAAAATCCCAATACCGAATTCTTTTTATAATGTACATAAGTCATATGTATATTAAGGCCCATGCAAATTTACAGCGGCCAGTTTGAGTAAACTTCAAATAACAGTACAACTGTATAGCCAAATAATGTATAGCTGGGGTCAAAGTTCAGACAAACTACGACTACATACAAGAATTATGAATTCTATGTTCAGGTACATGTACATTCTTGGTGCCGCTGTCATTAGAAGATACAGTTGTCGCATGCAACATGTCTGACTATATCAGATGCCCCAAAGTGTAAGCAGGCGAGGCAAACCTTCGTTTTGGGTTTCTCCGTCCAGTCAAGCGTGACTGGAATTCTTGACTGTGTGCTGAGGGCTGCTGAACTCTCTGTTCCTAATAATGAAGCAAGGCTGCCGGGCTGATCAGTAGATGATGACATACTGGCTCTGATATCTGTTTGAAAAACTACCAAATAATTCCAAAACATTAAAGTAAATGTTATAAAGAATCAGCAACATGCAGTGAGCATGAGCGATGAGTCAATCTGCACAATTGATCAGAGTTGCTGATTCGAGTCATGAGACGTGGACTCAATTCGCTTTTTTTGTGACTTGTGACTTGACTTGTAATTACCAGCTTTGACTTGTGACTTGACTTGTTTTGCAAAAAATGACTTGTTACCAACCCAAGTCAGACGCTACTCAACCGGCCCCCTATTCAGTTTACGCCTAGCGTGCATTAAAAAAGGGGCTTCGGCTCGCACACCAGCTTCTACTTCACCTAGCTGCAACTGCAGATCAGGGCAGCATGCATATCATGCTGCTACGTTGACGTTGTGCTGATGCATGACTAGGATAATAGCGCCCTCAATATGTCATCATTTCATCTCAATGCTTATTTCCACAAATGCCAAGTACATTTATTAAATGTGATGCACCATCCCAAAACCAGAATTTCGATTTAACATGGATCACTTTAAAGTGTAACAGCTGAAGGAAAGGAATTGTCCAACATCACAAATACCGACTTCAGCCTGGTTTGGGGATGGTGGATCACAAATTAAAGAGAGGTCCAATATACGACAGATATGTGATAAACTGCAAGAATAGTAATTACAACACAAGTGAAAAGGGGGAGTTATAGAGGCATTGTCAAAATAATTGGACAAAACGTGTTCAGCTGTCTGAAACTCATAACTTGTAACTTGGTTAGTTGACGCCTGGCTCTTTTTGCCTATTGCAGCTGGGCAAAATATTGTGCGGCTTGACTTGTACTTGGACAAAGAGACTTGGGACTTGACTTGCCCTGTGACCAAATGACTTATGACTTGACTTGTGACTGGACCTAATGACTTGTGACTTGACTTGGACTTGCAACAAGTGACTTGCTGCCACCTCTGCAATTGATCGGTTGTGCCGTGCTAACAGTTGATCCTTCACGAAATCTCAAACTTTAGTTTTGATTTCAACATAATCTTCCACAACCTTGAATAAGAACGGAAACTGTAATGGATAGATGGCAAAATTAAATGTACTGAATAGATCACGCCATCAGATGGACCATTTATTGTGCAGAGACTGAAGGCACCCAACACAAATATTTGAGTTTCTCTGAGTGACGAAGGTGGATAAAGTTATGACTCAACCTTATCCCAACAACTGTGGGGTTCAACGTCCGCTGCACTCCCACAAATTCTGGGGGTAACTCAAACTTGCTGACAATCATGTCCATGTGACAATGATGGGCAAAAGTGGTGATCATTATCATGTTTATGCAAAAGAGAAACCTCTAAAAACATTGATGAAATTCCTCCGAATTGCAACAAATGTCACTCATATGCATGTTAGGAATCTGAATTTGAAAAGAAAAACAATTCCGGCTTCCATACATGTAGGCCTGGTTCAGATCATGCCAGATAGTAGATTTAGGACTACATTACAACCATAATGTTAAAATAATGGTAAAAAAGTATTTAGGCACGTTAGGCCTAAACCGCTAAATTAAAACAATGAAAATGGATTCCCATGATTATGGTGACTCCAAAAATAAGCAAATTTCTTGAACTATGTACAGGACTAGGCGTGTGTTCCTTCCTCCATGTGTTCCTTCCTCCATGGGTGGACTCCCTGACCGTAGTATGTTATGAAATGAAGTCAACGTCCAACCATGGAGGTAGACTCCATGGTCCAACCTGGGCTAGGTCATCAGTCACGCAACAGGCAACTAATGGTTGTTTGCTGTACATGTACGTTGGTTGGTTTTGTAAAAGAAAAAAATGACAGTATGTACTTGATTACCCGAAATCCTGCGGTGGATCGGTCAAAAGTTTGGTTTACCTTGATTGACGAATCGCATGTGAACTGAAGATGAACACACAACACACGTGCAACTTGTCGACCGTACCACACGCGTGAGACATGTGGGCACCCGGCCTGCAAACGCGTGATCGATCGACTGAGACGTGATACCGCCCTCTACATTATATTTACAGGACAAAACCTCACTGCTAGTTCCACACGCGGGGCGCGTCAACGTGGCGTTGAGCTTAGTTTCCAAATTCCATTTCCCGGGACAGGCACGGAATCCTTTAATTTTCGTCGCTAAACTTTATGCACAAGAACTCCTGCATGTCCTGTCTTGCTGAGCGAAGCCATACCTCAATATCAAAAAAGCGGTAAGAATTTTGACGTCAAGCCTCAGGGTGACCTTGTGTCAGTGGTCATGTGATGTTTAATTGCTATCACTATTATTTTTTTGTAAAGTCAACAGCCTTGTCTTACCGCAAATACTGCATGGGTGATTTTGCACAATGGTAGAAAGACATTGTGGGAAGGAAAAAGGTCGACCGTTGTGTAAAATCACCCATGCAGTATTTGTGATGAGGCTTATGACAGTATTGGAAATTAAGGCCTCAGTATACGTATAGTATGGGTCACATTCAACATGATTTTCCAGGACTGTTGGTTTTTCGATGTACACTGAACAAACCTTCACCGTGTACATACTCCCATACTTTTAACACATTTTTGGGCTGTTTCAATTGTGCCAACTTACTCTTGCCATCACAGCTATTTGTGCAACCAATTCTTGAGCAGCTCAGCAGCATGCACTGTACATGTACGCTGGCCTGCATTAGTCATATATCGCACATGTGTGGCAAACTTGATGTTGTGGTTTTGCAATAAATTGTTTATTCTGAACAACAATGTAACTTACCCCTGTAGTGTGTGCATATTTTAATCAAATATAGTCGTAAATCCCACTTCTGAAGTTGCCCACGACCCCTCATTTTGGCATTTTTCGAGCAATTGTTTTTCGTCCGTGTAAAACTGCCATTTTGAATTACCTTATTACGTATTCATGAGTCATGAATATCATTTGTGCAGCATTTAAACCAACGGAAGAAAAGTTGGAGCAGTGGGAAAAGTTTTGTTATAAATATTTATTTAACCGATATGTTTTGTGAATGGTTTCTGGGGTGTCAAGCTGCCCCTTGGTAACAAAAATTTGCATGTGAACACTTTCCTTTTGATATGCAAAGCAACAACAATTCCAGTCAAAACGCTGCTCACAACTCGCGAAATGGGCTTGATTGAAGCCTGGAATAGGGATGGGATTTCCAACTGAGAGATTGCCAGACATCTAAAAGTTAGTGAGTTTGTCGTTCGATATAACTTGAAGAAGTTGGAGAAATATGGATCTATGGAAAACCTACCTCATTCTGGCAAACCCAGGTCTACCACGGAGTGGGATGACCTGCAGCTCGTGAGGTAGTCAAGGAGAAATCCCTTCCTGACTGCCCCTGAATTGGCAATGGAGCTTGCCACGACAGCAGGGGTGGAAGTTCACACAAGCACTGTCTCCAGGCGACTTTCTGCAGCTGGTTTGAATGGCAGGGTTGCCAGGCACAAGCCCCACCTTACTGCCGACCACAAACAACTGCGATTAGTCTGGGGCGGGAGCACCTTGACTTGACGGCCGACGACTGGAGCCGGTTGTTATGGACGGACGAGTCCGTTTCAACTGTTCCAGTCCAGTGGCAGGGTTTATATTTTGGGAACAGTTGGAGAGGAGTTCAAGGAATGATGCGTCGTTCCTTGACGCAGCACGGAGCCTCAGGGATTATGGTATGGGGCTGCATGAGCTCCGCCAGTACTGGCAGCCTGGTGTGCGTGACAGAGAACATCAACGCAGACGTCTCTGTCGACATCCTCCAGGAGACCATGCTGCCAGCTGCCCACTATTTGATCGGCCATGAATTCCTCTTCCAACACGATAATGCCCCGCCACACACGGATAGAATTACCCAGGAATTCTTGGCTGATCTGACCCCTTATTTCTTTGAGAAATGGGGAGGGGGTAGTTGGCAGTTCGAGTTGATGACTTGGCTGCCATCTTGGATGCCATTGACTTTATGCACACGAACATGAAAGCGTTAGCTTTCGGACCCCAAATTAATCGGAATTGTTTGTTTTCACACCAGAAACATAAATTTACCGGAATAAAGATATTAACACAGACATAGGTAAAATTTTGTGGGCCTTTTTTAGTACTTTCCATGAAAAATTACACAAAAGTTGTTCAGTAACAGTGTGCGATATGACTTATGCAGGCCAGTGTACATGTATACATGTACATGTACTCTCATAGCTTGACCAACCGCAACACAGCACCTATTTTTCCTTGTTTTCTTTTCACCCACAGATGAAAGCCGTACGGTGATTGGTCTAAAGACTCTAATTTGCTTCCATTCCAATGACCAATTACAGCTCAGCTTTCATTTGGAAGGTCACAGTTACATGTATTTAGTTAACTTTTTCTTTTCCTGCATTTGCTGATGGCTTGCTTTGTATAGTCCTTGGTTTTACTTACGTTGATAATTCCTGTCTTTGTTTTGTGTGTTTCTGATTAATGCCAAATAAATAATAATAATGATAACCTGGCAAATGCCTGGAAGATGTTAATGATCGGGAAATTACATGCTTCAAAGATTTCGAATCCGGGCCCATCATGACAGTTTTATCTAGTTCAGTAGCAAAAAAACATGATTGATAAGTATCTCTACTGAGTGGAGTGTGAGTATGCCTCCTTTTATGATTTTGGACAGGATCGTCATACTAATGCTCCGTGCCTGTACATAGAGTAAGGTGACAACGGTTCTCAAAAATTCCAAAGACTCACCAAAAATACCTTCATCACCATCTACTGGCTCCCGTAAATGCCAGCGTCAAACGGTTGGGGCTTCAGGGTCCAAAAGTGTGACATTTTTGTGTCCCTGTTACACCTGACCTGTGTAATTAGACACGGAAATATCATTGTAATTGATTTCAAACTATTTCCATATGTTTGGCAGGTTATTTGCATTAATTCATCACTTTTAGAAATCAGAGAACATTTGTGTTCTGAAGTTACAATTTCATATGTCAGATGTGACAGGGACACACACAAAAATGGACCCCTAATTGTAAACATGTACCTGACCTTTTAGCTCTAAAGAAATGCCTAAAAATAAAGATTAGAAATTAGAATACATTTATTACATATATGTATAAAAGTTAAAGAGCTCAGCTACACTAAAAGGTCAGTTTTCATTTTTTTGGTAATTAACTTGCATGAAATTTGTAATAAACACTTTTCTTGTTTTTAAAACGTATTGCTTTACTCATTGAGTCCTGGTAATTTCCACCCCATGGACACCTGCAGTAAATTGATTGTAAGCATAGAGCCAGCAACAGACAACAGGTGCAGGCTGACCTTTTGCATTTGACCCAACCCACTGTTGTGTGCTGAGAACATTACATGTACACGTACACATACACGTGTGGGTATGTACATGTACTGTAGCTCCTTCCGTTGCTTTGTCTGTACATTGGCTCAGCATTCATGTCCTGTTCATATACAATCAGCCAATGTTAAAAGTGCAATCGGGGGGGAGGGGCATGTTTTCATTGTGCCTGGGCTGGGTGAATAGAGGTTTTCACCAGTGGCACATTCATATGGCTTTCTTGGTGGCACAAATTCCTGTAATGCACGTGATTGCACAACATGGGCCTACTTTAATCAGTCATCGTGCACACATATTGTATGTTCAAGGACGGGACATTTTCTTTCCTGTCATTCATTGATACTCGAGGACAATCAGCCTGTTCTTTAGCAATTTGTTATTTGTCTTTTTATTTGTAGGAAAGTTTTAATCCAAAGGTTGCTTCCCTGGGACAACTGTAACAATATCCTGTTTTTTTGGGGGGCAATTGTTTTCCTCAGTCAGAATATAAGACAATGCCCACTTACACAGTGAGTCTTTAATTGACAACCCCTCCCGCCCCGTCCCGTCCCGCCCAGTCCCGCCCCGTCCCACCTTGCCAGAAACTACAGTGCCCTTTATGCTGCAGTTTGTAGGCATAACCTGGACGGTGTTCAGTAGCTTTAAAAATTATTGAATTTGAGTACAGGCTCACACATGCATTTCAGAGCTTTATTTCAGCTTTGCCATATACATGTACGTGTAAATGCATTGCATCAGTTGGGTTAACGGCAGCCTGTGAACTATACATGCATTGTTTTTGTTAATTGTGACACACTACTGTAGTCAACATTAATGCACCATCAAATGCGCAATTGAGAGTTTTACATGTACAGTGTACATGTAACTCATCCATTTATTCAGCAGTTGAGACTCCAAATCACTTTAGTATTTGCCTTAAGATGCTGTGTTTACATTACCACTATGGAGAAGAACAGCACCAGAGAATGTCCAGCTAATCTGATAAGCAGATGAGCATAGATTTGTGACACCAAGTCCTGCAATTGGCATTAATCGATCGGCCATGTGTACCATTATTTAAGTGAAGTGCTGTGTTGAGAGAACTGGCAAGTGAGACTGACCGGCAAAAAAAATTGCACAACCAACCATTTGAATATACACAGCCCAAACACCACCAAACAAACAACCAGCAACTAAACCCGACCAACCAGCGAAAATACCCATCCACTCAACCATCCATCACCCACTCAATGCCAACCCAACCTAAACCCCAACCAACCTCCAAAGTGTGCCGTATGAAATGTAAAGGTTTAAAAGCAGAATTTGCATGTACATGTATATGTGTACATACTGTACATGTATGTGAACATAAAAACCAATGCTCTCATAAAATCATGTGTGCTGATTCCATAAGGCAGCCTTTGCATGTACAAGGTACCTTGCAGTTTCTTGTGACCAGCAACAAATTGACATGGTTAATCCTACAATATCTCTCAACTTGTCTTTGAGATATTTTTTTTCACAGATTATAGATGTACAATGCATGCATGAAGGATTAATGGGCTATGAAGAATTAACCTGTTAACAAAGATAATTTGCTGATCACCTGTTTACTCTATTTATGCTAAAAGACTTGCTTGCAATGTTACATAACATGCCTTCATTCTGGTAACTTGTGACTGATCAAAATCTGATTGCACAGAGGTTGAAAGTGCATTGTCCCTACCCTGATAACTGCTGGTATCTGATCTGCTGTTTTGTGCATGTAGCAGTTAAGAGTTAGCAGGGTATAGGAGCTATGTAGTAGTGGTAGTTAGGCCATCCGACCTGTATCATGAGTGGCGTTGGGTTGCATTTGCCGGGGTTATCATTTCTCCTGTGTTAAATGTTGGTGCATTTGAATTTGTTGCATTTCATTGGGTAAGGTTCCTACATGTAGGAAAGACCTGAGGAAGGGATGGCAGTGCGGCAGCGTGCACTTTGACCTTGGCAGCATAGTATAAACATGAGTTCTTCCATGGTTCTTGTACCATATGTGTACTGTTATGTGGGCAGCCTGTCAGTGCTTTTCTCTTCTTGATTGTAATGAAGCTTCTTTTGTTTCACCCGACAGGTTTCAGTGAGACATCTGCCTCAGTGAAAACAGTCTGACTGATTTGCTATTCAGGTCAGCCAATCTTGACTTACAAGACACTCATGGACAATTTGTGGTCGAGCACCCATAGTTGCTGTTTGGATTGCCAGCCTGCTATGGACATTGTCGGTGGCAACTCTTGTCACAATCCCCTGTGCAGAATCAAAGACAGCCTGGTGTGGTTAGTTGTTCCCAAATAGTGCAGAGATTTTCAGCGAGCGCGAGTCTGGGAACCAGATGCAGGCAGAATGCCGCACGCTGAAATCCACACCGACGTGCACGAACTGCACACCCAACGGAACGGGCGTTGGTACTTTGGTGGGCTGGCTTCTGCAGGGGCGTGCTGCTTCACCCATCCTCTAGATCTCATCAAGGTAGGAAACCTCCCGAGACTCTTCAGTCGTTGGGAGGGGCAAATTAAACACAGGATTCCAGCTATAAGTCAGCATCGTTGCCAAATAAAAAGGGGGGGACATCTTCTCACTTTGGCTGTAATCCTGAGCAGTGAACCAGGTTAGGATTTCAAAATAATAAGGTAACTTAAGAACAGAGCACACATGTGAGTTGGCGTATGGCCGCATTGATAAGGCAGGCCTCACATGTCTTTTGGTATTCCTGAATGACTTGGGATGTCCTTCATTTCAGGCTTGCTCAGAATAGTAAACTGGCTCATTGGTAAGCATTGCATAAAAGAGCAAGCCGATGTAAAAGTGTGCATGTAGCTAAAACTTGAGCAGTAATATTTAAACTATTTTCCACATTGGATTCGTGGTGACCCCGCTTCCATCTCTGTGTCCACAGGTCCACCTACAGACCCAGCAGAAGGTCAAGTACAGGGCCAGTACCATGGCAGTGTACGTTGTGCGCAACCAAGGGATCCTTGCTCTTTACAATGGGCTCAGTGCGTCCATTTGCAGACAGGTAGCAAAGACAATTTAACTTCTTGCTCAATCAAGGGCGGGAGGGGTTGAATATTTGTTTAGCAGTTTAAATTTGATCCAAAATCTGACCCCCCAAAATTGCTATAGAACTTTTCAGTACTGGTACACGTACACGTATTTTGTACCGGCAAGTGTGATATAAATTGTTTGTTGTATCTGAAGCACTGTAGTGGGCAAGAGTTTATCAGATAACCCACAAACTGGTAAAGACACTGCCAGCGTACAGCAAGGCTGCATAGCTCAGGGATCTCTGGTGCGGGGTCTCTGTACGTGTATATCTTCAGAGTGCTAACTTGTCATTCCTCGCGTAGAGAAGCTTTGATGCCTCCTGGGTGCAGGCATTTTTAATTCTTTAGCAGCGCATGATGAAATAAGATAAAGTGAATTCCATATGATATACATGTACATGTACTTGTATAAAAAAGTTTTCTAAATGCACATCATAGGCCACTACCGGTACTAAAAAGCATATTCAAAAGTCAGCAGCAAAATTTATCTGCAGTACATTGAGCATACCTGTGTGTTATTTGGCACAGATCTACATGTGTGCGCTAGTAATGGGTGTCAAATGAAACACTTGGTCATTTGGTCCTTTGTTTTGCACATTTTTCCAAAGAAAAGTCCCAAGTGTACTCATTTGCTTGCCAATTATAACATGGCGTCTCAGCGTATTTGGACCGGGTGCTCAGTTACTCAACCTCCTCCCGTTTGGGGGCTGGACCCGATAGGTTCACCGGTGCTTTGCCATTAGATGGCCAGTGTCACATCATTCTGCTGTGACCTCATTACAATGTCTCGTAATCATCGTTGACTTTTGCTTTTACATAGATGAGCTATTCCCTGACAAGGTTTGGACTGTATGAGACCATTAAGCATTGGATGACAGCCGATAACCCCACCAAGCCCCTGCCATTCTACCAGAAAGTCATGCTTGCTGCTGGGGCAGGCAAGTCATTTGTCCATTCCACAACCACACTTAGCTCAGGGCTCCCTTTTTATATTCTATGGTTCTCATTTCCGACCCTATTTTGGGCTCCGGATCCCGAAAAAAAAAAGCTTTTTTTTCCCCGCCGACCCTGCTAAAAAGACCTAAACCCTAAAAAATCTGAAGGGAAAAAAATTGGCCAGCATGACCTTTGTAAACAAAAGCCCTGAAAACTTACGATTTCGCAAACGACCAACAGCGACGGTCGGCGTTCGCGTGAACATTCGGTATACCGCGCTTTTCCGTGGCCGACTGAGGTTTGTGCATAGCCCTACACTTGTCTTGACCCGGACTTGTACAAGGGGATTTTCAATGTGAGCAGCATGGTACCGACCAGCAGCATTAGACTTCCTCAGTCCAGCGCGGTATGTTTTGTGGCTTCGGGTAACAATAAGAACATGTGTATTCCATTTGCATGCAAGTATACACACAAAACGTGTTTCTTCGATTTTTTTCCTTCATTTATCTTTGTTTAATACTTATGTATATCAAAAATGCAGAGAGAACAAAAAGGCCCCTGTACATGAAAAATTGAGGATAAAAGACAAGTCTACTCGTGTTGCTACGCGCGCTGATCATGTCATTCAATATGGCGGCCTCCACTGTTGTGACCTTCGTTAGTTGCATGGTCCTAGAAAAATCACGGGGTACGATTATGATAGGTCCAACCTGGGTCCAAGATGCGGCAGAGAATACTCAGTTAAACAAGTAACAAGAATATATGTACATTGTGCACTTGGCCTGGTTTATTCCGTCATTTATCCACCAGCAACATGGAATTTGTTTTTTTTTAAGGATTTTTTTTTCAACCGACCAACCTTATCTCAAGTGGTAAAAGAAATGAGAACCATACAATTTGATAAGGGTGCCCCCCCGTCATTCTTTTGTAGATATTGTTTTTGTTTATATTTGTCTTTGTTGTACACTATCCCTGTTGAAATATCCCGTCTCCGCACTCCTTTGCTATCAGCAGAGAATTTTCTCTTCAAATTTGAGGGTATCATTCTCTTAAAACAAAGTCAACTTGCTGGAGGAGACTTAAAAGAGATGCAGAAAATTGAACAATTTCTGAATAAACTTTGTCATCTAAAATGCATTTAAAAAAGTATAGATATTTTATACATAAAAGAAAGATATAGCATGGCTAGATATACATAATGGGGTGGTCCAGGTTTGGGCTACTGGTAATTGATATAAATAACATATCAGTGTTTGTTCTTTGCAGAAATTTTTATTTGGCTTTACATTTTAAGGAATGCCTTTTTTCTCACAGAAATACTTGCTGACCTTGTGACACATTTGAGGTTTGCTATTTGTCTTCACAGAAGCTAAGATCTGAGGGTCAAGTTTGTGAAATTTGAGTGAGAAAGCACCGGTAATACATTAATCACAAGACCGGAGATCAATTTAAAAAATTTAACAGTCCATGACCACATAATGTCGCTATTTGTTTGTCAAAAGTTTTTATCCGGAACTTATACAGTGTATCAAAAAAAGAGAGAGCTGCGTACAAATGTATATGAAGAACATGCAAGACATCACGAGGACTCGTTAGTGTAACATCAGTAGTTGTTAGACATGGTATTGGAAATTTACCTCAAATTTGATTCAACTTAGTAATACATTTGTGTTTACTTATTATTTAAAAAGAGTTTGACTTTGGTCCTTGAAACGAGACACTGTCACTTAGAAATGACATGTACATGTACTTAAGTGTTGCAAACATGCTGTTGAAAAGTAATTTGAGTGTGTGTGCATGTACAGTCCAAGACAAACATTAATAAGAGTTTTACAGTTCTAGACTATAATAAGCGTTCTGGAATAGGGTCAGGTTTAGATAAGATTAGATAGTATCGTCTATTTAAAGCTCATTTGTCACACCACAAGTGAGTCGACAGAACTTAGAATTGACTTAAGGTGGTCTGACTTCGTCATCATCAACAGCCAGGTTTGACCCTATTTGTTGGACTTGGGACTGTGTAGCCCAGCTTACATATACATGTAGGTGATCCAAAGGGTTCAAAGTCAGAGGGAGTCAAGCGGTTAAAATACTCCACCAGATTTAGTTGGACTCCCTTGGACATGTACCCTGACTGCATGTACCTTTGTTAAAATAGCAATTCTTGGTGCCTATTTTCACGTGACTGTTGAATGATAAAGAGTTGGTCGTCAATACACCACAAGATCTCAAACCAACTAAAGATCTCTCCCACCAACCAAAATTCTAGTCTGATTCAAGACAGGATCTATTCAACCAAACCTCTCTGTGACATTACTGTATTTCGTTGCTTTAAACCCCAATAGCCTAGGCCCATTTGACAAGGATACATCCTCAATCCTTCATAATGCTCCAAGTGCCCCCATGAAAAAATACAGCCTCAGTCCTCCAAAATCCTCCAACATTTCTTGAATGTGTTCTGTGGAGGGGTGCCCACTGCCCCAATCCTTCAAAATCCTCCATTAATTCCTCTCATTATGTTGAGGCAGTTTGAATGGAATCCTGGAGCATACAGTGTTGGCATGAATTTAACCCACAACCTTGAGACAATTGATCCTTCACAATCAGCAATGTAATTTTGCCATGCAGCCTCAATCCTCCAAAACTGCCCGAAGGACTTTGAAGGATTGGGGATGGTTAGGGTTAATATTGGAGCGTTGTGGGGAGCAAGTACTTGACCTCTTGAAGTTGAGTCCCATTTCAAGCCCTGAACTGTAATATTCAGATGATTGATGGTGTCTCCCCTTTTGTGCTCATTTAGTGATTGAGCCTTGTCAGTGGAGAGTGTTGCTTCCAAATGAGGGGCTTCAGTGTGGAAAGAAATTACAGTTTACAATGCAAAATGACAGGGAAAACAAGCCCCAAAGTTACCATCACATCATCAGTCATCTTTTTTCATGTGCTTGAACTCGCCCGAATCTGCTCAGTTTATGAATCTGAATGCAGACTGCGTATGCATAAAAAAGGAACTAAAACTTCATTTTATTGTTGACTGCAAAGAGAGTGTTTTAAAAATTCTTCTAGGTCCACAAAACTCAAGATACTGATACATATTCATGCACAATTTACTGAATATACATGTACATGTACACAGCAAACAAACAGACATGTACATGTACACAGCTAACAAAAAACAAACAGACAAGTACATGTACATGTACACAGCGAACAAACAAACAGACAAGTGTATGTACACGTACACCAAGAAACAGGCGTAGGGATGTCAAGTTGTGCAAGTAGTGATAGAAATCAGGGGTGAGATTTGCCAGGATTTTCCCTGATTTCAAGATTTTAGGATTTTCCGATTTCAGAATTTTCAAACAATTTCTTTTAAAATCTGGAGTTTGCCATTAAGGTTTTATGTGTAAAGTTGCCAGAGAATACAAGAAATGGGTATTTTTAAGGAGTGCCTTTAGGAAAAGAACTGCATACCATAGACCCTATGCTGCTGTGGAGCTCTCAAAACCTAGGGTGATTATTTCCTGAATATTTCATTTTCATCCAGTCTCACCCCTGAGAAATGATTGCATGGTTTTTGGCGAGCTGCGAAGCAAATGCGAGCCTTCGTACATTTATGTACATGTAATACCGATTTCTGTCTTCTGTTCGTCCGTCGGGCCGTCCGTCCTCAAATGTGAAAGCTTTTCCTTGCAGGTCCATGGGTTTTAAAATGTGCCTCTGAGTTCTTGTTCGCTTCCTCTTGAAATTCTCTCAGTATTTAAATAGTCTCATATGGCGTTAATGCTTTGAAGCGTAGTTTATGAAATTAATGAAAAAGTTATAAAAGTTGAATGTTAACGTTTTGAGCTGTACTTACCCTGTAGTACATACAGTGTACATGTACTTGTACGTGTATATGTACCGGTACCTACATGTATACGTATGTTCTGACCACTCCTATAATGTACATGTATAGACAGTGTATAGACACATACATGTAGAAATGTACATGTACACTGTGTGGGAAAAATGTAAGGGATGGGGGACAGAAGTGACAGATTACAACGTAGGATGTTTGTTGGGGGAGGGGTTCCTGTAGGAGGAGGATCATGGGGACAAGGTACATGTATGTAGAAAGTGGATGAAATGCTGGATAAGGTTGGAGTAATGGTTGGGCTGGATAAGTGGGATGATGGGACAGCCAGAGTAAGAAGTGAATGATGGGGAGGGGGCGGAGTAGGAGATGGATAGGATGATGGGGAGGGGTCCAGAGTAGGAGATGGATAGGATGATGGGGAGGGGGCAGAGTAGGAGATGGATAGGATGATGGAGGGGAGAGTAGGAGATGGATAGGATGATGGGGAGGGGGCAGAGTAGGAGATGGATAGGATGATGGGGAGGGGGGAGAGTAGGAGATGGATAGGATGATGGAGGGGGGAGAGTAGGAGATGGATAGGATGATGGGGAGGGGGCAGAGTAGGAGATGGATAGGATGATGGGGAAGGGGGGGGAGTAGGAGATGGATAGGATGATGGAGGGGGGAGAGTAGGAGATGGATAGGATGATGGAGGGGGCAAAGTAGGAGATGGATAGGATGATGGGGAGAGGGCAGAGTAGGAGATGGATAGGATGATGGGGAGGGGGCAGAGTAGGAGATGGATAGGATGATGGAGAAGGGGCAGAGTAGGAGATGGGTAGGATGATGAGGAGGATGTGGAGTAGGAAATGGGTAGGATGATGGGGAGGGGGCAGAGTAGGAGATGGATAGGATGATGGGGAGGGGGCAGAGTAGGAGATGGATAGGATGATGGGGAGGGGGCAGAGTAGGAGATGGATAGGATGATGGAGGGGTGGAGCAGGAGATGGATGGAAAGATAAGGTGGATGTTGGATTGCAGATAGATGGTATTAGGGGTGGAGTCAAAATACATGTAGACATGGTAAATATGGGATGATGAGGAGGGTAGACTTGTAGAGGATAGGATGATGGGGTTGGATGCATCGTGCAAAATTGTACTTAAGAAGAATTTTAATGAAATGCACCATCCATCAAACGCACAAATGCACCGCTTATCTAGTTTAACAAACAATTGTTCTATTCTTATTCCATATCAAAAAGTGCCATGTCACAAAAATACACCAAAAAGCCAGCTATAGGGGATTCCTGTAGAGGAGAGGAGGTGGAGGTGGAGATAAGATAATATCCATGTGGCTTAATTGTTCGAAGCTGCGATGAAAGTGTCTGGCAAAGCATGGGAGAAAGCCTGGGCAAAGCTGGCTGCTGGTCAGTTCACTCGCACTAACCCAATAAACCCTGTCAGCTGATTGACCAGAGAATTTGGCAGGCTGCCATCCACAATGATTGGTAACATCTGGATCTCAACTCTGGCTCATTGCTCCGCCCATGCTCCACCTGAATACTTCTTTTAAATGACAGGCCCCTTCCAATACACAGTCTGCCCACAGCACTTGCTAGGTTTTTTTCTCCTAGAGTATCATGGATTTATCACTAGGGTCGATAAAACATCTTATATCTCTGTATTGTTATTGTACATGCCCGTGTATGTCAACCAATCTTGTAAAAAATCTTGATGAAGCTTGGTTAGTATTTTCTTGTTCAATTAAGTAACCATATCTGTATAACTTGCTTGTCTCTTAACATAGATAGCTGTTATTACAGGAAAGAAATTCAAATTCACAAGAAGGAGCGAGCCATGGCGGCTTTGCCGCTCTAGTTTTGACCAAGCATGATGAGATACCAAAAACTCAACTTTTTTTTATAAATTGTATTTATAAAACAGGAGCTTGTGGTGGTCTGGTGGGTGCACCTGCAGACATGATCAATGTCAGGATGCAGAATGACATCAAGCTAGCAGCTGACAAAAGAAGGAAGTAAAGTATCACAGGCAGTTTTCAGTTCAGGAATTCAATGAACAAAAATTTGACTGAAGTCGGATTCAAACTTCCGTTCCCCAGTGCTCTTGTGACTGAGATTATTGAACTCTTGGTCGGTCTCCAGAAAGGGACAGAACCAAACAAAGACATGTATCTGAAAACGGACACATATTGTCAAGAGGTGCCGGAGAGCCAGGCTGTGATTGAATTACTGGGTACAACTGGAAAGAATGCATTTGCCATGTGCGTCTCGGGGGGAAGGGGGAGTGGGTGAAGGAGGTGCTTGGCCCTTTCCTTCCCTCCCTCCCCCTCCGGAAAACATTGCAAAATAAAAATGGGGAAATTGAGGGGGAAAAAAGAAACGAAAAAAAGAAGAAGAGCTGAAAAGGGATCATAAGAATCAATTTGCTCAGAAAAACATTGAAATTTACCCTGTTCTAATGTTAATGGTTTATCAGTTCATTACTGATGAGTGCATTGCCACATCCCCCCCCTTGACCCTGAACATTTCCACCCCCAGGGGAAGTAGTGCTTTGTCCCCCTTGGAAAAAATCCTGGTGACTTCCATGGCTATGCCATGGCAAAAGAAATCTCTGGCAAAGATGAGTAGACACTTCTGTGTGTTATGGGCCAGTTGTAGCCAATTAATTTGACTTGGCCTTGGTTTGTTCAAACACCTGTGTGGCATTTAGGAGATGACTGGTTTGATTCCTGCCTCAGTTAAATAACTTTGTTCAGCCCAGCGTTGTTTGACAGCAGCCGCTGCGAATGGCATATTGGGCATGACTGCATTTTATTGTCCCATTAGAGATGTGGCTTTCGTCAGTACAGGGTACATGTAAATACATGTAGTCCAAGAGGGCGCGATAGCTGCAAATTTGACCTCATCGGATGTGGCTCGGCCATGCAGTGAATGTTGTTGCAATGAATGGTTTGTCACAGGCATACCTTCTGTTAAAAAATCAAATGAGGCGTGATCAGTATTGATCATGTAAACGGGGCGTGGTCACAAGGGCATGGCCACGGTCAATGAACCAGTCCAACTAACTGCAGCCGTGTATTGAGTAATCTCTTATTTCACAGTCATTCAGCTGTGCTTCATGATACGAAGTGTCTGTTTGTCTGTCTGTAGTTACAAGCATGCATTTGACGGGCTATGGAGGGTGTATAGATACGGTAAGTGATGCAGCTGTCCGTCCATTGTGCAAGTGTCAATTCCATTGAAACCAGTAGAACAAAAACTTAGAATATACATGTAGGTGTAATACCTGTCAGCCATATTGGCACCAAGTAGTTCCCTGTCAGCCATATTGGCACCAAGTAGTTCCCTGTCAGCCATATTGGCACCAAGTAGTTCCCTGTCAGCCATATTGGCACCAAGTAGTTCCCTGTCAGCCATATTGGCACCAAGTAGTTCCCTGTCAGCCATATTGGCACCAAGTAGTTCCCTGTCAGCCATATTGGCACCAAGTAGTTCCCTGTCAGCCATATTGGCACCAAGTAGTTCCCTGTCAGCCATATTGGCACCAAGACACGATACAACACATTTGAAGTATTCAGAGGTCAACTCTTTTTTAAATATTTAACTGTTAAAATGCAGTATTGAAATTATATTTTGGAGCTTCAGTCCATTGTTTGATAGTTGAATTGCCTGTGTCCATAATAATTATCTTTGTTTAAAATTGATATGCATGTAGACATACTCGATTAGGGTTATTGTATTTTTTACTGCTGCGTAAATTAATTGTTGGATAAACATATAGGTACATGTAGCATGTGAGACATGTTAATATGGTCGATTCAGATATCTTGCTGAACCACGCATAGTGGAATCATCAGCCATTGCCATTAACCCCGTCTGCCCTGAATCCTCCAATTTTAATATGATTTTGCACACACTCAAAGATTATTCAGCCGTCCATCCATAATGTGCATTTCAATCACCTGGCATTTATATTTACAAGTAATTGAAACATGCAAATGTGAACAGCAGATGGGCAACTGAGGCCATCCCTAGAGTTGGGTGCATAATTTATATTGTACATGTAAGTACTGACACGGCAGCTACATATAAGAATAACCGCCTAAGAGTAACAGACACAGTGGAAGCATTGTGCAAATATAGATAATTAGATATGGCGGCTGAGTATTGAATGAATTGTAAAATCCACCGCCTTTAAGCTGTACTGACCAATAATGTGATATTAGAAGGGTTTGAATATGTTCAATTTAGACATATTAATTTGGTCTCAGAATACCTTAAAGTGTAGAACAAATCGATGAGATTTCAGAATGTTCTAGGGATTCATGTTATTACCATCCGCTATCTTCTAGCCTATAAACTTCAGTCCCTTTCAACCATCACTCAACGTCCATATCTCCCATGAGAGGTTGAACTGCCTCTTTGAATGGTTCTTGCCAATGTGTTTCCTTTCATATTTATTCCTCTTTTGTTTTTCTGTCTCATTAAGAGGGTTTCAGGAGTTTGTTTAATGGAGCATCGATGGCCACAGTCAGAGCCGTCCTCATGACCATTGGACAGGTATTCCTCCGTACAATATTTCCCCCTCCACCACCAGATCTGTTTCATAAATGGACTTTGCCTCCCAGGTGTGTTTACATGGGCCAGTTTCATGGAGCTGCACATCGCAAATGCGTTGAGCTCAGGAGAGTTTCGTTTGAAAGCCAAAGCAGAGACTTGGCAACTATTCAGCTCTTGACCGATTCTAAACTCTGGCTTTCGAAGCAATCATGTTGTCATCTAGTCCATCACAAGTGCCTGCAAGCCCCGTTACAAGTCACCCAGTCTCAGCTCGCAAGCTTTTCAAATGAACTCTGGAAAAAGCATTCAAAGTAGCCCCCGCTACTTGTGGTTTTTGTTATGAAAAGAACTTGTGACTGGACTTGTGACAGACGCTTCCACAACGCTGCACAACATGATCATGTTCTGTTTGATCCATACTCGATAAGCATGTTAGGTGGGAACCCTCATGAATTTTCCCACAATCTGACTAGCATCTATAGCCAAAGCAGGGTGCAGGGTGGCAGAATCCAGTGGGTTAGGGAATTTTAACAGCAATTGTGGACCGTGAAAGTAGATCATAAATTAAGAACAAAAAAATAATAAAATTATATGGTGTCTGAATTAAAAAATATCCTTCAAAAATGTTTAGAGGGTTTGTTTTTTTGCCTTGGTGTAAACAACCTTCCTCCAACAGTGTTAAAATGATCCTCAAGGAGACGTCATCAAAAAGCCTGAATGGCAGGGATGATCACAAATGGTTTAAAGCATGGAAACAAGACTTTTGTGGTGTCTGTCATCTGTGGACAGCTTTGGCCATTTTTCTTTTTATTTTTCTCCTGAAAGAAGCACCGTTGCAACTCAACATGCAGGTACTGAGAATTCCCATTTTTGGGTTTCCTTTCCAGATTTCGCTGTATGATCAGTTCAAGCAAATTCTCCTAACCACTTCCTTCTTTAAAGACAACATCATCACGCATTTCACAGCCAGCATCATGGCCGTGAGTACCCTCTGAAGAATTTTCTCCTCTGCCGTTTTTATTGGTTAAACTAAACCACAAGTGACATTTACAGATTTGAGTAAAGGCCCTCCCTTGGTACAGGACACAATACAGCGTGTCGCTGATAGCTGACCACGGAGAGGTCATTGCAAGAAAGCATTGTTCCTTTGCCCAAGGACACAATATGTACTTTTTTAACACAGGACTTGAGATGCATTTCTGGGTGTGAGACTAGCTCTGCATTTGTATAATGTGACCCCGTTTGTGAGTAATAAAGGATTTAATGCAGTATGTTGACCTTGAAGTTAAAAGCTGACTTCATGAAGGCAAATGTTTCTTATCTCAAAACTATTGTCAATTGTTCCTATAGAAAGTAAGGATAAAATAGATAAAAGCAATAGATAATATGACAGATTTCAAAATTAAGTAATTAGAGATTTAGGTGCTAAAACCGAGACCTGAATCTTCCAGATTTTGAGCAACTTTTAATTTCCTTCATAACGGATGAGTTGTTTCTTCATGACAGGGTTTTTGTGCCACTCTCTTGACACAACCTACCGATGTCATGAAGACAAGATTAATGAATGCCCCTCCAGGCCAGTACAAGGTACGAGTCACTCAACTACAGACCCATTCACTGGCACGTTCAGTTGATTTTGCAGATATCCGTAGTAAGACTGTGTCCAAATTACTTGGCTTTGGCTGGAAATAATGTGTGACAGTGGAAGAAAATCCCATAGGTGTGCATATGCTGGTAACACTAAGCCACAGCCAGTTGATCTGACGTGGCCAACCTTTTATGAAAAGGCTGGTCAAAGCACTGGCAACCAGTGTTGGAGACATTATAATGTACAGCAGAGAACCAGGACCTTAAGCCTTTATGATAACTTTAAATTAGCCTTGGCTTTTTCACTCTGGTATTATTATACAAGTACAAGAAACGTGCACACCAACTTCTACGTAGTCAGTGACTCTCGGAACAGTTTGCTGTTTCTAATATGGACCACCATTTTCAAATTTCACAACAAAGGAATTATTTTGTATTTGTGGCCTTGACACACAATGTCTTATTTGTAATTTTATAAGTGTTTTGTAGGGTAACTGCGAATATTATAATTGGTGGTCACAGCAAACTTACAGAACAGAGTTAAATGGACTGTGTTACCAGATAGCTTAAGTCCTTTTCAGAGTCCCCAAGTGCTTGGAAATTCATGATTACACCATAATAATGAAGAGTAGCCTCCCACATTCAGCGGAATTCTCGGAGCGAATTGGGGATGCGAGATGTGGGAAACAAAAGTAATTCTCACAACATTAGACAGGAAATGTTGGGTTTATCTGAAAAGATGCAGACTCCAAGAGTGTTTTCCACTTCAGCATTTTCAGGTGGCTGTTTCTCCTTGCACCCAGGTTCTTACCAAGAAGTATGAGTCCAAGTACTCGGAACGAAGCTAAGATCACAGGCTTAATTTATGTTGCATTGGTTTCCCATTTCAATATGCTTTTGTAAATGTGCCATCTTAATGGCATTGTCTTGACTTATTTTTGAGTAGAACTTTATGGATTGTCTGTGGACAACGGCCAAGCTGGGGCCCATGGGGTTCTACAAGGGTTTCATTCCAGCGTTTGTTCGTCTGGCACCACAAACCATTCTCACCTTTGTCTTCTTTGAACAACTCCGACTGAACTTTGGCATCGTGATCTACATCAACGACAATAAGAACAAAAGCTAAAGTGATGCAGAGGGGAATATCGCAACTTAAAGGTTTGAACAAAAAAGTGCCTGGCCAAGGGTGATTTTCCACAACTAGTTCGTCCCTTATTGAAATGTCGCTTTGGAATACCACCAGCTCTTGGTCGGAGCAATTAGCATTTTAAGCTTGAATTGGTTATTGCCAAGTACACATGTAAGCTTGCCCAAACATACATTCAAAAATATTTCCAAAATGTTTATAGATTTGTTTTCAACCTCCACAGTTTGGGCATTTGTGCTACAAAAAAAATTGGACTAAAGAACACTGAATAAGTTTCAAAAGAAGCAAACAGATTGTCCACAAGGGTTTGTCAGCCCCTTCATTCATATGCAGTTCTGAAGACTTTAAAGGAGCACTCGATTTGACACGGTGTGAAAACTTGAGTTGGGAAGTTTAGGCGGCTCAGCTAACATCACTGCCATACAATCGTGGAAAACCAAACACCATGATTTCTTGAGAATTGCTGGTATAAAGGATCCATTGTTTGGTGATACATACATGTCGTCTCCATTCTTAAGTATGTCGTCTCATGAGATACGATATACTCCCCTGGACGATACACACCTTTCTAAGTAGTGTATGAATTAAAACCTGGTGCTCTGACCTTTGACTTTAGGTTGAAGGTCAATGTATTAATTTACACATAAGATTAATTATTAGCTCACATATTTAGAAGGGCATTATTTGTATTTAAAAGTTGGACATCAAAAGAACCCAAATGGTCCACCAAACTTTGTTTTGTGCAGTAAATGCCCAAAGCAGTTGATTTGAACATGGTGAGCTGTATTCGAAGAGTTAGTAAAAATAACAATTTTTGGCCGCTAGTTTTCAGCAGAACATGTACACGTGGTGTTCCCACTGAGGTCTATTCCTTGGTGATTAAACTACACCTTTGTACGCATTCTGATTAAAATTGGCTGTGTGTACTTCGCGTGTGAAGTTGTGAACTACTGAAAGTTTCATTTGAAGTTGGTCATCTTGAATTGAAGCGATCCCAGTAAAATTTGTCAATCAACATTAATGAGTTCGACAATAATGCCACGGGCAAATTATAGATTAAGCATCCTTGTGCTACATTGGGTGATGCCAAAAAGTGGATAAAAAGTCATTTCATCTTACATTTACCTGTCCAAACGACACATTGTTTTCGAATTGAGTCTATATCTGTGATTACAGCAAAATAGTCAAGCTGGCTGTAATATCAGAGTATCTTATTAATATAAAGTGGATTTGGGAAGTATGATCCAAAATGGACATCTCAATTATAAAGCTGACGATAATCAAGTGTCCTCGACCTTTCTTTCACTTTCTCTTTTACTGTTTGAGGAGGACATGCTCCCAGAGGGCAGCAGCATTGTTACAGTCGTGTAGATCTTGTGGCATCAAACCATCTCTCAGCTGTCCCTTTTTTTCCTCTGTGAAACATGTCACTGATGCAACTGGACTGACAGTTGGTATCGCATTTGAGTATGATTGGTGCTATGAAACATCTTTTATGCACAGCTGTATTGTATTGTTTCCATTGTCATGTCCTGCTGGTTTGAAACCTCTCAATTTCTATTTTGTGTAGTAAAAATTAGGCTGGTGTATTTTTGATGAAAATGGATATAGGGTTATTATAATTCTATTTGAAATGAATCGTTGTGAAAGTAATTACATGTACATCAGATTATATTCTGATCAATGGAATGTGACCCAGTTTTTCTTATTTTACTCCCAACATGAATTTTTAAACTGGCTTATTTCAACCCAATTCTTTATGTATTTTACTGTTGACCAGAAAGAAAAGTTACAGTTGATGCTTCAAGTAGTTAACTTGAGGCCAGTTAGTTAATGATACGCTTGATAAAATTGTTTTCTGCCTTTTTCACTTTTGCCATAAAGAGGCTAAACATGCTTAGCCCTTAATCCCAGCACCTTTTACCCACACACTTTCTATCAAAATTGTGAAATGGTTTCATTGGAGCACAATTGACATGGAATCATTTTATCAGTTCTCAGATTAGCAGTGGCCGTTCTTAGTTGGGGAATTGGTAAGATTTTGTCTGGTTTGTAATAAAAGAAACTGTGCTAATTATTGGAACCAGAAATTAGTTACCTACAAAGATTCCTACAAAGTTTTGAAAAATGCTGCTTTGAAAAGTTGAGAATAATGATGCTGAATAATTTGTTAAATGTACTTGTTTGTGTATATAAATATTGGTTTTGCCACATCTTCATTTTAAATACTTCTTAGAAACAAGCCAAACTAATCATGTCAGTATTTGAATTTACAAAACTGAACAAAGAGTATTATTACATACTAATTCTTTTATTCCAAAAATGAATGAGCTTCTCTTTAGGCAATTGCAAAAGAAATAATTCAATGTAAATACTTGAATATTCAGTGAGCTAGTGTGGCACAAAACAAAGTAAACAGAGCCAGTCATGTTGGTTCTGTTTGCCCTGATTACACATTTCTGCCAGAGTTTCGACTTGTAAAACAGTTTAAACCTGTGAACAGACAGGCAGGCTGTATTTTGAGTAAACAGTAGGAGCATTTTATGGTCGTACAAGTTGCAATTTCCGTTTGCAGACCAAAATGGATGGAACAGGTTATGGCATACTCAAGGCGTGCCATGTGTTGGAGCTGTGGTGGTGTCATGTCATCCTAAATGACCATGCCTCACGGAAATTTGGAATTGGCCTACTGCGTGATCAAGTCCAATATATGAATGTTTATTTATGTGATCAGTTTCATACAAATTGCATTTTAATGCAAAAGAAAGAGATAATGCCAACTTTTGATGCGAGAACTGGACTTCTCCTTCATAGGCATATCTTGAAAGCCTTACAAATGCATTGCTTGGAACTTGAGGTAGTAGGTAGTGGAATGTACATCTTGCTTTTAGTGGCAAAAAGGTGCCGTATTGTGTTTTATAAAAGCTGCTGCATGTATAGTTATTGCTTAGTTATCCAGAAATCCCCTTCTAGTATGTTGCAACAGTAACGGGAAAACTGTCTTTCCAAATATTGAATTATTCCAGCTGCACCAGCTGCCTTGAAGGTTTTTGTATACCTTTGTGTGTGCATTTTCATGGACGTAAAATAACACAAAGCAATTTCAGGGTGGCTGTTCCACACACACACAAGTCATTGGTCAACCTGTACAGGTTTTTTTCAACTGTGTCATTTATGTACAGACTCTCAAGTCTGCATTACTAACAATAATATTTCTTACACTTTTTTCTTTATCTGATTCTCTTTACTAAAAACAAAAGCAAACATGCATGGCATTTTTTTTAGAGTTACCAAGTGCACACACTTGTATCTTCCGAGCACACTTTGCTTCGCTTGGCAGAATCACTTATTAACCTGCTCAAATGAATACATCTCTCTCAAGAGAGTCCTGTAATAGCATGTTGAGTTTCATTATCTCACCACAAACCTGTTCAAAAGCCAAAGTGGTGGTTTCTGCCGACAGATTTCTTGTTTAAGTGTATATTCAAACCGCAGATTTGGTATTAATCTGTGGTTCTATTTAATCTGTGACCCAGAATTCCAAAATCAGGCTAGAGAATTGTAAGCTCTTCACTCAGTGGAAAAGAATACCAATATACTCTGGAACAATGCAGATGCCACAACTCTCAATGCCCACAACTACCAAAGCTTGCTGCAGAAAAAAAAATGTTACTTTGGATTATTTTGAAGTACGAAAATTAACACAAGGGAGACAAATTGTTGGACATTAAAATTACCTACTGCAGCCTGGGAAGGATGGATCACAGTTCACTTATGCACAAAAAAAAATACACAGACACGTGTAGTTTATTTTAGCACCAAACGTGTAAGTCATTCTGTCAATTTTTTGTTTACAGATCTCAAATCTTATCTCTATTTTATTTGATATGGCTTCTTCTTAATTGTTTTACTTTCTCTCAGATCGCAGGGAAGATATTAGAATATTAATTTTCACATAAGACCAAATCGTAAAAATACTACTTTATAATGTCTCCAGGAGAAGTTATTTTTAGTTTTTGCTCACAGGAAGCAGTCACATGCAGTTCAGTGGAAATAAATTTAGGTGATTTAACTGTTGCCAGAAACAAAGGTTTACCTTACCTCGAAAATGAACATTACAATTTTTCGGCCATGTGTTGATTTGTATAGTTTCCCCATTTGAGTCCTTTTTTTTTGGTTGATTCTAAAACTGTTTTCTTGCAAGCATACCTTCTTTTTGTTCAGTGCTTCGAATGAAGACGGCCCAAAAGCAAAAAATTAGTTTATTATGTAGTACATGACGTTGTGTCATTCCTTTTAGTGAATTCTTTTATGTTGCATTCCCTATTTGATCAAAGGTCAAATAGTGTTGGATGGTAGAGTGTAAACATGACCTAATACAATGGTGACTTCAGTTGAACCACATTTATTGCTACAGTGATAATTTCGTTCATTTAAATGCTTAAAAATCTCGCCTTGCATGCCAAATTGTATTACTTTTAGTTAATGCCTAATTCACTTTTTGCTTTTAACTTAATTATTTTACAGTGACATCAACATTTGATCAATCTAAATTGTAACAGTAATGAAAAATAAAATATTATCCACAGTATACGGGCACAGTATCTAATGTTTTCTTTTAAATTTGACTTTTGTTTGTGTGGTATTGTCCTGCGTTTGAAATGTAAGGGTGCTGGCCAGTTAATGATTGGCCTAGAATTGCCATGTGGACCGTTAGTTTCGTAAGTGCAACTTCTCTTCAGTTTTTTATACATGTAATAGAGTTCGGAACTAGACCCGTGAACAGGGCCCGACAAATAATCCTCCGTCATACCATGGTCGTACATCGGACCATCGGACTAATGCGCAACCTGGGTATTTTCACGTCAAACTGGATAGAGTATGGGAATATCAACACCATTTTAGGAATGATCATCTTTTAAGAGGTGATTGATTAAACCACCAAAAAGTTTAAATAAAACAGAAAATACACCTTAATTTGATGTGGGTTTATCCCAGAGATCTGCGAGTGTAATTGTTAATCGTCTGTTGACGCGCCCTCAGTCGTTCCCGGATGGTCGGTAGGCCTACGTTTAATATACGCGACGGAAACGCGTCAGATGTATAGTGTACATGTACAGTAGGTGCGTGCATACATGTACCGTTGAAAGAAACTTAACCAAAATTGGTTCAATTTGCTTCATCAGGTTTCTGTGTTGCTGTCATTTTTCTGTCATTAAGTAGTCACATCATGTATGGCTACGGGTGCGGTGGAGCGGCAAGTCACAAACACGCCATGGTAAGGAAAGAATTTGAGTTCAAAACTGTTGACAAGAAAGACCGTTGTCATCACTCATTCACTGTCATTAATATTATTGTTAATATTATTACATGTATTAGGCCTAGATTAACACAGCTAGGCTAAGGGAATTTGTGAGTGATACTATGGCATTCTTATTTGGTGCCATTCCTTAAACATGTAATTAAAATTCATTTGATTTTTGCAAGGATCGAAACTCAATGAGTAATTTACTTCAACTTGCATCTATGATCTAGTAATTAATATTTGTCATTTGATTTTCGTGAAGTAGGCCTGTAGAGTTTGGCAAATGGATGGTGTGAAATTTTAAATCTTGAATTTTTTCCTGTTGTTCCTCTTAAGTGTAAGATTTGTTTTTTTTTCATAAATACATGTAAAATATGTGTGTGTTTTTTTTAATAATAAATGTTAATCTAATATATGTATCCACCGTACGATTTAGCCTGTTGGCTACAAAACGAGATGGAAATAAACCAGTAATAATAATAATAATCATGCCCACAGGTCTAACTTTTTGATTTGCATATATTAAGGTCACTAGCCAGCAAGCAGTTCTTACCAGTTGCATTTTACAATTCTTTGTTTTTTATTGCAAGAGTAACAGTTGCATGTATGCCATGGCCTTAGAAATATGAAAATATGTGGTATAGAGCAAACAGTCTGGTTGTCTTGCAGTGTTGCATTCAAGTCCATCACAAGTCCATCACAAGTCATTCAGCCTTAAGACAATTCACAAGCTGTTCAAATGGTTTGTGACAAAAATATTATATTGTCATTCACCCTGTTACTTATGACTGGTCTTGTGGAG
Organism: Acanthaster planci; assembly: GCF_054643075.1. Classification (NCBI taxonomy): domain Eukaryota; kingdom Metazoa; phylum Echinodermata; class Asteroidea; order Valvatida; family Acanthasteridae; genus Acanthaster; species Acanthaster planci. Next base: position 19,685,582 of record NC_141783.1, on the reverse strand, counting down.
GGACTTGTGACAGGTCTTGTGATGGACTCAAATACAACACTGTTGTCTTGTTTTTGGAAAAACTCTTCCTGTATACTTACATCCTCTGGTTTTTGTTGTTGGTCCTTTTTTTAAAACTGGATCTCCCATGAAACTCATAAATGTATCATTGGATATATGTGTACCATTGTGTGCAAGAGGCATCAAGTACTTTCTTGTTCGAAGACTGTGATCGACTGGACTGACCCTTAGTACATGTACATGTGATGTCAATGTGCGTGTATCTACATCATGGCAGACATAATGTTGAGGAATTTACTTTATATGGTTAACTTGTAAACTTTTCTCTCCCGGTATTTTGTTGACTTTTTAGCGTGAAGCGCGTGCAGAAATGCGCGAAGCTCATCTGCAAAATAAGGCTGCCCATGCGGCCATGCACGGAAATGTTGCAAGAGCTGCTCATCTCCAGGTAAAATGCCCCAAACGCTTCTCCTTGATCAATTCATCCATTCACAATCATTTTGAAATTACTTTTGAGAACAGAAACAATATGTGTACATACAGAAATTAGCAAAAAACTATAATTATAAACTGATTTACAAATGTATTATTCGCACTGTTTAGAAATTGTGCTTTATTGTTAATTGAATGATACGTGTATGTTGTGCATTCTGGGGCCGTTTGAATACACAGTGACTCTTGGGGGAAAAAAATGCTTTGAAACTTTAATGATTTAAGCATAAAGACATGCTATTTCATAGATAAAACATGCATACTTGGCATAGTTTTCAACAAAAAATCTCATTCCTTCACAAAAGACACATTCAGCTGGATATTACGGTATATCATATTACAATGTACCCGTGTGTTTAGGCCATCAAGGAAGAACTCATGAATGCCAAACCAATCATTCAATCAAGCAAAAGATTGTTTATTGTTGCTAATGGGCATTCCTCTAGCAATAAACATTGTTTAATCCTTCAATGAGAGACAGCCAGAATCCTGTGGCACAGGCTGGGGCAAAAATCCAAACATTTTCTACCGGATTCTTGCGTACAAAAGAATTTCCTGCTAGATTGTGTGAGATGAATCAGACCTAGTTTTAAACTTCATCATGGTTTGTGAATGTTGGCATAAATACAGTGTACATTGGTACATTATGCTGATCCATACATGTACATACCTTGCACCTGTGCATTTCACCCCTAGATGCTTAAGTTTGATTTACATATAGCAATGTACATGTAATTGTGTGAACCTCGCTTGACCCGAAAGCAGTCAGCAGTGCAGGAGCCGAACAAAATCATGTACAGGAATGGCCCGCATGAGTGCGTGATTGTTGAAACCATTGCACTCGCTCTGCTGTTATTTACACACATGTACTGGTACTTGCTTTCAACATGTGCTGGAACATGGTAACTGCATGCATGTACTTTACATGCACATGTACTAGCCGCTTTATAATGGCAGATGCCCCTTTCAGCCCAACAAATCAGTGGCCCATGAAAAACAGTGCGGGCCAGTTGTCTGCCTACCCACACATGCTAATGAAATAGCCACGAAGCTACCTGTATAAATTTCTGAATATGTACATGCATACCATATGCTTCCTCATTGACAAACGTACAGTCTCAGTGGAACAGTAATACCAGTTCAGATTTTCAGAGGGCACTTTATTGAAAGGTTCAGAATTTCTTCAATTAAGAAATGGATGTCATGTTCAGTATTTGAGAGTGCACTTTCAGAAAACGGAAACCAAAAAAGGGATGTCGTGCTGATGTTTTCATTATTTCAGAGACCTGAATATTTGCTCAGAATATTTGGTGCAGTGCGTGTTTCTCAGTTCGCAATAATTTCAACATCATGACAGTAGCTAAATTTCTTATTTCACTGAAAAAGCAATCGGGCTGACACGTGCAGGTGATTTTTTTCCTCTACCAATTTCTTTAAGCCAAAATATTGGTTTGTGTGTGTGAGCAATCATTTATGACAGACAGCCAGGGAGATTCTAATTTAATCCAGCACTTTCTATTTTTTCATGCATCGGTAGTCGGCTGAATGGTTGACGAATTTCTGAATTCAGAAAGCCGAGTATTGTGCGTACAAACCATTTAACTTACTCAAGAGCAAGGTACTTTTATCAAGTGGCCTACAAATAAAAGCACCAGACAGCCTTCACACAAAGTGAGGCTGTGGGTAAATTGATTACATTTACTTTTTTTCACATAAAAATGATAGGTTCTGCATGATTTTGTTGGTCGGGTTGGGTAAGCAGAAACACCGCTGTGTTTTTCCCCTTTGGCTTACAACAGACATTGATCGTCTGTTGTGCATTTCATTGGCAGATGAAAGCCAACATGGCCCACCACACCGCAGTGCAGGAGCACGCATTGGCCAGTGCCACCAGCCATTACCACACCTGTCCCCCTCCTTGCATCCCTTCCCCGTGCATCCCTCCGCCTTGTTCGGCCGGCCTGCCTTCCACTGTGGTGGTGCACGTAAGTTGACAAGTCCCATAGAGCATCTGACATCTGTGACGGCTTGACACTTAGGCTGTGTTTGAGTGTGTTTAAAGTACAGTCCATCATTTGCAGTTACCCAAAAAAATAACTGACAAAATCATTGTTGAAAATTTTTAAAAGCATACTTGCTTTTACAGATATTTATGAGATTAAACTCCTTGTGAAATTACTCTTTTTGTAAAGCTTTCATTTTGAAGAACACTAAAGAAGGCCATTTCCACTCATGCGTCTAAAGATGCATTTTTGGAAAGTGGCCATCTAGAACATTGTTTTTTCTTGGAATAACTTACATGTACACATACATGCACAGTATTCAGTGAGCTGAAACTTTTGCAGGTTTGTTCTAAGGCACCCTTGTTTAGATACTGAGTAATTTTGTTGCCTCAAAGGAACGTAATGCATAAAGGACAAGTGATGGACTATGCCGTTGATATGAGTACACTCCCAAGCTCTCAAATAGGAGGAGTGCAGATATTACCCAGAGGATATTTCTAGTCATACTAAGAGTATATTTAGGTGGTAAAAATGTTAACGTTCTCCATTTGTGCGATGTGATCTGAGAGTATTAAATGCAAAAGCACCATTTACTGTGCCACCAAATATCAAGAGCAATACATGCAAACGCCAGCCTTAGCGTCAATAAATCTTGGGTCAGTCAAGACCCTCTGGGTGATAAGTAGTCCGTTGCTGGTGTACCTTGCACCTACTCACCAACATCAGACAATGTTAAAGTTACCTGTACGTCATATCAACCAATCCACAGCCATGAGTTATGTGGATTATGGATTGGGCTGACAATGGAGCTTTATAAGACTAGTCTACTCTATTCACTGAGAGACCTGATGGTCCTTATGTACGTGTAGACAATCAGTTTTACAACCAACCTCTTCTTGTACTGGGGTATAGACTGATTTGAAATAGTCCACTGAAGAAGTCCATCCACAGACTGGTGTGCATTTGATGAGTTTGTTGAATGATGGTTTACCTACATGTATAGATGTCCTTGATAATAAGATTTAGCCCCTCGTTAGACAAATGTACCAAACACTAAATAGCCAGTGAAAACATCTTTGTCTTTTGAACACATCATTTTCCCAGACCTCCTCATAATACTTATTAATTTCTTTGAACAGCATGTTGCTCCAACACCACAGCTGGATTATCCGACTGGCACTATTGCCCCACCACCGGCCCAGCCACCGCCAGCATACCCTGGTAAGTCCATCGTTGTCTTAGCTATCTTGTACACACCCATGCTATGTGTAAGTTAAGGTCAGAGAGTGCATCATTGGTTTCTTACACAGTGGAAGATATTGGAGGATTTCTGGAGGTTCCTCGAAAACATGCACCAGAAGGTTTGGGGTCATGTATTTTAATGATACATGTAGATCTTTATTATTTATTTGTGTGTTTTTACAGCTGCTCCAAGCACATACCCAGCTGCACCTACTGGCTACCCAGCGGCACCCACTGGCTACCCAGCGGCACCCACTGGCTACCCAGCGGCACCCACTGGCTACCCGGCTGCACCCACTGGCTACCCGGCTGCACCCACTGGCTACCCGTCTGCACCCACTGGCTACCCAGCAGCAACCACTGGCTACCCGGCTGCACCCACTGGCTACCCAGCAGCCACCACTGGCTACCCGGCTGCACCCACTGGCTACCCAGCTCCACCCAGTTACCCGGGCCAGCCAGCATACCCAGCTGCATCTGCCTCTCCTTACTCAGCACCCACGGCATACCGTAATCCCTACCAGTGAAGCGTGCAGCCATGTGCAAGACACTGGCAACACCTAGCCACACTTTTAGCTAAACTTGGAGCTAGCGGGGTCAATTCTTTAGCCTACCCAACAAGAGTCGGTACACCAGGTACCCCTTGTTTTGTAAATTCCGTTAAAAAAACAGGTCATCTACCCAGTTTAACTCACAGGTATCTTTTTCTAGCTACTCACTTTTCTTGTAGCATTAATGTCTACAGTAAAAGTCAGTTTCCCAGGACGACTGCACTGTTCCTGCTAAGTAGATCTATTTCTTTTGTTACTTGTGTCACCAGCGTTTGTTGATGGGAGAACTGTCCGAATATAATTTTGAAAAAAGGCTGAATAATCAGGCCTAGTTTGCAAATAAAACCCCAGTTCATTTCATCAACTGGAACCAAGACATTCCTACAGTACATTAGAAACACATGTACACGTCGTGTTTTCCCTGATCTGTCAAGCACTTTTGCTTTTCACCACACATTTCAGTTAACAACTATCTTCTCTTTGGCAATACTGAAATACGTTTTTTACTTTCATTCCGTTTTTCAAGGTTTAATTCATTTTTTATTTATTCTGTTTTAAGTTCTGTTCATTACACAGACAAATGAATTATCATTCATTTCACAGTCAAGTGAAAAAGGGCCCATAATGGCATTTATTCCTCTCATTAAATACATTTTACTTCTTAAGTACTTCACTCATCATTTTTATGTACATCTCTTAAGAAATACTCTGACTTGAATTTAGTTTGTTTTTTTAAAGAAACAAATAGTTTAAACCATATCAAAGGAATTCAAGCAGTTGGATGCAGGCTGTGATTTATGTCATACCCTAAACTTGTCAAAGTCTCAACAAAACACAGATTCATCACCACAGGAAAGACGTATTGATATATGTTTGCCTTGATATGGTCTTGTCAGGCCCGAAGAACCAATTTGTGAACTTCTGGAACGGGGAAGTAACGTCGACCATCAGTTCGTCCTTAACCCTAACTGGAGAATTGGAGATTTTGGGGCTGTAAGAGCTACGGGAAAAAAAGTACACGTACACGTTCATGGTATTTGTGTTTCAGTGTGCAGTTAACAGTTACTGGCTTTTGTGACATGGGATATGATGTTTTAGCACTTAAGGGACAGTTCCCTCAGTGTACGCCTATGCACCCCTTGAGGGGCTTTGATTAACCAAAGGAGGGTCCCATCTTCTGAGTCGAGGTGGAGGAAAACTGGACCCTCTTTTGGTCACTCACAGGTCCAAGGGGGACATGGACGTGCACAAGTGACCGACTTATACCAGCCCACAAGTGTTTTGTATTAAATACACCTCTGTGAAAATATAAAATAAGAAAAGAATCTGTCCAAGGTTTTATAATTGAATGATTTCATGAAAAAAATAACTCGTAAGCAATTCAAAAATAAGCAATGGAGTTGTATGAGGGCGCTGTATCCAGTCAAAACATTTTGAGTATGGTGCACGATCTTTCAGTCCGGAAATTGCAGTGCCTAGAAGGGGAGCTGTTATTACCTGTACTTGATTGATGGGTATGGTAGTACAGTGTCGAAGTGTGGACACACAGTGGCTGCTTCGTGCCGAGTGCATTGCTGGATTGTTATTTAAGCCTTTTGGTGTGCAGTTGGATCTTTTGCAATTCACGGCACATGTGACTTGGACACAGAGATACATGTAAGCACAATATACTTTGACAAAATGATCAACTTAAACTTCAGTCACAGTTTTGAAGTCGGTTATTATAACTGCATTTAACTGGAAGAAATATTTATGCATACATCATGCAGTGTGACCAGTACTGTACCTTTCTAGAATGAAGTTGATTGACAAAGTTATTGAACAAAATATAATTTTGGAAATGTTTTTAAAGTAAGTTTAAGTCATTTTTATTTAATACAGTGAAACTTGTAAATTCATAGAATTGAAAGGAGAAAAGAAAGCAAGATTTTTCTTTTTTTCAATGTTATTTTGTCTGGACATCTTTATCCTGCCCAATCAGCCAATAGCATCAGGCAAATGTGGTTGGACACATACATGACCACATGTTCGTTGCACTCACGTGTAGAAGCCATGTTGTGTCCAGCTAGAGGGGTTTTGGTAACCCCAGGTCAGCCACTTGATGATGCTGCACTTAATTTCTGTTTCTTTTAATGTGTTTTTTTGGCTAAAAACACATCAGGCACACTAATGTGTACGCTGATTATAGTTCACAGAACCGAGCTACTCTTATTTTCATTGGTAACTTCGGAGGAGTTCAAAGCTTATTGATTTCTCCGTTTTATGGAGAATGTGTTTATCTACGGTATTGTACTATAACTGTACTTCTGGTGTCTTTTTTTTATGAGTCTTCTGACTCCTGTGTTTCATGTAAATATCTTTGTAAAACGTGGACTCGTTTTTTTCTGTGCCCTGTGCAAGTTCAGTTCAACATTTCCATCATTAGTTTGGCCCTCAACTTGTGACGTTTCCAACGCACCGTACCCTGCAGTGTAATTTGTTTGAGTTAAAAAGGGCAGAGCTTGGTTTGATAGCAAAAACTTCCCCTCCACCCAAAAAACAACACGATACACAAGAAGTAAATTATTTAATGGGTGTAATTGACAAAGTGAGCCACAGTGCAGCACGCATTACGGAATTGGTTCCGTTTTCATGGTAATTAGAGAACATCCTTGGCATGTCTAAGAAAATTGCTTTGCCTAGCCATTTGGAATACGTGCTTATGGTACAATTATACATGTAATACTTAGGTGCTTATATGTGCAGTCCAACACAGGTTAGGAGAACACTGATATTCATACAAAATTATAGTTATAACAAGGAAGATCTTAGGTTGCAAGCCTTTGTTTTTGTGTTACTGCTAATGACCCGTTTTAGCAAGGCAATCTATACATAAAGTCCCAAGAACCTTGTTATAACCAAAGATCCTTCGCGGCGCTGTACGATCTTTGGTTATAACGCTGTTCCATTGTACATGTATACGGTATATTGCAACATAGTTGTTAATATAAAATCAAGGCACTTTGTTTATATTGTACCTGTTTAAAATGAAGATTTATTTTAAATCAAATTTCGAACACAGTATACATTATACTTTGTATGAAAATATTGGTTCCTGTTTTCTTTTCTACGATTCATTATATGTGAGATATTACCTATATTTTGCTATATTCAAACTTTGGAGAATAATTACGTTTTAACACATATTCCTTTTTATTTTTAAACGAGAACTAAATTGCATGTCTTCATAATTGGAATAAATTCATCGTAACAACCTCTTCTACGCAGATGGATTGTAATGCTATATACATTTAACCCTAACCCTCCTCAATCCTCCAACAGGTGAAGGATTCAGGAGGGTTAGGGTTGGGGCAGGTTGGATAACTCGACCTGAATCGCACTTCGTTGGGATTCAATTCCCAGTTCGTAACTGACTCAACTCAAGTCACTGCGAGGGGATGTATCCTACAATTCCGATCTCTTTTTTAGGAGCTTGTGTTGTTCTTCCTCGAAGTCCCCTCAGGACTGGCTTCACTTCAGTGGCTTCCGGAGCGTTCTTCACTTTGGAGGAGGAATTCTTAGAGTGGCATTAATATCGCGCAAGTCCAGATCTTGTTGCCGAGCGCCTTCCTCCATGCCCAGCGTAAGCATGTTTAGTGCGCATGACACTGCCGTAAATTCAAGACTGCTGTTCATTCACACGATAGGCGAACTAGCTTTATGTGTGGTCAAAGCTTGCAGGTGGTTCACCCATGACTGGCTGCAGATATTTCCTCAAACTTCACATTTTCCCCATTACATTTACACAAAGGTAAAATTTGTGATTTTGAGGTTTCTGAAATAGGTCTCTACTCTTCTTTTAAGTTATACTACATGTACATGTAACTAGTGTCCATAGTTCACTAAATTGTTATGGTCAAGCGATCGTTGATACATGTACTATTAATTGATTTTGTGCATGCTAAAACGTCCATAGTTATATCTTGCGCTATGTTGACGGAACAAAGCGCTTTTTTGTATTAATGCTGCCAAATATTTCTTTAAATTGATATTTCCAAAATTTGTCGTTTTATTGAAGTAAGAAATGTTCTGTGAACAGTGGGTATCCTGCCTAATTACCCATAAATGAGGGTGAACCAGTTGTCTTTTCTAATTAAGAAGATAGTCTTACACAGTCGAATGCTGTATGAAAAACCTTAACTCCTTAGTGTCTTTTACTAGGCGCTGGACCAAATCCATCAAAATCCACCACTACCTGTGCAATCCACATTAGGCCTACTTGCTGCATGCAAAGTCCACCACTGACGTCGATGGTCGTTGCTGATGCAATTATTTACACATGGCTTACATGACGTCACAAGACCATTGCCATGACAAAATGCATTGAATGCCCGGCAGTGTTTCGAGCCTTCTGGACCAAGTCCATCATAAGCCATCAAATAAATTGTGTTGTTTTCTCGTTCAATGAGATCGTTGTATTTATCTGCTGAAAAAATCATAATTGCCAGTTTACAGTTTGTACCAGTAGTGAGTTCAACACAAAAGGTTTTTTTGGGGGGGGCAGCACTATAGATTTGTTATTCATTCGGGTTTAGCTGTTTCCTTTATGGTTTTTGCTTCCTGCACTTTGAACTTTATTCAGCCTTTTTAGTGACTTGTATGCATGTGACATGATATATTTAGCCCAGCGCTATAAAATCACGTGCGGTGGCAGCGATCCTCTACATGCATACCTACAGGCTCGTACGTGCTTACACGTACTGTTGTTTAACGTGGTAGCTGAGTTTTGTCGTACATTTTGCGTCGTTAGCCATTTTGTTGTGTCACTCAGCAGTCGTCATGTCTGGATGTGGTGGGATGGCAAGTAACAGACACGCTAGGGTAAGAGAACATCTCAATTCAAGTTCTAAACGGTTCATCTCCCAGATGAAGTAGGCATGCATACCACTGTGCCTTAATTTTACCGTGTACATATTCCTGTGCTTAGACGAATTCTAGATCGCATCATTCAGTGGTTCCCCCATTAGAAATTTCGAAGTGCACACAGCCTGTTAGGCCGCAGTGATTGCTTTTAGTGTCCCCTTAAATAGAAAAGTTTCCTCCAGATGCCCCCTCAGCAATTTCACCCCAAATAAGCTACTGTATTCTTGGCATGTTGCCGTGAAAGAAGAGCCTACTTTTTTATCACAAGAAATGTGAAATTAGGCCGTATCCTTTTACAGCATGTGTCGAGTATTTATTCATTTCATCCGACTTCAGGGGTTGAGCTGAACATGTACTGCTGCTTGTGGGATGGATATGAATGGGAATTTGGTCACTCTGAAAGTCACACTAGCATTCCCCACCTAGGATAGGAGGATGCTTTGATTGCTTTGTATGATATACTGTGCACAACACAATGTTCTTTCTGTCAAGCTGACATGTTGAATATCTGTACTGAGGAAATGGTGATGCCGTGCACTGAAAAAAATTGGCAAAATTTTTGGAGGTGAATTTCCGATAAAAATATTTGGTTTGTTTGCTAAACCTCGAAGTTTAATGTGTCGCAGAGAATCGTATAGGGTTTGGCATGGTCGCACAGGCATGGGCGTTCCGGGGGCAAGGAAAATATATGAAATTTAAAAAATGAAAAGGAAAAAAAGGGAAGAAACTGTGAGAGAAACGACAAAGGGAAGAGGGCTGAAAAGTGTGCCTCAGAGTTAACTCCCCTCCAAGGTCAATGCTTTGCCAGTGCTTTACCAAATACATAAATAAATAATAAACAAACTAACGACACCGAAATACTATTTCTTTACTTTATTAAAATCAATTTGAACATTTAATAACGTAACTGCCATGAACACACAATAACCTGGACGTCACTTCTGTTAGAGACAATTTTTAAAATTTGACGTTATTTGACTTACGAAGTCCACGCGCATCACCGTCTGCCAGATTTTATTTGTTTATTTATGTTTGCTCGTAGCGTGAAGCCCGTGCAGAAGTGCGTGAAGCTCGTCTACACAATAAGGCTGCCCATGCGGCAATGCGTGGAAACGTCGCCAGGGCTGCTCGTCTGGAGGTAAAATATAAAAAAATCTGCTTTCCTTGATGATAATTCACACACTGTTAGAAAATGATAAACAGAGTTCGAAGTAAGATATAATGCTTCAACTGATGTAGAAATCTTGTTAGCTTCAATGTTTGAATACTGTGCACTATGTTGCGAAATGATTGCGTTGAACTCACAAATAACAATTTGCCCCAAAATCCTTAAATAAATTCAACCTGAAGTGACAAAGTACAGTGGTCGGTTCTCTGTTTTCTCTCAGATTGATTGTGTAATCAATTTTAAAAAATCAGATCATTTTTGCCAGTATTCTTCGGGATGCATTGTAACCATTGGTAGCGCTACATGCATGGTGTCATGTAGGTGCAAATGCACTGAAAGGGCGCTTGACCCACTTACGCATCCACACAAATTTTGTCGCATACCAAATTCAACGTAGGTGCGGGCCAAAATAAGTATTTTTATTTGCACCCACGCGATTCTGCCATGCCCAACACTGGCACCCACAGTAACCATGGTCTGGCGCCGCCACTGATTGCAACACTGTGACTTTGGGAAAGATTTTTGGTAAACTTTTTCGATGAAAAATTAATGTCTTCAAAACGAAAATACTCTTTAGATGCTTAAATAATCAGCCGTATGTGTGTACATGTGTAGTTTATTGAAAAGGCTAAAAACTAACAAAGGTATGATTTACAGTATGTCAAAGTAAATGTGAGTAGGGCCTAATTGTCACAAGAAATTAATTGCCATCATTTATTTCACACTTTCGCTTTGTTATTCATTTAAGTTTTATTTTGCTTGATTTCCTTCTGAACCTTCTTTTTCAAAGAAATTTGTGAGATCGAGCGATTCTTATGAAGCAGTATTTTGAAACACGAACTTATCTAATCCAAGAGCAACGTAGTGTTCTGCTGAAAGGAAGTAGCAAGAATTGAACATCGTTAGCAACAAAAGGTTCCTCGTTTTCACACTGTTCGGGGGTGTGGTTTTTTGTGCAAAACTTGCGATAATCTTCATTTTGTCTTTTGTACATTACTGAACTGACAGATGAAAGCTAACGTGGCTCACCGGAAGGCAGAGCGGGAACACATACTGGCCCACGCCACCAGTAGGCCTAATCCTGCTACTGTGGTGCATGTGGTACACGTAAGTTGACTTAACGGAATCCGCTTCATATAAAAAGTGTGACGTAACTTCAGTTTAAACCACGCCCACCGCTCATGCCTTGCACATAGAGTTACATGCATTGATCACCGTTTACGTGAACCATGGAACTGGAAGTTAACGCGCAGCTTCAGCGATCGTCCAATGGGAGCCTGCGTCCGCCTTCGTGACGAAGTCACTTACGAACCGGATCGAGAACTGTTTGCGAGAGACCGGTGTGCACAATACAACCTGCACGTGGGCAGGCCAGAGACCAAATGACTGATTCCTAATACTACAACATTACAAGCATTGTGTAATTGATATCTGGGGGGCTCCCCCCTGTATAATATTTTGGAGGCTGTCTAAGTGACCAACCATTGTAGGTCGGTCCCAAGTGATCAGCTAGAAAGTTACAGTTATCGCAGTGATGATGTGTTTGAACTAACAGTTCATAATCGTTTTTTATGAACCTGCTCGGCTGCTCCTATTCACTGTAACTCAAACTTTGACTCTGAATAGCATGTGCAAGAAGTTGGTTTTCCACATCATACCCCTCATACTGAAAAAAACTTGTTTTTACCATTTATTTATTTACACAGCACATATCTCCAACTCCACCGCCACCTGCATACTCATGTGAGTACCTCATTGTCTCAGTACAAGTTTCTACTTTCCTCAAACCCCCTCCCCCGATTCTTTAAAATTATCCTGCAAGGTTTGGCGACATCACAGGATTGAAGGAGTCAGAATCTACGTATCATTGGCTTAGGGATTGATATCTGTTTAGCCAGAAGTACAGTACATGAGTGTGCACACATTATTGATTTCTTGGCTTCAAGAAATTGGCTTCAAGAGCATTGGCTTTAATCAATTCAGTATAGCAGGTTAATGAAGCCTGGCGTTTATATCTGCATTCTTCTTTCATAGCTGCCCAAAACGCATCCCCAGCGGCACCCACTGACTACCCAGCTGCACCCACTGGCTACCCAGCTCCACCCAGTTACCCAGGCCAACCAGCATACCCAGCTGCATCTGTCCCTCCTTATCCAGGACCCACTACGCACCCAAACCCTTACACATAAAGCGCACATCCCTGGTGCCTCTGTTGTAAAACTTTAAAGTAATAGCAAGTTATTTATCGTCCCAGATGTATACCCACATCGACCTTTTGGTCGATATTGTCAGCCTGGTTACACTTAATTGGTTCTGCCAACACAAAATTATATGACGGTAATTTCTTGAGATAAACGACATACAGTTTTGTCACTTTTAATCTAAATATTGCAGTGGATTTCTTATATCTGGCTTGTTTAGTTTAGGTTCCATTTATTGAAGTTTCTTTAATGCTGTTAAAACAGTCAACAGTTAAAACTATTTCTTAAGGTTGTAAGTAGTAAAAGTCAACGGTAGTTGTTTCTTTTCATCATTATAAACCCCATTTCAAATTTAGGCCACAAATGACAATAAAAGGTTGGAAGTGAGAAATTTGCTACCTGGGGTTACCACAAAAAGACATTTATGTTTGGCCCCAGATGTGGTTTGTTTAATTGTTTGTGTTGTAAATTTGTGAGGAAAAGGGGAAATTGTTGTATGCCTTTAAAGATGAACTACAGAGTAGTCAAAAGGTTTGGCCCTGAGTTCACTCAATAGCAACACACAAAAACGACTATCGAGTTTTGTGCCATATTCAAAAAGTCTCCTAAACAATGAATTTATTCATCACTGCGAGAATGCTGTATTGACAATTACACACAGTCACATTGCAAACGTAGCACTTTGCAGAATTTTACAAACATAATAATAACATCGGGGCCTTAGTCATTATCTTGCCTCTAAGACTAAAGCCAATTAAAGCAACATTAAGTAAATATAATCCATCTGGGCTCCCATCACATCACAATTAACTGAAATTGGAGAAACTTTACGTATTTTTTAAACCCATAGTACAACTACAGAGTACAACTGACACTCGTATTTTAGAACCAAAACTTGGCAACATGTATCAAAGCTGCAAAGCGATATCAGTGAGACTAGAAGAGTGGTTTATATTGACAGACATTCGAAAGATGGGGTTACGAATCATTACCTTTACCGATGGAGGTGTGTTTTTGCGACCTCAGCAGAAACATGTTTGCAACTTCGACGCAACAGCTTTTGGGAATTTGTTACATTCACAACTGCGCGCTATCTACATACTTTTTAAAACATTCTTCAGTAATGGCAGGGTCTATAGTGGAATTGTATTACACATAAATGAAATAGATCTTTGATACAAATTACAATAGTCTTATCCAGACCGAAAGACCAATTTGCAAATTGTTTACCGTAAAACCAATGGTTTGTTGTACACCTAGAATAAAGTTGATACCAACAACCTTCGGCACACAAAAGTGTTTTCTTTTCATTGCGTATTTGTTAAAAAACCACTATCATGGCTGGCAAAACACACTCCTGTTCTTTGAACCTAGACTGCCCGTATTCTCATTGTGAACAGCTAACAAAAGAAGCCCGGCGCAATAACAATGGTCTCTCATTGTAAGTGCACTGTGTTTCTTTTGTTAGATGTTCGCAGTGTCTGAATTTGGACCTCAAGGCCCCTGTTTATTGGCTTGTGTATCTCTGAGGTCACTCATAGTTCTCCCGGGGCTTTCTTCTTTAAGATCCAGGTGCAGGAGACTGATTTGAAGCGCCGCAGAAAAGTGCCAATGAATGACAAAGCGATGTGTCATCAGTCCTTAGGCCGGCTATCCTGTTGTCTGTTTAAAAGTTTCATAATCCCAATTTGCGGCCATCAAAACGGGCCAGCTGAACTGGTTCAAAATTCAAACGGTTAAATGAGTAAATAGTATTACGACCCGCACCAATTAGTCGGCAGCTCGGAGGGCCCTAACGACCTGCTAATGATTCAGGCGAAACATTGTTACTGCATAACACAAAAAGCCCGTGTGTTACTATCAAAATTTGCTTCGGTGTGGCCCGGTGCCTTATTAATCAGCGATAGGAGAGAGAGTTAAGAAACTAGACCACCTGAGCACAATTTGGGATGTGACACACATTTGGTGACCGCTGGATTGCGAAATTGTACTTGCACAATGGAAATCAAGGGCAGATCCAGAACCTTTTTTTTGGGGGGGGCTTATGAATTTCGGGGAATTTTTTCATATAGCCTTTTACGACCTTTGGGGGATAGGGCTACTGGGAGTTTACACGGTTTGGGAAGAAAGATAAATAAAAAGGAGCCAAAAATCGTCGTATAATATAGTTTCATTGTTTGGTTTTGTTTTTAATTTTTAGGGGGGCAAATTTTTGGGGCGGGACGAAGGCCCTATAGGCCCGCCTGGATCCGCCCTTGATGAAAACCGTGGTGAATATACTTAAAAAGACTGACGAACACTGAAAGCAGCCATCATTGCCAACAGCAACATACAATTATCATCGTAACTAATCTAAAAATCATCATCCACATCGTCATCAACAAAGTACGAACAACATGCAAACTATACGACAGTTACTTTTATATCAACCATTAATAGCAAAACAATTACTGCTGCCACAACGGGACTGCATCAACGGCAATTAAAACAAAAGCAACAACCCGCCAACAATTCTATTCTCTCAGAATTAGTGTCAAACATTCGTAGCTACTGGGTCGAACACCTACGGAGAGTAGTTTTGAATTTGCACCCAAAGTGCACGAGATGTTCCCAGTTCACTGACCGCGTAAAGTACCAACCCCCCTCCTCGAACCTGCACTCGCCCGCATCAGCCTTTTTATCTCTCACTAATTCACAGTTATTGGTCCCAAATCTTGATTAATCTTGGGGCTGTATCAAGAGCTCTGAGGATTTCCATTGGCTGACTTACACTGATAAACACGTCGGTTTGGTATTACCAAATGAAATGGGATACGCGAGAGAATAGGGCAGCGCCTCAGCAAAAGCTGGGCCGTCAAACTGGTCTGATAAGCTAACCCATAGCCACGTCCTCATAACAAGTGACCCCTGAAATTCGCTGTTGCCTCGCACGTCAGTGCTTCCACACAGTCGTTCAAGTTACTCAGAAAGCGGACTTTTTTCCGTCGTCGTTGAGTTATCAGGTAACCGTAGAAATCTGAAAGGCCACCTCTGAAAATCGGGTGTTAAGGGTTTGTGTTGCCTTCCCACAATCTCCCTTGTAAATAAGTGTAGGTCTATTTTGCATGCTATTCTCACTGTTTTCGGAAATCTGATCCTGGATGCGTGCATGAGCTGGTCATTTTTGGCCTTTGCTTACCGTTAATTAAACACGATGTAGCCAATCATTGTCGTTGGTGAATCTTTTTGCCTAATATATATTCACCGTTATGTGAAATATGAGCAAGCAAGCACGACTTCACTGTAACTGTAAAGTTAATTATATAATCCGAAAAGAGCCAGAGGGAGTAGAATCCGCCCGTCCAACATTTTCTCCAATACGCGCTGAGAAATAAAACTTTTTGGTAACATCTTGCGGTCGTTTGAAATTTATTTAAAAAATCGTGTATGTCACATATGAGCAACGCAAATATTTTTTGTCGAGTCAGCCAGAACTTCAAACTTTTTCATCAATGTGCTCAGCTATTGCACAAGAGCCAACACGCGCGTGAGGCAATAGACTTCAATTGGCCAAAATATCAAAACTGTTGTACATGTATTAAATTGGAACTTTGTTTTGTACTTATGTCTTCACATGCATGCTAAGTTTCCGATCGGGCATGTGACAGCTGAGCTCTTAGGGGAAAACCGACCAGCTGTGACAGGTCCCCCAAACCCAGCTCAAATTAGGGTTTTAAGCCGTATCTGAGAGCCGTATCTAATTCAGGCACCGCCATGGTGATAGCACCGAACCTCGGCTTTATCCCGGACAGCGGCTTCACGCTCCAGTTCCATGATCATCGGATATGTTTGAGACCATGAGTATTGAGTAAACGTGTATGTCCACAGGTACGAGGTTTGCAGTTTGCTGTTTTGAGTGAGAAAGGCTGCGGTGATTGTGAAGCCATTGACAAACCGAAGTTCGGGGTATAGAGGGATCCCAATGCGACGCTTTTAGCGTCAATCTGCGCACTTCCGCGTTTGAAAACGAGGCTGTATGTGTCAGCTGCAATTTTTAATACGGTCAGACGCTTGAAAGTAAGGAGTCAAGACACCTAATACATAAAGGTATGTTAAATTCAGACTTTTCCGGCTGAAAATGTTTGTGGAAGAGTCTTTCAGGAACACTCGACACGTAAAATCCAAAGAAAAATAGCGACAATTGACAAATTGATCTTGTACAGTGGGCGTGGTTTAGACTGAAGTGGCGTAACACTTACGAACTGGATAGTCCATGTACTGTGTGGACTCCGCGGGCGCACGCGAGGAAGTTCAACACAGAGAGCCTCGGTTTCGATGCAGATATGCGCAGACGGCGCTAACGTGAAATCCCTCTATAGCCTTCGTTTATTCGCGCAGCCTGAGTAGCTCGCGCGCCCTCTTACGGAACCCAGTATTTCTGACGTAGAAGATAATGAAGTTCCAGCAGCTGCTGGTGAAGACGGCTACCTGAGAGAGGTCAGCCAACCAACGGGGCACGATGTCATTCTTAAGACCCTCGTGCAAGAGAATGGCCAGGAATGGCAGCCAGGCTACCACGAAGCCGGCTGTCACAATGAAGAAGGTATTGGCAGCCTTGGTGTTGGGCTTCGGGGCCGGGTTGGGCGTTTGTTGCGGGGACTGCGAGCCGCTCAGCATGGCCAAGTCGACGCTGCGACAAGCCGAACTGGTTCGCTGGACGTGGCCTCGGGCAATCTTGAGGATGAAGACGTATAATGCTGTGCTGACCACGATGGGGATGGCGACGCTGACCACAATCAGAACAATGGCCACGACGAACGAGCTGCTTCCGCCGGGTGCGGCCTCGCGAGCGAAGAAGCACATGTGGAACTGGCCGTGGTAGACCGTGGAACTCCCCGGGAGAAACCCGAAGAGGCAGGTGAGCGTAAAGGACAGGAGCCAAACGGTGCCCAGGGCTAGGTAGGCCCGGCGCGTGGTCACCAAATCGTGGTAGTGAAGCGGCCGGGAGATGGCCACGAAGCGATCCAAGTTGATGACCAAGATGCAGGCAATGCCAGCTCGAGGGAAGAAGATGTTGGCGAAGGCGAAGAACGTGCAGAAGCTGGCGCGATTGCTCGGCAGGCCGCCCGCCGCCAGGGCCCCGATCACCGGTACGACCACGAAGACCCCGAAGCAGAGGTCGGCCACCGACAAGGAGGCGATCATGAACTTGGTCGGCTTCTGGATGCTGTTGACTCCCCGGAGAATGGCCAGGCAGAACACATTGCCTGAGATGATGGCCACAGCAATGAGACTATACAGCACACAGAGAAAAATGTCCCACGCTGCCACCATCTTTTTGCGGTGAATATAGGCCCAGTTTCTCTTTCGCAAGAGAGAGTCAATTGTACCCCGCCCGCCTGCAGTTGTAGGCGTATAACTGAACTAACTCAAACTGTCTCTCTCCGGGGTTACATCAACCATAAGCCATTAAATTCAGCAAACCGGCCTGCATTGGCGTCTGTTCTGTTCAATCTTCAGGAAGCTGCTGAATGTCCCACAGCTTTCTCCTTGGTCCGAGCTTGGAGCAATTCCTCCACAATCTTCCTGGGCACTGTGAAACAAAAATCGTTTAGATCTCTCAAGACAGGTGGTTTTACAGGTCGTGTTGCGCGACCGCTCGGCTCATGTTTCTCTGGTCAGATGTGAAAACACTCAGGCTGCCGAAGCCAACCACTGGATCCGGAAAATTGATCTGCCCGTAAAGTGACCGTAATTAGCCTGGCAGATGGAGTTTAACTAGTAAAAGTCAATCAGACCCCCTTGGTTAAACTCTATATGTGTACATTCAGAGAACACAAAACACGGGCAACTTGGTATATCGAAAATGTAAGTCGCAACGGCATGGTATATATTATATAGCAGGCATGGTATATAGCATGCAACGTGCGTGTGCGAGTGTCGTAAATAATAACGACCGAGGCACATTTTCCCTTAATTAAAAAAGTTCTAAAAGTCGTTGAATTCGTCCAAACGTGGGATCCAAGACTCACGCAAACTATCTGATAAAATTACTGGTTTAGGTCAGATCTGAGCGTTAATCCCGGGGAAAGGGTATATACCCCCCCCCCCCCCCCACACACACACACACACCCACATTTTGACCGGAGGACGATCTATCGAATCATCTCCCACTTTTTCGTGGTGAGAAAAAAATGTGAAGAATTTTTCGAATTTCCTAACCCTCAAAGTGCAGTCAAAAGGGAGAACAATACAAAAAGCCATAAATATGCCATCCCGATATAAGATTCTGCCGGAATGTAATACATATCACAGATAGGTGTGTATCATGACCTCCCCCTCCCCAATTTAGTGTCATATGATGTCAGCACTTCCATCACGCTTTTCAAATTTCCATGACTGGGCAAGTCATCCCCACAATTCCCCATCCCCCACCCGCATCCCCCATTTCTGGCACAAATTTACTTAACTGGTTGTTTTACAAGATAGCAGTAACGCAAGTTGCGATGCAATTTCGGCAGTACGAAGCGTACTGTAGGCGCTCTATTGTGAATCGCCCGTATTAAAGCAGAAATGTCTATTTATTCTTTGGGTGTCATTGTTAGTTCCTTGAACACACCAGGACAGGTCAGTGGTACAAACACATTTTTAATTGTTTTTTTAACATTTTTAATGTTTCTTTTCCTCCCTTCAGAACTGTCTGTCCAGAATCTGATGTCCAACAGAAGTTTACAGTTGTATCTGTACACTGATATTTTGGCAATGATTTTTTGAACTCCCGTTTCAATTTACCTAAAATTTTAATTTCTTTCCCTCTCAAGGAAGAGCTATGCTAAGCAGTTTGGTGGATATCAGTGAACGAGAACTGTGTAGTGAGATTACTGTGAGATTAACACCAGCTAATGCAAACATTGCAGAGGTGATGTTACCACCTCGGTATCGTTTCCATGTACAATAATTATGCACGCAAAGGGCTACCAGACTAAATCTGTCTTAGGTTTCGCACGTTATACGAAAGCCGGGCTTCAGTCTTTATTCAAATAAAGGTACAACTTACGAGTTGGGTACAGACAGCTACCGCCTGGTCTAAAATGGAAGCTCATGCATCTTTAACTGCAAAAATTGAAGTGTTTCGTTCTTCATCGATTTAACTGTGAAAAACCTGTCCAGTCTTATTTTACATCTGATATGGAGAATACCCGATCCCTTTTTAACGGAATGGATACCAAGGACATCACATTAACACTGCAGCTGTATTGCGAAGCAAAATTGACAAGTCTTTACAACTACACCATAAAAACGGAATTTGAAACACGTTGAGTCTACGACATGTTTAGATATTTTATGCAATAAACTGAGTTTTGGAAAGTGTTTAAATGCTAAACGTTTTTTCATGATACACGTTTATCTTTGTGAAATCTGCTTCACGTTTAATACATTCCTAAACGTATTTTAATGTGGATGTCTAAACATGTCATGGGTGAAACATCTTAAGGTACAAAAATTGGTTAGACGTAATTAAACTCTCAGCGCCTTTTTACGTTGTAAGTTCTCATGCGAAACCAAAATTAGAGGCGAAGAAGTTTGAATTAAGAAAAGATGGACGATATTTCGCTTCGGCCTTTATGATCACTTAACTAACCATTTTATTTTGATCAGGATTAAATGGCTTTGAAACAAAATAATCAAACTTACATGATGGAACCAATTCAAGAAAGTTGCATCCGGTAAACTAAGGTGAGTAGCATCCAGAAAACGCGGAGGAGCAAAGTGATGCGGGATGCTTCATCCTTTGTGTCCTGTTATCTTCTGTGCTGTCTTAGCCGCATCATCGCTGCTCGTTTTGTCCATCGCGTATCAGCATCACTCCAATTCACCCGCGCATGCGCGATCCCCGACTTCTCACTGCTCAAGTCGACCTAGCCCTTCCTTTTGCATTAACGCAAATTCTCAAATGTTCGCATTGTGTAACTCTCGCGGGACGAAATCTTTACCAAAGCTCCGTGTCTACAGATTAGAAGGTAAACACTACGTGTTCCAATTTCTGAGCGTCAATGTGCAAGAGCTCAACACTTTTCATCAATACTATAAACATGTTTAGCATTTGTGCTAATTGCCACTGAGATTAAGCTAAACACAACGAATACTGACGCAAATGACAAAGCATGGACGCACTGTACAATGCCGATTGAAGGAGTATTATGCTGAATTATTTTGGGACTGTTTTACAAATTTGCTTAATTACGAAGCGCCAGTTTTATGTTTGCTTTTGTCAGAATCACAAATTCACAATTAGAAAACAGTGACCTTACAAATATAGGGATTATCGTGGATAAGAGTCGAAATCGCCACTCCCGGGGGGGGGGGGGTTGCCGAACTCCAAGGAAGTGCATGATGTACAGAGCGTGGAGTGTAGTAAGCACAAATAGATCTCCTAAATCTAAGATACGGGCTTCCTCTTGGCAAATTCATTCATTTTACCAACATATCCCTTGTGAACGAGGGCCGATCTTTAGAATCGTGATCTAGTTTGCATAACCATTGAATTCGTGACTTCTTCTGTAAATCAAGCGTCAAGAGATGCAGTTAAGAGGTTTCTCTACCCAACCATCCATCGCGGTTCCTTATTTGTTTACTTTGTTGTTCGAGTATCCGAAGAATCTAGTTCTTATTTTCTGTCCTTCCTCGCATCTCCTGGCAAATGTTTGAAAAAAGGAAATCGCTGGACTTTCAAGAAATGTCCGAATGATTTGTTCCTTTTGATATTCATTGTCAAAACAGCACTTGGGAAATTGCCACAGAGCATCGAATATTTTTAACCTCAGGCAAAAAGGAATGACAGATGCGGGTGAATGAACTGTTGCTTTGCAGCTATGAGACTATGGAGGCAACCCTTCTCTTGTTTCCAGATGGCAATCCGTGAACAGTGAAAAATAAGGCCAAAGGGGGATGGAAGCCCAATCCTGCAACCAAATTATGCAACCCAACTACCACTTCGAAACCGGGTTCGATCCCCAGCATGAACCAGATGCAAAGCAATTTTTTTCCCGCATGAAAGATTTTTCACAGTAAAGGTGGCAAGTTAAGTACTAGGGTTGCGGTAGCACCATGGCGACTATCTCCTTTGTATGTGTGGTTCCGAAAAGAACCGGAGGGTACTCAACGGTTCGGACAGTATGCCCTGTCTGTCGTCAGTAGACTGCCTGACTTTTTGTCTCTTTGAGGTAGATAAATTAGGGTAAGAGAGGCATCGGTGAGATGTTATCGATTGGGAATGTTTCTTTCTTTCAAATTTTCTAGCCCGTTACATTCCCCTTTCCAGCAGCCCCTTAATCCTCATCTTAATTTAAAATGAGGAAACTTCCTTTGGGTTATACTCACACAGTTGGTTCAAGTGCAGATAAGCAGACACGCTGCTGGCAACCACACCTTCATTTCCCGAGTTATCTCCGAATTGAAACTAAAACGATGATACTGCATTTTGAAGACAGCCTCTTAGGGTAAGAAAACATGGAATAATGTTTTCAAAAGGTCAAAGGACCCATCCTTTCGTTGTGGAGACTGCAGTCAGACATTAAAATGCTCTGTCTTAATAGTGATGCATCAGCTGACTGTCATTAGCGTAATTAAAAGCCTTTCCATGTACATTGTCTCATTTGATTTCCTCGGCCACTGTGATTGGTTACCTAACGTCAGTATACATAGACAGATGCTAAGATGGATTTACATCGAAGCTAATCAAGCAATACACACGTCAGTCCAATCACACGGTATCATCTAGTTTTGACCAATTTTCCTGCAGCTTTTATCGCAGTTTTCATCGTAAGTACTATACGTCGTGGGATGCATGCCTTAATTAATTGGGCTTAGAAATGAACGTGCCTGCAAGATAAGTGGCGGTTTCGTGCTTCTATTTCCGAAAGCTAAGGTTCGATTCTTCGGATGTATATTCGGTTCACTGAAAATAGTGCGCTACTGGACGCTAGCCGAATTGCTAAGTCGAATTTTGAGGTTGGGATTCGTAGTTGATAATCTGATCTGAGAATGTCAACTGTATTGGTGCATTTAGACGTATGGGTAGATATATATCTTTCTTCAAGTTTACATCAGTCTCGAGCCGACTTCAAGCGGGACTCAAAGTTGACATACTATCTGCCAGATTTTCTAAGGATCAGCTCATGATGAAGGTAACTGTCTTCCACTAATTGTTAGACTTATTCTGGCGCCATGCACTGGGGTTTGCTGTACTGTTCTCCAGATTGGTGGGGTGAGGATGTGGGGGCACGGGGTTGCAAGTCGGAGCTTACTCCAAATCCATTTTTAATCCTTAGTATAGCCACTGGTGTTGGCCGAAGTTACCACAAGTAAAACTAAATACATGTATATTCAATTAAGGCTCAACGTGTCGGCAATATTCAGTATTACGTATATCCGTTCTTTTCGATAGTACGGTTTACAGGGTTTTACTGAGAAATTGTTTTAAGTGCTGGCTACGCCCGAATTCTTAGGAAGCAGATGAAAATTTTCTGGAACTGCTCTCAATTTTATAACTTGATGCCAATATTACTCTGGCCTACCCAAAGTCACCCCTTAGATAACTTGGAGATGTGTCTGACTGCATATTACACAACCCCTCATGGGAATTAATCCAATTAAGCTTAATACGTTACACGAAGGTCAAGTTCAACCGTAATGGCCTTGCTTTTTATTCATTCGAAATCTGTCTATCAATTCGTTTCAATTAACTCCATGTCAGATGTGTTGCTGTTTGACGTTTCCTTCCCGTGTTTTTAATGGCTTTGAATAATCCCGCTGTAGGGTTTGGGAGCCAAGTGCATATTTCTCGTGCCGTTCACGGGAATGACAACAAACCAAAGCCATCGAAAAGCCTGGGATAATTGGAAAGTTGTTAAGGGGGCCAGGAATTAAGTGTGTACACGGGGGAAGTGATTTTTTATTCAAATACTCCATGGATACTCAAGGGGATCATGCCAATGCTTTGTGTGCGCATGCACTGGGCAGACGTTGAACCCTCGGTCCTCAAACTCAAGACTCAGACAACTCGTCCAAACTTCAAAACCCAACCAGGAATTGTCGGTCTAAATTTAACAACCAATACCGAATTGTCCGTTTGTTTATTTCAAAAAACCATTTCCATTACACGTTTACGATATGCTATAAAGTGACAAAATATTTACCCTGTAACACAATGTACAATCTCGGAGAAGCATTTTTATCCATTCACCTCATGAGCACGTGATGATGAGCTCATGTCAAAGCCCATCCTGTTTATTGTTTTGGCAATCCCAACGTAAAACAAAATTAATATACATGTATAGTCATTGCGTATATCTAGGCCTTGGGTTCAAGCAGCTAGCTGAAAACTTGTCTAAAACTGAGTAAGAGATCACTCCCTTCCCCAAGAAAGATGGTAGTACCGTTCTACCATTATAGCGCTTTAAACAGGGTGAGGGTTCCCAGGGATATGTCACTAGTTTCATTACATGGCCAAACACTCAAAATTGAAAGTAGCCCCGCCGAAATGATCCCTTCGTAAGCTTAAATGCCGCAACAGGATTAAATTTTAATCAACTAAACAAGCGTTGTGCAATAGGAAGATCCACAGATGTGGATTTCTATCTACTGCCGATAATGATTCACTTTCGTTATTGACATCATCATTATACACCTTTTTAATAACAATTCTTCCTTGTCGGCGTTAATGAAAAGCAGAAGTGGGCCGTAGAGGTCTCTCATGAGCAGCTCTCTTTAGAGCCGATGCTTCCATACCAACGAGTTCTTTCTATGCTGTGTCAGCAATTCTACTTCACTGAGCTTTTTACTGAGCACTTTACTGCGCTTCATATGATGTCTGATGTAGCCTACTTGAGGCTCTGCAGGATGAATGCGGTATTATGAATGTGTTTTGTCGCCTTTTCAACAATTTATGAGGGAATCTGATCAAATCCTGCGTTTTAAATATACTCTTGGGCAAAAACTGAAGTGTAATTATTTTGGTCTCTTTGACAAACCTCTCCAAAACACCAACATCATAAAGGAATGAAATATACACCATCTGTGTTGATGTGATGCGTGTTTGTAACAACGGAAGCGAAGGCAATACCATTTTCAAACATCAATTATCACGACGCGGTGCTTGATGCAACCGCCTAAACATCTCGCTTAACGACTACCAGTATAGTAAAAAGACACTCAAAGATACTCTGAAATTAACTATTCCTTCTTACAGAATGTTGAATGAACAGTCAAACACGTATGTCATCGTGTTGCTTAATCATTGCAGCTTATGATATCACTTTATGCGTTGTTCGTGCATTTTACTAGCTTTCTGCGGACCACCTCATGCACGGAAAGTACTGATTGCAAAGTTGACGTTCTTATTTCAATTTTACTCTACGTGGGAAAAAAATGCTTTGCAATATCCATACTATATGCTACATTTCAAGTCCTTAGTAAAAATGTATACACTTTTATTTGCATAAAAATCGAGTCTAATTTCTTCAAGGAATGTTTCGCCAGTGATGTGTAGAAAGAGAGAGGCTGTGTGCTAGACTGAACAGGTGAGAAGCCTTCGAATGCACATACCAGAAATGAACTGTTACCTCATATACCTTAAGCTATGATGAACTCAACTGCTGGTGCATGGACTGCGGTTTGGTGATCTAGTCCCTAAGTGATTACGAGCTAATTGTTATCCCTCAAATTACATATAATTATTTCAGAGACTAGAAATGGCTAAACTCTCTTTTCACACAGAAATGAACCTAAAGATAGGCCTAAGTGGAGTGAAATTCACTTCGTAGGAAATACAAACTGCATTGAATTTCTTCTTTTGGGCGCAGCTGTTATTACAATAGTTTTGGGGCTCTGAAATTCAGCTCTGTGATTCCTTTTACAAAAGGATTTGGTTAAAGTTGGAAGTGTTGCGACATTCGGTCATCTTAAGGATTTAAGAAAAATTATCGTGCATGGCTCAACTTCATTTGCTGCTCACTCTTTTGTTTTAAGCCGCACTCAAGTGGTGAGTAGCTTTTACATGAGCGTCGACTCTCCTTAATAAAAGGGATTTTCTCATTATTGCTTCGGATTGGAATCGTTATTTCCTCGGTTACGCAAGTCACGATCTTGTTACAATGTCAGAGCCAGCCAAACACTTATCGGTAGCTTACTGGTGTGCACTGCCTCCCCTCTGTGGTATCCACCTCGAGCAGAAGCACCCTCCATGGGTTGGAAAGAGTCCTGTTGGTCAGAAGTCTTTATTTTGTTGGTAGTGATGTGACCGTGACACGTGCATTTAACAGCTGTTTGTGAACCAGCTAAGTTCAGTTCCGACCAAAGGAACCCCCGTTGCTAAAAAAATTGCGACCTCTCTTGGTCCAGCTTGAGGCTCATTGTTTCCCACGACACTCTGCTCTCTCCTAAAAAAAATCACAGGCTTTCGTGATCAAGATTGTCTCAATCCTGTGTAAAGGGCAGAGTTAACTTTAGCATGGCTCTGATTTATCCGTTAAGATTATTACACAAACAAAAACACACACGAATGAGTTGCCATTCAGGGTCTTCTCCCAAGTTTTTTTCCCTGAAAAGTTTATTCAACTCCTACTTTTCCAACTGTCGGTGTGAAGAAATCCCACGGGCGTGCATCTCATACTTTTGTCAGTACCTTGACAACCATCATGCCAACCCAGAGGAGGACAGATGCAGCTGACGATGCCACGAAAGCCCCGGTGGAGGATGTATCCATGGTCTCGTTGAAGTAGAAGCACTTTCCCGAGGAGTACGGCGCGACTTCAAAGCGCCGACTGCGGCAGAAATTCGTCCCGTTCTTGTACAGCTCCCCGATTTTGGAGCCCTTGAGTATAGCGTCTTTACAACGGTCGAAGATAAGATCGCAGAACTCCTCACACACCGTGAGCCTCTGCCGGAGGTAGAACTCGTACTGGGTCGGCGCACAGATGTAGCAGATCAGGTAATTGATGTACCTCTGGCAGGGTAGTGTGGCCCCCTTTTAGGGGTTTGACTTTGCCGAAAGCCACCTCGATTTCGACCTGGCGGCAACAGCAGTTGTCCTGGGTACCAGGTGCTGCAGTTCTTAAGATTCGGCTGAAACTCCGGCTTGCGGTTGTTGAAGAAGGTGACAATAAGGGACTTCTCTGTCTCGGGGACCACCAGCTCCGTATTGGGCACCTTGATTTTGGTGATTTCCTCCGACGATGTCGAGACCAGGGCGAGAGACCAGAACAAGCCGAAACACACGGATAGACAAGGCAGCAAGGATGCGGTGTGTATGCACTTGATGACATGCTGGGCCGCCATGTTGGATGCAGAGGTGTACTGCACGAAGAGCAGCGCCAATCGACCGCATCATCGACAGTAGCAGCAGCCACGCTACATTGTCATAATTTATGAGACGGGCCGTCTGCAGCACGCAGCAATGCAAACGTATAGGCCTACAGCTGCAGCATTACTCGGCGTATGGACGTCATGCAAACAGTGACCTTAGAAAAGGTCAACCCAACAAAATTCGATATATGCACTCATTTGAATTGCTTACACCTGGGACCCGCAGCTGTAACCACTAACTGGTTTATGGCCCAGTGTCAGTGAAATCATTCGTGAAAATGGACTACCTGACACACTATCTCGTTCCAACGTATGACACCATTGTGGTAGCTTTGTTTTCACTGATCACCTAGGCCTACTGGATGGGTCTGTTGACGGTCAATGAAATTAATTGTACAAGTATTGATTATCTTTGCGTTTTATTACTTTGCAAATTTATTTGTGATAATGTTGGAGGCTTTCCGGCGAAATTCACCATTATTTTCTGACTCAGAATCAAGTCAAACAAGGAACAATCGGGTTTTAACTTGCACCATCCAAGAAAGAAATGAAGATACCATGTAGTCTGTGGTGACAATCGAATTGGGCACAACACCTTTGCTTTCCACGGGGTAAAAAGGATTAAAAAGAGGAAAATATATAAAACAAATGAACAAACAAACAAACCCCCAAAAAACAAACAAACAAATAAAAACGAACCAATAACCCAAAAAAACAACCTCCCCCCCAAAAAAACAACAAAAACGAACAAACAAAACAAAACAAAAAAACACGAAAAAAAGAGTGGAAATGAAATTTTGCTTGAAATACCTCAGAATTAACCCCCTTCCATCTTTATTAATTAGTCAGTTCGCTGCTGACGAGTGCCCCCCCCCCCTGGAAAATCCTGGCATAGCTCACGGTGGCAAATAAAATGACATATTCATGAATACAGTCCTCAAAAACATCAAAGAACCTCATGAGGCAAGTTGTTGGATAGTGGTGTGGCGGCGTCGACATGACATTATTGTCATTGATTCCAATTAAGCATCGAGAAAACAAAATGATGTCAGTTTTAATTCTTAAAGGTCCGTGATGACATACTTTCCTGTAATATCTATTTTTATCGAATTCATCGGTCTTTACATGTTTCTTGTACACAATCAGGCCGAAATGGACTACTTCAATTTATGATGGCGTGTGTTCCCACCAGGCCGAACGATACTTGAACTTACATAGTTAGGAGCGGGTTGTCCTAGTTCTAATTTGAAAAAGAAAATCAATTTGTGAGACGCTTAGTGTGGACCAGTATTTTCGTCTGCGTTTCATGATTTACGTAATAGTCTTTTTCCAAAGGCCATGCCTAGGCTAGGCAAGGGTATTTTAATCAACACTTCTTGCGTTGCGGGTTGTCGCACTCGAAAATTGAGCCATACTTCGAAGGATTGGTTTAAACATTCGATCCGTGAAAATCTTGTTTGTCATCACAAATATAATGCACAGAGTACACTGGGCCTTGCTTGTACTGTATATTTTAACGTACATTGTCGGATTTCTTGTTAAAATCAATCATTCATATTTGAAGAAAAGCGATGGAGAGCATAGAATACGCGCGGTTCAACTAGCAGCGAGGAGTGGGGGGAATCAGTGACCCCCATATTACTCCTATATTAGATCTCCTTTTCTGTAGCAAACAATAAATTTTGTTGCGATTGCTTTTGAACCCACGGTGCAATTACGTCTCGTTTAGACTATTGCAACAGCTTACTATTTGGGCTTCCTGATAGTCAAATTGCGTTGATTGCAATGCTTACAAAACTTTGCCGCTGTAGACTTGTCTCTAAAACTCGCACAAGACAGTCCATTACACCTATTCTTCATGACTTGCACTGGCGAACAATACAGGCTGGAATTGTTTTTAAAATTTTGGTTTCTACTTACCAATGTATCCACAATTTAGCCCTCGTATTCCTTCAAAGCTTAGTTTAAGGGTACCTAGCAGTTAGAAACCTGCCTTACACCCATAGATATTTCACTGTTATACTTCCTGTTAAAACTAAATATTACGGATCCTGGTCTTTTCAATCAGGCAGCTGCTGCTCAGTCATGGAACAATTTGTCAGATGCCGTCAAATATGCAGAATCAATTGATCAATTAAAAACCCGGCTCAAAACATATCTATTCGAACTCTACAATCCGGGACAACGTATAGGGACCTCGCAGTAATTATTGTTGTTGTTGTTATTAATTATTAACGTAGAAAGAAAGTAAAAGAAATGAAAATCAATGCCAGTTTTATATTTAGGTCCATGGCGGATCCTCCCTAAAGCATCCATCTCCGACAAACCAGGGACAAACGTTATTTGCGATTAGTTTTCTGTGTCAGGAAGCTTGAATGGATTACATGTCACATGTGCTCCTATAAAGAGCCCGATGATACATTCCTGACATAATAAGGAGAGGGTTGCTCAATGAGTTCTAATTCAACTTGAAAACAAAATTACCGTGTGCTGATGTTTTTGGTCTGTTTCCCATAATTATTCAAGGATGGCTTTTCTAGTGACTCATCGAAAAGCCCGCTGATTACGTAATACCAGGCAAGGGTAGTACATAGGCCAACGTTTAAAAAACGGCTCTCAGGGTGTGCCACCCAAAATCGTGTGATCTTATTCGTTTGAACAAAATTAAACATTTTGCGACAATTTGGCGTTTAGTAGATAAATTTCATTCATGTAAAACACCATTTCACTTCACGTCATATACATTTAAGACCATTCCAATGCAATCTCTATTCTGTACACTAGGATTTTTCTAGATCGATTTTATTCATATAACACGGATGCCCCACTTCACCTCGCACGCAAACCGTGTAGGCTACATGTAAATGTAACTGACAATGTGACCATCTACATCCCTGGGAAATGTTTCAATTTCATCACACTTCTCGCGTCATTTGTAGTCGCATTCAAAAATTGAGCCATGCTTCAAAAGTCTTTTTCAATCACCCAATGTATTTCAAGTGCCAGAATGCGACAGTCCAATTGAACAAAGTGGAAAAGAAATCGAAGATTGTTTCCAACCTTTAAATTGTAGCCCATCAGTGTCCAGAGTTCTAAGACCATCTAATAAAGTAATTATCCCACGATCGGCAAACGGTTTGCAGAGAAAACTAACTCTTGTATGGTTGTAAGAAACAATACAAACTCAGTTATGAAACTCGGGAAGGAATTCACCACAATGGTCGCAAAAAAGTGAAGTTGCGAATCGAGCTGCACTCCCACACCTGTCACTGGATTATGTACATGTAGTTGGTCGCCTCCGAACTTAATAATGCAAATACCAGAAGATACTAGATTGTTCGACATGTTTGGCCACCCCGTCAATGTTGTTCTGGTTCCGTGGAGGACAATTTTTCATCGAAGAGTAAGCGATATCTGGCAAAGTACGTATACAGCACTACCATTTTCCGTTCTGTCAAAGAGTGAATTGTCAATGTATTTCGATTATAGGGCTACATAGTATTAAAGTCGTGTTTGTTATAGGATTAACTATATTAGGCTAGGCTTGCGATTGCACCATGTACAAGGAACAATTTCTTTTATGAGTGCGTGGTTCTGAGAGGAACCGATGGTGAACACTCGACGTTCCGAACAGCATGCTCTGTTCGTCTTCCAAGAGGATTAATTATGAGAAAAAAAAATCACGGTTCCAGTCAGTTGTCAAATCAGTGGATCTGAAACTGACATATGCCGAATTATTTACTCTCGAAAAATGAAAATACGAACACTCTTTTTTTTGTTATTATCCACATGGATTTCCTTGCAATTGTGGGTTATTTTTGTTGCATTTACGTCTCGCACAGATGTTTATTCTCCCCTTTAGCAAGGGAGTCACCACCTTCCAGATACCGAAGTCGACAAAAACAGAGTTCACCTGTCAGCGGTGTAGTCCGTAAATTCTTTGCTTTGTAGCTGCGCATTTGTCGTCATAATTATAAGGGTAATTCAAGAAATTAAGGGTCTATTTTTGTTCGTGTCCCTGTCACATCTGACACATGATTTTGTAAGCTCAGAACACTTTTTCTAATTCCCAAGAGTGATAAATTAATGCAAATTACCTGCCAAACAAATAGTGTTAGTTTGAAATCAATTCTGGTGATATTTCCATGTCAAATAACAAAGGTCAGATGTAACAGGGACACCAAAATGTTACACTTTTGGACCCCTTATTTCCGGAATTACCTATAACTGAACAAATATAAAGTTGAGTGTAACTTACGATATTTGTGTATGTCTGATTCGGAAGCAGACTTCGAGCTACCCCCCCCCCCCGCAAAAATGAAAATATGAAAGAGCAGTGGCGATTGTTTAAAGGTGACGTCACGCGCGAAGGGCCCCCCCCAAGGAAATTGGTTTTAGAACAACCCTTGCACTCACAAAAAGCCGAACGGTTACCAGGCGAGCATTTGTCGCGTCAAGCCGGGGAAAACAAAAACAGACGCGAGGAGACCAGATGAATGTTGGGATGCAACGCAGCTGGTTTGGAATGCGGCCCAGCTCTTGACGATCGGAACAACTCGAGAGGTTCCGGTCAATTTCCCCGATTTTTCTGCCCATCACGAACGGTGGAGTGCTCGTCCTCCGCTGCGGTGCATGCGTGCAACGTGAAGAGGATTCGGATGCATCTGGAAGATCTTCATCTATCAGAAATACAGCAATCTTATTTACCACATCATCTAGGAGACAAGAGTGTGGTGGTACATATTCATAATATCACAAAATTTCCAGTCACGAACCTGACGCATGGGATGCGTCAATGTTCTGTTTACGAGTAAACTATACATCTCCAGATCTCGTATTCTATTTATTCAAATTTGAAGGGCTATGACAAGAACATGGACCGCTCGCATTTCAGCGGAAGAGGATCAGCACCCCCAAATAACTTCTGACAACGGTGCCATCAGTTACTACAAAAAGTGCATCAGAGGACGCTACTTACTTTTTTCCATGCAAAAAACTGTTTCCTTTTCTATCCTGGCACAATCTGCTGTCATTCTTCAACTTGTCTCCACACGTTTACATTTTTCTCCGCATCATGTCGGAGTTTCACGGGGCCTGGAGCCAATTTTCCAGAATTCTCTAAAGGTGCCAAATTCTTCAATATTTTTCAGCTACTTTACACACTGTCCTAAAACAGCCACAAATTAAAAGCACGTGTCCATAGGAGATCTTCAAAATGCTTTAATAATAAAATACGGTTGAGGAAGGTTCTTTGTCAGATGTTGCCGTTCTGGAATGCAATATTGCAGAAATAAACAACTAAATCAAATGAATTACTCTGCAATACAACTTCAGAATAATCCTTAAGACAAAAAAAAAAGGTTTGGCATAAAGATTTCAATTCCTGCATAAATAATGGTAATATGAACTAGTAAAACAATTCCAATTCTTATTGTTCATACATGTGTCAGATGGGAAAATAACATCGAAGACTTTGTCTTTCCACTTATTGATGTTGCGGCTGGATTCCATACAGAGAAATTGGTATCTCTCAATCGTTTCGGTGAATCTCCATCCCAGTCCTGGAAGATTCTTCTCACGCACAGCACCTCCTCACTGGGCGTGGCTAAACAGGAGAGGAAGGGGGCAGCTTGGCAAATCATCCACAATCTGTCTCTTGGGACACATGTGAAAGAGCATCACTTCATCCAGTCTTTAATATACAGGTTTGATTCGCCTCCCCCAAATGGTCTGAAACTGAATCCGATCAACTTAAATCTTTGACATTTAGAGAATTATCCCTAATGTAAACGATTTTCACATTTCTTGTGCTTATACTCCACTTTATGGAGACATGCTTCAGCTCAAAGGATTAAATACAAAACCAATGTATACACTTTTTTCAGATTACAAGATTACATTTGGATAAATTATCTTCGCTGTTTCAGAGAACTATACATTTCCCATAAGATTCCGTGATGTTCTCAAATGAAGATGGAGATCTATCATCTCAACCTGTAAGTCTTAAGAAGATCACAAGCGACTTAACTGGCAACATGTTGAGCGACTGCGGGCGAAGTGGTACACCCTTTGAAATTAAATCCACTGGAGAATACGAGACACGCTTGAATAACATGCCAGACAGCTCCGAAAGCTTTTAAAAGCTCAGAGTAGAAGATGTGAGAGTTAAGAGTGCAATTTTCAAAGCATATGGCTAAATCTGGTCTTAAAACATAAAATCCCTCATTTCAAGAAAGAGTTCTTTGGGTTGCCAAAGCTCAATGGACTTTACTGGACGCTAACAATCAGGCGATTTTAAAGAATACTTCGGAAACCACAACTAGAAGCAAACACTGAGATGGTTATCATGCAAACAGGTGAGGCATTCTTAGATCTGAGGACATGCACAAAACATGTTTGAAACAGCCAATGCCTGGACACCACCAATGAGCTATGAGCCCTGCAGAGAGACTTTGAATCTGTGCTCATTCAAACGAAAATACAGTTGTGTGCACTTCAGAACCATGCTTGCTAAGCCAGAGTGCACGCATGCATCTTGTCTTAGGACTGAAGACGTCGTGCCATTGCCTCAGACCATTTCTGCACAGAGGCCTTTGCAGCGTTGTAGTTGGAGCCATCACAAGCCTGTTCACAATGCCCACCTGAAGAAAACCAGTCAAGAGTCATTTCACAAGACCAGTCACAGGTCAGTGACTTGGTTTCAGACTGGATGACTACATGTACATCACTGAGGCAGAGTAATGAGTGTCAAATCACTGACCCTCCCTAAACTGTCCCGCCTGGAACTGCCTGGCTTATACCTTACAGTCCAGCCACAAAGTTTTTTTTGGGGGGGTGAAATAAATTGAGTATTATACAAAGTGATTCTTTCTACACACTGTGCCTGCTAAACATACAAAATATGACTTTTTAAAGCCTGATTCCTGTTACCGTTTGATTAGTATGTTATTGTCCTTATAGATTTGGTGTCTAATGTTCTATACTATTCACTGTTCTTATTGTCAATATTTTATCCATCCATTTTGGATAAATGAAATAAAAAAATAACAACACAAAGAAACAGTCATTCCTCGTTGATGTATGAACAAAACCTCAATGAGTCTCTGTCACAAGCTTGATTTTTTTTTTGAGTTGTGAGATGTACAAATTCTACTTATCACATAATTAAAAATATAACTGTAGACTCTCTTTCCAGCCTGACTTTTTATGTCCTGGACTGAAGTGGCATGGATGCAGCGAGATCTCTGTAGGCTTTCCCTCCAGCCTGATTACCTTTGCATTTCACATACTCTAGCATCCGCACCTTGGAGGAAAACACAAGAGATTTTAAGCTGTGCAACATTTCAAATTTTCTTTCTTGCATGTGAACAGGCTAGATAAACAAGTTCAATTCCATTCCTAAACCTTGTCTCCAACTGCATGAATAAGATCTCAAATGCACACTGACATACGTAATCAATAGGAAACAAAATAAACAATATCCTCCGAATCTGTCCACTTTTAGGAGTCCCTTTATCCATTAGTATACTTACTTACAAGCTCAAATCACAGCAGTGTAGCAACAAAGGGATGTTGGGGGGGATGCGCCAATCCGTCCCTGATACCTTTGAATTCTCAAATTCTGCATACAAACTGCAGCTGATATCTGCTCTCCGTGGGCTTCTGAGAAACAAAATCGCACCCCTGGATCCCCCTTCCAGACATTTCACGCTAGTTACACCACTGCTTGCCCAGCTTAAAGCTATGCCAATCAGAACTAACCTAGCTTAGCAAAAATTCCTAAAGGACGTGCTAACCCACCCCGTCACTGCCTAACCAAATTTGACCCCTTCCTTCTCTGCTTGACTCATCTGTAGCCATCTCAAACACATCTGAACCACAATATGACCCGACCCACCAAACACAATACACCCCAACCAAACCCACTTCAACCCAGCTCAAAGTCAATCTAAGCATGGTCACACAAACCCCTTCCCACTGCATCCAACCTAGCCCCCAACCAGCTCACTCAAATACACTACACATCCTTCCCCAACCCAACTCAACAAAATAAACATACTTTACTCACACTTAAATACTTCCTTTCCAATTTTCAACCCCACCCATCTACGGGTGTTGCTAGACCATTTTGAATGGGGGGGGCACCACATGAAATTTGCCGACGGACTGTCACGCAGTGTACTGTATCCTCCTTCCTTTCAACTTGCTCTGTTCTTTGTTTTTTATTTTGCCAACAGACCTTAATTTTGCCAACAAAACTAACCAATGGGGGATGGGGTGACACCCACCAACATCACCTCCTCTAGCAACGCCCGTGTACCCACCCAACGGACCAATCAATACCATCCTACCCCAATTCAACCCAACTCAGCCCCATCCAAACTCACCCACCCTGCACCCACCCACCCCTCACCCAGCACCCACCATCTGCTTGGTGTCGGCATGGCCATGTTTCTGAGCCAGATTCCACAGATTGAGAGCCAGGGAGGCTATCTCTTGCTGCGCGATGTCGCCATGAACCAAGATGCGATTGAAGAAGTCCATAGCCAGATGGGATTGCCTCTTCTGTCCATTCTAGACAAAGAAGAAGAAACAATGTGTAAGAAGCCTCAGAACCAATAACCAGAACAAATTACGTGGGTATCAATCAAACAGGTATTTCAAAATGTTAGTTCTGTCAGCAGCTTCAATGCAATCTTTGGCTCTGGTCTTCTGAATATAGAAAGCTTAAACTGAAGATACATAAGATTTGAAACTTTGTATGGTGGAGGTTAGACTGAGGGAATGTTTGCAGGCACACCGAGTGGAATGGACCTCTTCTATAAGAGTGGCGGTTCGGAGCAGAAGCGGTGAGTGCAAACTCGTCGTTTCTTCTCTCCCGAGGGCAACCAAAGAGTCCTGGTCGAAAGAACAGATCCACATGACGGACATCGCTGAGATTTGATGAAAGGGAGCTAAAGCTGGAGTCTGAAAGTGTGACACTTTACACCCCACAACCAACACCTACCTCGGACTGCGCCAGCGATTTGCAGTGTTCCAGAATAGATGTGATGAGTGTGCCGCACAGGCCAGACACCTCGGCTAAGAACTTCTTATCACTTCCGTATAAGACGTCATTGGAGTCAACTGAAAGTCGAGAAACGAGAAACTCGATTAAAAAGAGAAGGCAGTTATTAGAGAGGTTCCTCCAAAAAAAAGGACTCCTTCTTTGAGTGACAGGTTGAATTTAAAGACAAGACCAGCAGCACTGGCATGTTTTAAGAAAAGCAGCAAAACAGAAACAACTTAAGCAACAACAGAAGGTCCGGAAATTGCAGCAACAGAGGAAAAGACACTGCTTCAATGAATGATGTGCACCAGTTAATACCTGTGCACCAGTTAATACCTGTGACAACTCAAGCAGCGGAGACAGAAACTGCCTCAACAGAGCCAACAGCAGGAAAAGCTCAGATGGAGCAGCAGATAAGAACAATATATATATGTGTATGTGCGGAAGGGAGAACGGCAACAGCATTACAGCAGCAGTAACGAAATTAGCACAGCGGCAATACAAGAAGCATCGATTGCAACAGTGATAACACACACAGCACGATACCAGTGACGGTTGTGGCAACAACAGTGGAAAAAGGATGCAAACAACAGCACTTCCATTAAGGGCCATGCCATTAAGCATCGACAACTGCAGCAGCGACTGGGCACACAACATCAGCAGTGGCAGTGGAAATACAACATATCACGGCAGCAACTGTGACATAGGCAGCGTTCACCACAGCAGCAACAATACCACAAATTAACAGACATAATGGCATTGAAAACAGAAATAAAATGTTTATTTTAAGCGTCTACCAACATCTATCAATATTGTGTAATCAGTATGTCTGAGGACAACGGTCCCGAGCTTCCAATTGATAACTGAGTACTTTGAAGTTGCTAACTTTAATATGTTTGAAGCTTGTCATTTGTTTTTGAATTGCAAGTTTGTGAATACTTGAGTTTTTTAATTAATATTTTAAAATACTGTTTTGATCTCACCCAATTTATTAGCGTTTATGGTTGAATATGAGAAATATATAAACAAGACTTGCACAAAAATTCACAAGCTCAGTAGGTGGTAAAAGCCTTAATCAAAAGCAAATTCGGGATTCAAACAAAACAAATACGGCAACACAATGGCAAGCCATCCCTCACCATTCTTGACATGGTATATGTACTGGTCTTGACAACTTGCAGACAGCAGGCTTAGGACATTCAAGAACACCAACGCCTTGGTGTCGTTGCCGGTATCCCACACGTAATCCTGTACCACATTAAGCAGACCACGAACCAAATACAGCACTCCGTGCTCGGAGTTGTCCTGAAATGACAGACGTTTCATACTTGGAGTCAGTACTCATGTTTGATGACACAACAAACCTTTCAAGATTGAAATGGGCATATCGTCTCTCTCTGTTGAAAAATTCCACTTTATGGGTTTGTTCCTGAAGTGTACGATGAAAAAAAACTACATTTTTGGAACAAAAACTCAGAACTCAGAACACACTACACTCTACATATAGCATTCTAAAAATATTGGTTTCATTTTGATATGGATGAAGCTTGATAAAATCAGTTGTTGGAATGATTACCTTTTATTTATTGCTGCAAAAGTTAGGAAGCAAATAAACAGAAGTGTTTTGGTCTGAACATTAAACTGAGGAAAGAAATAATCCTTCAATGTACACGTGATACTATGTGATACTTTTATACAGTGTGTTGTTTATAAAAAAAGGAAACCAAGATTAATTTGTTAATATCTTGGACATGGTTAAATATTTTGGACATTGACAACGACCACTTATTGACTAATGATGTCCTCTTCCTTATGATACCAAGACATCCAATTTACTGTCATTGATGAGCACGAAGCAGTTCAATCAACCATGGCAGAACTGGTCTTGCACCAGATAGATGTTTTGGTAAAGAACTTTGTCTGCCCAATGCAGGGTTTTGTTGCGCCTCCAATTTATGCAATCCTCAGCATGTTATTTCATCGCACACTCCTTAGAAGTTGGAAAGGTTGTTCATTTCTCAGACCAGCAAAATGCAGCTTACAACTAGGCAGCGTGTGTTTGTGGTAACAGAGTGGCGACATGGCCTCCTTGATTCAGATCTACCCAGACGACCAAGATTTTGACAGTGGTTACTGGACAGCCATCCCAGATTCTGGGAGCACCTTGTGATTGGGGATGGAGCAGTGTTTTCATGAATGGCCAAGTAAATAAGAATGTCTGTGAATACGCTCCGAAGCATACCCCACCCAACTTCAGTTTTGATGTGAAAATGAACTGAGAGAAGATTTCTCTTTGGATAGGTCTGTGTGGAGATGGCACTGTCGTTGGACTCTGTTTCTCTGATGACAATCTCAATGGTGAACTTTACCTTGAGATTATCAAGGACAAAATTGTACCGCAGTTACAGTCACACTTTGAACACCAGGGTGGAATGTTTCGCCGCTTCGGGTGGGTCAAGGATGGAGCTCCAGCTCCTCGTCAGATCATCGTGAGGGAAAGACAATGAAAGATGTTTAACCACGGTGGTAATCCGCTCGCTCTTAATTCCCCAAACCCTGGTATATTGTTTCAAAACAAGGCTGGATTATCTCCACTTTTGAGAGTGAAAAAATGTCAGTAATTCCCAGCGATTACGGTCTTTTGTTACAAGACCTTGTTCCTTTTGTCCGAGTTTGGAGACCCCGGCCACGCATATAAAGCATACGTGCCCGGATCCGGAATCCCTGGCAGGAATTGGTTAACACAAGAGTAATTGTGATAAACCATGAGATAGAGTGGCCACCAAGGTCCCCTGACCTCCTCCCCTGTGATTTCTTTTTGTGGGGGCATCTTAAGAACCAAGTTTACAAGTCGCTACCCCAAGATATTAATGATCCACGTGCCAGAATCGTTGCTGCAGTGGTGACCTTAAGAAGACAGAGAGATGTAAATCAGGAATGCATTGTGAACGATGAGAACCAGAGCTGAATCTTGTGTTAAAACGAATGGGGGACATGTCGAAGGACAATGGGGTTAGGTCCAGACAGGCATAAGCACCCAAATGTTAAATCACTAAACAAAAATTTTGCTAAGGACACACTGGATTTCCTTCTTTTTTTTTTAGGTAAGAAAACTGTCAGAGTCAGGCTGCGGTGAATCTGATGTAAGACCAGTTCTGACACGGCTGATTGAACTGCTTCGTGCTCAGTCATCTGTGACAGAAAATTGGATTTCTTGATGTCATAAGAAAGCGGACATCAGCAATTAATAAACGATGGCTGCCAATTTCCAAAATATTTAGCCATGTCCAAGAAATGAAGAAATCGATCTAGGTTTCCTTTTTTTAAAAAATATGCTGAATTATTTAGAATAATTATACTCTGATTTTATCTGAAATGTTTTAAATGAAAGAAAATGTTGAGAATGGATTGTTAACACAAAACTGCATCTGAATAAACACAACTTGTCAAAATATGTTCAGCAGACGGAGAGACGAAAATCTCAGAGGAAAACCTCATTAGACTTGATGATATTTGCTACTCACGGGAACAACAAGCAGAGTGGACAGGAAGTTATTGATGTAATTCAGGAGGAATGGCTCTGTGGAACGAGACTTGCTGTCGATGACCATGGTCTTGGGAACGTCCGGTATGAGACTGATGGCGCCCTTGAAGAAAGCATCGGCTGTCAACAAACAAAATGTTAGAGGAGTATACTTTTTTTTTACTCAAGAGGTCCCCCTTGACAACCACTGGTTAACAATTTCGAATACAATAACCCATTTTGTAATATTGCCCTAACATTTCCTTGTATTTACGAAGGATTTTCAGTCACATGATTTTTGATGATCAGCATTCAATTTCCAAAGACGTGCAAGGTGTGTACCTTTGAAGTCTTTCAATAGTCTGGCGTACATGAAATTACCAACAGAAACATACAGATTCCAAAATGCTCACGCCTCCACGGTACGCTTCCTGAAATCCTTTACCTGTGATGTTATGCCATGTGAAAACCCTCTATACAACCACGGTACCCCTAGCATTCATACCTGGGGAAACCCTGAGAAATGATTCACAATTGACCCAAAAACCCTGAAAAAAAACAAAATGGGTGTGCAGTGCAAACCAGGTTCAAATGGCAGTCCAGGTATGATTTGAACCCAAATCTCAAAGATGACACACCAACATTTTGATGATAAAACGAAAGGGTAGAGTCTTTTTATTTGTCTGTGTCTGTTATCTGTGTCTTTGGCACAAAACAGTTTGGAATATATTCTATTTCCCTTTGGGATGGGATTTCATAACTCTGTGGATTACCACCTGGCTAACGTTGGAACCAATTTACACCCCCTTGTGGTGCGAAGCAAGTCAAGGTAAAATGGCTTGCTTAAGGACACAACACATAAAGAGCAACTGGATTCAAACCTCAGATCCCCTATTCAATAATTCAATCACAAACCAAAACTCCCTTACCTGTTTCTCGTCATGTTATGCTCTAAAACTTCTGTGATTAATTTCATTTGACTAAATTCGTTCAGCAGGCAATCAGCTGCATGCCCTGTACACCGTTCACAAGATCAGAGCGCCCTAAGTGATTCTTACATCAGGCCAATAGGAGAGAAATTGTCCCTCACCTTGTGTCAGGGCCAGGTTGAGCATGGCAACCTGACCAGACAGGAGGTAGAGGTTCAGCCGATGGAAGATGTCGACGATGGAAGGGATGGTAATGAAGCAATACGCTGCGCAAGCCTGCGGGGAAATCACAAGAACGAGAATATGTCCAACAGGTGACAACAAAAATAGCATCACTGCAGATGATGACCCATTTGGACTGAAGCCTAAACGTCTTCCAAAAGTATGCTTTACACATCGAAAAAGAAAGCTTATGACAAAGACTCTGTACGCATTCAACTGAAAATCATTTGTGCAATTCATGCAAATGCGTGGCTGAGCGAGGTGAGCATAAAACAATAGAACTGTTGTAAGTAATCCCACAGCACCGTCTTCAATTTGAATGCGATGCAACGTGTGTTTCAGAAGAGTCCCTATGGAATGACATTAATTTCTCACAGAAATGAAATTGGTCAAAGAGTCACTAAAATGCACTAGTCTGGCCCCACTAGCGTAATTCTGGTTAACCCTAACAGTCCTCAATCCTCCAAGTTTAATATGATTTTCCACACACCCTAGGGGGTTAGGGTTAATGAATGAGTCTACAGAACTCCAGACTTTCAAATATATTCCACTTGCACTGATAGTAAAGAAGACTTGAAAGAATTGGTCTACTCACTCTGACAAACGCAGCGGTTTTCCTGGAGTGGTTTCCTTTCATGACAGTTCTTGTTTCTGATGCCAACTGATTTACGCACTAAATGAAAGACAGAGTACAGACAAGAAATACTGTCAGAATTCCCCTTCCAATTTCTCTATTTCTCTTCAGGGACAGGCCTAGGAAGCCTTCATCCATATCCACTACTTCAGTTAATCTGTAACCTTTTTCTTTCCCGTTAAACTAACAGGGCAATAGATTTTTCTACCCCATGCAAATAACTGCCAGTTTTGTTTAACAATTCAGGTACAAGGCATCTGCATGAAACAATTGTCATTTGCTTGTAGTAAGCAGGAGGAAAACGGTGGAAGCTGCCATCTGAATATTGAAAATTACCAATCATGTGGCATTTTGGCACCTTGCATGAGGCGAGCACATGGTTTTTCCTCTGCTAAGAGCTGTTCTTGTACTGCACAGTTCTTCAGTTGTTGGTTGGACAATTAAAACAATGACTGAAGGACTCAACCCTGACACCTTCAGAATTTAAAATGCTTGTGTCCAGGCCCCCGTATGTTGTCTCTCATCAAGCCATAAGCAAGTTTTTCAGGAGGAAGGTGCATGAAGATAATGTTAGACCATCTGCCCTTTTCCTCCAGAGCTGTGCTTGCTATTCAGTTCCTATGCGTGGAGAGTCTGGTGCAATCTTACCTGTACCAATGCGACCAGCACACTGTCAATATTGCTGAAGTTGGCACGAGCCTCCACGTAGAAACTCAATTGTTGCTCAAAATCTCGGCCGAATGAAATCTGTCGAGAAAAAACATCATGAAACAAATTCTCAATAAGTCTGTTTCAAATGACATCACTTCCTACAGGCTGCCGCGTGCACAAGTTTTGTATTTTTCGTGACACGTTTCATTTACGCTGTGCTTTGACGATATTTGGATCAACATGCATGCGTGTATGGAACATTTGCACAAACTGTGCACAAAGGCACTTGATAGAGCTGAAAAAGCAGCTCTGAGTTTCCTACAAAGATGGCGTCAAATGAGAAAGATCTATCGTTCCTTCACATTTCCTTGACGCTGTCTCCAACAGCCATTATTTGGCAATTTTCATTCATTTTCCTAGTTTAAACACTGGCTCGATATATTCTCAAACAAAAACAAATTCTTACTTTTCTGACGAAGCCGGCAATCAGTCGGCCAATTTCTCGGACATCGTCTTCCAAAGACAGGGCACTGATGGGAGAAATGAAATACAATCAACAAGGATGAGAAAGATATTGTAAAACAGAGGAATGCAGTCTGGTTTTTCTGTTCAAGTCTTGTTCAGAAACCTCAATGAACATTTCAAATAACACAAATAACCTTTCAAAGAATGTACACTGCGGTCTGTTGAAGATGGGCGTCCATGGGAGTTTCACTCCGGCACATGAACTACAGGAATGTTTGAACGACGGTCCATTATTTAATCATAGAACTCTGCCGTAGTGTGGATAACTTTCTTTCATTTTGGTTTTTTCACACTTCTCCACCCACCCTCCTGATGGTGGACCTGCATCCAATCCAGGCAGAAATATTCTCATTTAGTCATTTGGTGCAAGTGACAGGCGATGCAGATGCTGGCTTGAAGAGCCTCATTGCAATACGACGGAAAAAAAGCCTGATAGTTGCTAAAAACCGCTTAGAAGACTTTTATAAGACTTTCAGAAAAAAAAGAGTCACATGACCCACAAGAGCTCTGCACTTACTTGAGGGAGTCGTGCATGGTCTTGCAGACAAACATGAGAGCGTTGATGATGACTGGATCATTTGTCACTTTCTCTTGGTTACGGCAGAATGCCTCTATGATGGACCGGCAAAGCTCCACCTTTACCACGTCCTTCTGGAACATATCCACCATCGGCATGAACTTGTCCTGGGCACAGAGGAAAAGAAACAACAACTTGAGAGAAATTTAATTCCAATTCCTTGGTTACAAAGCTACCACCTTACTCTTCAAAGCAGATAAGTAACTGCTTTCCTAAACTTTGAACCGACCACAACATGTCAATTAAAGTCAAGTCCAGAAAGCTTTGGACCTGAA
This sequence comes from Acanthaster planci, assembly GCF_054643075.1. NCBI lineage: Eukaryota > Metazoa > Echinodermata > Asteroidea > Valvatida > Acanthasteridae > Acanthaster > Acanthaster planci. The sequence continues at coordinate 19,642,295 of NC_141783.1, read as the reverse complement.
TGATGCTGTGAGGCACTTACAACATCTGCTAAACCATATGTAGTTACCCAGTGACCCATACTCCAATTGAGTAATGCTCGATGCATGATGCAAAGTCAACAGTTTACTACAGGTTCTGGTACACAATATTTCATAAGAATATTAATGGTCGGGCAATTCTCAAATAATGCAACAATCTCATAAAGATAATTTCCGACACTCTCCGACTTGAGCTAAAAATCCCTTGCTTTCTATAAATATTGTGTCTCACACTGGCCAATATATGCAAGATGTCAATTTCAGTCAGAAAGTTTACAACAGCAGGGCTCTAACCTACTCTCAAGTGCTCAAGTTGAGTAATTCTATCGCATTTTAGGTAGTTTTCTAATTTTTAGGGCCCTTATTCATGACCTGATCTTCACAAGCTATGCATGCTGTTAAATTTCATTTCCAACCAGAGAGAGAAAAGGGCAGAAGGAAAGTCAACTTACCATTGACAGCAATGCAGAGAAATCCTTGATATGGGCCAAGACTTTGGACATCACTGACTGTAACTGAAATCAAACCAACCAATACAAACCATGAATGAATATTCATGAGGATAAATGAAACCAACTTTTGTTTACTGATATAGTTCAGTTTAGGGGAAGGGTCCAATTGAATTTTAATTGAAGTTTTAACCCCTGTTTTACTGTACTTAAATTCTGCAATTTATCTCCTTTTTCCGTGCGACCATTTCTTAGTACGCACAAAAATCCAGGTGTAAGATTTATATGAATTAAAATGGTCTAAATGGAAATGCTAAAAGCTGTTAAAATATCAGTCAACAGCAGTGACCAAAATTTAAGGGTAAGAAGGAATTTCAAAAAGAATGACAATTTCCTTTTCAAGTGCTCTGAAAAATTCTGAGACGGCCTGATTGATAATTAGGCAAACTGTACTGGCACATAAAACAAACTGGAAATTGTAATACGATAAAATTTGAAATTCTGGCTACAACGACTAGACTTGATTTCCATACCTGAGGATAGAACGACTCAAATGCACGGTCAGGGGTCATGTGCTTGATGATGTCACCCAAGATGGTGTTCACTTCCTTTTTCTACAAAAGATCAAGAACATTTTTACCCAAGAGAGCTCGCATACGAAATTGAAAAATTGTAATATCAGTCGATTTAACAATGCCCACCGTTGAGGCCAATTTCATAGAACACATTTTGCCAAGCCAGATAGTTTTGCTCAGCAAAATTTTACTCCACTTATTTTAATGAATAATTTATTAAATGGGGAAAATGGAAGCCAGTTTTAAACTGGTTCCCACTTGCCCTTGTGCACCAGATACATTTGCAACTTTGCAACCCTATTCAGTCACACTGCAAACTTGAGGCAAACCTTTCACTTTCATATCTGACAGATTTTATGTCAAATGTTTTCTTCTCTCAAATATCATGTAATTATTACAATTCGGTACTAAAATCCAAAGTTGAAAGACTCAATAAACGGACAGATAGTTGGCAACTTACAGTGAAGTGTCTGCACGGATACTCAATCCAGATCTCGGCACAACCGATGTAGTCCTGAAACAAGGAACAAAACAGAAAGAGAAATTCTTAAAATAACTTCAAAATCTCTGCTCAGAGTGGACTCAATTGCAAATGAGATTATTTTGAAAAAATCCATTTCTACCCGTGTATCACTATTATAACCACAGCAACATATTGTCATCAGATTTTACACACTAAACAAAGTCCTCTAATTAAATTGTACCCTGCTGATTCAGGACCCTACACCGGCCCCCATCTTATTAATGATTGTTAAAACCAGGAAATATTAAACTTCTGATATCACCTAGGGTGTCGCCAACTTAAAGTTGTAACTCACTGATGTCACTTGAAAACATGGCAAAATATGATTAATGAATGGAGCTCTGGTAACATACTGCTGTTAAAATGAAAACCCTTGTAATACAAATCTAGGTAAATGCACTGCACTAAACTCCCCTTGCATTAAACCCACAACTAAAATAGTAAGTACCTGACAATGTAAAGCTGGTTCAAATTGTCAATGGAGTCAGATGTCTGATAAAATACAGACCCGACAAAATATCAGTGCCAACAATTGAATGTACTCAGGTACAATACATCAATGGTTCCAACAGTGGTTAGATTTAACCCTGGTAGTTCAACCCCGCTCAAAGGTAAGACTCAACCAGTCTAGTTACCTACCTCTGGATTGCGTAACTTCATGACAGTCTTCCAGACTTCATTCAGCACTGTCAATCTCTGCTGCTGGGGTGGATCGCTCAGCGCCAAGTTGGTACCCAGAGATCGATACAGGTGGTGCTGTAAATGCCATAAAAATTGACAAAATACAAATGTTGAAGGTGGAACAGTATTATCACCAACAAAAATGCAATACTGTGTCAAGTGGAATTTTGTACTAGCTTTGGTGAAAGATTTTTGAGGATTTTTATACTATATTGGTTAATGTGTTTTTTAATCATATAACTGTAATTACAGGCCTGCCAAGACTATCACCACAACAGCTACATCAAAACTTTCAAAAACTGGTCCAACCACCAGTAAGTAATTTCTCACTTTATTCCTAGTAAATATCTGCAATACCCACTCTTTATTTGCCCTTTAACAACCAAACATCAGACCTTTTTTCACTGAACAGAAGGAAAGTCAGACAATGCTACCTTCAAGGTACAGAGAGTTATCCATAAACCCCCCAAAATTCAGCCTCTAAGCTGGCAAAATGCTTGGTTTCTGCTCACCAACATAAATAACCAGGTGATAGGGCAAAACAACTTGCTTCAGAAAACCAATTAACTCAGTTTTGATCTTAATGTAAGTTTTGTGGCAAAACATTCATCAGGGTTTGTACTTTGGGTATTTGAAACAAGAAGACTTAGTAAGTGTTGGTACCTTGGGAAATCCAGCTTCTTCACATTCCTTGATAAGATCAGTGAATCCGAGGGCCCTGCTGGCAATAAACTCCGGCTTGAAGGCAGACATGATGGAGTTCAACAACAGGGCACTAGTGTCAAAGTTAAATTTTGAATATCTAGATAAAGAGCATATTGTGGGTGACAAATTTTCAACTGACAAGAAAACATTCGAGAGAAATGTGGGGATCGCCCATACTGGCCAATACCAAAAGTGGCACCAAAGGTCAATGTTTTGGGCTAACAGCACAACACCTTTCTTACAAGTCCAAAGTCTGAAGTCTTGTTACATTCAGTGGCTTAACAGAGATAAAAAAGGTTGCTACATGTGCATAAGAAAAAACGGTCAGTGCTCTGAAGAAAAATTCTATGTTCTTGTTCACTTACTTGTTGCATTGCTTCTTGCATTTGCCAAGAATCTCAGTCAAGATCTCCTGTTCAAAAAAGCAAGTGGAAAGAAATCAAGTGGCAGAGTGATTCAAAGGGGATCTGATCTCATTTTGCGTACAAGAAACATAATTTGGAAAGCCACGAGATTGAGATCCGGCAGGACAAACTGAGGTGTTTTATTCGAGGCTTACCTCCGTGGCCTGATGTGCAATGCATTGCAATATCCAATCCAGTGCTGGCGAGTAGAGGGACAAGTAGTCGGCCATCTCCACACGTTGGATGGCTAGGACGTTCTGAACGCTGTCACTGTGGAGCTACAACAAAATAAAGAATACCTCTGAAATGTAAGGTGCAATGGGGCACAAGCTGTAACCTAGGGCATGTCACTTGACACCCTCACTCGTCTCTTGACACTCAGGGAGCAGAAGTAGCTACCTGTGAGGGCTGAGACGGTCATTTGTGATGGATTGACGTTGTACTGCTTAAAATAGTTCACCCATGGTTGCATCCTCCCTAGAGAGATGAGATGGTTTTGAGGACTGTTCCCGATCCTAGTGAGCTGGGACGAAATGGTGTGAAGCACATGGCGAGTTCGCCAGGAATGGAACGCATGACATATATAATATTATTGTCATCATATATTATGTAATCAAAGGAAAAAATTTGCAGCCACTTGGGCAGAGTATTGCTTGTAACTTGCTAAAGGAATGCCTCATCAGAAGATGGAACATTCCGATTCGGCCCGGAACACTCCTTTTGAGAACACGATACTTCCCTCTGAAAATTTGCCGTGTTCCCGTTGTGCTCCTGACAAAAATGAGTTCCCGGGTATGTCATTAAACAAGCAAATACTGGACAGCTATGTACCTGAGAGTACGAAGACAGGAAATCGTAGAAGTTGTTGATCAGGTGAGTGCGAACGTTAGGAGCTACAGCCATGCCAACCTGTCAAGATTGTAATCACACTGGACATTAATGAATCAGACAACTTCTGACAGAATGTGGAAGCAACTCATTAATCACCAATCATAATTATTTATGCAATTCTAATTTTATGATCAGTGCTGCATTATACAAAAGTTACTTTAAAACCCTCTCATTCAACTATTAATACGCATTTTGAAAATAGTTTTGTTGAGAATTTGAAATGCGTACGTGTGATGGTAGGGAAAGACAAACACAGATTATGAGATTAAAATGAGTACAAATGCAAAACGCTGGGTTCACCTATATATCCAGCATCATCACGTTAGAGGAAACAGTGACGGAAACTGAGCTAAAACTTTATGGCCTCTGTGCGGATCTTATTCGTACAGCCAATGCTGTGAACAGGGTAACAACTCAACATGCAACAAAATCAAGAATTTGAAAGGAAATTTACTTTTCAGAGTCCCCGAGTTAATTTTTTCCTTAAGCTTTGGGGAAAGTTTTCTTACCCGACACAGGTATGCCCTTGCATAGATGGCCACCAGGGGATCTCCAATGCCTCTCATTTGATTCGTTAGTCGTAGCAATGCTTGCTCATACTCGCTGAAATAAAAACGAGACAACTGAATCAAAACTGATCAGTTTTGCTTGTCAACCACTTCATTAATTTGAATCCGATCACACACCAGGGAGTTATGTTTGGGAAAAACCAAGAAAGATGAATTTTGATAGATTGAAATAACATGAAACCCTTTTGAAAAGTCAATTTACAGTCTCATAGGTTAATGGTCTTTCTTGCAAGTGGTTTTAACCAGCAGGATTAATTTCATTCTATTCTGCTTACATTGGACAAGATACACCATGACGGACACCTAAGACTTCTGACTTGGTCGAACGTTGTCTGGTTTGTTTGTCTCATTTCTGTGATATACATGTGTTTTATAACTTTCTGGGTTTAAATTTCATATGTAATCTAATTTTAAATTGCTCTTTCTTATTGACAAATTTTAATTTCTTTTCTGACATAACGCCTTGTATGAGTCTGTTTAGTTTTAATTATATATATGCATATGGATGTTCATGTCTTTTCATGTAGAGGACCACAATGGAAATACCGTTTCCAGCTTTTTTGGGTTATCCTTGACAATCCCTCGGATATACATGTATTTTGTATCCTGCTATATTGTATTATTGTCTGTTTTTAATTTTATGGTACCCGTGGAGATTATCAAATAAATAAATAAATAAATAAATAAACAAAACAAAACAAAACAAACAATGCCCAAAAAGAAAAAAATCTCCAAAGGCGGGCAGATAAACTAAATTCCGCTTACCCGGTTGTTAAAAAGCTGTAACAACCCATGATTGCAGCCTCAACATAGCTGTAGGGAACCAGTTAAGGTTAATTCACAGTCTCTCCCCCCTACCCCAAAAAAAAATCTCTCTCAGTGGATACACTGGCAGCAGTATGAAAAGAGGTCAGCAGTGCACTGAGCCAGGATTGTGAACAAACGACAGTTGTATAACACCGCACCATCTGGACTCTTTTACAAGGCTGCAGGCCTGGCTGAAAACCCAGGCGACAATAGATTTTGTCTGTCAGGCTAGAGGGGCCACCAGGCAGTCCTTCACGTGTTTGTAAGTGTCCAGAAAATGAAGATAGGAATTTTTAAAGAATTTTGAAAACAGAAAGCCCAGTATCATCAACATTGATAACTGCCCCAGAAGGAAGTGGTTAACGTGGTGGTACAATATTCATATGCATGTTGAAGGTTTTCAGTTTGAGACGCTGTCAGAACCCGAATGGTTGAAGAGTCATGACAAAAGTACCTGTAACCTGTGCGTGAATGCCTTGCCATCTCAGTGATGGCTTGTGTTCTTGATCACTAGAACTGGTCTCTGAAAGTACAACTTGACTCATAAATGCATTGCAGGGGGATAAAGAACAGTTTGAAACTGTCAGTTTTATTTTTCACAAACAGCCAAGGATACAGTCTTGGGATGAGCTCTCTGATGGAGGCGATCTTGAAGAACCAGTTACGGCAGGTTTCCTTGGCCGAGTCGGGGACCTGGTGAGGCTCAAAGTCCTCTGGGAGCATCTGGGGGGTGGTGCCACCGGAGGGGATGTAGGTAGACTTGCGGCGGATGCGGTCGTAGACAAGCCTCCCTGAAAAGAATGGAATATAAATACAATTGATGTTGTATGGAGGAAATGGTTAAGACAATACGAGGTCACCGGTTAGGGTTGCATGATGACTGTGATGACTGTGGTGGTGGTAGAGGTGACGGTGGTGTAACTGGTACACTGATGCAGGAGATGGTGGTGACTATGACGATGATGACAATGACAGCATTAATTGTGGTGGTGATTGCACGATGGGGTGAATGTTGTAAGTGGCGACGGTGGTCACTGTGCCAATAACAGTGATGGCGTTGAGGGATGATCGTTGTGGTGATGATGAAAATGAAGATAACAAAAATGCCTGCAGCAAAAGCAAAACAACTGTGGTGGAGACTGTGGTGAGTATGGTGAGTACGGTGACTATGGTGAGTACGGTGAGTATGATGAGTATGGTGAGTACGGTTAAGTATGGTGAGTACGGTGAGTACGGTGAGTACAGTGAGTATGGTGAATATGGTGAGTATGATGAGTATGGTGAGTACTGTGAGTACGGTGAGTACGGTGCAGTGAAAATAATAAAGAAAATGCACTAAACTGTGATAACATAAGTGATAAGAATGGCTCAGGTAAAAATGATAACAAGAACCGTGGTATCCATGACAATGTTATCGTTTAAAATACTTGTTTCTGCAAAAGTAAAAAGAGATGTTCTTGATTACTGGAATGAGACGAAGAAAAGATGGATTATCAATTGGAAGTAGTTCTTACCAAATGTGTCCAGGATATCGGTGATCAGAACAAACTTGCTTGGGTAGAACTGTATTACAGATGTATCTGCCAACAGCTTGGAACACTGTTAGAAATTGAAAATTCAACTAAATGATTTAAACTTTAACAAGAGAACAATAACAGATACATCAACTGATAAATTGCACAATTTTTAAGTTTGAAAAAATGCTGATTTTTGAGTTTGAACAGTTGAGTTCAGATTTTGATGACTCTAAAAGGTCAACCAAGATGAAGTAAAGATCAAAGACATTAATACTTTCAATGCCAACACCGTACATGTACAATCTCAAGTTTTCCTGTAAAAATGATTGTTCATAATTTCATGTAAAGTCACAACCTATCGCAAGAGGGCGTATCAGTCGATTTCTGTGTGGATTTTCTTTCATGTAAGACTTTTATTCATTGACTTCTTTTGGTTCCAAAGAGGGCGCACGTCGTAGTGAAGATGGCAGTCTCCAGTAAACGTGCGGGGTTTTCTGCAGAAGAAGTTTGTGAGTATTTTGCTGATTCGGACAGCAAAAGGGAGTATTTTCTGGGTTCAAATGATAAATCATCAGACCAAGATTATGAGTCAGAAGGTGATGAAGAAAATAATGATCAGGGGAATGGAGAAACCAATCATTCTTCTGATTTTAGTATGGATAGTGAAAGTGAAGAATTTCAAAAAAACCCAAAACGTTGGGCACTCTTGGGTAACATTACTGAGTATTCATGGGCACCGAAAGTGTTAAGCTGAACTGGCTTATTGAGCCTAATTCTATCACCTACTTGCATGGCTTTCACCAGCAACTTTGCTGTTTGATAGTGATCACACGTTGCTGCATGCATAATCGACTTTTTAACCCTAACTACCTAGAGAGTGTCTCGGTTACAGACCCTGCACAAATGAGGGGCCTAATTGCTGCACCAGGGTGCAGTACATCAGCTATCTCAGGGCTAAACAACCACAAGGTCCAAGCCAGCCAGCTACCATAGGATCCAACATGTTGGCAGTGCGCAATGGGACCGGCTGCCATTATCTCAGAATTGGTAGTTTAGGCTAAAGAGCGCTGTTGACGGCAAAATGCAACAGGGTCCTGCATCCCCGTACAGCCGTTGCGTCCGATTCACCACACGTCATCACTAACCTGTATGGCTATCTTGAGTGCCTTCACTTTCTGGTCCTGGTCCCAAGCACTGATGAGGGCTTGATTCAACTCGTTAATCCGATGAACATAATCCTGTTGACTCAAGTTCAACATCTCTTTCACGGAGCCCTGAAATAGACAGGGTTAAATCTTATGCCACATCATAACACATATTCCAGGCAGTACCGCAAAAGGTGTTTAGCGGCCTAATCACTGGTATGCACAGCAGAGAGCACTCAAGACCAATTGAGGATTGAGTAAACACAAATCTCTCATATCTGACAGGAACAAAAATGGACATTTTAAATAACTGTTTCAATTCTAAATATTTGAATGAAAAGGATGTAATTAAATGCGCATATTCTACAAAGCCTGGCCCATTAATTAAATTAATGAAGACAGACAACGCATTGCTTCTCCTGCAAATGGATTGATTAGACCAAACGCTGCCACTTTGAACTCAAAATACGAATAGTTCCACTGCCTCACCTCTTCAAAATCATCAATTTGCTCTAGTCGGTTCTTCACTTTGTCTGTGACAGTGCTCTGTGCTGCTGGTTGGGACTTGACAGTTGCTACCGGAAATAGAATAGGTTTGTTTAGAAATCCTGCGCATGGCCTACAAATATCTCAAATAAGATGCGAAGGTTTGCAAGTGGTTGGCGGTGACACCATGAAGCTTGAAAGATCTCTTTAAGTTTCAGACAGTGTGCTCTGTCAGTCAGACCTTTCAAGTTACATGGTGGCACCGCAAACCACTTGCCTTAAGGTTTTCTCATTGGTAAGTGATGGGATTTATAGTAGTTCAAGAACTGCAGTTTGCTGATCTCAAGAGTGACAGGCACACAATATGCACATGCTTGTTTGACACATGTACATGTGTGACTAATTTTTCCACGGAATGTGCACAAAAAATGGTGTTATCCACGAGACAATTTCACATTAGTAACAATATTCTGCATTTTTACTTCTGAGGGCTTAGTTGTGCTTAGAGTTCATGCCTGTTCCTTGCAATTTGTGGTTATCATTTGTGGAAACACAGGGTCAGTTTTCGGGGTGTACACCAGTGAAATGAGTACATGCTTTGTACACATTAACCAGACGTGATGACGATGTATACGTCTCAAGCAGACAGAAGAGCCTTTTTTTCTCTGAAGTACCTGTGGTTAACGTGGAAATTATACACTTAGTGGCTTATGTAAGCAGACATTTATAGAGCATTGTACATTATCCTCAAGGACTGTGCTTGTACCATATGGCATAAAAGATCCCATATCTGACCAGGGGTTGAGTACTGTGTTAGGAAAGTTGCTGAACTATTACACTTGAGTTGAAAACTCAACAGGTACGTATACATTCTGTATAAATCCAAAGTTATTAATGTCTCATTTTAGAGTTTCCTGTTGGGTTTCACTAGACATATATAACTAGATGTACAGTTTATGAATTGCTTGGTGGTGATCTGATCTAGCATGACGTACAAATACAGGAAATAAAACACTTTTACCTTTCTCTCGACCTGTAGTGGAGAGGAAGCTCTGTGAAATAAAGACCAATAAATGCGAGGTAAATTAAGGAATGTCACATGGAAAAAATTCTTCAAATTGAGCAAGCTTTGGTGTGTGGGTCAGCTCAGGCTGACTGAATTCCAACCACATCTGGAAACAAACTCTTTCTGGGTGTCATTTGTTTGGTTGAAATTCGAGATGACCTTTGGGGAGAACAGTTGGGATATTCTTGATATTTTGGAAGGAGGGAAATCTTTGGCTGAGGTTACCGTGGTGATGGAGAGCTTCTCGGAGGTGGTGTACTTGCTGAGGATGGTAGCTTTCTTGCTGGACCAGGGCTCAAAGGAGTCATCCAGTTGGTTCTTCTTAAATCCACCAGCATCCGTCTGAAAAACAGGAAAATAAGAAGTGATCCAAAATACAAAATGCTCCCAAAGGGGAAAAAAAACAAACATCAGAACCAAAAGCTTTCAGATCTTCAGTTTGTAAATCTTGACAAAAATGTGTGGTCAGATGCAAACTGGCCAGCCTTCCACTGTAGAGCCAGTGGAGATGTTGATGTGTGGTGCATTTCCTCTTTCATAGAGAATGACAATGACAATTGAAGGGGGTGATGTGATAAGGGAAACAAAAGAAAGAAGAAAATTGGAAAGGGGAAGAATGCAGTCAGTTTCCAAGAAAATGCCTCGGAGCTGACCTCCCTCCCGCTGCTCATGGCTTGCCAGTCTGTGTATCGTGTGCTTTGTCACCTCTTCTGGCCTCCAGCTCCCCCCCTCCCCTGGCAAGAGCTACGCCCATTCCTGGTGATTCCATAGATTGAAATACAAAAAAACTTGTGGCTGAACCGCTGGAACACATCAATTCACAACAATAGGGTGACTCATCAACAAAATAGGAAAAATGTAAGATACAAAAAACACAACCCAAAACAGTCAAAATGATCTCAAGACAAACTTCCTTCTCTTGGCCTAATTCCTGAGTCAGCCATCATGAATTACAATAGAGGCAAATGCCGCCAAAATTTCTACACATTTAGTAGGTTTGGGAACAATTTCACCTTTTTTGCCCACATGAACATTTTGTGCGCTTTGCAATCTCTTTGGCCCCTAGCTCCCCACTCCCCCGGCGAGAGCTACACCTGTTCCTGGCAATTTCATGGATTGAAATACTAAAAATAATGAACAGGGTGAATCATAAACAAAATACAATATGTGTTTTGTCCACATGAAAATTTTGTTTTTAAAGTGAGGGTTTAACCTGTATTAATGACAAAATAGTCAGGCGCCTTTGCATTTCAGAGTGTTCAGTAAAGTAAAGTAGATTTGGGGAGTTTGATCCACACTGATCATCTCATGAATAAAGCCAATCTGCTACGCTTGTATGAAATTTATTTCTGTCTACTTACAGCATCTGTTCCAATGCCTTGTGCCCCACCTTGAGACAAGGGGTCGACGACCTTGACAGCAGCCGCCGCTGCAGCAAACTGTGAAAGGGGATCCAAACCATCCATGGAGTCAGCCAGGGGGTCCAGGGCGGGGCTGGGCAGGGCCTTGGGCGTGGCCTTGGCTGCCTGCTGCTTGGCCAATGTGGAGCTGCTGCGACCAAGCTTCTTTACCTCAGAAACCTGAATATGGCGAAAAGTAAATTACAAGTGTCTGTTTAGCCAAAGTCAAAAAATAGATTTAGCATTCCATTTGCTTCCTATTTGGAGGCAATGTGGATTTAGTTTGAGGTGCCAAATAGAAATGGTTGTGGTTATAAGTTCTTGTAAAACCCAGCTACAAACTGAATAATTTATTAGAAACCATTTCAAATTTGTTCAATTCTCCATTGAAATCCTTGCATTTGTGTCTTTGTAGAGTGACAACACTGACAGTAAGAAAAAGATTAAATAGAGGCTGGCTGCCATCTTAAAAACTAAAATAGAAATAATATTCTCCATTTTATATTATCTTTAAAAAAAAATCGGAAAGTCTTTTTTTCTCTTAGCCAAACAGATTCTATAGGCTTGCCTTGCACAGAGGACTGACACACTAACGGAACAGAGAATTTTTCCGGTCTCAACAGTCAATCAATTGCTCAAAACCAGTCCACAAAAGTGTATAACTTTCTGCGGATCTAACGTCTTCAGTGACAGCAGAAAAGTGACAAACAAGTGCCTTGCCATAGTCCATTTGAGTAGCTTGTGATTAGCTCCAGACTGGATGACTTCTGATAGTCTTGACCGCAACAGTGGGAGTTTTACCAGTAGGCCTAGCTACTTACCGTGACTGGTTTCAGTGGGTGGTCCATTGTAGGCTCAGCCTGGAGAGCTCCAGCCTTCCGCTCGGCATTATAATGCCTGGGTCGAGGATGCCTAGGATAGATGAGAACATTTTGGAAATTCAATGCAGTTTTTTTCCCACAGTCTGGCTGTTGGGCTGATAATACAGGGTCTTTCTATGCCAAACCATACAAAACAAGGCCAATGAACAATGACCCAACTAAGATTTGCTTGAATAATTCCCAAATTGGATAATACCTCAATAAAGGCCTACCAAATAAGAATAACAAAAGTATTAGCTTCTCAGCTTTACATCTTGTGTCCTGACTTAACTTTGTCAACTGTCAAAACTAGCTTCATGTACATGTAAATTCATGGACCCAGTGGCAGTGTTATTCCCAATATGCTGTTTTTCTAAAATTTGTGTGTCCGTCATTTTTTACCTTGATTAATACCAAAGGGGTACTTGTAGGAAGAATAAATACATGTATGTGATTTGTGGAATCTACATGTACGGGACTTCACTTTAAAACTTTGAATCCGCAGTAAAGCTTTTGCCAAAAAAACTTATTCGACCCACACAATAACGTGGCGATGTCCAAACGAAATCCCTATTTCAGACTTACACATGTGAAACTGAAGATCCTTACACTTACCTTGATTTTATATTTTCATCTTACCTGTGGTACATGTCGGATTAGATTTGCATTAAAGATGAAAACTGAAACACGAGGTGGTTGTTATTACTAATGACCTTGCACAGTATCATTATCATTTCAAATCCACCGTTACAATGGGGAGGGGGGGTGCTGACAGCCCCCCCAGGGTCGGGAGAAATTCTGGTTCACTCCCCTTCCAACAAATTCCAGTTCCATATTGTATACGAGATACAGATATTTGAAATTGTATGTTATTTCTGAATTTATATCTTATAAACTGTCTAAAGACACCTAAAAGGTCACAAGTATTCTCGCAGTTGAGATGATGTCCCTGATCCTTGATTCTTCTTTCTAATTGGTCAATTGGTGGCTATTCCATATTTCACAATCGAAACTCAATGGGGCAAAAATTGTGTTGCCGTCTAGGCCAATGGGGAAAATCTGAATTATTGACTCAAACTCTTAACATTTACATCAACTGTGCCTGAAGTTTTACTATTTATGCACTATGAATATCTCCAACACCGAAAAGGTTTCAGTTATACATGTATTTATCATGTTGCAGCAAAAATGGAGGAAAAAAGCAAATCCCTGTACAAAGTGAATGGAGAGTTGCTCCTTTGCCCAGACGTGAGTGCAATAAATGGAACAACCTCCGACCGCAAGAATTTAACCTATTAAGCTACTTGCATGTTAATAATGTTTATGGAAAGCTTTCATTCTCTATTTAAGCACAACGAGGGTTAGAGCATACGGTGTATCCGTGAATGAATGGATCTCTTTCCAAAAGCGCAGCGCGATCCATCGAATATGTTGAACTTGTAGGCCAAATTTACAAAGCCAAACAAAACATGACAAACGTTAGATCCATGCCAAAGGTGCAAGTTCTCATGCAGATTTCGCCTAACATTTACACCACACATCAAACACTTTTAAGGTACTCATGTATGCTGTCGGTTTCACTTCGCATTGTAAATAAATTGCAGTTGTTCCTGTGCCAAAAATGAAAAGTTCTCACCACTCGTAAGTCGCCATTGTGACAAATGTAGCGCCCTCTGCTGTTTTGCTGTTCTCTGTCACGCCTCCTTCATCCCGAAGGGTGCACCGCGGCAAATACCCATAGACAGCAGTGATAAATCCCCATACTTCATAAATATTTTTAAAATACTCACAACTCTCACAGGTGTTCAGGCTGTACAGAAAAATGATATTCGACATGTCCTCTTTCATTTTCTTTTCAATTTTTAGTGGGATGACCAGTGAATTTTTGAGAAATTCTCCCCCAAAGCAGACCACTCCTAAAATTAGGGAAATTTCACTGCCCGGAAAAGTAGTCATTTTGAAAATGCATCCCTCTGCAAAATGGCTCAAATAGTGCCACTTTCGGATCTGATTGCATCCACATTGCTCAGAATTTGAAGCCCATAGTCAGGGCCAGAGGTTAAGTGCCATATTTATTCAATATCCGATTTTCATGGCTCTTAGGATCCTCTAATATAGAATATTTTGAGCCTATAACTTCTAATAACTTGAATGAGCTCGGCAGATTATTTCTGGCCTATATTATATACGTTGGTGCACCCCGAAACCTGCGACAATCTTTTCCTATACCTCCATGCATGGTATAAAATGTGTGTGTTTTGTTCTTCCGTGAGTAGCCTACATGTAATCCAATAATAAGCCTTGGAATTTCAAGTCGGGTCGTGGAGATCAGTAGGAAGGATTCATTTGTAAGGCCATTAATTTCCTTTGTCCGAAAAGTTCAGGAAGCATTTTATTTGTAGACGTAAACTGAAGGCTCTCAGTTTCAGAAGTCAGAAGTAGAAATATTTCTTCAGGACTTATGAATGAAATTCCATTCGATGAAAATTAGTTTGAGAAACTCTTACTCTGCAAAACCAAATGTAGCACAATACACAACTCCGCACATCCAAACTTTATGTTCCTACACTATGAGTACGACCGTGCACCGCGAAAGTGATCGTGTGACCCGCAATAATGCATGAAAATAACAGGTAGCGGTTTGTTTTTATTCTGAAGGTGACTGTGAGTTTTAAATTAACATCTGCAATAATATTCTAACTTCTTTTTCAGTGTTCTGAAAACAACCAAGGATCACATGTGGTCAATAGAGTAATATCCATCGGCTCGTCAACAGCCGACACACTCATCTAATCAACCTCATAGGTCAATATGAACCACGCCCCTCCCAGTACCTTGAAAACGGGGCTGGGTTCCCCAGTTTATTCAAAGGCTTTCACTACCTTGTCCATGTAGGGATTTTCTGGCACCCATAGTGGGCCCGCAGTTAGTCACCCACATTCTTCAGGTCCATTGTGTTCTCACCGAATCCTTTTGTCAAACGCTACGTAACGGCTAGAATGATGAATTGGTTTCTGTAAGCGCTGCATGCCATGAACATCACAGAAGTGTCTCCCAAGGATACGGCACGGGTCCTGTTTCCACACAGGGTGATTCTGCAAGCGGGTCTTCCTGATTTCGGGGAGTAATTTGTTCGACTTGTAAAGGTTCTTTATAAGACCTGATGGGCCAAGATGACTCCAATGATTTGATCTATACATCATGTCGACCTCGGATTGGGTTCGCCGGTGTTAGGAGGAAACAGTCTGTCATCATACACATGTTGGATGTTGACAGCTACTGTTAAATTCAACACGATCGGATCTGAGACTGAAAGAACTCGTGCCACTTTCTTATTTTCTTGAAGAACCAGGAGATTTCATTGCAAAAAAGACATGGAAATGCGAAGACGGACAGCCCAGGTACTGAACCTCGTTGTGCTAATGACTATCACGTTTGCATCGCAAGCAATGAGTGGTAAGTTTAAGACACGTTGACCTATACAGCTGTGAGGGCGGATGGGGGGGGGGTAGATGGAGGGCCTGCCCCCCCGAACAGCCCTCCCCATTTTGGGAAAAAGAGCAAGGTGTATTTGGTGGGCTGTTTCATTTCCTTTCCTTCAGAACACATGTAAAAAGCCCCAAAATGTAGCCTTAGGCCTACTTCCTCAGAAATTTCGGCCCTTATATAACTTATTCCAAATTCTGCCCCCAACTCGAAAACACGTGTGTCCTGCCCCCCCTTCGGTTCTGGATTCGTCCTTGATTAAAGCCACCGAAATCAATATTTGCGTCAAAATACCGTCACGGTTGAAATTAAAACGCCATCGGAAAGAGATTGGAGGGCGAAAACCAACAACTCGGATGCCTCCATACAGCGTTGTTCTCGTGGAGGAATAGTTCGTTGCACAGTACATAACACAACTACAAATTTTGGATATGGATTTTATACAAACAGGACATACAGCTAGGGAAAAAAGGACTTACCGAATGTTTAATTATTTCAATGAAGTTAAAATCAAAAGTCCAGTAACTTTACCTTCAGAGATGTGCGCCTGATTTCTTTTGCGTGCGACTCTGAGTCTCCACGCAACACTTCATTAATTCTATTGTGCGTGTGCTGTGTTTACATTGTAGGCAACTTGGGAACTCATCACGGTACTGTTATGCATTGTGACTTGAAATAGTTGTGGGAGTACACAACAGACCCATAAATCTTGGTGTTGAATGTCACGCAAGTCAAGGGTACAAGCTCTTCAAAAATAATTTCAGTCATGCAGTTGACGTTGTTTTTGTTTCCGGTCTTATAGGAATTTTGATTTTGTTGTACCCCCCCTTTTTTTTACAGTGAAACAAAATAGTTAAATTTTGGAACAGTGGTAAGGCTAACAATGAGGAAATGTGTTTCCCCTGAAATTAATTTCTGGAACTCGAATGAAACTATGACAAAGCATGAAGGAATCAAGAAATGACCACGATCAAAGAAAAATTGCGGGACGTGGCACATGGGTGGAGGCTGCATATGTTTTGAAACCCATGCAATTTGAAGATTGACTTAATGGTTTATTGGATTTTGTCTCGACAGTTTCGTACAATTTGCCCACACAAAAGCGTCATTATTATGATTGAGAATGTACACTATTGGGTGTTGGTTCAATTGATTGGAAATTGCTGAAAAAAGGGGTAAATTGGGGTGGGACCTTGACTCGGAAGTTTCGGCTTTATTCACGGTTAGGAGCGCTCAAAATTTTCTAAGGGCGAATGAGAAACTCGTGAGGGAGGGAAGCCTCACTCTCCTTAACAGGCTAAGTGACTGAGTTACAGCAAAACTGAAGATTTTTGTATTTGAATCTTTTATATCAGAGTTTGAAAAAATCGTTCCATTTGTGGTGGGCCTATACAGTTGCAGCAACATGCGTTTTCCTGCATCCTAGGCCCGTCACTAGCACTGTCCGAACACGGGAACTGAAGATTAATCTCGCAAAAAGTAAATCTTTCAAGTCAATAGGGGGCGGTATCACACTTGTGCGGGAGTTTTCGATTTTGCGCTTTGGATTATTTCCACAGCTGAAACTTTGAAAGCGTACATGTAGATTTGACTGCTTGAGAATAGGACCCATCTATTGCTGAAAAGAAGCCTCCATCGTGACTTTTTTCGGCGACAACTGCGTCAAATCATGAAGGAATAAGTTCCTCCGCGCTCTAATCGCGATAATTGAAGGTCCTGAGGCTCAGTTCATGCGGCGCGAGTCAGAATGCATGGGGCCGGGCGGGGACGCGTCAACATGCACCCGGCCGGCCGGATACTAGTTGACCTCCTTGGTTTCTCTGTTCCTGGCATGGTGGCCGTACCTGCCGGCCACGAAGAAATCCGTTGCTCCATTACAGGGTTGCCATTATTGTACATGTGAATACTGTCACTGATCAGAGCGACTGTCCTTGGTCACATTTACCTGTGAGTGACATAGGCCTAGTTTTGTTTGCAGTGAGTATTCATCTGTCATGTCTGTTCACGAGAAATTTGGCATGATGCATTGTTAGGGGAGGGGCAATAAGGGGAGGGGGTAATCACCTGGTAATAGTATTACACTTGTTGTAGCCCACATGGGAACTAAAAAACAAAATGTTACAGTCCCAGGAATTCTTTCCCAAGAAGATAAACAAATCAAAGATATGAAAATGCAGAAAACAATGTACTTAAGACTAAGTCTTCAATGATGAAGTTATCTAATGTTAAGCCTACTGCATTTTCAAAATATTTTGTGCTGTCAGTCCAAAATATGGACCATTTGCCACCATAATCTACCCCAAGAAGCTCAATCTGCCTCTCCAGAGAGGCAGATTCCTGAGCCCCGTTGATCCAGGGTAATATATAAACCTTTGTGCCGATAGAGTGGACATTTTTAGTGCTGATGACCAAGTTTTGTTGTCCAGGATGCAACTTGTTAAACCATGGAGGAATTCCCTCTTTCCTCCATGGTTAAACCTACGGTACATTACATTGTATCTCCAGATTGTTCATTGCGTCCATGTGAGAATGGTGCTACATGCCTAGATGCCTACCTCGACCCAGGATATGTCTGTCTGTGCCCTGCAAACTTCACTGGTGCAAACTGTTCCCAGATATCAAGTGAGTTACGTGGAATTCTTTGAATACTTGGTTTGTTCTTTAATGTGCTTTTCTTTCAGTTCTTTGCTTGATAATTAATACAAAAAACAGAAAAAATTATGACATACATGCATGAATAGTGTTGAAAGTCAGAAATGAGACTGGGGATTAATATTTTACAATTTTTGAATTGAGTAATGGGATGTTTTGGATGCATTTTGGCATTTCAATTAATGTAGTGCTGGGGTTTGGAAAAAGAATGAAAATTATTGTTAATTGTTTATTTATTTAGAAAAGCATAACCCCAACTTTTTTTATCTTTGAAAATTTTTTTTACTTTATAGAATCTACCTCTAACAAAAACGGTTGCCTTAAATGTGAGTAATATTTACATTTCCCTTGATTTTCAGATAAAAGATGCCAGTATAGTTTCTCCAATGCTTCCGGCATCTTCATGTCTCCAAACTTCCCCGGACAACATGACAACTTTGAGGACTGTCTGTACCACATCCGAGTGCCCGGAGCTGTCAATACCACCCTCAACATATCCTACATGCACACGGAGACGCTCAAAGACTATCTCCTGATTGGTTCGGGAAGCAACGAATCAAACGGACAGGAGTACAGCGGACAGCTGGACCAGCCGCTAGTCCTCACTTTGCAGACCAATCAGGTGTTTGTCAGGTGGCATTCGGACTTCAACATTATTCAGGAGGGGTGGGTGATCCAGTATAAAACAGGTAAATAGAGAATGTGGAATCTTTGGAGCAGTTTCACGCAAGAAACGCTGTCTGACCAGTGTTTGACTTGCATGTATTTTTGTCAAATGGTCAATAGTTTGTGGCCAGCCTACAGAGTTTAGTAATTTTGCTGGTTTCGAAGCCACGTGCAAAGCTTTCAGTTCTTTGGGGACTGTACAAATATTTTTCCTGAGATGGGCGTGAATCAATTGAAAATCAGTTGAAAATGAGTTTGTACTTTCATATTGTGTTACACTTTATTGTGACTGATAATTATAGTTGAATACATTTAATAATAACCCTGACAGAGCTAAAATCCTTTAGGTTTGGAGGATTCAGGACTGCTGAACAAACTTCATGTGAGTTAGTATTCATCATTACAGCTGATCACATTACAAAAACATTAGCCAATGAAATATCTATCTGGTCTACTGTTGCATGACCCATTTCATAGGGTCAGGTGACCAGTCTAGCTAGCTCACAGCCATTAAGTTCGATCAGCAATTTGTGTATCATTTGTCTTGCTATCCAGATGGTTTGGAATGTACATGGCCCACCAATCCATGTGAACCAGGCTTCAGGTGTATTGAAGGGTCTGGTAGCTATTCGTGCCAAGGTGAGTCACTCCATCCTTAGCATGTCAAAGATTGGACATACACTGTTGACTGGCAAGGCCACTAAAATGTGTGCCGTGATCGTAGAATTGTAATGTGTCGAGTTAATGACTCATCTTGAGTCTGACTTGAGTCACAAAGTTTGGTCACTCAACTCAAGATGAGTCGTAACAGGTGACTGTCTTGACTCAAGTACTTTTTTCCTCAAAATGACAAAACTTTGCACCAAGGTGATGATGGAGATTGTAGTGGATTCCTTCAGGAAGTTTTTACGCTCAAATTGAAGTTGATCACCTGCAAACCTTGTCAGGTTTCTGATATGGTACATGTATTTGATTTTGAAATTTGATTTCACATCCAAAAAGGAGTGCAAATGAATGAATATGCACTTTAATTTGAAACACTTGTTTTTTTTTCATCTGGAACTTTTGCAAGCAAAATTAGGCACCTAACAAATTGGATATTGGAGTTCCATTTTAAAAATAAATGCCATCTATCATAATTTTTTGGAAACCGTGACAGAGGTGTTGAAGTGCTCCAGTGATCCATGTCAGAATGGAGGCCAGTGTTTTGAGGGACCGTCGGCTTTCTTCTGTCGGTGTCCTGCAGGTTACACGGGGGATCTCTGTGAAACAGGTAGTGCTTTCTGGTGCTGAAAAACTGCATGAAATCTTTCACTGAAAGATCATTCCGACAGTCTTGATGTAGCCTGCCTTGAAAAGTCTTCACGAATTGAAATATTTGGTTCACAGGAAAGGAATGGGAGCTCTTTCCAGGTATATCAAATGCTACGACCCATCTGTAGCATGGAAAAAATAGGATTGAAGGCAGCTTTCTCATAATATAGACCAAACATTCTAAGTTTTTGGACCACTTAAAGGGATTACACCACAACTTGTTTAATCTTTCCATTTTGGATTTATCTAATAGTCAGTCAGTCAGTGCAAATACTTTGTATATTTGAATGCAAAATCAATTTTTCATTGTTGTAATGTCTGGGCAGAAATCAGTTTATGCAGTACAAGCAACCTTTGTATGAATGGAGCCACCTGTACTGCTCAGGGTACTTCATCATTTACATGTGAATGTGCAGATGGCTGGACCGGGTCGTTATGTGATGAAGGTAGACTTGTGAATTGGATCAAAAAACCTTGCTTAAGACGCTCATTCTGAGAATACACAAATGAAACAGTCACTTTACAAAATGGACGTTATCAACTTTGCAGAATTGGCCACTTACATGAAATACATGTATATAATCCATATCATCAGTTGCCAAATTGAGAAATAAATGATTACAAATATTGACAATATCAAAGAAATAATGTAAAAACCTTCAGAAGTATGATTCAATCTAAACTTCTTTCTTGAATCAGGGACAATGGGGAACAATTTCAACATGTTGCTGAAAACAAACACCAATTATGGCCAAGATACAAACATTTAAAATAAGCTCAGGCAGCATGATGCAGAGTTGTGGGAAGTCATATTCCATTTTTGTTGCTATTTTCATTTTGATCAATCTTTCTCATGTTCAGAGATTCTGGAATGTGCCAGTTCCCCCTGTTTAAATGGTGCTCTGTGCTTTGAAGGAATTGACTCCTACTTCTGTCAGTGTCCCGATGGATTTGTTGGTGAACGCTGTGAAAATGGTAAAGTTACAACAAGGATATCTTTACACTCCTTAGTTTGGTCTAGAATCTATCAAAAGTTGAATACTTTGTCTCACTATTCCTTTTCTAAAGGTGTGATTTGCAGCTTCACATGAGAAAAAAGTGGCTGTTGCAATCCATCCAATAAATTTACCGATCCAGGGTAGTTATCATTAAAGTTGATGAAACTCTTAATGACTGCAGACTGAAGCAAAGGTTTGCAAACTCTATGAAAGGTGTACAGAGACTCTGCTGTAAAAACGAATACTCAACTTTGGAAGGAGAATGCAGAAGTTTATAACTTGATTGTCCTGAATTGAAATGAGTCTTGGACGCACGATGGGTCGTTGGAGGGAGAGTTGGTGCTGGCCTCGTGTGGAAGTCCCACCATGTTTGGTTTAAACTTGTAATCTATGTTAAATTGTGTTTATTTTAATTATTTTGGGTCTTTGTAAATAGTATTTTTTTTGTTTGTTAAGCACTCCAGAACATTTTTTATGAAATGAGCGCTATATAAATTGAATTTAATAATAATAATAATAAATTATTGATACTTAAATGTTGTAAATAATTCTTTATAATTAGGATTAGTTTACGGATGGATTGGTGGAAATTCATATTTTTCCATTTGCTTTTGCATGGTCTAGAGACCTTGGAATGCGAGAGTAACCCGTGTCAGAATGGAGGCCTGTGTTTTGAGGGAGTCAGTGCCTATGCTTGTATTTGTCCATCAGGCTTCAATGGCACGAACTGTGAAAATGGTAATGTAGGATTTAACACGTAGGCGACTTCTTTGACAACTTTAATTAACCCTTTATTTTGACAAAGTGTGTGCAATATATTGCACACACTTTGTAACAAGTGAGGTTCAGATGCTAACAAACCTGCTGGAGAACTTATCCATTTGCCCTCAGATGCCTCAAATGATGGACGTGATGACATGAAATGATTTACTGTTTTGGTAAACTTCACCGAACTTTTTGGATGTTACTGTGACCATTCCTTAACCGTTCTATGAAGTTCTAATGCTTTTGTGGCAGTTTCCAAAGATGTATATTTCATGTTAGGGAGATGTCAATTTTTAATAGGTTTTACACTGATGTGTACATTCATAACACCGTATGCTCAGTGTTTGTGTCAGAGCTTGCAAAAAATATATATCTTTAGAAATAGTTCATGGTACTTAGGTATGCTCAGAATTTTTTGGTAAGTCTGTCAAATTTTACAAGACTGGTTTTCTGGCAGTTCGACTCTTGTGAATATAGCGCCCTCTACTGGTACTGCTCTTCGGCTGTGCTCGCCAGAGCATGTTGCCTGCATAGTGCACTGGCCAAAACAGTAAAACCAGTCTTTGGGCAAAACCACATCTGGCTTGGACTTGTCAGCCGACCTCGGCAAGCTCGGTGGTTGAGTGGTTGCACTAGTAAGCAAGCTTGAGTCCCATCTGAGTAAGGTTGTGAATTTTTTCACAAGCTCTCAGACAAATGCTGAGCATGCAGTGTTATGAATATATACGTCAGTGTAAAGGCAAAAACCTGTTAAAAATTATGGACATTGTGGCGGTAAGGTGGGGATGGCATCGTGTTGAAAATATTTCTGTTGTGAGTTGGTAAGCTTCTCCTGAGCTCAACATTTGGCCAGGGGGCAATGTACTCTGCCTGTCATCAACTGTGTAAGATCTCTTCATTATACACAGATATTGATGAGTGTGCCAGCTACCCTTGCATGAATGGAGCAATGTGTAGTGATGGCGTCAACCAGTATAATTGCACCTGTCTCCCAGGATTTAATGGTACAAACTGTGAAATTGGTAAATATTGGAAGTTTGTTTTCATCTCCACTCTTGCATAATCTAAAAAAAATACTTGCCATCATTTGCTTGCATCTATGCTCTTGTATGCATATTTTATGAATTAAGTACTTACTTTGTGCCACAAATGTAAATGTGCATTTCTGTGCAAAGTTTGGCACGCTGCAGTTTTTTTCCAATGTTATTTGGCTAACTCGATATGTATCATGCACTGAAGTTTGCACAAACATTTGACATCTGGGTCATACATGCTAAGTTGCTTCATTGCTCCACAGTGCTTGTGTTTAAGGCATCTAAATTCATTTAGCAAGATTGTGCCTGTGCCAAACAGGGCAACTGTTACCCTGACCTTTTGCGGCTCTAAAAGAAAATTGTACGGTGTCACTTCATCTCTGTATTTGACTTGATCTGACCTATTCAACTGAGTTGGTACTGAGTTTTCTTTTTTCTTCTCCAGATATCCAGGAGTGTGCTAGTAACCCCTGTCTGAATGGAGCATCGTGCATTGATGGAATAGACTCCTACTCATGTCAGTGTGAGCTAGGCTATGCAGGGGACAGGTGTGAAACAGGTAAGGACTGAGTGATTTTGCCGTGCTAAGGACACAACAGGTCACATGTTCTTTCTTAATATCCTATTCTTTGCTGTATCACTGACTGCTTTTTTGTTTGTATTTTTTGGTGTTTCTAGACATTAACGAGTGTGTCAGTACCCCTTGTCAGAACAATGCCACCTGCATTGATCTTGTGAATGCTTACAGCTGTAACTGCACTGCTGGCTGGGAAGGGGAAACTTGTGAAATGGGTGAGTAACTGCTAACGGTGGTTCCGTAAAAACACCATGTAGTAGAAATATTTTACTAATACCTTTGGATGCACATTTGCCTTTCAGCTGACCTTTTTTTCAGTTTTAATTTTGTTATTTCTCTTTGTTCTTCAGCCTTTTTAGTTTTTGCTCATATGAATTTGTATATTCATGGGCCAAAAAGTGTGATTTACTGTTCACTTAACTCCAAAAGATTGAGACAGTTTTCATACATTGAAGAAGAGTTTACATTTGTCCAAACAGTGGCGCTAAGGAAAAGTCAGTGCATTGTTTCTTCAAATGCTTTTCTTTTCGAGCAGTTTGTCTTGATTGATTTATGTTCTTACTGTCTAAAGCAGTCTTCACAAGCTGGTTCATGATTTCATTAAAGAACAAAAGAGGCTTAACCATTACAGAGCAATCTCATGGACTGGTAAGCTTGCGCAAGTGTATAGAACTTGCTGTAAGCTAGTTACTAGCTGAATACCATCTGACTGCAAGCTTGCTTTACTGTTGGGGATAATCACCCAGATGTCAAGTCCACATTTATTGGGGACTGACCACCAAAACAACCATCCAAACATCTTGGCAATGTTTTTTTGCCTCATATTGCCATGATTGTACATTATAATGTCAACATGTTAAAACCCAGTCATATTCGAAGTAATATACATCTACATTCAGTGCATAATAGAAAGATCGTCATGTTGTCAAGGAAAGCTGCCGTTGTGTGATCAAATGATAATGGTACACCAAAGCAAATGTGGCATCATCTAATTACAGGTTCCAATTACTTTGTTTATGTAGAAAATGTACCGAATAAATGGCACTCTCTTTTTAGATAAAAATTCAGATATTGAAGTACAGTTTTGAAAAATATGAGAAACTCACGAGTCGAGAACAAACGTGTACTGTGGTAACTGCCAAGCCAAGATTTTTATTTTTGTGTTTCTGTTTTACAGAAATAATGCCCACAGGGAAATTGTCTCTTTTAGATAACAGGTTCACGGAAATGCCTCAGTTGATGACAAAAATTTGTTTGAATTTTCAGATATTGCTGAATGTGCCAGCAATCCCTGTCTGAATGGAGGTTCGTGCATGGACAGCCTTGGCTTCTATGAGTGCCAATGTGTTGAAGATTACCTTGGAGACCGCTGTGAAATAGGCAAGTCAATTAAGACTGGTGAAAGATATTCGTTAATTTATCCCTGCAAACCAGAACATACATTGAAACATTTGACAAACTTAACCTCATGTGAGGAGGCACTGCATGATGTCACCTGTAGATGTCATTTTTGCTAATTTCTTAATTAATTATTAATTAATTATTCTTAATTAAAAAAATTTGGAAAAAGGAATGCATTAATCCATTCAAAAGATAAAGCTTGTGGTTGCTCAGAAAGTGATAAAGAACAGTAAATTATTGAACGTGTAAATATCTTACTCCGTAAATGATCCACCTCCTTCAGATACGACTCCATGTGGTAGCAGCCCTTGTATGAACAACGCCACTTGCAGGAACTTGAATTCATTGGCCTATAAATGTCTCTGCTCCATTGAATGGACAGGGAGCAACTGTGAGATTGGTGAGTCCATCTTTGTTGAAGGGACCCTAGAGCTGGATCCTTTGGCAAATATTTGTACATTTCTTGCATATTAGTGTCAGCCGGTGTGGTTGAGCACTTCTGTTCATAATATAAACACAGTATGCCGTCAGTCTTTACGAGACCAGACACAAGACCACACATGATACCATTCGCATGACCTGTCACAGGGGATGAGGTGAACTTTTTGAATGCTTTTGTTGCAGTTCATCTGAATAGCTTGTGACTTGAATTCAGACAGAAGGTCTCATGTTGGTCTTTTGATGGTCTTGTAGGGTCTTGTGATGGTTGGAAGAGGTCTCAACCACAATACTAATGTGTACAGTGTTGAAGTCTGGTTTCTACTTTGAATTTAATTATCTTATATTGGAGACATACGGGGCTTAAATGCAGCTTTAGAAGTTGCTTCATGTAGAGAATTAAAGCGTTCTTGCTTTGCTTTTTAAAGGGTAGCTGCAATTGAAGTTTTTGATTACAAACCTGTAAAATGCATCTTTGTGCCTCAGTACACCTTATTTTCAACTTTGGTTTCAGTATTTCAAAGGGTATTTCAGGTATTGCAGTTGTATGGGTGGGACTGTGGCAAAAGTAGACAGGCTTATTTGTGTCTTTGAAGTGCACTGCCACGCTTAGTGCTTGTCTTGAGGATTTATTTTGTGCTTTTTAGCTGTGGATGCCTGTGTCAACTCTCCGTGTCTGAATGGAGGAAACTGCACCAATCTCTACACTCACTTCAACTGTTCATGTCCGACAGGGTGGAGTGGCTCACAATGTGAAATAGGTCAGTCATATGGTCGACAGCTCTGTCTGACTGTCTTTCTTTCTGACCTGTTTGCCCATGTTTGACATGAGTTTGTTGTTTTCACATCTTTGGTACAATACTGCTTGTATGATGTCAGTTTTAGCAGACTTTGTTTGTCAAATACATTGTTTTGAATCATGTTTCCCAGATTAAATATAATTGTCATTCATATATACACGATTCATTTAACTACTCCATTGTCAATCTTATTTTTCAGACCTGCATGTTTTTTTGGGAGTGGTGTTTATTTGGACTGCATTTTGCAGATCTATTGAACAAAGATTGTGCTCCAAAAACTTACGTTGAAGAACCCTTTAAAAACATGATATGCAAAATGTATGCTATTACTTTCACATGCACTAGTGGTTTTTATACATTGTTGATAAGTTTGATGTAATTCAATTCAACAGAAACGATTGAGTGTGTCAGCCAGCCGTGTTTGAACGGAGGCACCTGCTTCGAAGGAAACAATGCATTCAGGTGTGTCTGCCTGCCAGGCTACACAGGAATCGTCTGTGAAGCAGGTAAACATGTACGTCGTTTACATTTACATTTGTAGAGAGGGCTTTCCTTGCAGATTGGATTGTGATGCGATTTTCTTGTGTTAAAGTTGATTCAGTGAAAATGTTAAGCTTATTCCTTGTTCCGTGCATCTTTGTAAAGATATTGAAGAGTGCTTGAGCAGCCCGTGCCTAAACAATGGAACTTGCATCGAGGGAGTGAATGGATATATCTGTCAGTGTCTGACGCACTACACAGGCATCCATTGTGAGCTAGGTAAGGCACTGTGATGCTTACAGTTAATAACCTGTGCCATTTGTGATTTATTTTTCAACATTATTTTCCAAATGTCTTTTAATTTACGCTTTAATCCCTGCCACATGTATGTACATCTGAATTGTATCCTTTGGGCAAAGACACTAACAACTTGGGAGACTACTAAGATTGCTGTCGTGGTTACAAGTTCGAATCCCTCTCGAAGGAAGGTGTATCATTTTTAATGTGAAAGGTGCTTGTTCTGGGACATACTGAACTGGGATATATTGATCTGGGATATATTGAACTGGGATATATTGAACTGGGACATACTGAACTGGGATATATTGAACTGGGATTTATTGAACTGGGATATATTGAACTGGGATATATTGAACTGGGATATATTGAACTGGGATATATTGAACTGGGACATACTGAACTGGGATATATTGAACTGGGATATATTGTAGGCATCTGGAAAACTGGACAAAGACAAAGAATTCCAAGCAAAGTAGTGCTTAGAAAGAAACAGCTAGAGTATGTCTTGGAATTGGCTTTGGAAATGTACAAATATAGAAAAATTGTTTTCATCCACGTTTATCACAACAACTTTTTGTTATTA
This sequence comes from Acanthaster planci, assembly GCF_054643075.1. Lineage (NCBI taxonomy): Eukaryota > Metazoa > Echinodermata > Asteroidea > Valvatida > Acanthasteridae > Acanthaster > Acanthaster planci. Next base: position 19,614,705 of record NC_141783.1, on the reverse strand, counting down.
CAGTTTTCTTTGCCAAGTTAATACTCTTTATGTTAAAAGGTCTTCTTGCTTAACTTACAGTGTCATTTATTTAAAAATGGAAATCTGAAAGGACTAATTTTTAAAGAAAAAATTATTTCTTTACAGAAGTGGATGAGTGCTTAAGCAATCCTTGTCTCAATGGAGCAACTTGCAAGGATCAGTTGGGTGCTTATGAATGTATGTGCCCCATGAACTACACTGGTGTGATCTGTGATACAGGTAAGAGATTGTATCTGTGAGTTCCTTCTGCCATTAGGTTGAGTAAAAGAATAAGCCAAGTTGAGGTTTCACTCGCAGAAAACAATGTCTTTAGTGATCACAAAAGTCATGTACGTGAAAAATGTAGGTGTGTCTCAGATGACGTCACTTCCTGCAAATTGCCATGCGCGTTGGATTTTGGATTTCAAATTGTACAGGGTCATATTTATTGGAATGTGAACCAGTGACCTCCAGGACACCAGTGATTGCAGCTGTGCTTGCCTGAAGCCAGTGGTCTCCTAATTATTTTTCCAATGTCCTTGGACAAAATGACAAAGTGGGAAAGTATGGCAATTTATGGCTGTAAAGCGGTCAGTAGAAAGCAAGAGTACCTGTGGAGAGTTCCAGATGTCCTGTAAAAATGAGTGTGTGCTTGGCAGCATCATTCCAAAGAGCTGGTGATGAATTTATATGAAGGGGTTTAAACGGAAGTAGAAACGTTCAGATAATTGCTAGCAGGTTTATGCTGCTCTAGCAAGGTTAGGTTTTTTTTTAAGTTAAGACAGTTCTTGTATTGTTCATACGTGGAATGCCGCGTGTTATCACTTTAGGACCAAAGCCTGCATTGTAATTTTAACTTTAGCTGGGTTCACTGTTTGTTGTAATTGTTGAATGAAAGTTTTGCTGACTGCAGGATATTGTATTGGTGAAACCGTACCTTGATATCAGATGTTAATGAAGCTTAATTGGCTTGAATTAATTTAGAATTAAATCCTTGCGAGAGTCTACCGTGCCAAAACGGTGCCACATGCAACAACTTGAGAACCACCTATACCTGTGAGTGTGTTCAAGGCTATGATGGAATCAACTGTGAGCTTGGTAAGTTTCATGATTACACAGAGTGTTTTGGTATGCCTGTAAAGTGCCCTGCCCAAGGACATAGCTCATGGCAAGTAGCTGGATTTGAATCTTGTGCCCTCTGATCATGTGTTACAAACTGTAGCCCAAAGTCCTACTCCCTCAAATGAGGAAGATATGCTCCCAACATGATCAGTGTGATAGAATGTTTGTAACAGCAAGGTAGCTAGTAAACATGGTAAAACTGTACAGTTGTTGAGGTTTTATTGGTCATTTTTCCCCGCAGTCACTGACCTGTGTGCCTCCAACCCTTGCCGGAACAATGCTACCTGCATCAATTACGCCAACTACTATACTTGCAACTGCACAGCGGGTTGGGCTGGCCCACTCTGTGATGTTGGTAGGTTGAATATTGAAATTTTTCGAAAGGTATCTGATACTTTCTGCAAAGTAGCGATCGGTTGATTCCCTGTCACTTTATGCCTTTAGAGCAGGCAGATGTCTCAAGAGGTTACAAGTTCTTTTAGATAGATGCATGAGGGGCATCAGTCCATCCAATTTTTGGCCAAGATTTTTGTGTGATGAGTGGATGTGCTGATTAACTGCAGTAAAAGGAAACAGTATCTGAAGAGGAAAAAAAGACATTGGTCATCGTGTTCAAAGTTGTAAAGTAACGACAAAGATTGCTATGAAACCTTGTCTTCAACTTTTTCATGATGCTATCGGACTACAGCGAGAATTAACTGCTGGTGGCTTGATAGTGCTATTCTTGACAACTCTCAGAACTCACTGTATTGGACAATTTTCTTTCCTGTCTTGATGTATAATTGATTTTTTCGCTCTGGAATATATTTATAGAGATTTTCAAATAAAAAAACAAACAAGCAAATAAACTTTTGATCAATTTGTATTTCATAATGCTATTGGATGAAGACAAATGTGAAGGTCGTTAGACTCTCAGACTGTCCTGCATTCTCCTTCAGTTCTCAGAAGAATTTTGCTTGGCACAGGAATAGGCTAAGACAACACTGCGACCTCTGTGGACCTGTGCATGCCATGTAACCCTTGGGTCTGTCAATCCTCGTGCTCAGACCATTTTGAAAGGATGCAGACTGAGAGAAAGTTTCTCGGTAACTTGTGACTGAATTTTTCCTGTTTAGTCGTGGACCCCTGCGCATCCAATCCCTGTCAGAGCGGTGGATCCTGTAACTCCTTCTTGACCTACTTCACCTGTACTTGCCTCCCAGGGGTATCCGGCGATCTCTGCCAATTTGGTACGATGAAAAATATTTTCTTGTCCATGAAACTCTAATACCTAGAGGTCCTGAGATTCCTTAATCTAACAGAATCCAAAACTTGCTTGGTAAATCTTGGGAAAATGATTTGTGAATATTTGAACATGTAACGTAACATTGGCTGGGCTCAATGTATTTGTCAAAAATAGTCAGTAGATTTTAGATGAGTTGTTTGTACTTTGAGTCCAAATATTTGCCCAAAGAACTTGAATTTTTTTGGATTTTGAAAGAAAAACATGGTATGTTGTCTTGAAAATTGCAAATCTGTGCATTTTCATGTTCGTAGTCACTGTGTTTTATGTGGTGACTAGCATGACAGGTGTGCCAGAGATCGAAGCAATCAGTAATTTTTAAGATGACTAGGTTGGTAGCTATACATTCTTAAAATCTGTAATCCTCTTTTTGTATCGATACAAAAAAAAAGGCAACTGGAACACCTGCGCTTACAGGCATGCAATTCCATCTCAGATGGGTCTGTTCACAAAAAGGGTTCTCCAAAAGGGGTCACCAATTTTTTCTCTGAATTATCATCGTGGGATGTGGACATTTTCTACTATAAATTTTGCTCTGGTGATAAGAATGATAAAGAGAACAATGGTCGATGGTCTCTCTTAAAGACCCATGAAATATGAAACCTCCAATCTTTATGTTTAATTTACTTTCAATTTCCCAACCCTGTTCTCTAACATGACACAAAGATTTGTCTGACGAAGCTTTTATACTCTTCATCATGATAGCCTTAGATCCATGCACTTCTCTCCCTTGCCTGAATGGTGCAACATGCTCCAAGAATGGGACCTCCTACCAATGTGTATGTCCCCCAGGCTGGACTGGCAATGACTGTGGTGTTGGTAAGTCTATTCAGTTCCTGCTTCCACTCTAGGAGGTGGCCACTTGGTTTCCCTTTGGGTATTTGGGGAGACTTTAATGTGGTTTCCTTGAAAGTTTTGCGTAAAGTTCAATTCAAATCATCGTAGTTGGTCTCTGTTCCATTGGAATTTTATTGAAGCCAATTCACTGGGAAACATTGCACAATATTCTTAGATTGAATGCCGTATGCCCTCCATAACGTCACACTTAACCCCCAAAGAGTGCATTTTTTAAAACGTAAGCATCTAAAAGTAAAAGTCTCAATCCATTTTCCATAATCTTCATTATGTATTACTTCCAACCTTATCATGAAAAGAAATGAGCCCTGTTTGTGCAAAGTTTTGTCATTGGCTTGTTTTTAAATGTTATGGCCATCAGACATCGACGAATGTGCCAGCCAGCCGTGTCTAAATAACGGAACTTGCACAGATCAAGTGAATGGGTATCAGTGCACCTGTGAAGACGGATGGAACGGGACCAACTGCCAAATACGTGAGTACCTTAATTTAAACAGCCGGGGGGGGGAGTTCAAAGAGTGAACTGCATTGGTCTCGTGTATGGAGACTGTCGAGACCATGGGTTTTGGACTTTTGATTCAAACTTCACTATCTCCAGCCTCCAACTTTTGAGACTTTGGCAAAGTGTGGCCCATTTCTTAAAGGAACATTCTCTCCAAGTAATACGAGGCCAAAGTTAAAAGTGTTTCCATTTGAAAATGAAAGCCTTTGTTTAATGACTTCTCAGTCATAAATGAAACCACGGCCACAGCAGTACTGAAGTTATATCAACAATTTTCCAGGGCCATGTGTTAAAATTTACATCACCTGAGTACAAAATTCTTTCCGTTGTGCTGTGTATAAATGCAATACCTGACTAAATCTCAGTCACTAGATTGATGAGTTGTAAATCACACTTCAGTGAATTATTCATCCCAGTGCACAGCGCAGCTGCTCTTTAAAAACAGAAGTTCCATTTCCTAGCAAAAGAAGTGTGCCACGGCATTGCCACATTATTGGTGATGCAGTGATGTTCCCATTCAGTCTATTTCACCATGTGGAATGGAACGTTCCATCTCTCACATCAGAAAATATATTAATACTATTGCACTCACGTCCTTACCTATACAATGTGCTAATATTCCCTTCCTGGCAGCTATTGATCGGTGTGCTAGTTCCCCCTGCCTTAATGGAGGGCTCTGTAATAACTACAGGACCTATTACACCTGCAGTTGTGCCCAGGGCTTCACAGATAGAAACTGTCAGACAGGTGAGTGAAATTTTCAGTTTATATAAACCAGTCTTTTCTCAACCTTGAAACTCTTCCTTGTAGGGTTGATATTAGGATTTAGCTGCCCGTTCCGATAAGTATAAAAGATCTGGACTGGTTTAGTTTCTAGGCTGCTAGCTTTGTTAATAATGCACTAGTCTAGAGTTGTAATCAAGTCACTATGTCATTACAAACCACAAAGAGTCTCTATTACACGTTAGTCTCAAGTGATGAGCTACTTGTATGCACAGTGATGAGGCATTCCTTTATCATTTGTTAAATTGCTACGTGACCTGTGATTTGGCTTTTAAATAACTCCAAATTGGTTCTGCGTGTGTGTATCAGAGAGGATCCAAACTCTGACTTGAGTGTTTCTCTGGTCTCTGGTCTATTTGATCCCTTGATTGACTATTTTCACCGTTGCAGCACTCGATGCCTGTGGCCCCATTAACCCATGTCTGAATGGAGCAACCTGTGACAACCGCCTCACGTTCTACATCTGTCAGTGTGCGGACGGATGGACGGGCACAAACTGTGACATTGGTAAAGTTTGAGTTCTATACAACTAGTCAATCTTAACCTGTCAAATTACAAATTTTCATTGTAGTAAGCACGATCAAAAGGGTTCCAATTTTTTTATTTTCCCCAATTTTATTGTAGTTGCGGATGAATGCAACCCTAGTCCATGTGGTAATGGAGCGACCTGCACCATTCTATCCCCTGGGTCATTCTCCTGTGCTTGCCCTGATGGATGGATGGGTGAAACTTGTAACGAAGGTAAGGGAGGATAGCCACACTCGCAATTTGGGAGGTGTGAAAAATTGTCGTTTTAACCGATAGTTGATATGTCTTTGCATTTTCCATTGCATAGGTACTTTAGTTCATTACAGCATACGCTGTGAGTTTTTGTTCATTAATTTGGCAATCGGTCGCTCAAATTATTTGAACTTGTGTGAACAAGTGTGCGCGTAAATATGCCTGCCTCGGCCGTACTTGGTATTCTGCATGGTGCCCTCAGCTGCACCTGCATGGATCAAATACAACACATCGCTTTATTTGGCCCCGCACTAAAACAGACAGTTATGTGCGCTGTGAGATCTGTGCTACTTGCACGACACAAGTTAACCCTGGAAAATAAAGCTGACGGCCCTTCTCAGCCTGTTTTTTGACCAGAAGGGCTGAGTGTCTCCTCCATAGTCGCTACCCTTTGTGTTTATTGTTCTGTTATCTTCAGCTGTGGATCTGTGCACCTCTGCACCGTGTCTGAATGGCGCTACTTGCTTGAATCAGCAGACCAGCTATGTGTGCCTGTGTGTGCCGGAATGGACTGGTGAACGTTGTGAGACAGGTCAGTCCTTTGTCTGTGTCTCTGCTTGCCTAGCACTCCGTACAACACAAAGAGCTCATTTTGCCCAAATGCAAACTAAAAAAAGAACAAGGGCTGGAGAATGGCTCCAAGCCTCATTTTGTTAGATCTGGTTGAATGTTAGATTTTTCCCTCCGCCGTTCTAATTTTAGATATCATTCGGTGAGCATCCTTTGCTGTTCAAGAGCTTTGGGTGGAACTCAAACCCATGACCCTGTGCTCCCTAGTGCTGATGTCTCACCATTTGACCACCAGGCCTGCCACTTTCAGCAGGCTGGTTTTGAAGAATCCATAGCAATAGCAAAACATCACAGGAACAACTTTGGATGGAATTTGAAAAGATGGTAATGTTTTATTTTATGATAATGTTGTTTTTTTTCCAGAGCTGAATGCCTGTGATCCTGACCCCTGTAGAAACGGTGCCCTTTGCACCAACCATCACACTTCATACACCTGTGAGTGTACTCCAGGTTGGACAGGAGTGGACTGCAACATTGGTAAGTCACGAAGTTTCCTTTCTTCATGCAAGAAACAATGTTTCCTAATGGATAGAGTTGACAACTTGTAGCCTGGACATTGCTATTGTGTTCACATTCACGGGTGCTAGTGTTGTTCTCAGATATGATGTCATAGCAGTTTTGTGCCCATTCTGTCGAAAATCGGTCATGTGCACTCTGTGTCATACGAATAAGCCACATCTGAATGTTAAAAGTTTGCTTGAACTATCATTTATGTCTACATTAAGCCTCTGATGACTGGTGGCTTCATCCGTTTCCCATTGACAAGTGTGTTATTACTATCTGCAGCCAGTTGATTTTGTCATTTGGAGTTGAAAGACCATAAAAGGTGCTGCAGCTTGTCTGTTGTTGCATTTTCTGAACATGTTGCCTATTTCTCTTCAAATATTTACCTTGTTTGTCAACCTCTGTTGCAATCAGTTTGTAGTAATATCTAAATCTAAAAATGGCAACTTTCTCTTTTTACCCGCTTGAATCCAGCCATTGATCTATGCAACCCAAACCCGTGCCAGCACGAGGCTGTCTGTTTCAATCTACAGACAGATTATTTTTGTCTCTGCTCTGCCCTTTGGACTGGCAAAAACTGTGAAACAGGTCAGGTTTTTTTTCCAATTGTTTAATCTCATTTTGATTGCTCAGTTTGACCAGAATATGTTTTAACAGATGGAATAAGAGTCAGACATGACACCTACATACTATGACACCTACATACTATGACACTGACACACTATGACACCTACATACTATGACACATACACACTATGACACCTACATACTATGACACCTACACTCTATGACACCTTCATACTATGACACCTACACACTATGACACCTACACACCATGACACCTACATATTATGACACCTACACACTACGACACCTACATACTATAACACCCACACACTATGACACCTACATACTATGACACCTACATACTATGACACATACACACTATGACACCTACATACTATGACACATACACACTATGACACCTACATACTATGACACCTACACTCTATGACACCTTCATACTATGACACCTACACACTATGACACCTACACACTATGACCCCTACACACCATGACACCTACATATTATGACACCTACACACTACGACACCTACATACTATAACACCTACACACTATGACACCTACATACTATGACACCTACATACTATGACACCTACACACTATGACACCTACACACTATGACACCTACATACTATGACACCTACATACTATGACACCTACACACTATGACACCTACACACTATGACACCTACACACTATGACACCTACACACTATGACACCTACATACTATGACACCTACATACTATGACACCTACATACTATGACACCTACATACCTGTACTATGACCTTCACATTTCTTAATGAAGAAATATTGTTTTTAAATGTGGATTGGAAGATTCACCTGTAGGAAACTTAAGGAAACCCTAACTTTTCTGTATTCAATCGGTTTGATTTCAGCTGTGGACGTCTGTGACAGTTCACCGTGCTTGAATAATGGAACTTGCCAGAGTACATCAGACGCATATCAGTGTCTCTGTCCAACAACCTGGACAGGTGCCAACTGTGAAACGGGTGCGTTGCCTTCATACGCACGTAACACTACACCCTTTTAGAGATTAACTCAGAACTGCCTAGTTAAAATTCAACATCAAGCATCAAACTGTTTACTTTTTTTTTTTTTTGCATTGGCATCATTTGGATTTCACAGTCTATGCTCATGGCGAAGCTTCAGTAGCATGGTACTCCATACCAACCCTAAAATCCTAGGTTGTGTCAAAATTTTGATCAATTATATTAAAAAGGGTTCAGGACTGTGAAGATTAATGGAATACGTTTCCGGTTCTGTTATGTATTTCCGTGTATTAAAATTGTATAAGAAGTAGTTACAGTAATGAATGCACTAACTTAAAAATTAGGTCAAAATGCTGATTCACCGGTTGGAATTTCCATGACTTTAGTAGAAAATTTTGTACAAATTGTTTACACATTTCAAAGATTTTTTAAGGAGTTTTAGCTTGTAAGCATGCACGTGTCCCCTTACAGAGGATACTGTGATTAGGCAGTTTGTGCAAACATTTCTGAATTGGTGTTCTAAACACAGTAGGACGATTACTAATGCAGTATTGTCAGCAGTAGTCAGGACCCGGTTGCATACTTTTTGGACGCGTTTGTGCTTCTGTCATGAATTAGTTACATCCTTTTCTTCGGTTTGCAGCCCTCACACCGTGCGCATCCAATCCGTGTCGGCGCGGCGGTACATGCAATGACTACGGGACCTACTTTGAGTGCGATTGCCTACCTGGCTGGAAAGGAATCCTTTGTCAAACAGGTGGGCGTACTGTATGTTTTCTCTGTTTTTATTATAGCTGTGTCATGGGATACAGTTGTTCAACCCAGGAAGTGGGTGGGTCAGCTAGAATGAAATAAGAATGGAGCAAAAGCCAAGCCCTAAATCATGTCTTATTTAGAATTATTTTTTTTTTTTACATTTCAGTTCTGATCACGCTTCTTTTTGCCAGTTTTTTTTAGATGTAGAAAATGTCAGCCACAAAGATTTAACCCTAAAAGAGCCGTTATATTTTGGCCCCTCTCACAGCCAGGTGGGGGCAGACACTGCCCCCCCAAGAACTTGACTGTGCTAGGCTGAGTTTTTAAAACGTGGCAGGCATGTACAGACACTTCTTATCATTACAAGTGTGAAGTTTAAAGTCAATCAAACAAACGGTTTCATTGTTACGATCAAGTTCAAGGCTAAGCGTGTACCAGACTACATGCATTGAGCGGCACAGTAGCAAAAGTATACAGTTTTTGCTGACCTGTCTGGGAAAAACTGGCGCCTCGCAAGAATGGTAGGGTCAACTTTCACAAAATTGGTGTCAAAATGACCACAAAGAGTTACTCTAAAACTCCTGAAGGCTCAGCTCCTGAAAAATATCCATTGTGGAGATATCAGAAAAAATGTTGAGTGGGACAGATTCTGGCCCCTCGGCTGTTTTAGGGTGAAAGCTGTTTGTTGGTAATAATATATTGGCATTTGTAAAGTCTGTCCTCGTTTGGATTAATCAGAAAGTGAAGCGTGAGACTTCCTGACTGTGGTAAAATGGTGTTTTTTGTATTTCTTTTTCAGCCCTCTATACAAAGGAAAGTGGTTGAGGTCTAACCTGCAAAATGACCCTAACCCTAGTAAAAAGTCCTCCGCTATGGGTCTGGTTGTGTGTAACACCTTCCTTTCATGGTTTTAAAACAAGATGCCTGACGCAAGTTCATCCTCAACAATTTTTCAACATATTGCATAATAGTGTGGAACTTTAGGGAGCGAGGGTGAACGCTATCACACAGAATTACCGACTGTTAAAAAAGAAGGTTAACACACTCTGGCCATGTTTTGTCTGAAAGGTCTACTTGATGTACTTTTTTCTTTCAGCTGAGATACCATGTCTGAGCAGCCCCTGCTTCAATGGAGCTGAGTGCTTTAATAACGGAGAAAATTTCCTTTGTATATGCCCTCTTGGATTCAGTGGACCGACTTGCTCAATCGGTATGTCCCTCTGTGCTGAGCACATCATGTAAAAAAGACTCCTTAATCAGTGAATATTTTGCAGTCTAATACAAAGTCATAGGCTCTGCTCACTAGCAAGAGAGGGCTCCGAGTTACCTAGCAACAAGGGGACACCATGAACTACATGAGCTCATGTTTAGATCACCTACCTTGTGTGAGCAATGTGTTGTTTTTTGGGAGCTATAAAAACCTAGAGGAAACAAAAACCTCATTTTCATTATTTGAGCATTCCTCCAACCTTTGTTTTGGTCGTGATTTCCTAGAGCTAGAGCGTTCTCTTCATCTTGGTGATAACCCTCACTCGAAAAATTCCTCTAAAATCATATTATAGCTGCACACAAATTCAGGTATGCAGCCATCACCTTGATGGGAAAGGCTGGGTATAAAAGTTTGCATACTGCAGCATAGCAGTGGCTTCCAAGTGTCAGTCAAACTCTTTTTTTCGTCACCACTGAGGACGTACTCGGGCACAGGGTCCAAAAAGAGGACCCAGTGTTTTAGGTTGAACTTTCTTTGAAACGTATACTTCCTGTTTGACTTTGCTCTCAGATGATGACGAGTGTGCAAGTTCTCCCTGCCTCAATAACGGCACCTGCATCGACGGGCCAAACTCTTACACCTGCGCTTGTGCATCACGCTGGATAGGTGATCATTGTGAGACAGAGCGCAATGCCTGCAGCAGCAACCCCTGCCAGAGTAATGGGGAATGTGTCAACATGTACACCTACTACGTCTGCCAGTGCCCGCCGGGATTCTTTGGAAATCTCTGTGAATACGGTATGTCTTCCCGACGCACAGAAACATAGGAAAGTGGATAATAACCCCCAACTTGCTACCTCAGGAAGACTTTGACGTCCTTGACAGTGACAAAAGCTAATGCAATCCTCTTGTTTCCCTGCAAACAAACCTGACTTTCCCACTTGAATGAAAACTTTGGTCTCCGTCTCGAACCAAAAGCCTCAAGGAGACTCTGAAATGGCCAATGTGCAAAATATCTAATGTTCAGTATTGCTCTTTTGGTACTGATAATTTCTGAAAAGATGGCCCCCAATCGGTATTTTTAGTGATGTACATGTAAACTTACCCAACGGTTTTGAACTGAAAGAATATTCTTTACTCTCAGATGTGAATGAGTGTGCAAGCGGGCCATGTCAAAACGGAGGAACATGTACGGACGGCAGCAATGGGTTCAATTGTACCTGTGATGTCAACTGGACGGGGCCAACATGCGAAATAGGTGAAACAGATTGCACTGTGTTGGCCCATAAAATCCCACATCAAGATTTGGGTGTAAAATCCTAGAGATTCAAAGATTGAGTTAAGATGGAATTCTTAACAGAAAGACTGATTTGAGTGGAAAAGTTGTTGTGATGGGAACTGTGCTCTTCAGACTGGGTAAAGAGGGAATTTCTTTTTGCTATGAGGTTTGCAATTCTGATCAATAAAAACAATGAAATTCAGAGGGTAAACTTTCACTGGTAGTAAGTTTCCAGGTGTGTATTTGTGACGTCAATTCCCTGAAGTTGGAATATTTGAAGTTTCATAAGCAAATTGCTTTTAGCCCATTTTAGCCCGTTTCTAAGCTTTAAGCCAACATTGCAGACTTGTGCAGAAGGGAGCTTTCTTCTCATTGAGAGCAGGTTCAAATCCCGCCCCAGTCAATTTCTTTGTTCATCCTTATAATTTGTGTGTTAGTTTGATGGCCACACATTTCACCGGGGCACGCTCGATAGGAAGTGAATATACTCTAACACTCATTTTGACTCTGCATAATTTCTCAGGTGTAGATCCTTGTGACAGCTCACCCTGTGCTAACGGCGCAACCTGCACCAGTAATGTGATAGAGTTTGCTTGTTCATGCCAGCCAGGCTGGCAGGGAAGACTGTGTGATGACAGTGAGTACTGAAGCTTAGACATCAACAAGATCACTGAGAGATCAAACTGTGTACGATGTCTCTTCACAACCGTAATCGTTCTTGATGTTGCAAAAACTCCACAAATAACTAGCTTAAAACAAACACTTATTCCAACATCTCTATACAACGTTCTGATAAAAAAAACCTTAAGGTTTAATACTTTATAAAGGGTCCTCATAAAGTTTTCCATCCAGAAACGAAATGAAGTGAAGATTGACAACCCTCCTCGTTTTGTCACTAACATGTATGTGTTGGCATCCCATAATAACACTAGACACTTGTGAACAACAGAGGGCGTGCTGTAACACCTTCACAGGATTGATTTTAGCATTAACAATGGATGTTTTTGATTGCCCTACAGTGCTCTTCGTGTTTACCATGTACTGTTGCAATACTAAACTCACTGGTATTCCTGTTCATCTGGCCATGAAATCCATTGTGCATCAGCTTGAAAACCGTTCAGTCTGTTATCAATCCTCAGCCAGTGATGGAGTCGAGTCCATCTAATCCGAGTCCAAAATGAGCCCAGTCCGAGCTGAGTCACAAGTCCAAAAAAATTGGACTCGACTCGGAGTCTGGTTTCAATTCCTCGATCACTGTTCCTCACTGGTATCCATTTCTACTTCAGGGTGGACAGAGGTTATTGTAGTAAAGTTTCTTGCCCTAAGTCTCAAAGTACAACAATCCCTTTGAGTTGGGAGTTGGGAGTTGTATACCGCTGCATGACATTTTAGCAGCTGCTACAAGCCACTGATTGTAGCTATACCCTTGCAAAGGTTCAACTCTATGGCATTGGTAAGCACCCAAATCTGTGCTTACCAATATTTTCTACAAACAAAAGTCCTTCTTTTGTGAGCGGCCTTCATTCACATGGGCTCAATTTCTAAGCACCCAAATCTGTGCTTACCAATGTTTTCTACAAAGTCCTTCTTTCGTAAGCGGCCTTCATTTACACGGGCTCAATTTCTTAGTACCCAAATCTGTGCTTACCAATATTTTCTACAAAGTCCTTTCGTGAGCGGCCTCTACTGACATTGCATTTTATTGTGTCACCATGTAAAGATACTGCCTATTGTCCAGTACTGTCGGCTTTGCTCAGTGCTAATGTGTTGAAAGGATTCCAAGCCCATTTTGGTTTGCTGGCGGCCAGCTGACCAGTGACAAAAATAAACTGCATCTCTGAACGAATACTGAGTGCTCTTCACATCTCTCCCCCCCCATCAAAATCAGCTTGCTGTACCTCAGTTTTGATTTTAGGTATCAGATCATTAAGCACATTGAAGTATCCATCACACGGAAGGAAAGTAGGATTATGAATTGCCTGGCACTGCTCTTAATGCAAGGTATACTTTCACTGACGAGTCCCTTTTCAATTTTTATTCTAGACATCGATGAGTGTGCGAGTTCACCTTGTCTGAATGGCGGGACATGCACTGATGCTGTGGACGGTTACCAGTGTGATTGCACACCAGCTAGAAGTGGCAAAAACTGTGAATTACGTGAGTTTGTACCATCGCATATAAGGCACATTTGCGAAATCAGGTTAAATTCTGCACATGGTAGAAAACTGTTGCGGATGTTAAATTGGATTTCCATCTAGGCAAACATTTTCAGAGCCAGAATTTGAAGTTCATTTTTCACAGTACTGTTGTACGATTGTGGCACCTTGTTTATATCAAGTAGTTTGTATCTGCAAAATTAAAATGAATCTACATATTCTCTTTTTCAGAACCAGTGTTTTAAGAATTTTTCAGTCGTGGCGTGGGTACAGCCCTGATTTTTAGAATTTCACTGTCAATAGAAGTTCTGTCAATGAAAGTTCTAATGATGTTACAGCCAGACAAAATGAAAAGTCAGTTCTAAAAATAAAAGTAAGCCAGTTAATTTCCTATTCTGTGTTTGTACAATAGAGGGCAGCTGTGTCCTTAATTTGGCTGCACAACCGAATGACACCCTGATCATCCACACACCAAACTTCCCTGCCAACTATGATGACAACCAGTACTGTCGCTGGATGGTGACTGGCCCCGAGGGTGCTGTTCTGCTTGTCGATACTGTGGAGTTCCTGACTGAACTGAACTATGATTTGGTGAAATATGGCATGGGCTCGGACCTCAACGACCCGGGGTCCATTGTGCTTCAGACATCAGGGGACAAGGTTCCCATTGCATTCAAGACCGAGGCGAATCAACTGTGGATGACATTCACCTCAGATCATGACAAGACGGAGACAGGAATTTCAGTCCGTATTACTGTGGAAAGCGAAAGAGATGGTGAGTGTGACTGTGTCCAAATCAACTGGCTGTGGCTTGTCAGGAATGCATATGTCTATGGGAAGTGCCTCAGCCACTAGCCAGTGGCTCCCTATGCAGCTTGTTGGCCGTTAAGAGCAGCAGCCGTATGGCACTGCTTTGCAAGTTCTATGGGAACCAGTGAAAGACTTATCATGTGTGCACAGCAATTTGTGCATGTGATTGGTTTACATGCAGTGTTTGCAGTGAGTTCGCAATGTCTCTACATTAAAAGGAATGCAGCTCAAATTGAATATGGCTGTGTTCGTTTGCTCTGGGCAACAGGCTCCTGTCCCAACCATGTCTTTACTCCGACTCATATAAAGGAAAAGTCTTTTTTTCTTTCAAGCCCTGCCAGCACTGAGCCTGATCGATACCCACGACTGATTTCTTGTATGCCATGTCTTGTTTCCGCAGTTACCGATGAATGCAGCAGTAACCCTTGCCTGAATGGCGCGACGTGCCTGAACGGCATTGACAAGTTTGCATGTTATTGCATGCCTTTGTTCACCGGACCCCTCTGTCAAACTGAAATTAGTAAGTTGAGCTTCCACTGTACCCTCATTTTGTTGGAGCATATTACGCAGGCATATTGCCAAGAGTTTAATGCCCTCTACACAGACGAGTGCGACTTTTTTATATTCAAACAAACAGTTTGTAAAAGATCATTGGTGTTGTTATAGGTTGTCCAGTAATCACAAAGAGTGCAATTTGAAAAGATGTTTACAGTTGTGACAAAGCTAAGATTGCTGCAATGTGTATTTGTTTAGAAGTATTCAGCTTGGCATAAACTGCCTGTCTGGAGAGTACCGATGTATGACGCCATTTGAACCTGGAAAGGTAGTGCAAACGAACGAAGTGCGCGTGCGTATTGGTTCACACGCCGGTTCTTGCGCTAATGCTTTTTACACACATACATGTAATTGTGATGTATTCACTTCAGCACTCTATAGCACTCTGTGTTAAAAGTGACTTTCGTATCACAGATATACATTTATATCTATCGTTGGTCTCTTTCCAAGGTCCCAATATGTGTTACAGTAATCCCTGCCCTCCTGAAGCAGAATGTGTCAGCGAAAACAAACAGGTCAGGTGTGTGTGCCCTGAGGGATTCAGGCATCCGTCCTGCTCCGTACAGGGTGAGTGACAGACACGGTGAGAGACATGGGTAGGAATGGGGTCATATGTTCATTTATAGGGTGTGGTATGCTCTACACAGCGTAAAGTGACAGACACAGTGAGGTATTGCTGTCAAAATAGGGTCATAGATTCATATGGTTGGGTGTTCTTGTCCTGTGTAGGTTTTGCACTGTGTTGCTATGCTCTGCACATCGTGTATGACCGAAATAATATGAAACGGTGGTTGCAGTTGGGTCATATAAGCTAAAATGATTGGATAAACTTGCTTTTTTGGGCAATTTGTATTTCCACCCATGCCTGTGGACTTCTGTACTTCTACCCACATACTTTTTCTGTCATGGGGCGGAGAGCCGTTTTTATAGTATTCAAACTGGCTTTGTTCGTGCATTCTCATTATAGAGGTTGGGTTATGCGACAGTTCTCCTTGCAAGAATTCAGGGCTATGTACGGAGACAGCAGATGGTCTGAGCTTCGCCTGTGACTGCGCTGCAGGACGGGAGGGAACCTTCTGTGAACTTGGTAAATATTAACCATTGTAAAAACTTATCATAGAAATCCAAGAATTAATCCATAGAGGAGAATAGATATACCTGCTTTTTTTCCCTTGTTGGCAGTTGCACTCGGTAGTTAGCATGTGGGCGACTTCTACTAGGACTCATGACGGAACCTTGGTGTTGTGGAATTCTATGTCAAACCCATTTTAATCAAAACAGCACAAATGGCCAAAATGTTTACAGTTGAAAAAAAGTTTGAAGACACATTTTGCCTCAATCCATTCGGTGTTGGAGTTGAGTCCAACACAAGTAACTTCACATGTCCAGTGACAAGTCCTTTCACAAGATAGTCATAAGTGACAAAGTGAACAATGGCAAAGGAATGCTTTTGCCACAGCTCATTTAATGAGCTTGTGACTTGAATTTGACTTGATGACTTGTGAAGGACTTGTGATGGTCTCGGATTCACTGTTTAGAACGCACTTTTGCGTAGGTAGATGTTTCTTCATTTTGTGTCTGTAGTCTGTGAAGGTGATTACACTTGTTTTCGATGTGTTTTTGCAGACGTTGACGAATGTAAGAGCAACCCTTGTCTGAATTCCGGCGTCTGCATGAATGGAATCAACCGCTTCACCTGTGTGTGTATGCCCTACTGGGCCGGCCCCACCTGCAACTCGCGTAAGCTCACTGCATAACTCGTCAACAAGATTGCTCAAACACCATCGATCCATACCTTGATGCCTTAAGTTGTATCGACCTCAAGCAGAAATTACTGAGGCAGCCTTGTAGCTTAATTAGGGTGCTAGCTTGACGTAAGCTACAGATATGACGCACATGACCAGTCAACTGTTGCGTACGGCTGGTACCTGTACCTGTGGGGGGCGGGGTAGTATTTACACTGGAATAATTTGCTCTGGTGCTCGGTAGAAAAAGCAGTACTTTTCAAATTGGCTCATTGAGGGGGGAATACATGCTAAGTGACCACAAATTGAATGGCATGTGGGTGATGTGGATATCACTGTTGAGAAAAACCGTTCATGGAAATCTTATGAAATGTTATCTCGGGCGAGTAGTCACAAGTCAGGCCCTAATTGACGGGGAATTCACAGTGACAAAAATCTCAAACTTGATGATAACTTTCTCTCTTGCATGCAATATTATTCCTAATCTGTGTTTGTCTTTGTTTCTGTATCCAGCTGTGATTGACCTGCAGTGTCTGAACAGCCCTTGTCGGAATGGTGCGACATGTCAAGCTAATGGGGATACCTACCAGTGTGTATGCCAGCCAGGCTTTCAGGGACAATTGTGTAGCATTGGTGAGTGTATACGAAAGGACCATAAAGAACCATAAAAGTGCCGATTATAGGAACCATATGGGTACCATGGGTACCAGAGCCATATGGATACCTTGTCAGAACCATTTTGGTGCCAAGAATACACCGTTTGGGTCCAGTTACCATGAGAGAACCATGTAACAGAGATTCCACTATTCCAGTTTTTTCTAGATTTTTGGTATTTTCTAAACAGACCCCTGAAATTCCATTTTTCCTTTTTTCCCCCTTTGTTCTGGCTTGACAGAAAAGGCTGGAAAAGTAAACAAAAACGGGAATGCATTTATTTTCACCTCAGAGGTGTCTCCAAGTTCAATGACGGTCGCACACTGCATTCATGGCATGCATGTGCACATGTAGCTCTGTCCTTGAGTAGCCTTATAAACAAGGCTGCCAAACTCGCATGTGATGCGGCACACGCTGCCTGGGCCTGCCTTTATGATCTTCGAAATGACCAGAGCTCAGCAGCGCCACTTGTACCAAGACTGCATGTATGGTGAAGTGAACTGTCTGAATTCAAGACTATTATGCCAGTCAGTGGTTCCCGATCGCAGTGTTTGTGTGAATAGTTATATTGTACGTAACAAGCCGGCAACCAACTGCATCGTGGTTGTGCATGTGTGTTTTCGCAGGACGAGCCATGGATTGATGTCTGCATCATAATTGTGCACGGTTTGGGGTAAAACTTTTATTGATGCATCATAATTGTGCACGGTTTGGGGTAAAACTTTTATTGATGCATGAAATAAACAATGTAATTATTACAGTTGGTAACCAGAAGCAGAACTAGTCCTTTTTTGTTGAATTATTAAGCTTTAGGAAGGGTACTTTGGTAACAAAGAAACTAAGTTTGTTTTTCCTTGTATTGCACCGCGAATATTCAGATCAAAAACTGAATATTTGAAAATAAACTCAAAATGATGACTGGCTCTCTGTCATTCTTGCTTTCCAGTGGCAATCACAAATGACAGTATCTTTCATGATGATGGATTTCTACATTATTTGTTTCGTCTGTTTTCAGATGTCAATGAATGCGAGAGTAGCCCATGCATGAATGGAGGAACTTGTGTGAATGGCATCAATGAGTACATCTGTCAGTGTCCGTTTGGTGCCGTGCAAGGGACCAACTGTGAAACACGTAAGTAAAACAGATCTAGGCGCAATTCCAATTGCTTAACAATTAGCAGAAAAGTCATGCTTATTATCAGGAAATTTTCCTAACCATTAGCACTAATTCATGGTGTTGCTTGGCATGGTTATGCTTACGGTTGCGTGAACATGGACTTTCCATTGCTTTGTCACTACTGCGAGGGGTAAGCGTGTCTTCTACTGCTTACAGTCTATGAGGCGGAGCCTCTGTTAATGTTAAATCATGCTTAATTAGCAGGGCTTTGAAATTGGGCTCTGCAGTGTACGTCGCAAAGCTTTCTTAAAAAATCCACAAACACTAGTAAGGCCTAACCCAGGCTATGCAACAAGCTGAATACAATGGACCACATAATGACCCGTGAAGGGCCTAGGCTGATACGATGTTAGCCATTCTTTCGTTATTTCAGTACATGTGACCTGCTTATATAATGAGTGCACTAGATTAACACTGCATATCTGATATCACTCTCATGCTATGCTTTCTGTTTCGTTCAATCCCTAATTATTTTGCGTGAGATCTTGTGCTTGCCGTGACATCATTGTTTTGAATATTTGGAAGCGCCATGCTGACATTGTGTCCCTGTCAATATGAAGATGGCTCAGAGTTCAAAACGTTCATTGATTTTATGCATAGGAAGAATTCAGTTGTAGAATAATGAATGACAGTAGCTGTATATACCATGGCTGCATGACTGAAATGTGCCCTGGACTATTGACTTTCTTCTCAGCTGTTTGTGAGACGTTACCATGTCAGAACGGTGGAATCTGTCAGGAGTCTAGCCCCTTCGCCTTCACATGCAGCTGCCCTGTCGGATTTGTTGGCCAGTTCTGCGAAGTCCGTGAGTGCCATATTGGAAATAATGACATCCATTGGAATTAATCTTTTTGGGGGTAGGATAAATGTTTTAAACACGGTGCTGTCCTACCAACTCTTATGCATAAAATGGTTTATATGAGCTTGAAAGAACAGGTAAGTGTGAAGTCACTTCATCAACTTGAAGCATGATTTGGCACTAATTATGCCATGACATCAACGCATCGGATTTGCTTTCACATTGAGCACGAACCAGCTTTCCCAAAAGGTTTTTTTTCCTATTGGTAAAAGTCATGGAATTCAAAGCATGATTCAACAACATGGCAATGAACTCAACATTTCAATACGTCAACATTTTACACTTTCAAAAATCGTGACCAAGGAAAGTAATTGTCCAGTGCAGTAGATTTCTTGCAAAACTCTGCCTGATTTGGATTCACCCTTGTTTGATTTATGCAGCCACATCTAGGACATGCGAGACCAGCTTCTGTAACTACCACGGCATTTGCGTGATGACGGAGCAGCAGGTCAAATTCTGCAGCTGTGACAGTGGCTACTTGGGAGAATTCTGTGAGGCAGGTAGGGATCAGCCTTCACCCTCCTGAAGGGGTCCAGTCCCATTGCCACCAACCATTAAACTGCATTCTCTTAACACTGTAACAAGATAAGGACAGTCCAGTCTCGATTTGAAGAACAAATTCTGTAAATCCCAGTTTCTTGAATTCTTATGTTTGTCTTTCCACTCCTTTTATAACAGTGCCCTGGTTATGACACAGTAATTTGTCTGGTCGCCGTAAGTTTGTTGTAATGAGAGTTGACTGTGTTTTTCAGAGTAACCTCCCCTACTTTTAGTGGTCCTGCCTTTGAAGTATTTCTAGGGCTTTCCAGAAGCTTTGTTACAGTGAAAGAATAGAAGATTTCAGGATAGTCAAAAGCAGATTTAATTTATAATGACATTATATTCATTTTGTTATGATATATCTTGCCTTGACAACTAATTCTGTTGGTATAGATCAGTAAAATTACTGGTCTGTATAAGCAACTATTTACTTCCTTTGGTTTTAAAAATGCCTCAATCATGTGACGGAACATCGTTGCCAATTTTTCTGTTTGTCCACTCCAGTCAGGAATCCCTGCGCCAACCACCAGTGCCAGAACAACGGTACCTGCTTTGCCACCAGTCTAAATGACTACATGTGTCTCTGCACTGAGGGGTACGAGGGACACTTCTGCAATCTGGGTAAGAACCGGAGGAATGTTTGAGCTGGGGTTGTATTGCAAAGGTAGGCTGGGAACCAGAGGGGGAGAAAGGGTCCTGACTCACCCCCTCCCCGTTGTTTTTTGTTCTTGTTATTGTATGGAAGTTCAAAAGTAATTACATGTATAATGATGGACGAAGAAATTGACCGGAGGGGCATTTAAACCCTTGACATTCTCAACACTGTACAAAAAAGGGATATGATTAAAAGTGGATGGCTAACATGTACCCATGATGTGTGATATGGACAGAAAAGACTCGTTTATTAATAAAAAGGCTTTTTTTAACATTCCAGACTGGGGTGCGTTCCACAGGTGAATACCTTGTCAACGAATGAAAACAATTCTCTATTTGATTTGAAGAAAAGATTGCATGTGGTGAATAACGATATGCAGCCAAAATACTTGAAAACACTTGCATGGATTTAAGGCAATGAGACACTTCAACCTTTCATATGTTAGTTTTGTTACAGATTAAAAGTAATGATTATTTGATCTGCAGTGGGATAGGTGTGTAGTCAAGCTCTAGCCATTTCTGTGTGACCATTGACACTTGAGGCTTAATGAAGCAAAATTTGAATGCTCTGCGTCGTGTGCCTTAGGAACCTCTGAATAACTGATGACTTTTTGCGCACCTCTTTGCTTCGCAGAGGTGGATGAGTGTGCATCCAACCCTTGCATCAATGGTGGTGTCTGTAAGGATCTCTTCAGGTCGTTCTCTTGTACCTGCCCTGAGGGATACATTGGAGACCTCTGCAATACCAGTAAGTACCACTTGGGTAGGGGGAGTCAGGTGGTGCAGCTGCACTGTTCTCTCCTTCCAACCCCATGACCCGGGTACAAATCTTAAAGTCAAGGATTTTCCGCAAGGCGGAAAATCCGCAAAAATTGTGGATTTGGGGTATAGGACGCGGAAAATGCAATTCTCGTAAGAAAGAAATAAATAAATAAAACAAATAAATGTTTTTGATCGTTTCTGCACAATTAATCAAATAAATATCAACCCAAATTAGGAATGACAACTCATTTTCATTGATTAACTCACTTTGAAAGTAACATTTGTTAGCGTTTCCCTTCCTGTTTTTCCTTTGTGATATCGCAGAATTCGGTATTGATTTCCTCCAGCTCCGCACCACAAAGATCACACTGGTCCCCGTTCCCGTCATATAGCCCAGACGTCTTATGGCTTATGAATAAATCAGTAGGGACGGGGACCAGTCCATGATCACAGTGACATGGTGCGTGTAGGCCCTACATGTATCATTATGCCAAAGATACCTGTAGATGTACGGTAAATGTAGGCCTACAGTATATACGTAGAGTCACACACAGTTTTTGTACACAAAATTTAGGAAGCGGAAGAAAGCAGATTTGACTTTCAGAAAGCAGAAAATTCTTGACTTTAACGAATCTCTATTTCCTCATTGAATTAAAAACTGTATGACACTGTTAATTACTTGCTTAAAAGTCACATGGCTTGTAAGAGCGGATTGAGAGACTTTGCTTCTTTGGATGAGTGGGAATAATATGGAACATGAGTTTTTTTCCAGCTAAAGCATAAAGTTTTAATGAATGGATTTAATGCTCTCTGACTTTGGAACCAATTTGGTAGACTAGGAGATAGCAAACATACCTCTGAATTGTTTGGTACCTCTCTCTTTACCGGGGAACTGTTCTCATTCCAAACTTTCCCTTCTGTAGAGCTTGTCATCCAGAACGGGTCGGGTGCCTTGCAAGGTAGTAACCTGGAGATGGAGTGGATCATCATTATCGTCCTGTTGGTGCTCTTAACGCTCTTCCTGATAGGCCTACTCTGTCTGTGCTTCTGCTGGAGCCGGAAGGAAGGAGACCGGGAGTAGGGACAGTCTTCCCGGAGCAAGATCGATCAAGGACTGCTAGTTACAGGAGTTGATTCTTGAAGCACCTTCTTGCATCTTGTGACTAGAAGGAAGTGCCAGCGATTCTTAATTGTCAAACTTCAGGCATGTCGACATGAAATTTCATGAACTTGGCCTACCCGGCGAACGTTGCAGTGAGGCACCACTGACGATAGCTAGAAACACAATAAACCAAGGTTGGCCAAGCCCATAAATAATCCAAGTATTGATTAGGATTTGTTGGCAGTCGACTGTGCTCATTACGTAGATCCTCATGCACACAGGTCTACTCAAGCGGCAGAAATTGAAAATGTTCTATACAAAGTCTTTTTACTTTAATCTGAGGGGCTGTCATTCATGTGAAAATGAGAAAAATGGTATTTTTGTAAGAACTCTGTACATTTGAAAATAAAAGCTTTTAAATATTGAGTAATTTGAAGGAATGTTTGTAAATGTTTAAATGGTGTATTGGACATTCAGGTATATGCTGACATTTGTATAGGATTAGACTTTTATGTTTAAATTACAGTTCATATATATTTGGGTCAGTCATGGTATCAGGTATTGTGGAATTGCTTGCATAAACAGTATTTAATATTGATTAGAATGTATTTTAGCAAATGAAGTATTTTATACTTGATGTACTGTAAAGATGAAATGGTAGTATTCTAAATTTTTTACAGAGTAATTGTTATCTTTTTAACGAGTTACAGGCTTTTGCATAATTCAGGTAGTTGTCTTCCATTCTGGGGTTATTTTAGAATACTCAATAATTTTGAGATATTTTTAACCAGAAACATTTTGTATTAGCAAAACAAATGTCAGGTGGATGAAATTGATTTGATTGGAAGACCAGAAATATCAAATAAAAAGAAAGCTTTTTTAGCTGAAGTTACATGCAAACTTTGAAATTGAAATGACTTGTTCTTAGGCTTAAATTGGGTTTTTATCACATGCTAGCGAGAGCAACAGCAGGAAATTTGGTAATACAATGCCAGATGCTGAAGACAAATTTATACCAAATCTTCCCAAGATCACCAGTCAAGCAACCAAGCTGTCCTGCTGACCTACTCTACTCTCTCCCCTCTAAAAATCCAGTACTTTCTGATACTGTACTTACAGGGTGTACCTTTCTATCAAAAGTGGAAATCCAGAAACCAAACCTTGTACTGTTCCAGTGGTAAACAAAATGAAATAGCTGCACATGATGCAAGGTATGTGTCTTCTTTTCTGTTGATGGAATCTTTGGAATTCCTTTCAGTTGGGGGGGGTGCAGTAGGCACAATAGCCTTAGGGTATACAGCTTGTGCATCACGGTGGGGGGTCTCCCTTTACCGGGTAACATGCTGGATATCAATAGCCGGGTACTTGTGCATCTTATACTCCAGAACCTATTGCTGAAGGGGTTGGATAACAGAAGTGTAATAAAAATACCACCCCCCCCCCAAAAAAAAGGCAGTTTAAGATGTAATACGAGCCAGAATTCCATGAAGGAAACATTTATTTTTGAGGTGCTGTAATTTACAGTGGTAAACATACTTTATTAAACTATACAATCTTTCTACACTTAAAATCCGAATTTTTAAACTTCTCAAAAACTTTACAAAATTTCAGTTCAAACTGAACATAATAGATCCTCACTCTGGGGAGAAATGGGCTGGATGCCAAGCATATTGCATTCAATCCTAATTCAGTTTGACATCGTTTTTTTGAATTTTAAACCAGTGAGTACTTTTTAGTGGATGCAAATAAATCTATGATGGGGTGTAGGACTTGAAACACCCTGCCTTCTTTATGTTCTCCACTCTGGGCACAGCATGTTTCAGCATTGGACCCACCACACACCCAACCTCTTTTGACCACTCTTGATAACAGGTGTCAGGTGAGATTGACCAAATAACAATAGCTGAAAACAGCTGAAAAGATGCATACAGAAGCTGAACTGTGAAAATATCTCCCATACATTTGTACACAGCCAGTGAGGGGAAAAAACCTGAAATCCAAAACAAAAAAACTGAAAACAGCTAAAAAGCTGAGAAATCTCACCCCTGAGATATAATTTGCGAAGTGCACATCTCCACATTAAAAATCCTCCTTTGCTGCAACAGTCACAGACAGTCAAAAATTCCTTCCACTTGCTTTGCCCCAGTAAAGAGACACATGGGGGCCATTTGACTGATTTTGACTGATAGGACAACTTTGTCAAGAACGCATCTTTGCATAGAGGGGTTAAGGGTCCTCAGGGTGCTATGTCAAGGTTACCCCTGCTCAATGGGCCCATTACCTAGAATCACCTCAGCTCCTTGGGGAGTATACAGCTCGATGCTGCCATTTTAGGCCCCAAAAACACACAACCACCCTCTCTGCCCTTACATCTCTCGCCAAATAACGGGGCATTTTCATAAATTGACAGCAGGTTTGATACCCGCATTCCTGAAATTCATCAGGCAGTGTTCCTTGATGAACGTACTGTCTGTTTGCCAGGACTGGATTAAGTGCTCTGTAGGCTCTGCTACAAGTCCTAGATAGAGCCTCGCATTTGATGTTTGAACCAATGTACCAATGGCGACTTTGAAGTTTTCTTAAATTGAAAATTCTGAGAAGGGGGTTTAAACTTTCAGACACTTCTTTGTAAGTTTGTCTGGGAGTTATTTTAACATTTCTAGTAATGAAACCAATCTAGGATATCTTAAAGCACCCTAATTACTGTAGCTTGCAACCCTGACAAAACTGCAGCGAGGAGACAATGAGAAACAGTTACAGAAAACGGTTAATCCTCGGAATATTCTCAGTAAAACCCATGGGATCAGGTAGGGACTGGAAACCCAATCCACGTGTGGACCTGGCTGAGAAATGAACCCGGGAACAAAGGGGTGAACCTCGAGGAAACAACCACTACACCAGCCTGTGATACTCCCTTTGAGTACTTTATGGGTGTCTTTTCTGGCACACTGGTATTTTCCCAAGCCCTAAAAAGCTCCACAGGTGCTAAGCAGAGAGCCTTCTGTGCCAGCCCGCTGTGATGTTCCTGTATCTAGTCACTTTAACAGCCTTCCCTTGTTGCTTTTTGGTTTAGTCGCACATCGTTCTTTTTGTGGTATCCAATGAAGTGCAAGTGCCAAGACAGCTACCTCAGTGGTCAAAAATTTTTGCTTGCGAAAACTTGCGCCTCTAGGATCCGGTTCCGACTGCAAAAGATCAAGAAAACTTGTTGCAAAATGGATATAAACACAGCGCTTTTGTGACTATAGTGAAAATCTTACTCGAGCAAAGTTTGCCCAAACAGTCCTTTATTAAAACAAGCTAGCTTTTAAAGTTAAGTAACAATAAACTTCAGGGGGAGCCAATTCTTGAGATTTTACTTTGGAAATTAGAACTTTGCAGATATCAGAACTTATCTGGATGTTACTCTGACTGGAAGCACTTTTAAGAAAACAAAAGGTTCCCAAATGCAAAACTGTGGGAATTAACAACTTATCACAATAAAACTTTTTTCTAAGATATAAGAGGGTAAACTGAGATTTTGTCACAGAGGTTTCAACACTGCCTCCATGTAAGACATTTGGGAAAAGAATCAACTTCCTAAACTTTCCTATGGCATTTTACTACCTCTGAACCCCTTCACTTCTAAGTGGCAAAAGTGCCCTCGCTACGGACTCATGATTACTGAGTGACATGTTGGCCATTTTAATACCTGTTGCATCTGCTGCCCGGTCGAGAGCCATCCGACGTCGAGACGCTGTGTATACTCAACGCTGTGCCCGGCCTAGGGGAAGGTGGGTCTAGGGGCAGACTCTCCATGGTCGACCGCACACTCTCAAACCTACAGCAGATGTATAAAATGCAGACTAGTTTTTTATACATTGTGAGAAACAAATACTGCAAATATGGTAAGGTAAGGCCATAATCTAGAATCATGCTCAAGAGATTTCGTGAAGGACTTTGCAACTATGGTATCATTGGTTTAGTGTCATCTGCATGGGGCCTTTACCTTGCTGTAAGACTTGCTTCCAATGATGCCAAATCCTTTTCAACACTCTTCAGCTGATTCTCAACCTGTCTGGCACTCAGCGCTGATTGAACGAAAAACACAAACATGAGAAAGTTGTCAGCAAAAAACCAAACGTTTTGTGGGCATCAGTAGAATCTCCCAAAGCATTATGATATTCCCAACGAACAATTCTATTCGTTCCCTCGATGTTCCCACTTGCTGAGCTTAATGTTCTTTATCCAATGTCAAGGGGTTGTTGAAGTGAAAACAATGACGATATGTTGTTGACGGACTTTCTAGCAAGATTTCCACAATGGTTCTGAAAATTGTCTCTGGAAAAATTTGCCACTGCAAATGTATTTAGAAGAGATTTGTCTCTGTCAAATTGAAACCTACCAGACACAGCTGACATGGGTCTCATTACAGGGGCTGACTTGCTTAAGCTTCTTGTCATGTGAGCACCGTCTAAAATTTCAAGGTTAGGTATCATCGCCTGGATGTCATGATGGTAACTGAGAACAGAGAAGTGGAGCACTGTCCTTGAAACTGGTTTCAAAAACAGACCTCACACGGTCCAAAAATCCTCTAAAGAAGGCATCTCTGGCTGAATTCATCAAATAGTGGTAATGACCAAAAAGACGTTCCACAATCTATTTTACACTATTGTGGTTAACACTGAAGATCTTGTTGTCAGCTCTCTTGCTTAAGGACATAAATAGCACTTGCTTTAAGCCTCTACAACATGGAGAAACTGGCTGGAATGCTCTGGTTAAGTTTTAGTTTCCAGAACAGGTAAGAAGAAAAGTCTAGTTTAAACTTCAAGTCGTGAAAAAACAAATTCACACAATGCACCCTTTACTGCAATTTCTCGAAATGCTCTCTGTCTTGAATTTAAAACCTTTGTGAGGAAAACACCTCACGTGGTGTACTGATATTACCTAGGTTTTTCGCCGTCCTCTGCACAGAATGGATTTCCGGACAAATACAGCTCAGACAGACTGCTGCACTTGGCTAATGAGCACTGCGTGAAAGGGAAAAAATGACACGCCAATTGGCCGAGCTCATTACGTGGATGCATCAACTGTCAGCAAATTAAAAGCTTCACTGCACAAACATGTGGAAGTGGGCAAGTGTAGGTGGAGACATGTAGACATTGTGGATACGCCTGGTTGACTTTTCAACTACTTTAGTTGACATTAGATAGGGAATGAAAATAAAGGGACACATCTGGTAAACCAAAATTGAATTGGGATAGTTTTATAACAACAGTCGCGTAACACTTCATATTTCCATTTTGCTGATTAAACTCAGATTGTGTGTGTGGATTTGCCTCAGGCATGTCAGATACAGCAAGGGCAAAATAACATCACCAATGTTCATGTACAAAAATCTTAAGTGAGCCTAGGACTGAACTGTAGAGCAAACTGTTTTGCAAGAATGATGAAGTAAAAAAAATGATAGTTGCATTCAACAGTCCTTGGTCCCCTGCCAAGAAAAACATCAAATAAACAACAACAACAAAAAATGATAACTATTTACCATGAAGGTCCACTTTAGAATCCTGTTGTCACTCACATTAAGCACCTCTAATGATGGAAATAGTTCCGTTATGCAGGTTACCTCAGCCAACTGGTTGTTTGACACATCCAAATTCTGTAAGGACCTACGAGAAACAGAGATTAGCATTATAACGTGACCCAATCTAACCAAACAAGTCTCAAGTCGCCACGACAACTGTTACAGTTGAATGCCTTTGACGGAATCTTGAAAAGTGTAAATCAATTGCAGCCCCTAAACACTTTCCACCCAGGTAATTTCCATTTCTATCAGGATACCGAAATGAAGAGAGTAGTTTGTTCTTTTTCATGCAATCTAAAAAAAATACTTAAAACTTGGTGCCTGGGGACTACCAACATCAGGCTGGATAGCTCAACTGGTACAGATCTGGGGCAGTATTTAAAAAATTGTAATTTCAAAACCTGTCTTATTGCTGTCTTTAAGTTATGTTAACATTTGTCTGCAAGGTCCATTTCCACATCTTGATTTCTAGATGTCTGAAAGCCATTAAAACAAAACATATCCATCCCCCAAAACAGAGCTTGACAGAGCTTGAGTAATGCAACAAAACTGTTTGTCACTCACCTTGCTTTGCCCAAGGCCTTCATATGACCCGTTGTCAGGCTGTTATGTGACAGATTCAGAATCTGAAAATAGTCCAAAGTCAGGAAGTACTGAAATACCAGTCATTTTGATGAAAATGCCATGATAGCATTTGTTTTTGTGCATAGACTTGAAATGAGACCAACGAGTTTTGTGTCAAGGAGGCATTGAAGGACACTGTTGTTTCATGTCTACATGGATGTCTTGTAATTTATTTATACATGTATCTAGGATATTAATGCAGACATACCAGGAAGCTGCCTGACGACAGGATCTATGGAGACTGGTTCCTGGTCCCTCCATTACATTATATGGACCTTACCTATTTTTTGTATTCATCTCAGCTTGAAACCCTGCCAGACATGTCATCTGCATCACTTGTACTGCACCAAGATCCAGCAGGCCAGCTATATCCACAAGGCCAAATGGCCTCAACATCTCTGGGTCAAATGGCCTCAGACAATGTGGGTCAAACGATCTCAAACTCTGTGGTTGCCAGACACCACAGGATCAAACAGTACGCTAGTGCCGCTATTCGCTGGGACCAGCTCTAATGATCTCAACATGAGCAGTTCATTCACTGGTGTTGACTCCCCCAATTACAACAAAGTGTACCAGGATTTTACATTTGCTACACCTTGCTGAGGGCTAAAAATTAATGGGCGCAGGGAGCTAAGATGTGCCAATTTGTCTCAGATATGCGCCCCTACATCATACAGACAGGTGCAACTACTTACACCCATTTGACTCCATTATTGTAAGGAAAAATACATGTACCTGAATATGTTTACCATTTGTTTCTACTTTTGTCATAAAAACTACCTGAACTTTTTGACTTCACTTCGCATCAGCCTTGTCACGGAACCATAACACGGTACACTTTTTTTACGATGTCACTGAGCACACGCTGCAGTCTTGCATGTGATACATGCACACACATGAACGTACACACGCATACCCACGGCCAGTGTCACGATCTCGCTAAATGGTCTGCACAACACAGTGGCCATGTCTGAATAGAATTTACTGGAAACTGGCCGTGACCACGACCCCCTAGACTTGTGCGTAAATTGAAGCCAAACGAGCGGATTCGGCTTGGACTTCAGTTTAGATGGTTCCAGTCCTAGCTTGAACATGTGGTTTTGAACGTTCCTTCAAAAGAGCTGGAACCAGCGAAACCAAAGTCTCAGCCTAATCCACTCATTTCAAAAATGCTCGATTGCTGCAGTTAGTTCCTTTTTATGTCTGTGTGCATACGCAAATTATAAAGGCCTGGTGCCTGACTCTTGGCATCACGTCACTAAGCACGTTTGAGGATTGTGACTCTGAGTCTGACAGTAGTGAATAAAGCAGGGGTGTGAGAGTTCAGCTTTTTTTGGTTGGATGTTGACCCCAAATGTCAGCTGTTTCGTACACCTGGTCTGTACAAAAGTAATGGGATTTTTTAAATTCCATCTTTTTGCAAGCAGTTTTCAGCTTTTTATTTAACTGGCCACTCACACCCCCAATAAGGAAAGAGTGTACAGTATTTCTAGAGCAGCAGGCATTTTATCAAGGTTTTAATCTCTGCCAAAGCCTAAGCCATAAGTTGTCAGTGTCGTTAATTTAAACAAAAGCAACTGCAAGGACCAGGGTCTTTTCTTTCTTTTTTCTTGGAAAGACACTATGTCTTTAACATTGTATGGGAGCTACTTGCTCCCTTGATGATTGGCCCAATTTCGAGCCCTGATAAGGGTTAACCTTTGGATCAGAGAAAACCTTTGGCTTCATTCCATATTGATATTCACACTGCTTTAATATCAATGTTCCTGAGAAGAAACTCAACCAACACTGAGCTGGAATCCTCGTGTGAGAATTGAGGCTGTGGCTGATGATAACACATGTACCTGTCAAAGTCACTGGCTAGCAACTGACAGCCAATGGCTAGCAACTGACAGCCAATGGCTAGCAACTGACAGCCAATGGCTAGCAACTGACAGCCAATGGCTAGCAACTGACAGCCAATGGCTAGTGACTGATAGCCAATGGCTAGTGACTGATAGCCAATGGCTAGTGACTGACAGCCAATGGCTAGTGACTGACAGCCTGCATAGACATGTGCACTACTCCACAACCTGCCAGTTCATTCGAAGGCAATCCTCATGTTCACCACAAATTAGGAAAAAGTTCTACACAGTGATGGTTCAGTGTGTACAAAGTCTGATGGAAAAAATTGAGTATGTGTACATGTGCATATGTATGGTTTGGAACTCACAGTAACATGGGGAAGTCCCTTCAAGCCAGAGATGTCCGTTAACTTGTTGTAGGACAAATTCACTTCATTCAGCTGGAAAATAAAAATACATCATATTAACTTGCAAAAAAAAAAAAAACACCCCAGACCCATCTACTTGGAGTTGAAATACATCCTAACCAGAAGGGTTTTAACTGGACCCAAGCATGCATCGGGTGAACAGGTGAAGACCACCCATTCAAATATTACTTGCATGTGCTTCCTACGTCAAACATGCCATCCGCCTAAGCCATGTGTCCTATGCCAAACATGCATGAAATTGGCACCCAGGCAGTTGGTCCCCCCTCCTGACCATCTTTGTTATGTAAAAACACGGCCTCTATTGTAACCAACTTAAAGTGAATACTCTCCATGGTAACATACAGGTGACATCAGCCTATTTGTGACTACCGTGAAATTTTACTTTTTCAACACAGTTAATTCTGCTCTTATGAGTTCTGCTCTCCTAATGTATTTCATTTAATCCGCGTACAGTGTGCTAAAAGTCTTAAGTTTGTTTGGGGGGCAATCAAAATGTTTAGGGAGGTTGGGAGTTATTGGATGAACGATGGTGTTTATCTTGAGTGCTGCTATTTGGAAGAGGCAAGATTGTTATTTCTGATCTTACCCACCTTTTTACACCTGCTAAGATCTGTCACAGCTCTCAGACCATTGTGGGTAGCATGTAGCTCTTCCAATGCTGATAGACAATTTAAACTCTACTTGAACAGAAAAATAGTCACATGTACTATATTTTACAAAACTCAAATATCAATCGACAGTTTAAAAACTATTAAAAAGTCAATTGCTGATAATTTACAGAAAATGTTTATGTTTTCAACAGAAATAGCAGA
The DNA here is from genome assembly GCF_054643075.1 of Acanthaster planci. NCBI lineage: Eukaryota > Metazoa > Echinodermata > Asteroidea > Valvatida > Acanthasteridae > Acanthaster > Acanthaster planci. The sequence continues at coordinate 19,583,175 of NC_141783.1, read as the reverse complement.
GTGAAATCAGTTGACGGCAAACAAAACCGAGAGTTGGAATCAAGTCATTCACAAGAAAGTCAGTCCACAAGACAATCTGTAATCAGGTCAGATAAAAAAGGGATAAATGAGGAGAAAGGAATGCCAAATTTGTCACTGTTCATTTCAGCTTGTGAGTTGACTTGGAACTGACTGACTTGTGACGGACTCAATAACAACTCTTCTACACATCAATAAATGGTAAAAGAAGTACAGGTCTTTACAGTTAGGGTTTCAATTTTATTGCTGCTGATGTCAAGAAATGTCAGCTGGGAGCAAGCGGCGATCTCTCTGGATTCTAGCTTCCTGAGACAGTTGCTATCAAGTCGCAGTACCTTGAGTTTCTTGAGACTAGACAGACACTGTCCTGCATTGAATAAAATGATACGTTATATGTTAAAACTGCAGTATTGAAGACTCCATGTAAAAATGAACATTTGCAACCTGGCAACAACATCCCACGGGGCCAATACAGTCAAACCTCATTAACAAGAAGTCCTTTGGACTCTGCCCATTACCTTTAAATGAGAAGAACCTTCAATTATCAGGATTGAAAGCAGTGATGAACAAAGGATTGAGACCTACACAGTTCCTTGTTATAAGCAGTATGTTGTTAACAGCATTCAATTGTACAATGTGTACCTGCACTATACTGCAAGCACATTTATGCTGGTAAGCAAGATCTGTGATTTTCTTTACAATGTATGGACTTTTTGTGCCATCTCGCAACAGCTACATTTATACACCCAATCATCAAGTCTCTATGCTTTTCAATGTTAATCTGGGTGGGGTCAGTTATTGTTCAAGTTACACACAGGAAATGGAAATGAACAGAATCAAAGAAGACATTTGACTGGACAATGAGTCTTACTGAAAATATCTCACCTTGAAGAAACTGGATGATGGGTCTGGCCAGTGCGCAGTGTGCGGCCTCCTAAGGCCTTCCCACTTTTGGGAATTGGATAGTAAAGTTTGATAATCAAATGTCGAATATTAAGAGTTTGAGTTGTTACAGAAGGCCGTTAACCACTTCCTGATGGGTGGGATTTGCATATGCGGAATAAGTTCCGGCGATTTTCAAGATTTTCCATTTTCAAAATTCTTCAATAATTCATAACCTCATTTACTGGATGCTTACACCCACACGAATGACTGTCTGGTGGCTACTCTAATCTGACAGGCGACCTCCACTGACGCCCGAGTACTGCAGCCGGGCCTGTTGCCCAGTAAAGAGAGCCCACATTGTGTGGTGTTGCATAATTTCCTTTTTCCTGAAATTGGCCAAGTGTGTTGCTGAATGGCAGTGGTGTCTAGTCAAATGCAGCCACATTAGCGAGCAGCGGTACTGTATCGCTCATCTAGAGCTGAAGCACTTTTGTCCCCGCTGATAATCCGCAGGCGCTGAATGCTACAAATAGTGGTGTACAGTTTCAAAACAATGATGGATTACCTCCAGCTATGCGTACAAACCCATGGTGCCTGGTATGGTACCGGGAACCCCGGCACCGAGTGGTTAAACCACTAGGTAACCCTTTGACATTGACAGGAGCGACATTGACCTTGGCAGGAAGAGACGTGCTACTATAGTGGCAAATTCATTGGTAAAGCAAATGACAGAAGAAGATCAAACAAGCGGAATGAGCAGAACTCACCCAAACTCTGTATTCTGTTGTGCTGAAGTTGAAGAGTGTGCAGCTCAACAAGACTGAAATAAAGAATGACGTGAGCTGAACATTGACAATCTGACTGATGCTACCCTGGTACTTATCACAGAGCATCTTGGATCTTATTGTTTTGTGAGTGCTGCACTGTATTACAATCTGACTTATGCTACCCTGGTACTTATCACAGAGAATCTTGAATCTTATTGTTTTGTGAGTGCTGCAATGGATTACAATCTGACTTATGCTACCCTGGTACTTATCACAGAGAATCTTGGATCTTATTGTTTTGTGAGTGCTGCAATGGATTACAATCTGACTTATGCTACCCTGGTACTTATCACAGAGAATCTTGGATCTTATTGTTTTGTGTGTGCTGCACTGGATTACAATCTGACTTATGCTACCCTGGTACTTATCACAGAGAATCTTGGATCTTATTGTTTTGTGAGTGCTGCAATGGATTACAATCTGACTTATGCTACCCTGGTACTTATCACAGAGAATCTTGGATCTTATCATTTTGTGAGTGCTGCACTGGATTACAATCTGACTTATGCTACCCTGGTACTTATCACAGAGAATCTTGGATCTTATTGTTTTGTGAGTGCTGCAATGGATTACAATCTGACTTATGCTACCCTGGTACTTATCACAGAGAATCTTGGATCTTATTGTTTTGTGAGTGCAGCACTGGATTACAATCTGACTTATGCTACCCTGGTACTTATCACAGAGAATCTTGGATCTTATTGTTTTGTGAGTGCTGCACTGTATTACAATCTGACTTATGCTACCCTGGTACTTATCACAGAGAATCTTGGATCTTATTGTTTTGTGAGTGCTGCAATGGATTACAATCTGACTTATGCTACCCTGGTACTTATCACAGAGAATCTTGGATCTTATTGTTTTGTGTGTGCTGCACTGGATTACAATCTGACTTATGCTACCCTGGTACTTATCACAGAGAATCTTGAATCTTATTGTTTTGTGAGTGCTGCACTGTATTACAATCTGACTTATGCTACCCTGGTACTTATCACAGAGAATCTTGGATCTTATTGTTTTGTGAGTGCTGCACTGGATTACAATCTGACTTATGCTACCCTGGTACTTATCACAGAGAATCTTGGATCTTATTGTTTTGTGAGCGCTGCACTGGATTACAATCTGACTTATGCTACCCTGGTACTTATCACAGAGAATCTTGGATCTTATTGTTTTGTGAGTGCTGCAATGGATTACAATCTGACTTATGCTACCCTGGTACTTATCACAGAGAATCTTGAATCTTATTGTTTTGTGAGTGCTGCACTGTATTACAATCTGACTTATGCTACCCTGGTACTTATCACAGAGAATCTTGGATCTTATTGTTTTGTGAGTGCTGCAATGGATTACAATCTGACTTATGCTACCCTGGTACTTATCACAGAGAATCTTGGATCTTATTGTTTTGTGAGTGCTGCAATGGATTACAATCTGACTTATGCTACCCTGGTACTTATCACAGAGAATCTTGGATCTTATTGTTTTGTGAGTGCTGCACTGGATTACAATCTGACTTATGCTACCCTGGTACTTATCACAGAGAATCTTGGATCTTATTGTTTTGCGAGTGCTGCACTGGATTACAATCTGACTTATGCTACCCTGGTACTTATCACAGAGAATCTTGGATCTTATTGTTTTGTGAGTGCTGCAATGGATTGTGAGATGTTGCAATTTGTCATGCTTTTACAGCACCCAAATAACTCACCAACATCTGATTGGTGGGTTGTTGATCATGTGCTACTGACTTTGCGACAATTACATCTCCATACACGTCTACCTGTATTTACATTTATGTAATGGCTACTTTCAACCAATGTGATGTATTAAGCAAGTAGGTCTTTAATTAGGAAAAATGTAACCTACCTTTCAAGATTGCTCACTGATGTGATCTCATTTCCATACAGCTTCAACTCTCTCAAATCCTACCGAGAGTCAAGTGCAACATTACAGCTTGGTTTATACTGAAACAAATCACACTGATCCAACGCGTGACAAAAACCAGTATAAGGCACACTTGCTCACACGATAAATGCTCGCTTATCAAGGCATCCTATGCTATGTTGGGGCTTGAACAGTGCAAGTGTAAACCTAAGGAGTACAGGGTGCTTCAGCAACACTGCAGCTATAGCCCTACGCTTAGTTATGTTTAGTATTGCAGGACAACATGGTACAGTGTATGTTTGTGCACATGCTGATGAAAAGTGGTTGAGCCAATTCAAGCCAATTTGCAAGCAAGAACTAGCATGCATAGTAGGACCACATGCATGTACTGATGATGCCACAGTTTGCTTACACCTGCGCTTTCCTAAAGAGGGGGGTATGGTCCACTGAGCATGATAGGAAAGCATACATGTATAAAACACTGTGTGCTGCTATCATTTCAGTATGTGATGTGTGCTTCACAGGCTTTCATAAACAGACTGTAACCAGCGCCCTCTAGAATTCCGGCATGAAGCCAATAAAAGCTAATTTCAGTATTAAGTAACTACAATACTGAAATCATACCTTCATGTGATGCAGATTTGTGATCTGTTTAATGAAATTACAGGACAAGTCCAACAGACGAAGATTCATAAACTGAAATGATATAACACAAAAATACATATACTGTAATTAAGCAAAAACTAAAAAAGTGAATATAGACAGAATTGTGGTTTATTATAACACACAAAACCAAAATGCTTCTGGATAAAAAGCAGGATTCTGTGCAACATTAAAGCAAGGTTCTAATTAGCAAATTTTGAAATACCAGCTCAAGTTTCAGCTAAGTGTATATTTGCATCCACTTACGGGCACTAATATTATTGACAGCTATAAACAAGTTTTTCTTAGCCAATGGCATGGGATTCTTGCCCGAGTCTGTGAATATTTGGCAGCAATAGCAATAACAGATGGCAGTCTATTCAAGTAAAATCTTGAACAATTTACAACCACTTCCACAACTCTTGAATTATGGCTTTAAAACTTAAAAAGAAAAAAAGGCAGCATCACTGAGCAGCATAAATAAGACTTTGAAATTCTCATACCTTCTCTAAGTTCGGAACTGTGCCAATATTGGATGCATGCAAAGTCACTTCATACACATCAGCATACTTGGACTCTTGGCTCATTTCAAGCTGCGGCAAGATTAAAATAACTATTAGAGTTTCATCTTGAATGTGACTATAAAACACTTCAACCAAGACAGACCAAAATGTGTTCAACTTCATTTTAAAGTTTGCACCATCACCTGGTTATAATTTCATTCTTCAAATTTTCTTACTTTTTTTCAATAAAGTCTAATTTTCAGCAAATTTCTCAACAAATTCAGGGTTGCGTTACCTTGCATGCAAACAATGAAGAAAGTTTGACTCTTTGTGCAATATGCAGTCAATGTCCAGGGCAGATCCAGTGCTCAAATTAGTCTGGGTGCCAAAATTGGTTTATTAAAAAGGAATGCGCGGTGGGAGGAGTATAAAACCTTTCTGTGGCCTTTCTGTTTGTTGAAGCTACACTGAGGGACTTTTGGATGGAATCAGAACGAAGTGCATCAAAAATTAAAATTGAATTTCAACTGAATTTGTAAGCATTACATACGGGTTAGTAAGCAGTGCCAAACCGTTGCCTCTTCACTTACAATTTCTTGAGGTGACACGGTTTGGCATTTTGAGTCTGACTGTCCAGATGTGCCATCTTCAGATGGCACATCAATGAATCGCACATCCTGTCCTCTGTCATTTGCCTGCAAATCCTTATCCGTGTGATCATCAGCTACAAGTTTGAAGGAATTAGGTCTTCGGAGAAAAAAAATCAATGTGTTAAATATCAAAATTGTGCTAACACTAATACTTAAACCAATTATAGTTTTTGACAAGTAATTTTATCTTTTGCTGGACAGAATAGTGTTTTGCAATCTTTTCACACAACTCACAATGCAACAGATGGCTTAGTGTACATGTATTAGTAACCATGCCTTTTTACACAGCAGGAGACGATTAATAATTCACTTCAGGCAATTTTCTTTTCTTATGTAGTGGCTTTGGTTGCAGAAACCATGTGGTGAGTTGTGAATCAATTATTTAAAGCACTTTACATGACCAATCAATGTATTCAGTTCAGTTTCCCGTAGGCTATCATGGTCCTGCAGCAGCTTGTTCAATATGTACATGTACATGCTCCCAGTAAGCATGTGAACCTTGGTTTTAAGCCCCGCGACAATTGTCAAATTTTTCTTTCAAAAATTTTCAGTCAAATCTTATTTTTACTTTCTAAAGACCTCGTTTTTTTGGGGGTAGATTTACAGCCCTAGAGGATTTTTATAAACGGGAGATATAGACTGTGATCCATTTGCTACAGAATGGTCTGGTTTCTGTTTCCAGTGGTCCAGTTTAGAGTAATAGAAGTAGACAGCATCTACATGTAGTCTAAAGTGCCATAACTACCACGATAAAGTTGAAAGTAAACAGCTCAGCAAAACCCAAACAAAAACAAAACAAACCCCCCATTAAAGAAACAAAACAAAGATACATTTGAAAATCACAAATGTGTTGCATTTAATGTTAAACTGTTTGATTTTTTTCAATGTTTTCACAAGAAATTATATCCAAAATTAAAACTGAGCAGTAAACAAGACTTGAGATCAAAACCAATGCCCAGCTACCCCAAGAACTGTGGAGCTCATCATCTGCCTCACTCCCAGTGCCCTACATTTGTGAAAGCGTGGTGGATGATGAACATAACCAACCCCACAGTTTAGGGTAAACGCCAGCCCCTTCAACTTCAAGGCTTCAATTATTAAAATAAAATATTTCTTCTAAAATTTTGAAGCAAGTTTTACAACTATTGGCACTCCTTTCTTTCAATTTGGTGTGGGGCCAATTTTCTCCGCCATCCAACGCATTGAAGCTCACCTGTTTCGTGCATGACCCGTCACATCCCCACCATTCGCAACACGGCGTCCCAGATCAATGCGTGTTGCTGGTCGTTGGTTGTGTGCTGGCGCACTACAGCTGTTTTTTGGCGTCTCGGTTGAGCTCTTTCTGCGCGTCATTTCAGAATTTTGATTGACCCTGGAAGAAATGGGTGCCAGCTTCGACTTGGCTTGAAGAACCGTGGGTTTGAAAGATGCCATTCGAATATCCCCACTGGGTTTTCCAGGGATTCTTCCTGGAGAAAGTTTCCCGTTGTCAATGTCAATATTACTCGCCAGCGGGAGCTGCCATTGTTGTTTAATTGACACTTTAAAACACTTGAGGGCGCCAGAGTAAGCTCAGCACAGGCGTTGAGCAATGAGTACTCGATCAACGGGACCGTGGTTACCCCATAGTTCGACTAAACGTCTGATCAAACGCACGTTGGTCGACGATGGTTGGACTAGTCTAGAAAACTATTCGCGACCAGCCTACCGAGGTTGGTCGCGTCGATCGTTGGAGTCCATCAACCATTTTTAATAGAACGGTGCGTGCAGAATGGACCAATGATAAGAAAAATTCCTGGAAAACAGTATGCCAGTAGTAAATGACCATTTTCACTGTAAGTTTTCTATTTTACCACCTTTGCTCCCCTTCGGCCTGATGACCTGAGGACAGACGACTAGGGTCGTTCGCACTTCGGCCTAGTTGGATCAAGGAGCATGTTATAACTAGCGGTCGGTTGGTGACGCATTTAGGGCATGTGCTGAGAAGTTGAAGTGCGAACGACCCCGTAGTAAAACGTTGTTGGGTCATCAGAGGCCGAAGGGGAGAAAAGGAGGCAACAGGAAGGATAAACTAGTAAAAATAAAAGTGAAAATGGTCGTTTACTTTTGACATACTGTTTTCCAGGCATTTTCCTTACAACTTGTCCTCTCTGAACTGTGTTACTACGACTTATGGCAATCAACGATGCGACCAACCTCGATCATACTGAGGCTGGTCGCGAATAGTTCAAGTTGACTCAGTAGACTAGTCCAACCGCCATCGACCAGCCTGAGCGTGCGTACAATCAGAGTTGGTCAAACTAAGGTTAACTATGATCCTTAATCGAACTTGCCCGACCCGTCACTGCAAACTCTAGGGGACTAGGTACGTCACGAACCATTCACCACTAGTTAATTGCCTCTACAGTCTAGTAGTCCATTTAATAGTTGCCTTAAACCGCCTTTAATTGCACAGAGCAGAGAGGGCCAATTGTAAGAAAAATGACGGAAAACATGTCAGAATAGTAAATGACCATTTTCACTTTTATTTTTGCTATTTTGCCCCACCTGGTCTCCCCCTTCGGCCTACTGACCTGACCACGGTTGACTAGAGTCGTTTGCACTCCAAATTCACCGCATACATGCCATCATGCGCCAGGTACGTCATGAACCAACCAAAATGAGTTAACTAGTATAGCGCGCCTTCATCAAACTTGCCCAACAATACAAGACAGGGCATTCATCATGTTTTTTCCAGTCTTGAAAGGACACTGATCTGTCGAATTGTCGGACTGTGTGTACTTTAAAAAGAAAAGAAAAGAAAAAGCCAAAGCCACGAGTAGCCCTTTTAGTCAAGTCTGGTTCCACCATCCTGTTGTGTTCACAAAAAATCGAAAGCGGTGCAAGCTAGACGTGTCCACGATTGAAGCGCAAGACTAACTGTCCGGTATTCTTAGTTGCTGTGGAGTCGGGAGATACAGCGGCTGTGCATGATGAATAACGTGTCCCCGGTAAAATGTTAGCCAAACGAGGGAGGGAGAAGTGAGGGGGTTGGGCGGTTAAAAAAACAAAGTGTGCGATACGTTGGGGTACCATCCACCATTCTCGGTCGACGGCGTACGTGGCGAAACAAACCTAAACCAGTCTGAAGCTTGCCCGCAAATACCCTGCGTTCAGCCCGCGATTCAGAGTAGTACGAGTGGTGCTTAGTACACAAACATTAAAATTTAATTGGACATGGTCAAAAGTGAGCCTTGTTAATTCTTTTGACCGTTGTGCGCTCGGGGAGAAAGCAAAGTTTTTTATTCAATGCAGTGTAAAGTCCTTTTAGACCAGAGAGTAATAGCTATAGTAATTTTAGAGGGTTTCCGAAGACAAAAGTGAATAAAAGTGCAGAAGCTGAGAGAATTTAATGACATTGAAATTTTTGCCCCTGTACATTTTCAATGGACCACTCAAGCTTTTTGCCTGCACATGCCTTGTATGCGCATGAGCACATAAATTAGAATTTATTAGTGGAAGAGCCTATTGAACCGCACTCGTCGTACGTATCCACACGTGTTTCGAACGGTCCAAGTGAAAGAACAACAATGTGTCTGGAAGTCCCACAGACGAACATAAAATACGTCAGTGGCCATACCTGACAATATTGGCTATAATAGTCTTGTGTGTGCAAATGATTATGCGCAACGCAACAACAAGCGGGTAGAATATTCTACAGGCATGTGGGCACGTATACCCACACTATCCAGTAAGTGAATTAATTTCAATGTGCATTAGTGCATTGTTCGATTTAAATGTTTTCAACAATCGTTCTGCGTCACTGACTAGAGCCTACCGATGATGGTACAAATTTATTGCTGGTTTTGTTGGTGAGGAAAGCAAACATCAGTTTAAGATATAGCTACTACAAGACTCAAGTATCCAGAGTAAAGCTGACATGAAGGAGGCCGGCATATAGTATTGTTATAGTGTGGACTCGGACTGAAACAAAAGGTAAGATTCTGGAGAAACTTTGCATTGAAAGAGGCTGTAGCTTGTCTAAATCATGTCCGCTTTTATACCTGTATAACATCCTTTCAGTATTGACAGTGGGTCCAGGTATTTAAAATTATTCTTGAATGTTTCATTAATTTAAGAAGTGGAGCTAGTTTTGACGGCGCAGTCTTTGGAATTTTTGGACTGCTTACCCGTTTAACGTTTGCAGAGACCACGGTGAAGGTCCTTTTTATCACTAATTCTGTAGATGGACCAACCTAAGGCAGCCGATAAGATACCCTTAATGCTGGAGGAGCATGCGTCGTACGGGGACAGGGACGCCACACCTCCTGTTAATGGTGACCAAGATGACCAAGAGGTTCGTCAGATGTCGCCCAAAATGAAACATTGAAAACAAAGACAAGAACCATTTGCAAAGTCGTAGGCTCGTCTGTAAAATGCAATGAAAAAAATGTTAAGGTCCAAGGTTATCGTAGTCCTGCCAAATATTGAAGATAGGTTAGCATCATAACCACACGCAAGCACGGGCCATAAAGTTGAAATTTGGGAAACATCACCATGACTCTACGCCACGAAATGCCCTACGGAATAATGAAATATCCGAAAGTTTTTAATGCTGAATGAGTGTATTTTTGTGAAATGGGACTTGTGGTATTTTTTGATATTCTGTCTGGTGATATGCGGGGGGGGATCCATGATTTTCAGCTGTTATAGTAAAGTGCTATGTGTAATATTTTCAAACTATTTGAGCTTGTTTTGGCCCCCCCCCAATTTTTATGCGAGTAGGCCTACCTGGATCTTTTTCTCACCAGCAGACTTACTGTGTGACTTTTGTATTTTTGATAATTAATACCGAATGGAAAATGAGTAAATTATACAGTTAATTTATATGATTAATTGTTTGATTGTGTGTCTTTTATACGACGACAGGAACCGAAGGGACTCACTTTTTGGCAGACATTTTTCGCTGGATCCGGAATTATTTCTGGCTTCAGTGTCACGGTGTTGATGACAGTAATTATTTACACAGGTAATGGCACAGAACAGGCAAGATGTGCGTGCACAAGGAGAGTTTCTCTGCCAAATCTTCTTCCCTAAAATTTCAGTTCTAATAGAATATCCACAAGATGTATACCCATGTCTTTGATAAAGGGTAGTGTTGTAATCGAGTATTCCTAGTACCAAATTCTCTGCCATATTCAGGGAACTGGTTAGGAGGGAACAAAGCCAGAGAACATGGGTATTGGACGTCATTTTCAGACTTCAGACACTCTTAGTTTTGTAAAAAAACCTTTGGGTGAGAAAGTACGCGACGAAGCAATTCTGTCTTAAAAATAGATTTTCATTTAATAGAGATGATCTAAATTCATCTTTTAATTTTGTAACCTTACCTTAATGACGTCCATGTCCAAGTTCGTCAGCTCCAGTTTAGTATTTGTTAGAGAACTTGGTACTCAAAACGTGCTCTACTGCAGCGCTGGTAAAGGGATGATGGGGTAATAATACCAACAATTCTTGATAATTGAATATGGCAAACTCCAAAAAAATGGCAAAAATCCTCACAGAAGGGGTTTCGAGGAAACTTTAGACCCACTTTGTGACCTTGGGATTGCCCTGTAACGTTTATTATCTGTACCAATCGTTTGATCTTGGATGTCAGTGTAAGTAGCTGTTATTTGACAGGTTGGTTATTGGGTATCACGATTTACGTCGTGGTGGTGCTGCTGCTGACCTACACGGGAACTTTACTGGGGAATTGCTGGGAGATGATCGGGAAAAATTGCCGCGATGACCGGCATCCTTATGGAGCCATCGCAGATCAGGCATGCGGTAAAATAGCAAGGTAGGCAAATGAAGAAAGGTGATAGGTTTTCCAACATTCTCATCAGGCGGTGCAAGGGTTCACGGTTTATTTTGGGACGCTGTCCGTTGTCAGCCCGTCCATTTTCGACCGCTGCAAAATTAATTAAAGAATCTTTAAGAGTGGACTTTCTGGGGGAGACGACAAGAAATAATTTCTTGGGTATCTGTTTTTCTGAAACAAATCTCTGAAGTTATCATTGGGACATTGGTGCTGGATGAACCCCGCTCATCTTTTTTTTTTTGCAAAACAATCGGTGCCGTATTCAACAGGGATGGAGGGGGCGGGGGTAAGTTCCCCCATACAGGTAACCACTGTTTTTTGTTAGGAACTGAATGGAAACGTATTCTAGACACGACACCACCTCATTTCTCTTCGCGAAATCTTTTATATTTAGATGAAAAATTTGTTCATTCATATTCAGGGGAAAAAGACCCATACCTGGATATGCACTGAAAAACCATATCAATGCTGAAGAAACGTCTAAAGAAAAGAAAACAAAACAGACAAAAAATAGTTTGGGACATTTCTCAATTTCTGTTTTAATAAGTATGTCGTCTGGTCGTAGTACGTGGTGACCAATAAAGGTAACACAAATTAGGAACTCCTCAGCTACGCTTTTATACCATTATTCAACACTAAAATTACTGAATCTGTCTTCATGTCAGGATGGCAATCAACACAGTAGTGGATCTCAACATTTTCACCGCCAATGTCATGATGCTTCTTATAATCCCTGATCTCTTGTACATCATCGCGGGGCCCTCTGTCCACGGAACCTTCTGCTATTGGCCGCTGGCCTTCGGACTTATTGTGCTGCCGTTCATGTGGCTCGGCGCACTCAAAGACTTATGGTAATACTTTCGATAGCTATCCCCTTCTTTAACACGACATTATCTGGACACGTAGGCCTATAAATCCGAGATTTGGCGAGGGCGAAATTTCAAACTTGTCGAAAAGCTGAAATAAGAGCTCCAGAACCAATATCAAAACTACAACAAAAACAAACATAACACACGAAAGAAAGTTAAAGACACGGTTCTAAAATAAATTGAAACGAAAATAATTCTTGTTTCAAAGTGACTGCAGAATAGACTAGGCGATGATGATGTTTTTTTTCTTTCTCCTGTTAAGGCAACTCGGTGCAATAAGTTATTTGGGCTGTTGCCTCGCTATGGTCTTCCTACTGATCAACGGCGCCCGGCAGATTCCCAAGTCGCTGGGCTGGCGGCAGCATCCTTTCAACCAGTGGAACGTCTCACTGGACACCAGGGACAACGACCCGCCCTCGTTCTACCTGGGCTGGCTGGTGTCGCTGGTGTTTTCCACGTCGCTCTTCATGGTGTCCTTTCATTTTGCCATACCAAGCATCCAACGAGGCATGCATCGGCCCCAAACTTTCAACAAATGCCTGGTTACCATCTACTCAGGTATAACAACGTTATAGACTTTTTTGATGACGTCATGTTTTCCTGCCTTTAACAAAGCCTTTTTTGCCCGTCACGAGCACAATCTCACCTACCAGTAGCTGGCAAAACTATGGCTAGCCCTGACTACAAAACTGGAAAGAATGCTTCAAGAAGTGACAACATACTTATTTAATTATTGACACCCCAAATAAATTATATTTGTATTAGATACTAAACAAAAAATGCGTCTCATGTTTGAAATCAAGGAAGCAAAATGTGCATATTGAGGAAAACATCTTTGCCAATAAAAGGTAAGCTTCCTGCAAACTTTGGCGGCTCTACAAAGTGGTTTTCAGTGTCGGTAAACAAAAGAAATGTTTATATCCCCAAATGGTGACTTGCCTTTGGAGGTCCTGGACCATTGAGGGTCTTTTTTTTGTCAATTTCAGGAGCTATTAACCGATTGCTATACTCAAAGATGGACGCCCCCTCATTTTAGTTTGCCTATTTAAGGGCCTAGTTTAAAGCGAATTGGTTTTCCGTAATGTATAAACCATGGAGTTATGTTAGTATAATTCAATACCCTGGGTGTCAGAGGACTACATGCAGTCTGGAGTGGTCCACTGATAACATAAAGGGTTTTACATGAAAAACGTAGTTTTTATCGTGAAAATAAAATCTTTTCTCCCCTTCATATAGGTCCTTGACTACAATTAATGAACGGCGTATTGATACGTGCTCTGGTTACAGTGTATCTGTTTTGAAGTCCTCCTGAATAATTATGACCGCTGAGATTACATCTTTTGTCATCTTACATTCTAGTGTTTAGTTTGATAAGCATCCCAACCCTCCTGGTAGTCTTCTTTGGCTTCGGTCATCTCTTCGCGAATTTCAAGGACAGCGGAGTCAGCATCCTGTACATCATGCCCAGAGATGACATGGTCATCACTCCTGCGTTCTTACTGCTGGTTAATAGTCTAATGCTCATGGTTCCCGCTAGCAATCCGCTCTTTCAACACTATGAGGAGATACTCAATATCCCTGAAGGTGAGACCGCAAAATATATCAGTGCTGAACGCTTCCCAAGGCTGGGGAGACGTCGAGGACTAATGCTCGCATTTCCCAGATAGTTGAGCGAGGAAGCCGAAGGGACTCTGTTGCGGCTCTGGCCCAACATATCAAGAGTGAAAGGTTAAGAACATAACTAAAAGGTTTTCATCGGAGGTCTGGTTCAATTTGGTTCCCTCGTTAACATTGCCTTCAAGTAATCTTATCTCCTTTGGGAAAATTGTGTGGCCATTTTAATGCCTTTGGAGAAAATCCTACCCTTGCAAATATATTTATAATTGTTGGATGAACAAAATCAAGGAGACATATTGATAAAGAAGACAGTCTTTCTGTCGATTTAACCGATTAACGGTTAATCGGTTAACTGTTTTTGTCTGACTTAACCATCGGAAACAGCTTAATCAGATTTTTTTTGACTGTTGACATCAAGAATGGAATACTGCTCTTTGTGGACCCCTTCGTACGTCCTTTGCACTGACACTGTTCCATAATTTTTGGCCAGTGTCTTTGTTCAGCGACCCTCAGTCTTGAATCTTTACTGCTGCCTCTGTGAGCTGTTTTTTCATTTTTCTACATGGTAGAATGCGGGTGGAAGCGCCTGGTGTTCCGAACTCTCGTCGTTCTCCTGGAGATATTCTTTGCCGAGACGATACCTCAGTTCTCTGTCTTCATTGCCATTCTCTCGGGACTGTTCATCCCGCCTCTGACGTTTCTCGCGCCAGCGCTATTCTACCTGAGACTTAGGACCATGCACAGGGCAGACAGTTCATCAACTCGTCCGTGAGTAGCTTTGTTTGATCCAAGTAGGGTTGGAAGTATTTTGCAAAGAGGGTATGCCAGACAAACGTAAGGATGATTTTGGTCGTGTAGATTTTTGTAATGATTGGTAGAATAATTAAAATATGCTGGTAATAATGTTTTCGTTGATTGTGATCGTGAGAGAAAAAAATCGCTCTAGTCATCATATGGTGACTAGCGGTATTAGCGATTGAAATAATGGGCGGTAGGATGTCTGGATGGATTGATGTTATGATTGTGTTGATGACGACAGTTGGTAATGGCTGATTGAAAATGAAACATGATGAAAGTAACAAAGCAATTTTTTGTCTTTTCATGCTCGTAGATTTCACCATATGTGTGAGACCGTGGCCTGTATGGCCTTGATAGTCGCTTCTCCAGTCGTCATGGTCCTCACCATTGTCATAACCTCGGAGGCCATTGCAGACGGTGATACACTGTTTGTGGCGCCATGCTACGTCGACCCGAAAGCAGCTCACGTGTAATGAAAACGCGGGTGGATGGGGGTCAATAAACCCCAAAAGAAAAATGCTTAAGCTTTGAAAAATGATGAGAAACAGATCGATTGTGGGAACCATTTCACTTGCCATCCTTCCAAAAGCATGTAAAAGTCTCATCCATCAGAAAGGCCATAAAAAGGTTAAATGAAAGAAATTCACAAATGTTTTAGCAACCCAAGGCCCTAACCCCCAAAATGCATTGCCCTGAATCTGCCTTTGAGTGGAGAGGCAGGGTAACTTTTAGCTCTTTGAAACAGGTACCTTTGATTGTTGTGCTGAACATGCCACTCTGACGATAACAGGTCAGTGATTGCTTTGTGTGGCCAGAAAATTTCGTAGGCTTCATCAGCCTACTCTAATTTGGGCACCAGCAGCAATTTCATTGCGGTTGGAGTTAGTGCTTGAGTCTCGCATTTCCTTTTGTTGCTCGTTTGAAGTTTTATCTCAAACTAAAATTCTACGAGAGACTCTCGAAATTTGAAACGCGCATTTTATAGGCAGACTGTGACTGTGTTTCCATTATAGGCCCTAAATGTTTCTTTTAACCCGAATTTTGCGTAGGCCTGAGAAACAGTGTTAAAAACTGGTCCTACTGGATAATCCAGCGTTTGTTTGAGGGTTAGAGTGCACAAAAATAGGGGTCCAAATTTCATGTGAAGTTAGGAAAATGTTTCAACCCGAGCTGGCAGTTTTCTCTCATAACACCACCCTCTTGAGGGGCTCGTAACAATTATGAATGTAAACCGTCTGAGGTGTTCATGAATATAATACATTAAACAATACATAATTGCATCTTTCAGCCTGCATATTTTTTTTACAATAAAACAGAAACTATCCGATTTCCTTTCAAAATTTAAACCAACGTAAGTAAAAACTTTAGCCATTAAAGTAAAGTTAAATAAATGATATTCTCAAGATGTACCTGCTCAATAAACGGCATTAGCATTGTATTATTTGCAATTCCATTTTGGTCGAAGCATCAACCTGTAACATATCTTTATGTTATTTAATACGTACTTTATAATAACATATAATGCAATTTCGGGTAAAGTAATATTCTAATATGTATCCGTCAGTCATCTGCATTAACGAGAACTTTATTCTATAATGCATGTTTGAAAATCGCAGAATTAAGAAACCACATACCAAGCCTATTTTTCAGAATATTAAGCCGGGCACAATATTGGGCGTCGCCTGCAAAGCAGTTTTATGCAACAGACAGTAGCCAGCGCATAGCAGCGATCGTGAGCTATAGTGTCATTTGCCTAGTTGAAGTCTGGCCGTCACAGAAGGAGGCCACTATTTGAGGGGGGGGGGTAATTCTCCCAATTTGTATAACCACATACTGCCCTTTCATTGGCATTCTACAAAATGGAACAAAACTAATAAATCTTAGGACTGCCTGAAAAACAAGCAGTGCATTTAATGGACAACCCGCAAGAACCGGTGTTGCACGGAAAATTTGTAATAAAGATACGAATAACTATCGAATTTAAAAATCACGAGAAACAAAAAGGTGGAATCACTTCTACAAACCCCACCCTCTGCCCTGAAACCGCAATCGTGAATGTCAAATCTTTTCAAAAGCTTTCGGGAGATTATTTCTAATTACAAAAAACTGTACTCTATGCCAGCACCAGAGATTGAATGAGCAGATACCTGAGAAATATTCGGAAGAAAAATGTCACTTTATGATTAAATGGCTTGTTCATTCCCCTTTAGGATCATTTATAAAATGATCGACTTGTCTGTCATCACCTCTTATGATACAAGGATGTCGAGAAGTTAACTGATGCACAAATCATTCCAAAACATTCGAGAGCAGCCTCATTTACTCGTCGCCACCCAATGAATATCCCATGGCCAGTTGCCATGCATCTTCTTACGAGTAAGTATCGCATGCAATACCTACCAGCAGAAACTTGTCTCATTCTCGGCGAAGTAAAAATAAAGTGCTCAAACAACTGAACCGGATGGCCACAATTTACCACTACAATAAAGGTGGATTTTGAGTTAACAGTCGAAGGCTTAGAATGTACTCGTCATAAGGAGGGTAACATGGCCTTAATCGCTTTACAATGCTAATGACTAAGTAATTCGCACACGGATTTATCTGCCATGGAGAGGATCCGGAACCGATAAAAGCAGCGCAGTTATGGTGACAAAAGGAAATTTGCTCGCCAGATGACCCATTTACTCTTCCATCACATCATCAAAGTATAATTCAATTAAGACTTTCAAAAAGTTGGGTGATAATTACAATCTCTACTCTTGAATGATCTTGTTCTCGAGTAGCGTTTTGAAAAACATTAGGTCTTTGGTATGTAAGAGAGGCCCCTTCAGTATATTCCGCTTTGCATTCCATAAAAGTAGGCTATCCTGACTTTTAAATAACGCACGTAACCACAAGATTTATCAAGCATTTTTACCTTGGCTTCAGGTCACCTTGTTCAGAAGGATCAGATTCCCGTTTTTCGAGGGTGGCATGGTGATTTTGGATAGTGTGCCATTGTGACAAAATTCGTGATTTCGGGGCAGCACATTTTATTCTCGAGCTGACAACATAAGTCTAATTAACTCGCAAAATATACTTAAGAATTGACTGCTGTGATGTTGGATGGGATGTTTTTACAACCAAGGGACTCATAGCACCCAAGGCGAAGCTGAGAGCGCTGCGTTTCCCGAGGGTGTTTGGAAATCACACCCCACAGTCACAAATCGCACGCGTCTTGCTCGAAAGAGATATCTTCACGTCCTAAAAAAGTTTAAGAACGTTATGAGTAAAGGAACTTCGAACATAGATTCAGTGCGGAATAACTTTGGCAAACATAAGTTTTCCACCAACAGTCGATCGCAACGTACATGTATATACGCATACTAGTTCGCTACAGAGTACCACTATTAAACGTACACGACCTGTGTGTGGTGTGTGATTCGATGACCCTCTTGCATTGACTCTAACACAAACCGCGGCTGCTCTGAGCCCAGCAAGCGCTGTAACAATTGTGAATGGACTGGAACTCTTGAGTCCCTAAAGAAAATACCACTAGTAGCAAGCAGCTGCATCACAAATAGAAAGAGTTCAACAGACACCCTAAGGAATGCCAGACAAATAGTGATCTTTATGGACGTGGTATTTTCACACGGAGTGGAATAGTCGCGGACCAGCTTATACAAGCCATTTTATATTGAGAATAATAGGTATTATTTCCACCTCCCACAAAAAGTGGGTCACCTTGTTATTTGGCTATAATAGCTGCCTTTGTCAGGCAAGGACGGACCCAGAACCGAATTTTCGGGCTGCCAAACTTGGCAGGTTTGTAGATAGCAGCACCCCAGTAGCGACAGCTTGATTACGTACCATAGGTTTACTTAAACTTCATTTATTTATGCACACTGACATTGACGCAAACGACAAAACTTGTGCAGACAGTTGAAATTATTTGACTAATTTTTCTTGCCAGCGTAACTTTAGCTAGTGTTTGTTCTCATAGTTTGAACTCAGTGGTCCTCCCAAGACGATCCCTCGAATCAGTAGTCTACCAATCCAAGGGCAAATCGCCCAGTTAACTATCAATATTAACCTTACCAATTGCAGCCCCTGATAGTGTTTAAAAAAACAGTCATCAGTCATTCTGACACGAAACCATTCGGGGGGCTGCTGTGCCTTGCCTTGCCCCATTAATATGTCAAGCTGGAGAAAAATCTGCTTAACAACACAATAAGAAATAGGCAACTATTGTATTCCAAGGCCAGCCAATTCTTTCAAAGCTTAGAGTTATTTTTTGAATTCCCTTTTGCCTCTACGCGTATTGTGTGGGCCTGTGTACAATAAAAGCTATTCTTATGCTAATCCATCTCAGTCTGGATTCCTTTGCAGTCGAAGTCCGTGAAGGTTCACAGATTTTTCTTAAAAAGGACACGTACAACTTATGTGACGGGTTGAGTTGCAGGTGAAACTTAGCTGTTGGTTTTGTCCAACGTTGCCCTACCCTTAATTCAGGGGTTGTCTGCGCTACAGCACCGATACAAAATGGAGGTGAACGGTGGGCCTGCTCCCGCCAAGCAAGGCGCGGACGATGACCAGACGATCCCGTTGCAGAAATACAGGACAACTCTGTACATGAATTCTGACCAGGGGCCAGAAAAGCTTCAGACCACAGGGCCGGTTCGTACACTGTGTCTGTGTTTGGGTTGAGGGGATATTAAACTAGACATGCTAGCTGCCATGTAGTCGGGCACTAAGTTAATTCATGCGGAAGAATTACCAGTATGTTTCGAAGCTTGCATTCATGCTTACTACTCGGGTTATAATAGCTATCAATCATCGAGCGAAATCGATTTTTCCAAATCATGCACACGAGGATAAAACACCTTGGCTCCAGTTGGGATCAAACGGGTGACTTCATGCATCCAATATAGATCCATTTTGATTACTGACATTTGAATTTGGATTCATCGATTCGCATTCACCAAACCGTCTAAATGGTGTAAAACTGGGCCATAGTAGTAAAAACAAATGGTGTGACTTCATAATAAAGATTAGGACCATATACTTGGACTAACGCCAGATCTTCTATATCTTCTACACAAGACTTGGGGTGAACGTGTTTAATTCTACTTCTTTCCTGAAAGAAGCAATAACCCTTTTTTTTAAACAACAGTTAGACCCCTTGTTTAAGCTTATATCCTTGCCAAATCACACGCACTTTGTCATGGTCTTAATGCATAAACACAATAAAATGTTAGGTGCACTTTTCCAAAAGAATTATGTAATAAAGGCAATTCGAGATTTCACATAGTATTTACAGAATATGTACAAAAATTTATTCCAGAATTATATGAATTTACCATGGCCAATCAGCTGTTCGATACAAATCCTCTTTCCCTCACACGCACAATGGGAACGAGAAAGTTGCAATATCTACAATTATCAATCAATTTCTCAACCCCCCATTACAGGTTAGTTCCGATTCTGATCACTCAAGACACATCAGGTTTCAAATTAATCCATAGAATTCAGCTTTCAATATCTCAACGGAGTTTCTATAAACTAATATAGACAAAGCCTGTCAATTTTAAAGTGTGCTTTTTAGAGTGCTAGAAGTTCATTTATTTATTTGATTGGATACTCAGGAAAAAGGAACAACAAAATCGCAAAAAAGTAAGTTATTGATAAAAATGCAAAGCGAAAACACAATCTAGATGCTGATTGCTATCGCACGTAACATCGCGTTTAAGTTGGACAAATAACGATCGAATAAATTTTAAACTCGGGCTGGGTCCAAAGTTATGACCGCGAGGGGACAAACATTTCACTCATGGAGGCTACTGGCTAGTGGGAGGAGCTACTTCCCATCGGAGATGTATGTTGATCGAAGTCACAGCCTGTAACTTTGACAGGGCCGGGTAGCACTTTCTTGTTATTCTCAATGTCACACATTCAGAATTGACAATACTAGTACTGTTTGAACAGACTTATGTAGAAGCACAAAGTTAGGCAACAGTGTACAGCCTACATGAGTCATGCACTTATGCACAGACCGTAGTATTATTGTTCTGAACAATACGGGCGTTTCACAAGTGCACCTCCAAGTCGTCGGCCAAACACAATGCGCAAAATCTGTTGACCCAATGCGCATTTGGAAAGAGTCGACAAATTTCGCGCGTTGTGATTGGCCAATGCGTTTCAACCTCTTGGTGACGCGCTATTTTATATCGCACGTATTGTTGTATGAGAACTTAAATAATCTAACCTGAACATCAGTTATGAACAAGTTACCATAACCGTAACCATACAACTTTGGTGTTTTTCATTAAATGTTTGGGTTTTAGGGCTTGGCATCATTCACTGACGTGTGCTAATGCAAAGTAAACATAAACTTTTTTAACAGGAATGAAAGTAACCGGCAGATTAAAGGTATGAGGCACTTTAACACAAAGTCCAGGTCCCCAACTGACTTTTGTTGAAACCTCCTTCGGCATTCATGTCGGCGTGAAACCAGACATCTTTGGCACTTGTAGTGAATCCAGGGGTGCAGGAATGAGGCAATTCAAGCGTGTGAGCTCCTGCAGTGCCATTCACGGAGCTCTGACTCTGAAGGTCTCCGCCGACCAAGTTTAGAGTTTTCTCGCTGTCCCGTTGGCAGTTCACGCTTTGCACTGTTTTCGCTTCACTTCACTCACCCATACTCTGGTGCGGTATGACACCGCAGTTTCATGGGGCCTGGGGAATTTTGACGCTGACTGCGCTGAGTATTAAACGATACCGACAGTTTCGATTTCTTAGAAATCAACACAAAAGACAGCACACTCCTTTCGTTTCAGAAGTTTAAGACGGCACTGTATACCAAGACAGACACGGAAGATATGGTGGAACTTAATTTAAATGATGACAGTGACGCAGATGATAGCAGGAAGGTACGGGAACAAGATGTGGTTGATTATTCTCTTGAACTCCAACTGCTATTAGTTAAAGGACGTTTCAGTTAAGTTAAGATGAATACAAGGATTGCGTGTTGTTATCGACAGGCCTTGGATGGGGTCTCTCTTTTACTCATGTGAATTCCAAAACATTCGGGCCCTAACATTTCTTTAACACAAAAGCCACTATAGTGCCACGAACAGTATACATTTTCAAGAAGTGAAGTCCTTATTTACGAGCTGAATTTTTTCTTGTTCGATTCTACAGGATCTCATTCAATGAGCATTGTTCCTGTTTTTTGAAAAATCGTTTTCACAAAGTATATTTTCAAGTTTGTCTTCTGGCCTCTTTTCCATTAGCTTCGTTTTTATCCAGATACACAGCCGAGTCTGATTTACACGTTTGAACAGTCATGCTCCAAGAACTAATTCGTTTTTAATTAAATTTATTTTGAAATAACCATAACTTCTTTGTTGTCAGACCAACATCACCTGCATCGTATGCTTCGATGGCTTAGACCCCTTCGCCGATTATCTCATTATAAAGACATAAAAACGAAAGTGGCAAAAGTACCAGTATTTCTTATAAAAGCACAGTTTGAAATTTGCTTTAAATAATTTTCAACTCTTTAAAAATTTCTTTTAAAAATGGCACAAATGGGTTCTCGTATTGAAGCACAAAGTGCGTGACCTTGTTGAGTGCACTAAGCGCCCATTCACCGAGGGTCTAAAACTCAACAAGTCTGCATCAATTTGCAAGGGGCCGGAAAGCTGTTGGTTAACTCTGCGAAGTCAGCAACCTTGCAGAGTGTGTGGCGCCTTTCAAAACCAAAGAATCTCTATAGCTTTGAATACACTCGTTTACATATGGCTCTTTGATTAGCCTCTGTTGTGACATAACTGAGACTGGAAGGGGTTGAATTAGACTGGCTGATTTGGCTGTAAGAAGGCCTAGGTAAACCAGCTCATTTGGGATTGAGCAAGGTCATATTCCATGGAAACCTTGAAATGTCTTTAGAACCAACACTAAGGGGGGGGGGTATCCTCATACAGACTGGAATATTTCCTCCCGCAAGCTAATTTCTCTTTCCCTAACCAGCTAGGTAATATCTGAGCTCAGTTTATACATACCTGGGAAGAAAAGAACCGGCGAAAAACCACTTGTGGTTCGAAGAAAATGATATTCTGCTTAATCCCTGTCTGCGTGGGCCTAACGGTATGAAAAGACTGGACTTAGGTTGCAACTATTATCAGAAACGACACACAGCCTAAAATCGCTAATCACCTAAATTATATTTTGCAAATTGTGCAAATGTGTTTTATCTTTACTGTATAGTAATTTTAAAAACACTTGTTTTGTTTTTTTTTTACTGATCGTAGCCCTGTTGAAGGGCAGGGAGCCCATGTAATCATGGGAGAAGGGGAGGTGCTTAGAAATATTTTTTGAAAAAATTTAAAATAAAATGGAAAAACAGACTGAAAATCACCAATTTGCTCGAAAAACCTCAAAATCGACCCTTTGTATCGTTAATGGTTTATCAGTTTGTTAATAGTTTATCAGTTGGCAGCTGACGAGTTGTTTGCTTCCTGGAATTCCCCCCGGAAATAGATGTCTTGTCCATGCGCCCCAGAAAAACCCTTGTGATGCCTATTAGCCTAATAATCGAAAACTTGAAATCATGTGCTAAAAGGAAAGAACAAATAGGGAATTGTATAGTAGAATCCACACATCGCATTGTCTTTTGATTCATGGCTCTCATTCTTTCCTGGATAAAGGAAGATCGAGCTCGACCAAAGACACCGACAGGGCATTTAACCTAATGTGGTTTTTCATTTCTTTCCTTCCAGCGTCACGAAGGTCTCAATTTCCAGCAGACAATATTTCTCATTGCTGGCTACTGCCCAGGTTTTGCAGCAACGATTATGATGGTAGCCATCGTCAACACAGGTGAGTGAATTCAAACTTTTGGGGTGTGATAGTCTGAAAAAGAATTTTATTTTATAAACCTTAACAGTCCAAAATCCTCCGATTTCAATATGATTTTACATACACCCAAGGGGATTAATATACTTTTCCAGTCTTGGCTAAATTATGGAATTTCTAATGAAAACTTGGTTTGCAACAAGTATAACGAGTTTTATTACATTAAAAAACTGTCATTAGAATAAAATTTGAATTTGAATAAAATCTGGTACACTGAGTTCTTTAAATTCATATGATCGTAACAATTTGTATTTTCCATACTAAACACACCATTGCTATACCTCTTTATTCGGGGCAAGCTTTTCCTAAGTTGCATAAGAGACACCTTGCCCCAATACACTGTTTTCAATGGATAAGAAGGGCACAATGGAACCATTTCAGGGCTCTATCAGCTTGCCCCAAATCACTTGGTATAGAAACACTATTTTTAGTCTGGGGAATTTAAATGGCTATGTTAAATTAATGTGCAGTGAATTAACTCATTGTACCAGATTTTATTCACATTTAACTCGCAAAAGGCTTATTTCACAGATTTTTATTTTCAAATTTGCCCAGTTGAATCTATTATGTGCACTCTGATTTTGTCACACAATTTCAACTGTTCAAGCGATTTCAAACCACGAGAACACATTTTCGGGGAAGGGTGTTCTACTGTGTCTCGCTGACATCAAGCCTTGTTACCCAGAAAACGAATTCGTCTTTTGTCACCAAATTTCATCGCTTGTTTGTTAAATGTTGTCACAATTCATTGTGACATGTAGGAGGGTCAGTGGTTGTTGATAAATTGCACCGTATCTTTTTGCTGTTGTCCTTGCGATTCAGAAATGAACACTTTTTTTTCATTATTTTTCTTAAAAACGTGCTACACTCATAAGCAACTCTAGAGGAAACAACGGTCATTGCATTGATTTTTATATACATATCCATTATCGTCAATATAAATTATCCATTATCACCTTTATTTTTAATGAATGAGCAAATCGTTCCTCAGGATACAAGAAAGAGTGCCTGCAAAACGAATTGACATTGAGAAAAGTTTCAAAGTAATTCATAAAGAACGAATCCAATTTCTGTATACATTGTCATTCAGTAACAGCTTAGACAAATTTCACTTTTCTCGACACTGAGTTCAAATGTGACGACAGAGCGTTGAAATATTATGGTAAATCATGCAAACAGTTTATCCACAAGCAGATGGAATTCTGTGACGAATTTAGACTTCAGAATTCCTGATTTAGATAGAACATTGTTTTTTAAATTAGTTGGGAAAACCTATATATACACGTCTCTTTCTACGAAGGAAATTATAACATTTCTTTCTCTTGACGAAATTAGATGTTAGGGTAAGCACCCAAAAGTCTGTACCGGGGAAATTAAAAAAAAAAACTAACCTTTTCTTCAATTATCTTTTTAGGGTGGGTAGGCTTTCTGGTTTTTGCCGCCCTCATATTTCTCTTGGCCTATGCCGCCATACTGCTTGGAAGCTGTTGGAACATGGTGCGAGTGGCGTGGTTTGAAGACCTCAACCCTTATGGCGCCATAGCCTACGAGGCCTGCGGAACCTGGGCCAGGTGAACTTTTTTATACCAGCTGAGGGGGCAGTGATATCATTGGTAATATTTGTGTCGAAAACAGCAAGGAAAATATACCATAATGTGCTTTAGATGTGTGCTCATTGTAGTCGTTTTAAAAAGGTGCTCGATAATAATGTCACTGTTTAAAAAACGATATTTTGAGCAATGTTGCCTATTGAAAGCAATTAATACTCGAGCCCCTTTGTCAATGAGTTGTGTTGATTTAATATGATTGTCTTGTTGATCTCATCGGTTGTCTTGTGCTGTCTAGACTGTGCTCTCTGGCGAATGTGCCGCTAAACTGTGTTGCTAATTTGCCAATGTGGCCCACTGCGAATGTATTATCTAATGTAGTGAAGCGATTATTTAAAACAATGCTGCAGGATCAATGTACATGTAAAAGTTCTTCCCTCATGTTTGAATGTACATGTACATGCTATTTGGAAACACGAGACAGCTTAAACACTGAAATACACTGAAATACCTCAATTGAAAAATATTCGTTTTCAAGCACGCTGCTTAATCTAACATCCAGGCACACGGTGAACGTTTTGGTTGACCTGGCGAGTTTTGGTGGTGGAACGGTCATGCTTCTGGCAACCTCGGAACTGATACTCGTGGTCATTGGTCCTCAGCTGTACGGCACCTATTGCTACTGGCCTCTCATCATAGGAGCCATAATGTGCCCAGCGATATGGGTAGGGATGCCCAAACATTTCTGGTACGTAAATCCTCCTCATCTTCATTGAATTTGAAGCATTCACGCGAAAGATATTGCTCATGTGAAAATACAGATAGACGTTGTCTTTTCAGCATCAAATAAATCATAGGCAACGTTTTACAACCAAGTCTAGTTAATTAAAAAGTGCCGAAGCTCTAAAAATTCTCAAGAAGTGAAGCCAACCAAGCAACCCTCAAGTAAAAGACAAAGTCAAAAAAAAATGGAAAACTAAGACATCCGAAGTAGGCTAGTTGAGGGGGAGAGCATGGATAAACCCCAAAGAACCTAAGTGAAACTGGCGAATCTTCAACGGTTCACTGACAGGACCTCATTGATATAGAAACCGAAGACGGGTTTACCTTCTATTCAAGTAAGATTAGTTTGCTACGCTAGATCTGGATCCACAATTTATTTAACCAGAAGGAAAGCAAACCAAACCAATCCACTCACCACACATTTGATTTAATAAAGCAAAAAGCCTTTCATTAGCTTAGTAGACGTGTGTCTACTCTTGGTATGCCACAGTCGCATATTTTCGTCCACAAGTGATTGGTAGTATATGGTCAGCAGCCGGTACGTAGGCAAAGACAATCTACTGAGCGTAAAAAATATGCAGCTATCAAAAAATCTAAATAATGCATACCATACTACTGAATACTTCTTGAAAACTTGACCTTATTTATGTGTTGTGTATTATTTCTACCAACCAAAATTCTGCCAACCATGATTGCCAAAGAGGGCGCTTGTAACGTAGCGACGGTATATTGGCATTTCGTTTGCTTAGAGCATTTACCGTCATTATGGTGGGCCAAAGACTGCAGAGAGTTTACTCTTGTGTGGCAACTACCCTTACTTTAAAACGCATAATTTAATTCATCAGTATATAAACAGGCAGGACCTTTTGAAAGTATTTGGACAGAAGTATTCAGTCCTTATTGCTTTCCTATTTGCGTAGCTTTTTGGTAATTTCTAAATTATTCTCTTGTTTTGTACTCATCAGTCAGCCATGTTCCACCAATCACGGTCGAAAAATTGAGCTTGTGACGTATGGCCTGCTTGTTTCACCTGGATTGCGATCAGTGATCCGTCGTTGGCTCGCTGACACCAGAAGTTATGGATGCAGCGAACCAGCGTTGGGATCAGTAATCGAGATCCAGATTCGTGCGAAACAACCAGGCCGATGACAAGAGAAGGGCCTCTTTCCGGTTCAAATGTTCGCATTTTTTCACATGCTTCAGGTTACTCGGGGCGCTAAGCATCGTCACCACTTTGCTAGCCTTACTCCTCATCTTCATCGACGCAGCGATCTACCTGCACGGGAATGGACGGGCCCTTGCCGAGTTCCAGCCACCCATTGAGTCCTGGGCTTTTGGCAAGCTCATCGGCGCTACCATTTTCCTGCTGGGTGGGCACTTTGTCTATCCTGAGATTCAGCGGGCCATGAAGGAGCCGGGGAATTTCGATCGGAGTGCCCTCACGACTTTTCTACGTGAGTGAAAATAACACTGTTTCAGCAGGTATCTTCCTCAAAACTTTCGAAGTATTGAAACGGTTTCAGCCCCAAACTTCTCCAGCTGTACTCTAAAATTCGATGAAAAAAATTCTGAGAATTAAAAAAAAAAATGGACCGCATACACCACCAAGAATAATAGTCGGTTTAACAATGATATAAATCCTTTTGGGATGCAGCGCTGTACTCAATATTTATATTGCATCCAGACTGATAATAACTTGTAAGAAAGAAAGTGTAAAAGACATATATTGATGACTTTAAATCCCTGAACAGTCTCTAATGAAACCTTTGTATATGGGGCAATGGAAAATCCAAAGATGTCTTCAGAAGTGTTCAAAAATCCTTTTTGAGATAATAATACGGTAGTGAGGATTGAATACTGATCTTGTAGTCGAAACTGCTCACAAGGTTCAATGAAGTTGCCTGAAACATATTAGGCGAGTGGATACCATGATTGTTTTCGTTTTGTCAAAATACTAGTTCGAAACTTTCTACACCAGCATTGAAGTTTATAGGAGGAACGATCTTATATTTCTTCAACCGTAAAGACCAGATAACAATTGGTCACATCCGTCCTTTGCCCAACAGTGATTGTCGTCTTTCTCTTTCCGACCTTGCTGGTTGTCTTCGTCACCTATGGGGACATAATTGCCCCGAATGATATCGACCTGGAAGCCGGCCTCTTGTCGGTTCTCCCCCGGGGCGCCTTGGTGGTGATTCCTGGCCTACTCTTGCTGATCAGCAGCGCCTCCGTCATGCTAATCATCATCAACCCACTCTTCAGTCATCTTGAGGAGGTTCTGAACATTCAGGAAGGTATAGTGTGTAATGCTAAAACAATGGATAGTTCAGGATGGGTGCCGTGCCCACCCCATTTGTGCTTATTCAATTAAAAAAATCTTAATAAAATCCTGACGCTTCTATCAGACTACAGAATTCAATAGTTAAGTTCTTTAATGAGAGTGTGCCAGTTTCTGGGGAACTGTGAGTAAATCTTTTCTCTATGCAAAATGTTTGACGGAAGCACATACACTTGCTGTAACTAATGACTGTGAAAAAAATCAATGCCTTACTCAGGGATGGAGAAGCACTAAAGTTTAAACCAAAAAACCTCGGACGTCATAACAGGCTTCTCTCCTAAATTTCGCCAGTGTCGGAACTGAACTACTGAATCATGTTTCAAATTCATCAAAATTCATCAAGCTATTAAGTTGGCTTTGCAAGAGTTAGACAGAGTTCTCAGCTGGTAGTGCACCACAGTGGATTTTATAAACCAAGCAGGTGGCATTAATGCCCATTTCTCGCCCCGACCTCCAACCTTGGGTGACACTGATGTGACCCAGTTGCATGCAGCAGACATCTGTATAGTGGATGAACTTCACAAGACATATTGCATGTCAAGCTCGAGTCTGGTCAATTTTTTTTTACATATCATAGGAAAAGCCTGTGATGTCAGTAAGACTGGACAACTTTTAATGGACTGGATTAAAGTATGTTGGCTCAGCCCACCGTGTAATTTTTCCTGCAGATTTAAACCTCAGAGGTTTGGATCTGCATAAGAGCTAGCTGGCGCACCTCGAAGGTTCAGCCGAAACAGGCAACCAACAAACAAAGACAATTACTAAACCATATAGTTTACTCCCCTTCCGACTTTTTCTAGGTATTAATTGGAAGCGCATCCTCCTTCGTACTTCTGTCATCATCTTGATCGTCTTCCTGGCGGAAACGGTGAACGAGTTCGCCTTGCTCGTCACCGTGGTTGGAGGCGTCGTGTTCCCTTTGCTGACCTTCCTGGCTCCCGCTGTGTCTTACCTGCGACTGCGATCCATGCATATGCCTGACAGCTTCTCAGAGCGCCCGTAAGATATTTTTCCTCGACTCGTAAAGGGTCTACGCAGTGCGATTGTTTTACTTGACCTTACCCTTTTTTCACCTTATTTTCAATTTTCGTTTGGCTGTTTTAAAAGGCTTTTTTGTTGTCGTTGTGGTTTAATACTTAAGTAAATTTCCAAAGGCATGAACAAAACTGCGGTAATGATCCATTTATGTCGAAGCTGGCGTTAAGCCAACTAGCAACCATTCTCAAAAATGTTTTTCTGAGAGCATAAGAAGCGGACATAGCAGCAAGGTGGACAATTTCAACAGTTTAAGAATATAACGTTTTTCAACACAACCTCAAAAGAATGCCAGAGTGCCTTCATACATTGAAAAGGCGCATAATGTTTCACAAAACGTGTGTCCAAGAAATTGTCATCGCTCTGTCCTTTCAAACCTCGAAAGTGAAAACAGCCACCTACACGGAACTCAGTCTATCGCACAGTATTTTACAACCTAGTTGACATCTTAAACATCATGAAAGGCTATCTATTTAACCGGCTGCACGTATCGTGGAGTTTGTGTCGCCTTCCTGTATGCATTCTACTTCTGAAGGTTGAGAGGAACTATTCTGTGTATGATCCAAGATTTTCAGTTTGGGGAACGAGAAGAGGAGTTGAATGAAATTCCAGAGTGTTCAACTATGGTGAATGTAAAACAATCTACACAGGCGGTTTGTTAAGATTCGTCAGTAAGGATGGAAAGGGACAACAGAATTATCATGCCAATCAAGTTTCATTTTTATGGGGAAAAACTAATCTGAACATACTATTTTATAAAAGTGAAATTGCATGTTAGAAGCAACCAGGAAAAGATATTGTAAAATCCAACTTCAACTTAGTTGACAAGGTTATTATAATCTTCGTACAATAATTGCGGACTTACACAGACGGGGGGTCAGTGATTAGAGTAATTCGCCTGTAAATTCTTTTCTCTTTGTAGGAAAATGCACATCTTTGAGAGTATCGTCTCATTCCTCCTCATCCTCGTTACTCCGGTAACGGTCATCGCTGTCCTGGCCATTACCATCGTAGCTCTTACCAATGACCAGACAGGCTACGTGAAGCCGTGCTATGTCCAGTACAACGCGACTAGCGTCGAATGGGCAAATGATACATTGCCGACCAACGCCACATGGGCAAATGATACATTGCCGACCAACGCCACATGGGCAAATGATACATCGCTGACCACTGTTGCCATGTGAGCAAAACCATGACGTGTTTACGAGAAGCCTGGTGTATTGTGATTAAAGTCTATTTGACAAAAAATGAGAGCAGTTTTCCAAGTAACTTTGAAGTGGCTGACAACTGAATTATAGAAATTTTTGACAAAATTGTTGAAATATTTCTCGACGCGCAGAAGTGCAGGGTAATCCGGTATTCTGCAGGTGGTACTCAATCACAACATGATATTATAAACACTTTCATATTTTTGTAGGTTTTTATGTACATGTACTAACACAATCCACAAAGTGGAAAAAGAAACGCCAACCATCCCATTCAAGAATGTGCACGTCTATAACAAAAGAATATCACGGCATGTAATACTGGTAATGTAAATGATGGTAAAGTTGTGTAGTTATCGATCTACTCTTCAGCAGGATCAGCAGTACATGTTTTTGCTGTTACAGTGGAGTGATATTTTAAATAATGATTGCCTCGATGCTTCTGCCATAATCAAGAGCAGATCAACAAACAAATAAGCAAACAAACAAGCCATAAAAATAAACAAACAAAAAACAAGTACACACACACCAATGAAAAAAAAAAGCAATACAGATCGGAAAGTAAGCCGTTTGGGAGTAAGCAATAATGGACGGTTTCTTTTTGTTAACTCTATGGTCTTTCTGAGATGGTAGGCTAAATTGTTTGGTCGATTTTCTTGACACTTTAATTAAAGGGAGGAAAGTAAATGGAAAAAATACAAACCAGTATTCCCGTCTGCTTTGTTTGACCCCTTCTTCAAGACAAGGGAGGGAGTTGCTCATTTAGGTATCCCACAAGAGTTCATTGATAATATAATATGCTTTGCCTATAATTTGTTTATTATTTTGTATCTGTACAAAAATGTTGGGTACAGTTACAAGGTGGAGGTGTAGCTTTCTTATAGTACTATATTTCCCTGTTAAAAATCGACTACAGATTCTTATCTTTAAATTATAGATTGAGGCATGAAATGTGGCAAATATACTTACTTATTTTTTTATCTGCTGTGCTATAAACGATAATAAGCACTTTGTGACATATTATTTGGTCAGTATTTGAAAAGTTTTCCTTTATTCCTTGTACGGCGCCTATTTAAAAGAGTATTTGTTTTAAATTCTTCAACTGGACAAAATTGTTAAACGTTTCTTCAAATAAATAAGTGTAAAAGACAATATTGGTCCTAGTTTAAAATCTCAAATATTAGGCTTGTCCACATTAGGATGCATAGTACAAACTTGCACACATAAATTGTTGCCAAGTTAAGCCGTGTTTATATCTTAATATCGCACGGAGTCTTAATACTTAATCCTAAAAGAACTTAATTATGTATGCAAGGTACAAAATCACTTTCTGAAGGGGCTTTGAAGATTTTCAGAGGTGAGATGTAGAATATATGCGTTGCGTGTGCGTTGCTTAAATTTAATCTGGCTACAATGAACTTCTTTAACAGCATTAGAATTGGAGTGCACTGATGTACGTTTGCTTGCATAAAAGAAAGCAAACCGTCTGTATTCTGTAATTTAGCAAGTTGTTTCCCGACATCACGAAAGGCTCACAAGAATTTGAGACACAAATAGAATTGCATGGGATCACGAAGGTCCTTTTCATGTGAAAGCAAATCTGACCCCTCGTTTTGCTCAAGGGTACATTAAACTATGAAATATTCGAAATCGCTTTGGATGCATTTGGAGCCCTTGGTGTCAGTTTCAAAGGTAATGTTCTCCTTTGGTTGGGTTCTGGGACGCCCTGCTGCTCCCCAACCTGACGTCTGTTGAGTCTCACTGTAAAAAAATTAGAAATTTATCTTATAATTCATATTATTTAGATCATTTGGTTCGGATAGAGAAGGCTTATGTTCTTTTGGTTCCCCGCAGAAATTGCAAACCAGAGGAATAACGCAAGGATTCGGTTTGTTAAAAGTTTAAAGTCTATTAGCATTTTGATTCTTGTGGTTTGAGAAATAAAAGTTTTAAATAGCTTGCACTGAAAGTAAGAGAAATTATATATTCTATGTTTCTTGTATGTTCACAAACATTCGTTTAGTATCAGTGGCGTAAATTTGTGCCAGAATTTTTTTTGAGGGGGGGGCAGACTGTAAGAGATGCCTTGCCCGGCCATGAAAATTCGACAGTTGGGGGAAGGTGACACCATTTTACACTAAAAGAGGGCGATGTTAGTGATGTAGTGTGTATTATATTAATGCAGAATCTTACATCAGAACGGCATATTTATGTTTTTTTGTGTTCTCCTTTTTTGAGTACTATTCGGTACATTTTGGTTGTTGGGAAGCCGAAACGTTCTTCACAATCCACTCTGTTTCTTTCACACGATGAAAAAGTGGGGTAAGGGGAATGATTCAGTAGCCCATAATCCCCAATAAAAGTGGGGTGTGGGTGGAATATGTACCCCATTAGTCCGGGATTTATGCCCACGATAGTGATGATTTCCGCCGTTCAGTTGTTCAATGGCAGGACACTAACTTCATTCAAGCCTCTCGTATTTATTTTCTTTTATATTTTCACTGAGAAGTGACGATAGTATACTAGTTTTCGTTTAAAATTTACTAGTTAAGAGAAAACAAATATATCTGATTCTGGTCCGAGAAAAAAAATGGGATAGCAGTTTGTTCTTCAGACTTTTGTATGAACATTTAAAAAATAACATGCTTCAACAGGCTCTGGAAAACATGTAAAGTATACGAGCTCTGCATTGCATCACAGCACTGAATGCAGTCTGACTTAAAGCCCAAACTAGAGCTTGACAAGAAGGATCAAAGTCTCCATCTAATTTCAGCGTCCCCTGCCCGAGCGTAGGTTCGAGGACGGGACGGTCGCATTAAGATCTGTATTTAATATACAGTCATTGGAAAGGCTGAGAAAAGAATCTGATCCCTGATCAAGCCAAAACTCTGAAACCGAGTGAGCTTTCTGCGTGAGCCCAATCAAGATCTGGCCATCGTTTTCAGAATCCTTTGTTGGGAGGTCCACCATCCACACTCTAAAAAGGATCAACAAATTTGACTAGAATTCAGTAAAATGTGACTAGCTCTTCAGGGTCAGTTAGGTGCAACTGGTAATTAGCCAATCTGACTAGATTTTTTATTCAGTTCATTGATATTTCAAAGGCATAGAATAGGAATCTTATCAGAAAGGATGATTTGCCAACGTTAGCGTGGGTGTTTGACTGAATCCATAGTCAATTTTGAGCAACTAGGAAAGTCAGTCAACATTTTGACTAGGTTGCTTTAAGAGTGCATGCAGCTACAAATTCATGCTCTGCGTCACAACGGTGGAATCGTACATATATAGTGGTGACCAAGGTTACATTGGCCAGACCATATTTCATATGCAGCTGGTAACAACAAAAGTGCAAAAAGACGGAATATGTGCGCCCGGCAAACAGATAACCAGTTAACAATCTTAGGCATTGTATATTGCCTGTGAATGTTGCAAAGTACGAAAGCCCTGGAGTGCCATCAAGTATGTTTTTTGAAAAAGTGAAGCGTATTTTTTCCAAAATTTGTTTCTACGAGATACATTTTTTCGAAGTTTGTTTTTTACGAGATATATATTTTTTGAGATCTCTCTCTTTGATCTATTATTAGAAACGTTTCTGTTTTTCGAAATATTTGTTTGTACGAGTGATACGCACAGTCACACTCGATCTAGCATTGCATGTATTTCGGTTCACGTTTCTTTAACGTCACGCTCTGGGGACCTACGCCTTTCACGTTGTCTGGTTCCCAGATCAAACAGATCCCGATGGGTTTGTATCACCCGTCAAACAACAATTGGGAATTAATCACTGTAGTAAACGAATGGCCGTGTTGAGAAGACCAAACTAAAAAAACATTATTTCACGGATAGAAACAAACTGAAAATCGCCCGTATTGACAGACCAATGACCATTGGGGTGATTGAGCCGTATAAAAAAAATGGGACTCATAGGAAGCGTTTTCGCGAAGTCTCCACTTTTTGGGTGGGCTGTCGTAGCGCCAAGGATACGGAGATGGTCCAGTAGACTGGCCCCAGTCCGGGACTAGAAAAATATACCTCATTAAACAAAATTGGAAAAAGTAAATCTTGCAAAGCAAACTCTAGATAAAATGTATTTCATTGAAACAAAACTGGAAAAAAAATCTCATAAAAAACAAAATTGGAAAAATATATTTCGTAAAAACAAAAGTTTCCAAAAAAAGAAACAATGTTTCTGAAAATAGATCACTGAGAACAATCTAAAAAAATATATCTTGTAAAAACAAACTTGGAAAACAACGTATCTAGTAAAAAACTGTGAGAAAAATACATCCCGTAGAAACACATTTCGGTAAAAATGGATCTCGTTAAAATCAAACTTCGAAAAATATACTTCATTTTTTTCAAAAAATATACTTGATGGCACTCCAGGGCTTTTGTAGCAAAGTACAAAATGTCACGACACTCTCTTCTGCCCGCACCGGGCTCTGTTCACCCATTCTTCTATGCTTCGTCCGAATTAAAATTAATGGCAAACCCGAGCCTTTGCACAAAATAACTCATACAGAACTATGGGCCTCACGGGTCCCAAAGCCAGCTTACTAAAGAAAGCGGTCCTCGATTGACGGATTCCATTTCGGAAAGAAGCACTGGAATAAGGGTGTGTGTGTCAGGGCCTATACGGAAATACATTTAATATTTAAAAAATGTTTAAACTTCCTGTTGCACATAATATGTGCCAACAAGGAAGTTAAAAACCGAACCCATTGTAATGGGTTCGGTTTTAAACTTCCTTGTTGGCTGGAGACAAACCAACATTGGATGGGTTGTACGATCTCAACAACTGTGATTGTGTTCACACGATGACATGGCAATGTCAGGACGGAACAATGTTCAGTGGAGGTGCAATGTGGTTCTTGCAGAATCGAATGTTGCAGGCTGCGCTTTTCTGTGCCTTTCTCGTGGTTCTCGTTCACGGTCGAGATGAGGCTTGCCAGCTCTGCACGTGTACACGAACAAAGGTAGTGGACTGTACGGGCAAAGGTTTGACGTCTGTGCCTCCTGGAATACCACAAGATACTGCTATTCTGTAAGTTAGTGTGTGCTTCCCAATGCAATCATTTCATTACAACCCTTGAAAGTACTCGTGACCGGATAATTCGGTATTTTGTATTCTGAATTTCGTTTACTTTGGTGATTTACTGTTGCGTAAGTACAAAAAATAAAAGAAATTGGGTTCCCAATTTGAACAGTAACTGACAAGTGTTTTTTCCCACCATGGACGCCCCTCGAAACCATAATACTTAAAGCCAACAGCGCCTGTACAGAGATTCGACTTTGACACCAAGTGTTTCCCATACAAATACTTTGGAATTTCAATAGTAGTCATGCTTACAATAAGAAACGGGATCACAAGAGAGTGAAACAATTAAAGCTGAGCTTTTAGCTGGTGGGGCAGGCTTTTTTAAAACCCCGTAAATTCTTCAAACTTTCAATTTATTACTCTGGTGTCCATTATGTAGAAGGCACAACTCTTGAATTTAGGCATTAGGCTATTCATTCTTACCCCTCTGAGTTCTTCTAGAACTTCAGCTGTTTTCAACTGCCCTTGCAAAAATTGTGGCACGTGTCCAGATTCGCAGCCAGATCACGTACAAGAGGTAATCAGAGTATATGAGTCACCCGTTGCTATGTGTTTTTTTCTAATCGTTTCTGTACAAAGGAGTTGCTAGTTGTGATTTTTGTAACCTGGTCTCTTTGTTAGTACCGTTTCGTTTACCTAATAAAACAGGTATTTAATCCCCTTAGCTTTTTTGTGTATGTTGTTGGCTCCCCAATTCAGTTCTAATTACTTAAGAAAGGAATTTCTGGATTATTGTGGTTTGAGAAGGTGTGGTCCACTTAGTAGGAGTATCATCGTGCGCGCTTTGACCCAATCATACACTATGCATTAATGCGTCAACTGCGGAAATGAAAAAAAAATCTTAAACTCCTGCATGAAACAATTAAGCAAAATTGTGCATGTTTACACGTCATCAGCCGACAAGTGGTGAACCACTGCCTTCCGGGATTACTGTTGGCTCAAAGCGGGATAGTTGAAAAAGGTAAAACATGCCCGCCAATGATTAGCCCGAGAGTCCTTTGGATAATATTTTTACGCTATATGATTCACTATATAAGCTGGTGCCACACCTACAGGCCATTTACTTTGGCAAAGCTCGAGTTGAATGATGTCAGAAACGTATTGCTTCTATTGCGTTCAATCATCCCTGCATTTTCTTTCATTTCAGGGAGCTTGGACATAATAATCTGACGAGAATAAATGAGCAAACCTTCATGAACCTCACCAGACTCTTAACATTGTAAGTATAGGTTCATAATATATTCCAAAGACTGTGTCCACTAACGTCAATTGCAACATGTAAAAGGTATTACTGTGTAAATGAATCCATGTCCCGTGTGGGACCCCACGTATATAACACGCCTCTGACACGACTGGTGTTAGATCAGTTGACTCCTGACATTGTGCCCATGTGGCTTCTCTAATTACGTTAACAAGGCCAAATGTTGGCTTTTTACTTGATCACAACTTGATTCACAACTAACAAAGGATCTTTAAAGACTTCAACTTCTGAGTTGTTTTTACGTGGCCCACGGCTATGGAATGTCAAACCTTCGCTTCCATTGATTACAAAGCTTGTTGACTCCAGCATTCATTAAAAATAGAGTGAGCCTTTCTGTAATTGAAACCAAAATAAATCAATTGCA
Organism: Acanthaster planci; assembly: GCF_054643075.1. Taxonomy (NCBI): domain Eukaryota; kingdom Metazoa; phylum Echinodermata; class Asteroidea; order Valvatida; family Acanthasteridae; genus Acanthaster; species Acanthaster planci. The sequence goes on along the minus strand of NC_141783.1, from coordinate 19,546,108 downwards.
GGAATGACATATTTCAATCTGCTTTGTCATAACTGGCTCTTCTTAGAGCCGACATTTCTCCAATAAAGAGAATTCCTCCCGTTACCTGCAAAAATCATTTCCCAAATTAAAATCTTTTTATAATGATAAAGATTGACTTCCGAAAATGATTGTCACATTAATAGTGATATCAAATGAAGAACGTATACAAGAATATTTGTACTATATTCTAATTGTGTAATCAGAGAGAAATTTGTTACGATTTTGTTTCATTTTCAAGGAATCTATTATGGAATCAAATATCGACGATTGAGCCAGGATGCTTTAGTGGACTTTCCAGATTGCTGCATTTGTAAGTTAGCCTTTTAAGACATTCCCCTGAAAAGATACTTAAACATCACTATGCTTGAAATTAGGGGGTCATCTGCGAATTGGGTTTTCTGGCCGCCACTGTAGTCATTCTTGTGCTGTGATGAACAGTTTTAGTCGAAGATATAAAGTCATCAAGTCAATTTTCCCACATAAATAAGTTGTCAGGTGTCTACGGGTTTGCGAGATGATACTTTTCGACAAATCGTATCTATTCCTCGACTTGTTAAGATAACATTTCTTAAAATCATGCTGTGGTCAAGAAGTTGACTCGAGGAGAAACGACATGGGAGAGGCCTTGGTGTGCTGGATGTTGAATTGCTGACATAGTACTTCTCGACAAGTCGTTATCTTGTCTTCGGAAGGTTGTCTCCGCGAGATGTTATATCTAGACAAGTTGTTTATCTCCCCATCCGGAAGTCAACTCAGAGAATTACTTTAAGTGATTAAGTTGCATTACTTTTTAAATATGTCGACGTGACGTGATAAACCTTGGCATTTCTGGTGACAGGTATTCATGTAATTACTGTCGGATTACTGAGGAGGACAATACAAACTACTATATCAAATAAAACTAACAAGGTTGGGAAGGCCAGATTTCTCACGTATTTTTTTTTGCCATGCCCAATAATTTCAGTGTGTGGGGCGGGATTTTTTCTCATCACAACGGATGTTTACCAAAAATATGAGCAGACATCTGGACTTTGGTGATTGGAGGGTTTGTCTTTGTGCCCAGTACTCCAAGTCTTACTTTCCCTCATTCAATCGTTTAGAAACCTTGGTTCCAATCAACTAGAGAAGCTGGATGCAGACATCATGTTTGGCGTCGGTAGAGAACTGTGGTTAGTTGATATCATTTCATCATCATTTTGTATTGAATGAATTCTAATCTAACCTCTTTTGCAAATGATTAACTTGTTACAGCTGTCGTAATTTTGGGCAGACCGAACGAACGTTTTGATAAACTGACATCCATTTCGATTTAATGTTGCCGTTGGAAGCTCATTTTTCACGTTTGGCATCAAAAGGCATACGCTAATTTTACTAAATTTGGTATGCGCAGATTTCATCACCGGTGAAAAGTGTGTAATCAGTAGAAACTATTTCACTCTTCAACTTTAACAGGTTTGAAATGAGGGTGGATCACAACAGACTGAAGATATTGGACCCGCTGACATTCAGTGGAATATCATATCCCGGACGCATGTAAGATTTACACAATGCTCTTCGATATAATTGTCGATTTTGAAGACGGAGAACATGCATTACAGAGGGTTTGCGGGGCTTCCATCTTGCAGGCCAGTGCTTATGTTCCGCATTTATGCGTAAATGAGGCTTCCCTGTGGCACAAAAGAACTGCCCTGCAAGATGGCCACCACGTAAAGCCTGTTTTGTAGCGCTTTTGTGATTTTTTTCACTTATGAAAGTATTTACCGCTGCATTTGTACTTTTCCATCCATGAAAGACTTTACCAACGAAGTGGAGAAAATACAGTCGCAACTAGTTGACTTTATTCATATTCCCGCGATTTTGTAGTAACTGTGGCGGTAATCGTCTACTGGAGATTCCATCACGGCTGATGTATCAAAAACACAAAGAACGTACCGTAAATACATTGTAAGTATATTCTGGAGAAAACTATGATGCACTAATATGACAATATTAATGAAACGAGTCTATTCTTAAATTTATTTATGGTGATGGTACCAAAAGTGCTCAAAGAAAAGCAGTCTGTCTACGACAAAAAATGCTGTGCTGAAACCACTTGGATTTAAGGAATATTCGCAAACTGGGAATGTGTTTAAGGATATTTCTTATAAAGGCTAGAGTGGGATTCAAACCAACGGCGTGCACATTGAAGGCGAGATAGGAAACGCTGCGCCAACTCAACTCCAGGAACCTCTAGATTAGTTGGGTCAATGTTTTGAGAAGGGATAGGACCGGCTGTATGGTCCTCTCAGATGTTCTAAAACACAAGCAAATTGTGTATATTATCGGATTTTTCGTTATTACATCAACGGGCGGTTAATGATAATTATATTATCGGCAACGTTATAGGAAAATCTTTCAATGCATCACCTGATTGTCGATGGTGACGGTTTGTCTAAATGTCATCGGTTCCATTAGATGCATGTAGATAGCTTCCATTTTAAATACTAAAGATATTTTGGAGACGGTGGACGGGGTTACTATATATTTGTCCTTGTTTTTACCCATGAATGCATTATAATGTGCACCTGATGCCGTACACAGTTATAGTATCTAAATCGGAAAGAGTGAAATTAGGGACAAGACGTTTTAGAGTGAAAATCACTCTGAATTCAGACTGAAAAACGCTGAAAATATCCCCTTCCAGTGGAAGCTCAAGTGAAATTTCAATCTTTTGGAGTGACGAAATTTCATTCCAATTCATGTGGTCCTTAATTTCAATCGGAGGGATTGAATTTTCACTCGAATAGAGTGTATTTTAACTCTTTGGAATATACTTATCAACACTATTGCTACTCTCTCTCTGACTTTCAAAGATATTCTCCAAGGCTTGACTGGCATAAAGTAAACGTTTTCTTTGTTTTTCAACAGGATTTTTACAAATAACCAAATTGAACGGCTAGCACCAGATGCATTCGAAGGACTGAAATACATACGTATGTTGTAAGTGGCCGATAAACTTGAAGTTTAGGGTGAACTGTTTTATTCGGAATGAAATTTCAATAGAGCAAGTTTAGAACAGTGTTGTAGTCGAGTACTTTTGGAGTAACAACGTTCTCTGCCAAATATTGATCTGGGTAAGAGCGAATAAAGGTGGAGTGCATAGTTATTTGATGGTAATTGCACAAAGGTAAGAATGCAAATTTAATGTAAGACTTCAGACACCCCAAGTTCTGTAAATGTAAGTTTTAAGGAGAAAAGTACTCGGCCGAGTTGGTTTCGAGTGCTCTTGTCCTAAAAACGTAATTTTTTTTTTCAAACAGTGATTGTCTGAAGTCATCATTTTACTTTGTAATCTTACCGATATGCCAACATACTTTGGCTTTTCTCCCTCCTATTTATATGACTGGCAAAGAACTTGGTATTCGAAAAATTGGTTTTTTGAATAAAATATTCAAAAGAAGTAAGGAACAGTGATGAAATTACCTACGATATGAATTCAATGGCTACATGCACTTGCAGGATAAACTGGATAAACTCACAGTGAACAGAACAAAGACTGTTCTGTTATGCAATTGATAATCTGTCCGCAACGTACCATCAGATGCGTTTAAATGAAGTCTTCAGTTTTGAGAATATAATAATCCTAAGCTTTATTTTGATATTTTGGTACCTGAAACACTTGCTGAAAACCTTTTTTGGTTTGCGAAAACACATGTTAGGCCTACTTTTTGTTGAGTTTGTGGGGCCACCCTGTATGATAATCGATTTGGGAACATCTTTGTAATATTTAAAAAAAAAGGCAAAAAGGAGAAACTCGTAGCCTGTCGGGCTGACTGGTTTTTAGGGCGGCTGTACGCTGTTTCGGAGATCGTAGATTTAAATCAGCAGCATTCAATTTCTTTGCTTGCCTTTTTAATCCTTTGGTGGCAGCAAATATTATATTGGTTCCGCGTAGTTTGAGTTTAAAAATTATTCCGTTTTCATGATTAGGTAGGAAAAAACAAGCCCCGTACAGTGATTATTTTATTATGTTATTACTTAAGGATTTTTGCTTTTAGTTGTATCAGGCAGTTGACTTGAAATTTCACTTTAGTTGTTAAGAATAAGACAAGAGAAAAGTTAACCTACCTTAAAGCTGCTTTTCCTAACTTTTTGGATATTATTGACTATTTCTGTTTTTTCCCTTAACAGTTCTTTTTTTTAGAAATGAAACAGTTGGTACTGTTATTTTTTAAATTAATTGGTAGTTAGTACATATGAATAATATTCATGTTTTCCAAATTATATCTAATTTGAAAACAAGCAAGTGTGTATAAAAAATACGTTTTCTGCATCAATCCTTCCAGGTATTTCGCTTCCAATAGAATAAAAGCTCTCCCCGACAGTATTTTTATCAACACGACTATAGGAAATACCTTGTAAGTATTTTTCTGCCGACGGTTTGATGTTTGAGTACATGTTTTGAATGAAACATTTCACAAATCGATGATGCATATTGCATTTATGTCGAATGCGCACTAGAGTCAGTCAGGGTTGCCGTTACAGTAACTCTTGGAATCTCAAGTTATAAAAAGACCTGAAAAGCAGATCTGTAACAGTAGAATTCTAAATATTTGGGCATACGGAATTCGTTCCGCACATTATTACAATACAAATTATGTTTCTTATATCTAGAGCCCAAAAGACCTTTTACTATTAAATTCACAATTATGCACGCATGCACATGAATAGGCACGGCGGTCAAAAGCGTGAGCGGCCCACCAAAATATGTACAGGAGTGAAAACTACATGACCATTCAGACTTTTTTCAAGATTTTCTCAGACGATTTTAGAGCGTTTTCCGTTGAAAAAGCTAGAAATGGCAGATAATTTACTGAGAGGATATTTAAGTTTGTAGCTCTGTCCATTTCTAGCTACTTACACTTTTTGTCGATAGACGTATTTTCTGCACATTCGTGTAAAATCATGATTGTTTCAGCTTAAAGGACCTGTACAGTGAAGGCTACAGTTTCGTTTTAAACCATTTACCACGATGATCAGCCATAGACAACATTCCTGGTTTCAGACGCAACTTTTTTGACATAACTTTACTATTATCCTGATTGTTGGGTGACATTTTCCACAACTTTTCTTTCAGGGACTTGTCTTCGAATATGATCAGGTGCCTCCCAGATGGCCTTTTCCGGTCGATGAGTAAACTCCGTTATTTGTACATGGGAAATAACATGCTGACCGTACTCTCGAAGAAAATGTTCGACGGATTACGCTCTTTAAGAGAACTGTAAATAAGTTTCAACTTTACTAAATCGACGATCAATTTTAACGAAAAAAAAAATACCCCCACTCTCCTACCACCATGTATCACTCACCCGCCATTATCTCCCCCACCCGCTCTACCCCATCGCCCCACCCTAACACCTCACCACCAGAAACCGCCATCCACCAAGTTTAATTTCCCTTGGTCTTTTTTTGCCACCTCACAAGTTTAACTAACATCCCAACCACTTCGCTTTAATAGCAATTGGGTTTGCATGAAGGACATGAAAAAAATTTAAGGGTTTCAGGAACACTTTGCAACCTAACGAGAAGCAAAACCACACAACTCACTCAGGGCCGGATTATTATAAATATTGACACAAAACAAGAGATTTGTAATACAAAACTGCTGCAAACTGCTTGCTGACTACAGTGACCTAAAATACAAGTGGAGGGCCTGACGTTTCGATCCTAGCCTAATCTCTCTCAAAGGCGAAATGACAAGTGGACAGGATCCACGAGCAAACAGGGAATACTTGGTAGATTCCCTGTTTGCTTGTTTGTCCTGTCCACTTATTATTTTGCCTTTGAGAAAGATTCTGCTAGGATCGAAACGCCAGGCCCTCTATATTTTGTAATACAAAACAAGTAAGCAGCGTCCCCGGTACACTTTTGCATAAACTAATTGCACCAGTCACAATTAAGCAGCTGCTCAGAAACAAAGTCCTCAACAAAGTGACGCTGTCAATCAAAAAAAAAAAAAAAACTCGACTTAAGACACTTAATATGTTCACTCTAACTGATTAAAACATTCCTCATTGGTGTTTTTTTGGGGGGGAAGGCAAAACCTCCGTTGGCCTTCCTACCTGGATCCGCCATTGAACTCATTAGAGGGAACAGCTTACAAGAGAGAACAGCTTACGCGATGTTATTGCAGATCTTTTTTTTATCATTTTACCCACAGATTGATCTCAGACAACCCCATTATCCACATCGATGACCGGGTGTTCTCTGAAACTCAGCTGGTCAACCTGTAAGCATACCTTTTAACACTTCCAGACCTTTTAAAAGAAACTAAAAGAAAGAAAAAAATTTAACACTCAGCCAGAAATATATTAACAGACAGAACATTTTTTCGATATGACACCACCAAGAGCTTAAAACCATAATTTCATGCAGTTACATATCCAAAGTTCTGTTTCACGAGTCAAGGTAAAAGCAGAGAAAAACCAAAACACTATCGGGCATAACTGTATCTGGCACAGTTGTTGACATCTCCCCCCGCGGTGACTGCATCAAGAAAACGATGTATATGTAACTGCCATCCTGGGACGGCTGTGGATCGGTTGATGCCTGGGCCATTTTCCAATACTCGACTTCGGCTCCGTCTCAGGCTTGAACTGTTTTTTTTCCCTCCTAACTTTGAAGTTGTAAGCGCAATAATAAGTCTGATAGTGTCACAAAACATCAAGTAAGATGCAAACGAGCCAAACATTACAGAACTTCAATTTAATTTAAACACTTCAGGCCCACAATCGGGGATTAGTTTCAAAGACGAAGCCTGAGACAGAGACGAAGTTGAGTATTGGAAAACGGCCCCGCCCAAGGAACGCACTGCACTATGTTAAAACACTCAAAATGTTTCATGGTCCCTTCCTTATCTAGCTAATGAAGGTTCCTTCCTGTCGACGCTTCCCGATGTACGGTAAACAATGGGGCGCACATCACCATTACCCAGCTCTATTAGAACCACTGTACATATCAGTCGTACTCTCGACGCTGGCTAAAAATTAGTCTGAAAGACCACTGATTCTAAATGTACGGACACAAACAGGCGCCACCTTTCAGAGACCCAAATAGAACCATAATTTTACAGGCTGATATGTGCCGGAACTCTTGCTGGCCCTTTTATGTGCATTCTGGTTTTTATTTTCACCGGAGGAATTTGAATAAATTCTTTATGAATTATTTAGTGCTCGATCAACACCGGTACTGTTCGACAACTGCGAAGACCCCTATTCCCACTGCTATTTTATATAACACTCTTGTTACACAAAACAATTGTTTTGTCTGCAGGTACATTTACAACACCCAACTGAAGTCCATTTCTGACAGGCCATTTGTGACAAGAAATAGTACCATAATGCTAGTGTAAGTATTGTGAAGTAACGTACCAGCTCTGCGCCTAGCTGGTTAGTTTGGTAGCGTGCCACCTCGATGGTGTTGTATCCCGGCGTTGGTGGGCCACACACCAGGCAATCCCCTTTTTGTTGAACGGATATACCGAGCAAGATACTGGAGGGAGGGGTACCCCTCCCACATGTCCAATCCCTATGCACACCCTTCAGTTTTGTTACCGAGAATTCCTGAGATTCCAATCAAACAATGACCAACACAAAGTTGGAGGATGCTCTCCATCCCATATCTTGCTTTATACATATGGCCGGTGGCATACACAGTGGAATGGGGAGTTGAATGTGGGTGGAGTCGGAATCAACTAGGCGGAGCAACGTGGCTTAAAACCTCTATCCTAATTAGAGGTAGATCCGACCCAACAACATCGACCGATGATTGGTGAACAGAGACAATAAATCAAAGACGGTGGTCACGCATTTAGATCATCACTGGCCATGTCATTCCGTTTAATCCAATCTTGGAAGTGAAAATATAAATTTGTATGTCTTATTTTAGGTCACTTTATGGTAGCAACATCGAAGCTATCTCGGATTCTGTTTGGCAAGATTTGGGACTGAATAGCAGAATGTGAGTTACTTGGAGTTTATAGTTTGGTGTTTGGCCTCTGATAATGTTGCAAATATGTTAATTTGCGTATATATGCAGATAGCCATAGCCGTCGCCATAGTCGTATTCGTCTGAAGGCCCTTCACAATAAAAAAAATGCAAACCAACAAATGTTTTCAATTTTAATTGCACTAGTTTAATTTTGGTGCTTTTTAGTTTTATGCTAATGAGTATTTTCATGTTATGCAACTGATCATCCCGGGGAAAGAACGTTGGCACTTCGAGCCAGATCATTGCGGTCAAGATCGGCATGTGCTTTCGGGCTTTTTGAAAACTCGGCTGTCGTGCACGCTTGAGCTCTCTTCTAACACACTTTCTAATTCTGCTTCTGTCCATGAAATCATCATGTAATCTATAATCCTCGACCGATTCCACAGATTCATCGAAAATACTCTACGAAGAGTACATCAGGCAAGATCAGACGTGGAAATGTGAGACACGCTAACATACTCACCTTACCATGTTTGGGAATTTACAGTGGGGTAAATCTCTGTGGAAATTGGGGGATGGGTGTCGGGATGGGGAAAAGTGGGAGGGGGGATGACTTGCCCGCCCATGAAAATTTGAAAGGGGGGGACACCATATACACTATATACATGGCGATGTTCATGATAAAGATGTTCACCTGTAATGTGTATCAAATTCATGTAGAATCTTACATCAGAATATGGCTTTTTAAAATTGCTGTCCCTTTTTAGTGATATTGAAAACTTTAGTCTTTGGGAAATTTTAAAAATTCTTCAAAATCACAAAAAGTGTGTATGTGGGGGATGATTCAATAACCCATTCCCCCTCAAATAGGAGGGGATATATACCCCGACCCTCTTTACGCGCATGGTAAATTAACATCATAGAATCGGAACCGTGCTTCGTGCGCTATCTCAATATTTTAGTTATTTGTGCATATGTAATTCCCTATTGGGCCAGATATTATGTTATTTTTCTCTCATTTTTGTAACGCTATTATCTACCGTATATTTGAAACTCTCCTCAAGATGCTAACTGTTGATCAAGGTTTTCGCTCAGATAACGTTTTATTATATTCCACACTCTTTTGCCTTCAACATAGTTACCATATTTATTCATTTGTTTTCATACCAGTGGTTTGGTAGGAAGTGGATTTGTTCAGCCAATAAATGTTTCGTCTCAAAGTCGAAAAGCCTTAATTACCTCTGGATTTCACTGTGGAAAAGTATACGGTGAGCGATGGCAATGCACCCCATGCCCCCAAGGCACTTACGGAGGCCCTTGGGGGTCATGCAGGGCCTGTCCATTCGGTAAGGATTTCATTTATCATATTTGTGTATAATACAATATCGTGGTGCAGCCAGTCGCACTTAAAAAATAGGCATTATGATGTTTCGATAGAGGAGGCTGCAGCGTGCTGCTCTTTGGGTGAACTGTTAGTCTTGGGGAAAATTTTTAAAGCCCGATTTTGGAAATTTTCTGAAACCTTTGGGAGGTTGCTTATACGATTTGAAGGAAGTTACTGTTCATCGTTTGCAGGTGGATTTTTCCAAAACCGAACCGGACAAGTCTTAAAGACAGGGGCTGACATGAACTGCCTTTCCTGCAACAATGGCACCTACGTGACACCGGCGGCTTGTCCTGGAAGAAGTATTGGTGATTGTGTGGTTTGTCCGACGGGCACGGATAAAAGTCGCCACGCTGGATTCCGCGCGTGCCCTTGTGCATCCAGTTACTACCGCCGAGACAGGTTCGGTGAATGCTTCCCTTGCCCCTTGGAAGGTATCAACTGCTCGGGGGAATACCAACACCTCGTGCCTGGATTCTGGTGGACTTGGGACTGGGGTTCGACTGACAATTACCAATCTTACGAGAACTATGTCAAAAACATTCTTGTGAAAAACGATAGCTATGATAAACACGCGTGTAAGTTCCAAGGAGTCTTGCCTAAAGTTCACTCATGTCCAAGGAGAGCCTCGTGTCAAAATCTAGTTGAGGGACTAAATGCCACATGCCAACATGGTTACAGTGATTTCCTGTGCTCTAAGTGCATACCCAAATTCTATTCTTGGTTCGGCCAGTGCTTCAAATGCCCAAATTGGCGGGTGTTCCTCCTAGAAATCCTCGCATCTGTGCTGGCCATCGTTGTAGCAATATGTATTGTTGCATGGGACCTTCGGAGGCATCGTCGAAGAGGTCGCTCCGTCGTCAGTGTACTGTTCTCACGACTTAAGATTTTGCTCGGCTTCTATCAGATCATGGGAGAGATATTCGACGCAGTTCATGACCTTCCTTGGCCGCAGCCTCTGATAAAGATCGGTTCTTTCTTCAGAGTTTTGGAGGTGAATATCATGCAGTTGATCGTGAGTCCTCGTTGTTATTTCCCAAACTTTACCTACCCAACAGTTTACATTGAGTTTATAGCTGGTCTCAGTTTTTCCATTCTTGTAATTATCTCGGCGTTGAGTTTGTACAAACTCATATGGTTGTATCTACGCCTTAAGGAAACACCGGCCGATGTTTGCAGTGATGTACTGACTAAAACAAAGCAAACGTGCTATCTCGTTGTTGTTATTTTGCTGTTTATTGCCTACCCAAGCCTATCGCATGCCATCTTGACGTTGCTGCCGTCTGGCTGTGATGAATTCGACCTGGATGAAACAGAAAAGATCAAAGTACGTCGTCTTAGATCAGACTTCTCCATCGACTGTAAGACATATGAACATGGCATGTATATTACTGCCGCCGAAGCTTCTCTGTGCTACGTTGTAGGTTTTCCATTAGTGTTACTATTTATGCTTTGGATGATTCGTCGGAGGAGAAAGAAGGCCAGTAATTCCTCGAGCATTTCAGATTCCAGGGATGACCTAGGCCAAACACCATTGGACGTTGCAGATCGTCAGACCGGTCATGACACTCACCGTCATGAGCTGGAAGACATCCCACAAGGTCGTATCGAAGATTCTGCCAATTTGGTTTCTCATGATAACATGAATAATATGATAGACACCGCGCCTAACATTGGTCAACTCGCGTCTCCATCGTTCCTTGCATTAAATAGAAAAATTACATGGGAAACCTTCCTGTGTGAAAATTACAAGGAGCAGTTCTGGTATTGGGAGATCGTAGAGCTCGCACGCAAAATCCTCCAAGTCCTCTTTGTTCTGTTGTTCGGTGCTGAGGATCACTTCACCCTCTTCGCGACCATCGTCCTATCCGTTGGCTTTCTCGTCGTCCATGCCTACGTTAAGCCAATGAAGGATGCTGCAGAACATCGTCTTCAGATGTGCTCCCTGGCTAGCATCTTTCTTAATCTGTTGGTGGCCTCTTTGCTTCTGTTGCCAAGTGACGGCAGTGGTCCCAGCGAAGCAAGGAAGAAAGTTTTGGCAGTATTCCTGGTTCTTCTCAACCTCAGCATCGTTGCTTTTGTGGCAGGTAAGTCACACGTCAGGCTTTAGTAATTGAAAAATCACTTGCAAAGATTTTCAATTTATTCATATTTACATCTTTTGGCATTGAAAATGATGCAATGTATCATCGGTGTTTCAAGCACGATTTACAGTATTCTAACTAGTGGATTTGAATGGAGATAAAAATCGGCATTTCCGATGGACAAGTGAGTAATATGTGCAACTTAAGCGAAAAAGAAAATTTCAACTTCATGGCAAAATAGAGGTAATAACAATGTCACGAGATGAAGAGGCCACTACAGGTTGCAAAGCCTTAAAAGCAAAGCTTGTGTAAGGCATGCCATTACAAGAAACAAACAGGACAATACAAAAGAAACAGCAAAATTCATCAAACTAGGACTCTGGAGACTACATGTATTAGGACACATGAAATCTATTGCATAAGATAAAATTGAAGTTTCAGCTTAAAAGTGTTAGAAGACGTTAAACACCTGAGAACATCGGTAAGCTATTCTATAAAATAATGGAGTTTTTGCCAAAAAGGCAAATATAACCTTCAGCACTAGTTGTGCATCACTGCAGGTGACATAGGCTTACTTAAAGTCCGTCTTAGTACAATCAATCCTGAGTGGAGTCTCAAATATACTGCAAACGTAAATGTTCATGTGTTACCAAAAGCTCAGGAGTCATCCCGAGTCCAGAGTTAGCTTTTGGTATCAACTAACTCATCACATCTGGAGGATCGTGTTCTGTTGCAGTTTCAATCTTTCTTCTTCACAGGAAGTGCGATATGGTCATTTGTGAAGCTGGTTTTCAAGACAGCGTGTTGCCGGCGTGCTACCATGTTCGTCGCCCATGTCTGCCGCAAGCTTCTGCCACTACGACGGTCCTGGGTATCGAGACGCCGCCCAGGAAGTGAGACACAAGTTTTGTTAAGCGGAAGGCCTGTTAATGGACAGAGTAACCAGAGAGGTTTGTCTGAGGCACGGGTTGTGTGACCGGTTTGTATATAAATGGCACTGTGATTCCTCCTTTAAGGAGCATCACCATCATAGATGAATGTTTTTCATTTTCTGATGTTTTGTTTTAATTAGTCAAATAAGACTGCATGCATTTTTTCTAGTCATTTGACTAAGTAAAATTTTCAGTGATAGTACATGTAATGGACACAAAATAGAATTTGTGAAAATCTTGGGCAATGGGTTGAAAGAAAAGATTAACAACGATCAAATATTTCGAGAAAAGACTTCTCCGTCATCAGAGGCCTTGTTGGCAGCAGTATTGTCGACTGTCGTTTTATCGACTCTGTACCCAGTGAAGACCAAGTGAAAATCATGCTTGCAGTGTCCAAAAGTTCGCTACCTGCGGAGTGTAGTGCATTGACTTCGGGTCTTTGTTAGTTCATTGGATGTAAAGGGTCTGCGCTTTGAACACCACGGTCGTGTTTTCCTACAAGTGGCTGCCCAAACTATGGCTGGCTGTCAGTACAAATTAAAGTAAAGAATTAAAAAATCTCACACAGAATACCTGCAGATAATAATACACATACTACTGAACACTACATGAAAATCCAACCCGCCTTAAAATTGGTAGGACAAATGTACAGTTTGAAGGAATTTGAGGTGCAATCTAACCAAAGGATAATTTTTTGCAAACTTTGGCCGCCCATACAAATTGTAGGCAAACTGAGGGTGGTCTATCAACCTTCAGTAGAAGCACCCCTCCTCGATTAAAAAAGAACCATATTGGTCGGGAATAATCATTTTGGTTGATAGCTATTTAACCGCAACGCATGTATTTCTTTATCGTTTGTGAACTATAGCGAAGTGCAGTTCCCATCGAAGGAGCTTCTGTTGCTAGGGAAATTGTGCCTGCTCTTGGTGGCACTCGTGGCCTATAAGCCATTGGCCTATTGCGCACTTCAGGTCTATTTCCATACCATATATATTGAATAATGTAGAAGTTAACAAAACTTAAGTTACAATAGTACGGAGGAGGTTAGACAGAAAGCAAAAGCTTGTACTGGATCTGCCCCCTGAAGTAGAATACATGTAATTCACACAATTATTAGTGTAAAACATTAACAATATATACAGACGTAATGAAGGTCCTTATCATGTAGATAGTAACTTTTATATCATGCAACGTCCTTGATACCTGAATATTTTTTAAAACTTCTCACCATGGTACAGTTTATCAGAATTGGGATTTAAATAAAACAGATAAACTATACCCTGGTGATAAAATTTAAATGTTATTAAAATATATAATGTACACGTGGATAAAAAGACGGAAGGAATAAAAGTGTTTAAGATTTTGACAGTAGATTATAATTCATCGCCGAGGACGAGGTCTGGCTGCAAAAATGTTAAGACTGATTATCATCTGGTGCCCCTCTACGTAATGTGTCAAGAATTCGGGGGATTCAGATGTTCTGGCGGTTGTAAATTTGTGCAAAACAAGCGCATATAGAAAGGTTCTTGCTCACACAGCCACGGATAAGATGCCGTAATTTCTCTCCCTCCCCCAGAAAAAGGGCTTGTTCATTGGGCTGTTCGTTCAAACTTCGCAATGGCATGATCTTGGTGAAATAACACACCACGCAGATTGATGTATATTTGCTTGAGTTTTAAATTTGGGTCGGTTAGAACTTTTCAATGCGTAGAAGCAGTGATTTTTGCAACGATGAGAAGGAAAAACGTATAGCGTTCATTTGGGAAGCACGTGTGTTGCAAAGGATTTGATTTTCGTGAGGTTACCGGAAATGGATTTTCGAAAACCACGAAAATCAAACACCTTTCAAAAATTAACTTGCATTGATTTTGTGAATCATTTTGTCGTTTGTACAATGCATTGCGCTTTGGCGTGGAAGACCATAACAAAATGGCCAGTAGAGGGAGTAAGAATGACACGGGGGGCCTCGAAGATTAATACATTCGTAACCAATGGCGGCGGAACGATTTTCAAAGGGGGGGAGTTCAACGAGACCATCAGGCATTAATGTGCCAATCCATTAAGCTCAACCCAATTACATAACCTGCAAAAAGTGTGGAGGAGGATTCCCGCAGTCGGGGGGGGAGGGGATTCTGGCCCCACTGCCCTCCCAGCCGCTTCTGCCGCCAGTGGTTACGGTCACACGGTTAATAACTTGTGACGTGGGCCTACACAAAATGCGCCCTCTATACTGCACTCTTTTTAATAAAACTCAAAGGTCGAGTTCGGGCTGTCCGTCTTGACACGGGTTTCGTGTTCTCGCGCTCGAACGGCGAGAACACGACTCAAGAACACTGTTCTCGGAACAGGATCACACACCACCTCCTCGTCAGGATTTTACACAAACACACGGAAAAACTCGTCCGATTTGATTTTTGAACAGCCGCAAAAAGTACCGATGTGGCTTAATTAACAAAGCCGAAGACAATGGAAAGTTTTGACAGAAATGATTTTTTGTAAATGGAAAAGAAGTTAGCCTAGTTATCCAACATTAACTAAGGAAGAATGCACAAAGACGCTGCCATGTTGGATGTTGCTTGCCACAAATAACTACGGCGACCCACGAACAACAAATCGAGCTGTTCTTGAACACGGCGAGAACAAGCCGCCCAAACTCAGCCAAAGTAAAGTATAACGGTAAACTGCAATAAAGTCTGTGAAGAGATTCGACTTGAACATGTGAGTTTCTAAACCACTGAGCTAGTATGCATACCAATCTGCCAGTAGGTCGTTTTTGTGCGTGTGTGATACAAACTGCTGACGTTCAAGCTTTATTTTATTAATGGGGAACACACCTGTATCTCTATAATAATAAAAACAGCTCTGCTGGAGTTACACAATGCCTGATGACTAGCTAGTCTCCTCTCAATACTGGTAATATAACCATTTTTCCCACAAGAAAGTACACGGATCGAAAATCTACAGAATTTTGTGTAATAAAAAAGTTCTTTTTCCCATTATGACTTTTGAAGTTATTGAATTTTACGATCACGTACTTAAAATAAAATTGTAAACAAAGTAGGCCTATACACGCCGCAATAAGGAGTTACAAACAATAAGGGCTTGCAATTACAACCCCCCCCACCTGTTGGGCAAATGTTGCCCGTGCAACTCCCACTGACCACTGCCAATTAAAGTAGGCCTACTTTCAAGCCCGAAATTCTTCGACGCTAATACGGTCATTATCTACCGATTCGTTCAGATTATCGCCCGCTCGTAGAAGTACGCACTGCAGCAACGTCTCGAAACCAAGACTGAGTGTCTCTTGGTGGCGCTTTAAATCGATCAGACGGCTCTGATTGTTCAACCCGTGTGTTGCACGTGATGAAGCAGTCTGGCAGTACGGTGCCCTGGGTACCGGTTACGGGGGGCCGGGCAGACAGTCGGGCACAGTCAGGTGACTTAACTTGCAAGTGCTTGAATGATGTTTGCTCAATAAAAAGCATCTGAAGCAAGGAGAAAGAAAAGGCTTTACAAGTAAGTATGTAGCGGTCATTTATGGTCGTGATGGTCAGCAACACGTGCAGGCCTAACGTTACTAGGCCTAACTTACAGTCCGTCTTGGGAGCCGAGACTCTGTCTCGATCTTTCCTATTTTGAGCACCATTCTTGTTCACTAGGCCTCTCACTCAAGTTTTTTAAACGTGATTAAAGTTGAAATGGACCATATTGGAAGTTATGAAGTACATGTACATGTACATATGAAGGCCTAAGGCCTATGTCCCCCTGTCATTCGCTAAACTCCATCATCATAATGTCCATTCCACCTAGTCAGCTAGTGCTAATTCTGTCTTCACGTCATCAGGAAATTCACATTAAGGGCTGAAGAAGTACAGGCCCTAATTTCATTGTGGTAGTCTTTTTTGTACTGTCTTGAACTGGTGATATGGTTACCACCTTGCCATTGGCTGGTGAGTTCTGTGTTTGCATGTCTTAGCACGCAGGAAGAACAGTGGAACACTTGAGTGCAAACTCCTGGTAGGGTCACCCAAGCTGGACAGAGCGAAGGTTAGACTAGAGGCCAGATGAAGAGTAATTGGTCCTCCAGGCTGGGGGTTAGGCAAGGGACTAACAACCCCTGACTGTTAAAATAATAACACATTACAGAAATGCCGACAAGAGAAATCCAAGAGAACCATGTCTTGGAAGAAGAGGGATCTTCATCGAGAAGACTTATGACGTCTTGTGGTGAAAGCCGGAAGTCCCCGGAAGCCACAGGACTGAGCATCTTTTCTCTTAATCCCCAAGGAGAGAGGAAAAGAGGCTGGCTGAGAAATACCTGGCAATGGCGTAATATAAAAATACCTGCAGTCAGATACCAGGAAGATGGGTCTCACACAGAAGCAGCTGGAGGGGAAAGTGCAAGACAGATACATGTATGATGTAGGACTCGGGAGGACTCTTGTGGATAGCCAATACCCCAAGGAGGGACGACAGGCATAACTAACTACATTGTAAAGTTGTCTTGAAGAAGAGCCACGGAGAATTCCTTTACAGAAAAAGTTGAATCACATCATTTCAGAAAACGTAAAGGACCTAATTCAAAACCATTAGGTGATGTGGACTGAGCTTGATCGTCATCAGCGAACTACATGCACATGTACATTTACATGTGCTTAGGTTTCAGTCAAGAGTTGATCTCGAACCAATTTCAGAAATTTTTTTGACTGGGTGAATATGCAGGGTAAAAGGCTTGTTCATACTTCAGTTGAATGCGAAAGTGAAGTAACTTTGACTTCACAAAAAAATTGCTGTGAAATTTCGTCCAAGTTGAAATGTGGTCATCTTTTGCAAATTCATAATGCAAATATCAGATCTGACATCACAATTTGCAATTGTTTTCACTTTTGTAGGGAGTATGAATCGGCCTTAAGATTTCGAATTTTTTTTGGTAACTTTTTTATGACCACTTTGAAGGAGGAAGCTTTTGGGGATTTTTACACACTTTTGGTGGAAGGGAGTGAATGTACATGTACATGTAACTAGTGCAAAACAGTTTCGTCTGCCTCATTAATTTTCAAAACAAAGCTTTTCTTCTTTTTTTTGGGGGGGGGAGTCATGGCTATATTGCCCTTTCCACCAGGTCAGTGATACAGTCACTTCTTGAGCTACATGACTAATTCCATTGATGGAATTTGATGACAGTCTTGAGGTGAGCAAATGATAAGGATTAGGCTCAGTGCTGGCCACAAAACTGCAGTAGAGAAAAATGTGCTCACATTAAACATACTTTGAAGAATTTTTTCTTTCAATGGAGTAGCTCAAGATTTCAAAAATGCTTTCTTCATGTACCAGCAGATTATTGTTTAACATCTGAGACGTCTCTACATGATTGTTTAATCTGTGGATTTTTTCCCTTAAATCATATATACATGTAGCACACACGTAAGCCGTCTGTGTGACAAGTCAAGAAGATATTGATGACAGAAACCTGTTCGTAAGTGTTGTTAATCAAGCTACCTTTTCTCCAAGTCCATGATGACTGATACCATTGGAAAAAGCATCGACCCTTTTCTGATTGTGTCAATTGTTGTTGGTGAGTTGAACTGGCTTATTATCTGTCCTAATGATATTTAAGGTTGTTCATCTTGCATGCACATTTGGATTGAAAGAAATAATATTTTGAACTGATTGAGTTGTGATGACATAATTTTGAGTTGAAATGATGGATTTTTGAAACTCGGGAAATGATTTTTTTTATCACACTTTGGTATTTATCATGAGGGAATAGGGTTAATCCTGCTACTTTGCAAGACCTTGATGTTTCTTGGAAGTTAGGAAGATGGCATCCATTGTATGGATAATGTTCTGATGGAAGTTCTGTAATCACAAAAAATGAGGATTTCTTCTGACGACGAACAGAACCCTTTGTTCAAAATTCCAAGTGTAGTGGTAAACACACACACGGGACGTGAGTGGGACCATAAGGGGGTGCAATTTTCCTAGCAACGGAGGATCCTTTGATGGGAACTGCACTTCGCTGGTTCGTGAACAGCTAAATGAATGAGACGCATGCATTGCATTTGTGTCGCTTCAAACATAACGGACACTCCGATTCTGGCATGGCTTTGTTCAACCAGTGAGGGGGATGCTTCCGCTCAAGGCGGATAGGGCAATTATATGATACAGATCTTCACTTTTTCCCTCACCAGTACATACCATACTTGTATCTTCAAATAATATACATTTATTTTCTTCACAACCAATTATCTAAAGATCTCTCCAAATGTCGCAATTTTGGGCAACATGCCTCCACCTTCCAGGAACAAACTTGACAAAAGAATTTTGACATGTGTAAGCCTTAAGTCAACATACTTGTATAGGCCTATACCTTCTGATCGTAAGTGATATTTGTGGCTCGCTGTCTCTGTGAATCTCAGTTGGTGCAGGGCTGTTGTGGCTGGTGAGAAAGTTCTTTGAAGGAGGATGGTGCTACAGCAAGGCTCGTCTGGATGGTAAGACGGTCCTCATCACCGGGGCAAACACTGGCATCGGCAAGGAGACTGCCAGAGATCTGGCCAGGAGAGGTAGGTTTTTCTTTTCATGGTGAACTACCATGCAATAATTCAAGACAGAAAATGCCAAAACATTCAAATTCCCCCAAAAGAACAATTCTTTCAACTTTCGATGCTGAAGCAGTTGTAACACAAACTGCTGACTATGATGGCATCACTATACATTGTACATGTACATGTATATGAATATTAAAATTTGCACTGATCAGCAATTCTTAATTGTAATGTCTTGTCAGTTTTAATGAGGGTAGTTCAATTCAGTTCAATAACAGATTGCTTTCCAACTGAGCTCTCATAGAAAACAACAGAGACATACAAGTAGACATGAAATTACATGTACATTGCATAGTTGTCTTATTGTTGAGTTGGTGAATTTCTTTCTTGTGGAAATACAGGGTACTGATATGCTGTAAAAGGCTCTTAGAAATGGAGACATTGTACATGGAATTCATGCTGAGATCAAACGAGACACAGAGGTTTCATTAGGTTTAGATTAAATATTCTAATCACATGTTTCCAGTAAGGGAGTGGTTTAATTTCAATGGTCTCCAACCCTGTTTTCTCCAAGTGTGGATGAGAGAGATGTTGTGTTTTTACATAGCAACAACAGTCTTTTGGTAGGAACCCACCATTTGACTATGAAGGAATCATGAACATTTGGAGCGAGACATGCTTTTGTACACATGACTCCATTTTGGTTGGAATGTAGAGTCTTGACTTTTCAGTAAGGCTTGTTCATAAGCCTGACTAAAATACTTCCCACCAACTTATTTCCTATTTTCCAGTGAGGGTGCGCTTTGACTCGAGGGGATACATGTGGGAGGATATAAGGCAGTATATTGAAAGTTTCTCCCATATCGCTGCATTCCTTTTCTTTTACATGCCAAGCTTTCTGGACTCTTTTCAGTAACATATTGTGGCCAATGCTGACAATATTTTTTTGGAAATTGGATATACCATTCTTGCACAAAGCCCATTTTGCCGAGATTGGTCCGCCAGAGGTTTCTTGTTTGTGCATTGACTTGTTCAGTGTACTTTGGTTGCTGTCAATGCACGTCGGTTGACTTGCTTTCGATTCTGGCTTAATTGTGAGATTTGGCATTCTTTCAGGAGCTCGTGTGATTCTAGCGTGCCGTGATACCGCCAAGGCCGAAGCAGCCCTTGTGGAGATCAGAGAGGAGACTAGGACCAGCAATCTGACTGTGGTCAAACTGGACTTGGCTTCTCTTGCCTCGGTGAGAGAGTGTGCCGAGAAGATCAAAGCTGAAGAGTCAAGGCTAGATATTCTCATCAATAATGCAGGTAAAGACGTGGTTTCATTTACGTGTACTCTAAAAATGAACCTTCAGATTCATTAAGTTGGTCATTCTATAAATTCAGGGTCCAAAAGTGTGACATGTTTGTGTTCCTGTTACACTTGACTTGTGTAATTTCTCACAAAAATATCACTAGAAGTGATTTTAAAGAATTTCTATTTGTTTGGTAGGTAATTTCACTCTTGGAAATTAGAGAACGTATTCTGCACTTACAAAATCAAATATCAAAGGTGATAGACACAAGAACAATTGGACCCCAAATTTACAGAATGACCCCATTGTTAATAAAAAGGACAAGATTTTGACAAAGAGAGAATCCAATAATCCAATTCTAAGACATCTACATTGTAAAAGTATATCATTAACCCTAACCCTCCTCAATCCTTCACCTGTTGGAGGATTGAGGAGGGTTAGGGTTAAAGGGTAGTTGCAATCCATTTATTTTAATACAAACCTTCAAAAGGCAGCTTTGTGTCTCAGTAATCCTTATTTTCAACTTTGTCCCACTACTTCTAAGGGTATTTTACTGTCTTTTTATGGATTTTATGCTAATGAGATTTCTTTATTCATGAACAAAACTGTGATGTCATCCCAGGAAGAAAGCCTAAAATGTTACATTGGTCTGTACACAAAAAGTCTTGCCTTTTTTCTCAGATTTTGCTGGAGTTTCTCGTTTTTGATGATTCATTGTTGTTTACACGTACGTACATAGCAATAAGTTCACGTAAGTACCAATCCCTTTCTCAGAAATATTTTCAGTTAGTAATTTCTGGGTTCACAATTTTTAATAGAAAAACGTATGCAATAAGCTACATTTATGTGTTTCCTAGATGACATCACAGCAACAGTGCCCTCAATTGTCCAGGATGGATAATTTTGAGTGTTTAAAAAGTGCACTTTCCAATATATTTAACCAAATTGAAATGGAAAAGAGTTTTTATACATTGAAGAAGAGTACAAATGTATAGAAAGATTGCATCAAGGATAAATTCATTGTTTCAACACTTTAAAAGCAACTTGACTACAAGGTCCCACGACAGAGTTTGTCATGCTTGATGCTAAAGATGTGAAGTCACAACCGTATGGACTGTAATTATCACAGTGAAGATGAACAAAATGTGAACATCCTACCTAATAATTGTGTATCAGGAAATTCAGCAGTGTGTGAAAGTAATTACCTTATGCTGGGTAAAGCTTGCTACAAATGATGGAAGTTTTCAACTTTCATGTTTATTTGAAAAGAATATGTACGCCTTCAAATATGATCCCAAAGCATATCTGAAAATCAGTGGTGCCAATAAGTTGCCCCGCCAACAGCTTTTAAAGATCATGACAAGGAGCTGTTGAAGATATCAAGCCAAAATGTTAGTCTCTACTGATTTTAGTATATCACATTTAGTTTGGGAAATTTTTCAGGCAAATCCGAGTTGGGAGGTAGTTAGATTTTGTGTGATTTGGCTCAGAAGGACCCTACGTTCTGTGATTAAAATATCACTTATGAAAACCACGAGAGGGAAATTGTCACAGTTCTTTACGCTTCTGGTTTAACTAAAGTTAATTGGTGCTACTTCTTACAGGAGTCATGATGTGCCCTGAGTGGAAGACGGAAGATGGGTTTGAGATGCAATTTGGTGTCAATCATCTGGGCCATTTCCTGCTGACCAACCTGCTGTTGGATCTCATCAAGTCCTCCACCCCTGCCCGCATCCTCAACGTCTCCTCCCTCGCTCATGAGTTTGGCAAGATGCAGTGGGACGACATTCATATGAGGACCAACTACGATCCCATCAAGGCCTACGGTCAAAGCAAGCTGGCCAACGTGCTCTTCACGTTGGAGCTCAGCAAACGTCTCAAAGGTATTGTATCAGAAATTATTCTGCTTTCCTTTGCCAACATCACCTACGCCACTTGTGTGAAGAATCTCCTAGCGCGGATGTGCCTTCCTGACATTACGTCATTTGCTCTTATGTTCTCCTAGTTGGGTGCACTTTCTCTAAATATTGGGCATTCAAGTCTTTTAAGCCCTGTGTGTAGCGCACGTTTGTCACCCTATTAGGCAGCACAAAATTTAAGTCATTGCTAGGTAAGCTGAACTTTATTATTATTGATTGGGACAAGGTTTTGAGCTAGACTGAGGAACTTGTCAGTTGGCTGTCGTCACCAAGTTTAATTGTCATTTGGGAAGTTTTCCCTGAATTTTTTGGGCTTTATATCAATTCAAGAGTACCTGTTTCTGAGATTGGGAATCGTCAACTGAATTCTTTGTGGTAAGGCAGTTTCTTATCGTTTTCAAGACTTAATTGTGATTGTTTGATAATTTCTTTCTTTTCAATTTTTTATGGGAGTGTGAGATGCCTCGCGGAGGTCCTTTATTGAGCTACATTATTTATTCAGTGCACCTCCGGAGGTCTCCCTCGAATTGGGTGGTGTCTCGAATACAGAGTGGCCCCTGGTGGAATGAAAGCCTAATCACGTGTAGTCAAGTCTGTGCCCATCAGAGCCACAGTCGTTAATTACTTCTCCTCTTTATTTGTTTTTATTTCTAGTGTTTCTTCATCGTTTAAATAAGCCATTAATACTCTAGCTTTTGTTGCTCTGAAAAATCTTGTTTCCCTGCTTGTTATTTTGTCTGTTTTGCCCTTGGACTGGGATTTCCCCGCAAATTACATTCTGCCGCTCTAGTGTAATTCGTTCAAAACTTAATACAAGCATGACTTGGTGTTGAGCACCGACAATTCTGTTTTCACAGTATGCAGGTTTCTTCTGAGCGTGCAGCTTGGTTCTACCAAGAAGATATTATATAACATGTCAAATGAAAAAAAAGAGAATTTATATAACAAGAAGTTAAGGCAGAATCCTCTGTAAGAACAAAAATTCGAATTTTAACTTTTCGAATCTTTCTCTGGCGTGTTTGTTCCTACTACTGACCTATCCCAGCGTGCAAATGTCTAACTTGCAGGCTCTCATTGGAAAACATTTGCTATATTATGGGAATGATCTATTTTATCAGCACATTTATGAGCCATATGCATATAGTTTGGTAGTCTACATGTTAAAGGACGCTCATTTACACGTTAAAGGACAATATCGAAATGTCTTTGTGCCATGTCGCCTAAGCACTCACTGTACGATGAGAAGCATCCTTAATGCCCCACGACCTTTTATGGGGGTCTGCAAGTAATCTTGGAACAGCTATGTTAAGGCTGACACCCAGCTGTTTAAATACATGTAATGGGCGTGGGGGCTGTTCGTTCTGCCCCAAAAGGGGTGGAGGACTGTTCTTTAGAAGAGCCCCTAACCCCCTCTTTTTTGGGGGGGGCTGTTCCTGAGATCTTTGCTTTGGCCAAACTACCTGTGTCAATGTATTACATGTATATTTGCCTGTTGCCAAAAGATTGTTAGTCCTGTTTTAACCCAGTTTGTTGTCCCAAATTTGCTTTGAAATCGCGTTGCAGTGCCACTCAGACTGCGCACCATCTGGCTGCCATACCCATGACGTTTTCCTGCTACTACTGACATTTCTCAAGCACCTGTTTGTAGATGTTGTTTGGCAACATTTGTGAATTAGACTAATTGAAAAACACTTTCATCAAACATGGAACAGGTGTTTATGGTCTACGATTAAGCTGCTAATTCAAATGAAATTGCTGTCTACTTTTGGAAACTCAATCCAAGCTATGAGTGGTCATGTATTTAAACAGGAAGGTGTTAGCCTGCCGACAGATGTAACAAGATTTGCTCGTAGATTGATTATTAAGCAGTTATGTATATTGATGTTATTGTTTGATGCCAAATTTTCTGTTCTGGGTAATTATTATATCAGTGTCGTAGTCCTAGGCACACCTAGCTATTTGGAACTGTTTTCAACCAGGCTCTAATAATTTCTGTCAAAAGTACAGTCGAGTTCACAGCATTTTGTTATCAACCAGAAGCTAAAATTTAAAAAAGAAAATCAGGAAGAACCAGTGGCTCATGGTATTTTTTCACTCACTGGTCTTAGTTAACAACTACATGTAATAAAGTGTGTGACGTACAACTGAATTTTAGTGCTATCTCATATAGTGGAATGTCTCACTTGAGTTGTCAATTGGATTGCCTGTCCAAGACATAGATTTTTTTGACTGGCACTTTGTAGTAAATCAAGATACTAGAATGGCTGGAATAGACTTTGAGATTTCTGTTTCTTTCAGGAGAGAGGATGTTTATATAATCAACTCTCCCTTGTTTCTTGGTTCATTTATACATGTAGCCTCAACCCTGAATTGTAACTGCATTTTTTGTTGACAA
This sequence comes from Acanthaster planci, assembly GCF_054643075.1. Lineage (NCBI taxonomy): Eukaryota > Metazoa > Echinodermata > Asteroidea > Valvatida > Acanthasteridae > Acanthaster > Acanthaster planci. Next base: position 19,521,562 of record NC_141783.1, on the reverse strand, counting down.
TAAAATACCAGATACCAGCGTGAGTGTCTTTGCCCTGCACCCCGGTAGCGTGACTACTGAACTGACACGGCATACCAGCTATTCTCTCAACTTTCCATTTTGGGTCGTCTTTATGATCGCTGGCTCTCCCCTCGGGAGGATGGTCATGAAGACTTCCGTCCAAGGAGCCCAGACATCCATCTATTGTGCTGTGGCTGAGGAACTTGCCAACAAAACAGGCCTTTATTTCAGGTAGGTTAAGTTAGTGGGGATAATCCCCTCGTAGAGTAGAAATTAGAGATTTGTTGAAGCTGATCTTCGACTGGAATAGGTCTAAACCTTTCATACTTCAGGGGTAGCAACTCAACGTTTGTCCAACCAGGGAGGAGTTTTATTAGATGAGAGCTGAAGTAAGAAAGCATGCTGTTTGAAAGAATTGTTTAAGGTACACATTAACTGGAAAGGCAAACATCTGACTTGGTTAAATTGCACTTGTCACATTATGCAGTTTATGTACAGTGATGTGCAAAATTATTTGAACATTTGTCACTAGGTGCTTAAGTTACTTTTGATGAAACGGCAATCAATATGTAGTGAAATAAACCGGTTATCAAATGTTTTCAGAGTTAAGAACTTATTATGCAGATAACACTAGTAACCAGCTATTCTTTCACCTCTTGCTCATTATTTTGTGGGAGACTGGCTGGCAAGCTTTGGTAGTCGGCAGAAGCAACGACCTTTTGTCAACAACGTACGTAGTAGGCCTATGCATACAATTTCAAACATTAACAAAATCCCCAACATGTATTTGGCAGAAAGGGTACATGAAGCCGTCCAAATTAACCTAGAGCACAGATCACCACAGCCTGAACATGAAAGGGCAAAGAACTTGCGACCAAGCAAAGGGCACAAATAAAGACCCTTTCTGATGCTGAATGAAGCTACCAATCTATAATCATAGACATAAATTGCAGCCCAAGCTCTGTAAAACACAATTTAGACAGATTTATGGACATAAATTTATGCCAGCACCATGAGAGAGAAAAGGGAGGAAGAAGAAACTTCAGTCTTGAAGAGTATGTCTTGGAGACCAGAGAAAAAGCTCAAGGGAGCTTTGAGATGACATCAGTAGCATGCTGACTGATGGTGTTACGGTTTCTTTATCAACTGTGCATCGGAGATTGATAGAAAAAAGGACTTGCTGACAGAGTAGCAGCTAAGAAACCATCATTGAGGGAGAACGATAGAGTGAAGTGCCTGAATTTTGCAAAGGAATGCAAGCACTGGACAAAGGAGTGTCGGTCCAACGTCTTACAGACTAATGAATCTAAGTTTGCCTACGCACAATGTCAAGTGTTACAGTGATTTTGCACATGTACACGTATCCAAGCACTGATGTTGAAAATGAAAAACAATGGATAGACATACTGTTCTGGTTGCCATTTCATCGCAGGGAACTAAAATACATGTACATGTACATTGTACCTAAAAACATGCCGTGTTGAAATGATTTTGCACTGTACTATACATCTCAGGTTTAAATCCTCAATTCAATCTTAGTTCAACCAGTTCAGTCCTAGCTGTAGCCTGATGTTTAGTCTGATGACTCGGTTCAGCTGCATAGTGGGTAGATTTTTCAGACCTAGGGAAATACGTGAGTAGCCCGACCGTGGATTTAATCAGGTATCTTGTTTGGCAACTTCCATTATGGGCAGGTTCAAGGAGCTGTTGAGCAGACCACCAGCTCTGGCTTTGCCGTTTTCCCCTTATGAATGAAGTGTACTTTTTGTGTTCAGTGATCCAATTGAGCATGTCGACGTCATGTGGTGTGATATTTTGGGCTGATGTTTTTAGCGTAATTGTTTTTGTTAACTTGGCAGTGATTGTGCTGCCAAGAGTCCCAGTAAGCTGGCTGTGGATGAAGAGTCAGCACGTCGACTATGGGAACTCAGCGCTGAGATGGTCAATCTGGAGAAGAAAGTGGAGTAATTCGAGTGAAGTGACCAAAGGTTCCAGCTGTTGGTCTTCAGAGTCACCATGTGGCAAAATATTTACGAATGTTGCAATAAGCGTGAGCAATTGGTGAGAAAAAAATGTTAAAAAAAATATCAGTAGGGCCTGCACAATGCACAGATAACATTTTCTGTGCCTACCTGGTACTTTTTAAAGTGGTACTTTTTAGCAGGGTGTACACTGTACGTCTTCAAGATCAGCCGATGGCACAAAACCAAGTTACTCGCAGAGCGCACAGTTGCCTAAAGATAATGCACACTTTGTGAGCAGCGCACATATGTATAAGTGTGACAGTATATGATGAGCCATTGAACCTCTTCCATGTTGTTGTCATGAAGCTTATTTATGACCTGATCAAGTAAATTGAATCTATGGTCAAATTTTGTATGTGAAGAAACGTCCTAGAGTAAAATGAAATTTTTTTTCTTCATTTTTCGACTTCCAGTACTTATGATCCGAAGGTTGTTTCAAAGTTTGGAACTTCATAGAGATGAAGTCTACCGTGGTTTACCTTTCAAAGGGATGGAATCGAACAACTTGGCCTGGGTCGGAAAACAGCTCATTTCACTCGATCGCGTCATATTTACATGTTGAATCGAATCTAGAGCTTCAAAACTGTCGTGTAAACATTGTTGAAAATGATCATGACATAACATTTTCAGGGAAGGTATCTTTGAGGTACACGTACTGTGTGTCCTTTGTATGCATGTACTTCATATTTAATATAATCCGCTCCAAGCAGAACGACACATGGCGATTTTTTTATGTACCGCATATCGGTGCGTTTGCTGCGGAGCACGCCCAGTACACGCAATTAATTTATTCTAGCATGTATGGTCTTTGCGTAGGTGCAGAACGCGTGCAAGAACCCGCTTGTAGCCACCTGTCTTTCTTTCGCCGATTGGGGATGCACTTCAGCTCGGGGCAGATTATTTCGACGTCTCAGCGCTTGCATTTGTAGTGATTCAATATAGCACAGTTTCCCAACAGTCACTGCCATAGGCTCCTCAGGTGGCAGCATGTAAATGCTTAGCAATTCAGAATATCGATTATATGGTGGCCTTTCATTTGGCTGGTTTTGTCATATCAACTGACATGGTGACTGTTGTGTGACCACTGTAATAAATTGCTCCTAAATTACCTGGAACCAGTGTGTTCATTTACACAGTTTCCTTGCTTATGGTTTCAATTGAGTAGAATAGATCACAACCTAATCACTGGAACTGGAACTTTTGGGGGGGAAACCGGCCCCTTTACGCCGGTCGACATGTTTTTGCCAAAGCCTCGTGTACAGCTTTCTCATGCCCAGAAACACTTGACTGGTTGAAATGGACTGCAAGCCACAGGAATCCCTTGGTTCAGGGCGCCGTTGTACAGCTCCTCTGCTTCCTGTTGTGGGCGCTGGAAAATACCAAACGTTTTCCCCTACCCTTTACGAGACATGCATACCAATCTTGCAGTCAGTTCCAGCTGTCAACAGTGTGCTCCTTTGTACATGTATACTTGAAACGCAACTATGAATGATGTCCAGTAGTTTTCACATTGTGAAGGAAACTCTAAATACGTACAGAGTTGTGTCTCGGAGAAATCTGTAGCATGGACTGGGTAAAGATTTGACATTGGGAACTTTTGTCAGATATTGAAGCTAATTATGACAGATTATTCTGTTTGTTTTTTGTTTGATCACCGACAAATATTTGCATGACTTTGTTTAATGACACCTCTTAATTTCGAACGTATTTATTCCTGTACTGATATGCACGAATTTTAATTATTTAGTTTAAATATTGATTTATTTTTTGTGTTGTAGCTTTTTGCAACAGTACACGTCCTTTTCAAATCCCTTGAATTGCCCATAAGCTTATTCAACGAGTAAGTTATTTTGTAACGCTTCGTTTGACTAATCTTCTCTCGTAACTAATGGTTGCTCCGCACTTTGTGATGTATTTCCCGTTGAAAGAAACATCCCCTGTGTAGCATCCCCTTTCATGATATTTGATAATGTTAATGTACAGTCGTTAATTTAAATTCGTATCGAGGGAAAACACGTAGCATAAATGTATTTTGTGTTAGCCGTGCCTCGCTAGACACAATTACATGGAGCCATAATCTAGAATCCTCCAAATTCTACATATGGCAAGGCAAGGGTTATTAGGAGGCAGAGGTTCCTCCTTGACAAGTATTTGCTTACAATAGAAAAGGATGATTGCCCGTCTGGTTTCAATAATTATGCATTTTCTAGCACTGTTGATAAGATAGGGACTATGATTTTTAGATTGAATTTTAAAATTTTTTGTTACAGAAACCTTAATTGTTAAAGTATTTTGATTTATCCTCGAGTGATCACGTAACCGTAATGATAATAGTATCACGTAAATGGTAGCAAGCATTTTTCTCTGAATATTATATTCTTTTGTTTGAGTTGTGAATTTGAAATGAGTTGAAGGTTTTGTGAGCCGGCAATTAATGCCTTTTGTTTTGACATCCCTCCTTTATAACGACGAAATAGGCTTACAATTCCATAAAAGGCACTTTCAGTTTTAATGATGCGTCTCGGCGTTGAATTCTTTTTTTCATGGCATTTTTAGGTTTCTTTGTAACAAAAAAACTCAAAAACACTGCTGGTTCTGCGTTCTGTACAGCAATGAGTGAAATACTCAATCTGTCTTGCATGCATCGAGCATACCTGCTGCAATGAAGACAAAAATGGAAGAACTTATGTAAGACAAATTAAGATGAATATTCTATAAATCTGGCTTATGTGAAACAAAATAACGGTTAAAAAGTGTCTTTAGTTTTCGCGAATGGAATTTTCATCCCCTCCTTTCTGGGAAGTAATCTTTGTGGTGAAATTCCTTTAAGCTGGAAGGAGAAAAGAGAGTTTGCAAGGTCAGATGGCGCACCACGGTAACTGTTCATTTTTATATAACACTTCTTGTTAAAGGTCACAGATTTACGTTTTATTGGCGAGCTGCGAAGCAAGTACGAGCCTATGAGCTGCCTTCTGTCCGTCCGCCCAGCAGTCCTCAAATGTTAAAGTTTTTCCTTGCAGGTCCATAGGTGTTAAAGTGTGCCACTGAGTGTTTGTTTGCTTCCTCTTGGAATTCCATCAGTATTTAAATAGTCTCATATGGCATTAATGCTTAGAAACTTATGAATTTAATGAAAAAATTGTAAAAGTTGAAGTTAACGTTTTGAGTTGTATTGTGTATTTACCCTGTAGTACACACAGTACATATGTACCTGTGTATTGAGCACTCCTGTTATGTACATGTATGTACGTATTGACAGTGTTTAGACACATACAAATGTACATGTACTGTACGTAGGAAAAATGTAAGGGGTGGGGGGGGACTCCAAGTGACAGATAGGGATGTTTGTGCGGGGGGGGGTTACCTGAAGGAGGAGGATTATGGGAACAAGGTACATGTATGAAAAAGTTGATGAAATGTGGTTGACGTAATGGTTGGGCTTGATTACTGGGATGATGGGACAGCTAGAGTAAGAAGTGAAGGGAATGATGGGGAGGGGGCAGAGTAGGAGATGAATAGGATGATGGGGAGGGGGCGGAGTAGGAAATGGATGGGATGATGGGGAGGGGGTGGAGTAGGAGATGGATAGGATGATGGGGAGGGGGTGGAGTAGGAGATGGATGGGATGATGGGGAGGGGGTGGAGTAGGAGATGGATAGGATGATGGGGAGGGGGCAGAGTAGGAGATGGATGGGATGATGGGAGGGGGCAGAGTAGGAGATGGATAGGATGATGGGGAGGGGGCAGAGTAGGAGATGGATAGGATGATGGGGAGGGGGCGGAGTAGGAGATGGATAGGATGATGGGGAGGGGGAAGAGTAGGAGATGGATAGGATGATGGGGAGGGGGCGGAGTAGGAGATGGATAGGATGATGGGGAAGGGGCAGAGTAGGAGATGGAGGGGATGATGGGGAGGGGGCGGAGTAGGAGATGGATAGGATGATGGGGAAGGGGCAGAGTAGGAGATGGATAGGATGATGGGGAGGGGGCGGAGTAGGAGATGGATAGGATGATGGGGAGGGGGTGGAGTAGAAGATGGATGGGATGATGGGGAGGGGGCGGAGTAAGAGATGGATAGGATGATGGGGAGGGGGCAGAGTAGGAGATGGATAGGATGATGGGAAGGGGGCAGAGGAGGAGATGGATATGATGATGGGGAAGGGGTGGAGTAGGAAATGGATAGGATGATGGGGAGGGGGCGGAGTAAGAGATGGATAGGATGATGGGGAGGGGGCAGAGTAGGAGATGGATAGGATGATGGGGAGGGGCGGCGTAGGAGGTGAATAGGATGATGGGGAAGGGGCAGAGTAGGAGATGGATAGGATGATGGGGAGAGGGTGGAGTAGGAGATGGATAGGATGATGGGGAGGGGGCGGAGTAGGAGATGGATAGGATGATGGGGAGGGGGCAGAGTAGGAGATGGATAGGATGATGGGGAGGGGGCAGAGTAGGAGATGGATAGGATGACGGGGAGGGGGCGGAGTAAGAGATGGATAGGATGATGGGGAGGGGGCGGAGTAAGAGATGGATAGGATGATGGGGAGGGGGTGGAGTAGGAAATGGATAGGATGATGGGGAGTGGGCAGAGTAGGAGATGGATAGGATGACGGGGAGGGGGTGGAGTAAGAGATGGATAGGATGATGGGGAGGGGGTGGAGTAGGAAATGGATAGGATGATGGGGAGTGGGCAGAGTAGGAGATGGATAGGATGATGGGGAGGGGTCCAGAGTAGGAAATGGATAGGATGATGGGGAGGGGACAAGTAGGAGATGGATAGGATGATAGGGAGGGTGGAGTAAGAGATGAATAGGATGGTGGAGGATATGGATGGAAAGATAAGGTAGATGTGGGATTGGAGATAGATAGGATTAGGGAGTGGCGTCATATATTATATATATATATATATATATAATATATTATATATGGGGTGATGGTATGTGGATGATGGGGGTAGAATTGTGAGGGATAGGATGATGGGGTTGGATACAAAGTACAGATCTGGACTTAAGAGGAATTTTAATTATGCACCATCCATCAAACTTACAAATGCACTGCTTACACCAAACCAAACCCCGAGGAAAGGGGTTAATATGCCCAAACCATGAGATATGATTATAATGTATAAGGATCTCCGAAAATTAGAAGCAGTATTCTTTCTAATGATACCTTGATGGTATCCCTCCTGTCATACATGACTGAACAGCATTGTCTTGAAAATGGAGCATCCGAACTGAGTTGCAACACTTTGGATAAACCAGTGAATGAGGTTGTTCTCAGTCATGCTTGTCCTGGTTGAAAGTGACAACAAAAGGACATGTTAATGTGGGAAGATTGCCTTTTGTCACTTTAAGTTATGCAATAAGCTGGTTTAAATGTGTTCAGTTGCCCGAGGTAGGCTAGTCCAGTGTTGAAAAGTGTTCGAAGCAGGTTAGCAAGTCTGCAACATGGTGCAACTTAGCAAAGAGTGTTTGTCGTGAGGAAATTTCTTGAAAACGAGCTTTCAAGCCACCCAAGTTGCATTTAGGGAAGCCTTCCCTTATAGGGATCCACCAGCAAAGTCGACAGTCTGGGAAAATGCGCGCAAATACCGAGAACATGGGACAATTACAAGCCTTAATTTGAATAAGGGACATTGGGGCAGGAGGCGCACAGAGCGAACTCCTGAAAATGTTTCTGCGGTTCGACAGCAACTTGCTGTGAATTTCATAATGTGTAAATAATCGGTGTGCCCCTGCTATCTTATCCAGGACAAGCATGACAGAGGACAACCTCATTTATCCAAAGTGTTACAACTGAGTTCGGATGCCCATTTTCAAGACAATGGTGTTCAGTCATGTATGACAGGAGGGATACCATCAAGGTATCATTAGAAAGAACACTGCTTCTACTTTTCAGAGATCCTTATACATTATAATCATATCTCACGGTTTGGGCATATTAAACCCTTTTCTCAGGGTTTGTTTTTTTCTGGGACACCCTGTATAATCATCCGGGTCTAATCTGACTGACTGAACCCACACACTATAGGCATTCCTCTCTCTTGTAAAGAAATACGAAGCTTTTGTACCTGTATCTCCCTTGCTGGTGGTCTTTGTTTATTTACTTTTAAACCAAATCGCATTTCAACACAGTCTGCACACAGCACTAACTCCTTGGTTTTTCTCCTGGAGTACAATGGATTTTGTTGCTAAGGTCGATAAAATATCTTGTACATCTGTCAATCAATCTTGTAACAAATTTTGATGAAGCTTGGTTAGTATTTTCTTGTTTAAATTAGTAACCATATTTGTATAACTTGGATGTCTCTTTCCTTCCAGTTATTACAGTAAAGACATTCAAATTCATAACAAGCAACGAGCCATGGCGGCCTTGCCGTTCTAGTTTTTCAATTTAAGGACCAGTACAAATCCTTGTCAACTTTGACATAAAATCTGATGTTTCCCTCACCAAACTGTGGTGTACATCACATCCTCTGGTTCAGATTGGTACCTCATGGTTTACACCAGCAGCACGCCACACAAATGACGAATATTCTATAGCACCATAAGTGCACCACACTCACTTTGAAACTTTAAGTGAACTGTGAAGTGCACCGAAACTACACCAGCAACACTCAGTCCTATTTATCACTTGCAGAGGACCCAGAAATACAAAACACACAAATGTAACGTAAACATTTTCCTCTACAGTACACCAGAAGTGCGCCTCATACACTCTTATGTTTTCCTTTTCCAGCACTACACCACGTTCTTTAGCTCCAAAATCGTTTATAGTCTCGGAGGAGATTACATTATCGGGGTATGCTACCCAGGCTTCACCCAGTGGGCACTCAAGCTACATACTGCAAGGGCTCTGCACAGCTGACTTTGCATAACCTATTTCCTGTGTGGCATTTGAATCTGAATCCGGGGACAGACGGTTGTGCCAGGATGGGCCACATATGCATTCAGAAAAAGAAAAAAGCTGTGATAAAAATGTAGCAAAAGAGTCCTATCCTGACAAAGCACTTGATAGTATGTATGGAAACAGTGCACTTAGTCTATAATACTACTAACTGGGAATTGGTTTACCAGTTGGAAATGCTTTTTACAGTAATTGTGTTATTCATGATAGAATATTTTTACGAGAATCCTTCAGCACCACCCGACCAACTGCGTGTGTCAAGCAAGCAAATCGGAAAACTAACCGCAACAGGAGCCCATAATTCTAAGTATTTCTGCTGTGCGCAAATTAAGCATATGGAATGTTAGATTGTGCAAATTTAGCTCATTCAATATTAGAAAAAAAGAGCATCTGTTGTGAAAATTAAATTCTATACAAAGGCACATTCAAAGATTAATATTCAAGAACTGAGGCAATTTAAAAGATATAAACATTTATGTCATTGTTCTCGAACAATATTTTTGTGATCGAGCGCCAAACCCACAGCTGAACTGCGCAAGGAACTAATTTTGCTTTTGCGAAATTCTCAATATGCGTAATGCAACCGGGTAATGAGGCGTCATGTTTTGCCCTGTAACCGGATGAATACTTTCCTGCACAAAACTGCTGCGTTCAGACCGCCAGATTTCCAGAGTCGACGTCAACAGTGAAAGGTACGTTTTGTCCTCCAAATTCCGTCCGACCGACGGACATTTTCAAAATAAAAATCATTCTGTACTTAAAAATTTACCCTTTCCCAATTACGCAAGGTATGAAGGCGCTGTCTTTTTCTTGGAAAGTTTTGTGCATGGGTACCAAATGTAAAGTTGTCCCAACTATGAATTTTAGCTTCTTGACATTTTACTGAAGGCTACTACACTTTGTAAGAAATTAGTGTTGGATATGAGTCAAATTACAAGTTTGAGAGATATTGGAGATCTTCAGCTGAAGTCATTTGAATCGTAAACGAGTATCATTCAAGTGGAAGCCCGGAAATGGAAGTGACAGCTATTTACAACTATGATTTAAAGAGATTTAGAAATTGCCCCATTCCTTCCTCTTATTATGTCTATAAATGTTCCCGAGGATTCCAAGATGCCATTCCATATTAATATTTATAGCCAAATTCTGAGATGTCAAACTACGTGGGATGTATCAGTGCTCCTCTTTACCAATATCTACAGATTTTGTTTCCTTTTCTTATGACGACAGCTAGGTGGACCGTTTGAAGTCAACGAAGTGATATATCCACGATGGGTCTATTTCAATGGCTTGGAGATATTTTAAGCTCAGCATGTCGCAGGAAACCTGTGCGGCGGGAAATGTGTTCGACACCTCTGGATCGATGCCTGGGTGCAGTTGACTTAACAATGATCGGCGTTGGAACTATGGTCGGCTCCGGCGTTTTTCTTCTACCGGGACAGATTGCAGGAGTGGTAGCAGGCCCTATTTCTCTTCTGGTTTTCTTCGTTTCTGGACTAGTTGCTTTGTTGGCTGGGCTTTGCTGCGCAGAGTGCGCTTTGCAGATTCCTGAAACAGGCGCGTCTTATGCATTTGTGTACCCAACACTTGGAGAAATGGTCGCTTTCTTAATTGGTTGGAGTAGTGTGGCAGCGCGAATTCTGGGCCTGGCTTTAATAGCACAAGTCTGGAGTGGCTATTTAGACAAGTCCATTGGAGGCTACATACATAATGCCACTATCGAGTTTGTTCTTGGGGGTAAGGAGTGGGATGCCCCTCTTCTTGGCAGCTATCCCGATTTTGTCGCTGGATTAGTGATTCTCGCGTGTAGTGCCGTTGTATCATTCGGCACGAGTATATTCTCCAAGGTTAACAACTTGTTCACAATGTCCACTGTCTCAACTCTGATTTTGGTTTTTGTTGTGGCAATGACTCACGCAGATTTCTCTCACTTCGTAGAGCATGGTTTTGTTCCTCAGGGGGTTGGACTTGATGAGGTTGTAACAGGTTTAATAGCCGCTTATTTAGGCTATGCTGGCTTTGAAACCATTGCACTGAGCGCTGAGGAAGTGAAGGATCAAACGAAGGATCTCTTGATGGGGCTGTTGGCTGCATTTGCTATTAGCATGCTGGTATATTTGGCTGGATCCCTCTCAATCACTGTATTAACGGAATACAGCAACATCGATCTCAAAACTCCCTTTGAAGCGATGTTTGACGAACTTGATGGTTTACGTTGGATTAAGTACATTGTAGCCACGGGCGCGTTATGCAGCATAACTGGTGGAGCTCTAAACCTATCTTATGGTTTAACCCGCTTCATTTATCCAATGTCAAGAGACGGCCTTCTGCCCGCCATGCTTTCCAAGACCCACGAGAAGACCAAGACGCCCTTGGTAGCTACCTTTCTTGGGGCGTTTCTTTCCATCGTTTTTGGTGTGCTTGTTGATATCAGGATTTTAGTGCAAGTGCTGTCTATGTTTTATACCCTGGAGACCGTCGGTGTTATACTTGCGGTCGTCATTCTGCGTTACAAACCCACGATACAAAGTGGATACATGGAAGTGGGTGGCAGAGATGAAGGCTATGCCACTGAAAGTTCGTGTGTACTACAAGTAAATCGACACCAGAATAGCCTAGAACTGGACGGTTCGCCAGAGCAACCGCAGGAAATCCATGCTGGTGATGTCAACGCTCCCAGAGATCCCTCGACACGTCCGTCTTTGGCGAGGAAGGCCTCAACCGACTTCATTCAATGGATCAGAGAGCATCCAACCAGATCTGTGATCCTGTCTCTGTTCTTGCATATCGCTTTTGAGTTCCTTTTTGTAGGATTGCTAACCTTCAATCTGGAGGACCTCTTGGGACCCCGTGACCCTTCTTTAATATTTGGGATACTCATCAGTGGTTCCCTGTCTCTCATCGCATGCTGCCCCCTGTTGCTTCTACCTCAATACAAAGAAAATCTCATATTCAAGGTAAGATAATCCAAGGGCCGATTCAGAACCTATTTATCGGGGTAGGGGACTTTTGTTCAGGAGATCAAATTTTTGGAATTTTCTTACGTATAGCCTTTCATTTATTGTTTAAACAGTTTTGGAAGGAAGGGAAATAAATTAGTTTCCCCAAATCTCAATAAGAGTTTCAAAATCTGAGAGAACTTGCCCTCCTTTTTTGGGGGGGGGGGGGGGGGTTGTCCCCTTGCCCTTCCCCAGATCAGTCCTTGGGGTAATCTTAATATTCAAGCCTTTAGTTAATATATCTTACACTGTGAAATCATTCGCTGTTTACCATAACGTTTCTGTTGTGACCGACCGTTTTTTAGAGGGAAATGAAGCGTGGTAGAGCTGTGTAAAATACATAATTTTTATGTTTGAAACCAGCTGTAGGCCTAGGAATGATAATGGACCCCATCGAAAGGTCAAGCGTTTAAAATGAGTCAGAAATTCCAGTTTCCAGCAATGCTGTTAATCACTTCTACCTTTTGTTTTGTGGAATACCACTCTATAACAACGTGTGTGTGTCCTGTGCGCACTTGCAAATTGGCGCGTGATACGTGATGTGCAGGCTAGAGTTCAGAAAATTGATGAGTCAAACTTTTAAATGAAACCACGAAAGTGTTTAAATCAGTTGGTACTTAATCATCTGTTCAATACTGGATACGTGACGGGTTTGCGAGTACACACGCAATAGGAACCCGGGAAACTCGAGGTATTTATGTGTAACTTCAATAAGTGGGAGCATTGCTCAAGTTTATCCCTCACCACTGCAGTTTTCTTGAAGGGGTTGCGTAAAATCACATAAACTAAACTCAACACTGTGACGCGACAGAGGGCACTAGGCAAAGGTGCTGAAAAGAACAACTGAGGATTTTCAGTCGAGTGATTTTTGACAGTCTGCATTCAACTTTTATTGTATTTATTTAAATTACCTGTATTTATTTAAAAATCTTCAGACAGGATACACAATAAGCTCCAAGGCTATTTTACATCATGGTCCTGTGCAGGCGCTTTTTACATATACGTTTTTTTGGTGCGTTGTCTACACGATGCGTTCATGAATTTCACTTTCACGGACCAAAAAGATGACTACATAAACATAACACGTGTTTGTTGCGTTCAAAGTCACCCCAGGAGCGATTTTGACAGATACGCAACGCTTAGCGCAAGTGTTGACAAGCACATGGAAAGGCACCTTACCAAAGATGTGCGCGGAAACACTCCACACTGCAAAGTTTATCTCTGAAGAAGCCTCGTGACCGACGAGATGAACTGCATTCCAACTACTTCAGACAGATTCTTGTAGAGTGGAACGATTTCCGAGTCTTAGTGTGGAATCAGATCTGGCAGATCAATCGTAATTGTTTTCTCTTTGACGCGCAGCCAGCCCCAGAAAAAATACAGAAAGAAGCCTTTCATTTGGTCCGTAGGAATTGACATTTCAAGATTCCAGAGAAAATAATTGGCTGTCCCTATCCTCCTGAAGTTAATCAAGACGTTCCAAGGAATATCCACGGGAAAAGGAACCGTTGATCTCTTTGGTGAACTCTCTGAGTGGGGTGTGTGTTGTTTCTGTTCTCCATCTTCTTCTCTTTTCCGACCCATGTTTGGGAACCTGTAACTAAGGATTGTTCTTGCGCTCTGACGGATGTTTAGTCACTTTCACCCGACTAAGAGCAAAACCCAAGACTAGGAACTCACCATAAGGATCCTCCTTTATGGTGATGATGCTGTTCCCCACTTAGCAGCGGTATCTTACTCAGCAGCTAGACTCAAAAGTCTGGTGGATAGGTTTGCCATTGATTTAAGGACCATGGACTCCCAATAATTATTAAGAAAACTTCCATCATGGTGACCAACTCAACAATCCTCAACCATCTATTGTAAAACCATGCCTTTAAGGCAGTTGACGATTTCAAATACCTGCACGGATTGACCACTAATGGCACCGTATCTGTAGACGAGGAAAAATCAATACAATTGGGGAAGCGTCAACAACTAAGCCAGAGACTGTGGGGAAACTAACATGCTTAGCAGCAAAAAACGTAGGGTTTACCAAGGCCGTGCTCGTACCCCCTGTATGTCAGTGAGACCTTGACAACCTAAACACGAAACACGAACGACAGCAGCTTATCAATACTTACCATCTCAACTGTCCTTGCTGTTTGCTTGGAATCTCATGACCAGCAAAAACAAATCACACATAAGGAGGCTCTATCTGGCACACCCACCATACATGCTATTCTCTGCCAGAGACATCTTCTATTGCTTGGCCATAATTTTGAGTCGAATTGGCGGCTTTCCCATTCCTAAGGCTCTCCTATATTGTGAACTTGCTACCGGAACTAGATGCATCAGTTTGCCTAATCCGCATTTCAGGTTTAATCTCCCCTGCACCCTTGGAATCGATAGCAAGCAAAAGTCCTCAATGACGCAGTCCTTTCAATGAAGGCATTCTTCAATGCGAGATAAAAATCAATCCAAAAAAGGAGATCTAGAAGTAGGAACAGCACGTATATTAGACAGCCAAACACTTTTGTCTGAGTACAACAGAGATCGCCACTCAAATATTTGGTCTTGTCAGTCACTGCTGAGGTGTTATAAACAACATTATCAGATGACTTCACCAAAATGTGTTACAGTAACCATAGAGGGAGGACACAGACGAAGTTGCAACTCTGGTACTTCAAAGTGTCCAATGATCGTCACCACCGAGTCAGACTTTCCAAAAATGTCTGATTACTGCCAGTATCTTAGCCTTACAAGCGGTGCCAGTAATATCCTACAAATACTTCCTGTGTTTCGCTTGCAATTAAATACAAATTATTGCTGAAACCGGAAAATAAAGAGAGAAGAATGCCTGATGTTAGGCCTACACCTACTTTTGTCATCGTGAATGAACTTTTAAAATTTTGATGCACTGCTCTTTTATCCATGCAAAGTTTGTAATTTTATTATCTGTCCTCAGATACATCAGTTTTCAAAGACTTGGTATGAATTTGTCTAAGACTGGCAAACAAAATGTTGATTACTACTGTAAAGCTAAGTTCATAAGGACCAGATGTGCTATTTCAGAACAGGGAGTGATCATAAAATTTCGTACAATACCATTTTGTACAAATGCCATGATTGAAAATGATTCAAATAATCACAAAATCTTGTAAACAACTGGGCTATATATTCTAAAAATAACTCCAGAGGAAAGCGCTCATTTAAGGGAAATTACTGCACATATACATTAAGGGTACACGGAGTTATGCAAACAACTGTGTAAACATTAAATTTTATATTTTGTTTGTGGGATCAATCCAAGCACCAAGAAATGCGTAAATATGCAATTTCCCACAACTCAGGAAAAAAAAAACAGTTTTAAGGATGCAGACTACCAGCTACAATTGCTGCTCTGGCTATGGACATACCAGGCATTCCAGAAAGCGGTAATTGGCCAGATGTTATAGCTCGGGCAGTTCAAACTCCTATGTCCTCTATGCTATTACCACTGCTGCTACTTTACACATCTACTTATAGCTCACACTGGAGGGCGTTAAAAGCAACACCAACAACGTTGAATTAACACTCAAAATGTTAACACTTGTTAACAGTGATGGCATCCTCTGATAACACCGATTTAACGTCCCGCTTTTTCAGTGTTTCTTTGGAGTATATCACAGTGTATATTACGCATATTTAACCTTATTTGGAGAATACTATGTCAGCCCTTAGCTTCAAAAGGTTGAACGCAGATTACCTTGCCATTTATCTAACAAAATGAAGCATTCTGACAAGTTAGA